>NC_137771.1:26873586-27613666 GCF_963455305.1 Plecotus auritus
TCATGGATCGGCTGCCTCCTGCATGCCCCCCACTGGAGATTGAGCCCACAACCTGGACATGTGCCCTTGACCGGAATCAAACCTGGGACCCTTCAGTCCACAGGCCGACACTCTATCCACTGAGCCAAACCAGCTAGGGCTTCAATTATATTTTTCAGTGTGACTCTAACTATAGAACAGTCAGCCCTGGGTGCCAGGTAGAGCTAAAAGGATCTGTGGTATCTTTCAAAAAGCAGCAAGTCATTCTATTCCATTTCCCATTCTTCCAGAAGACACCTGAGATCTGTGTACATAGAAATTACTGGACAAAATTATTCTCTCTGCACAAATCAGAATTTGACAATATTAAGGGAACTCTGGCCTCTTTGTGAGGCCTGATAACTGAGACACTCTGCAAAATTACAGGTTTAACCTACTTAGCTAATTATCAAAATAACTGACATTTCAGCAAACATTTACTGAGAATCTACTATGTGCCAGGTACTCTGCAAGATGTTTGGCATGCAAAGATTAAGAAAGGGTCCCTGTCCTCAAGGAGTCCAGGCTAGTAAGAAACACAGATACAAATAACTGTACTATAAGGAGGTAAGAGATATAAAAGTTTATGAGAGATATTAAAATTTGACTATACACTCTTTTCTAAATACCATAACCCCAAAACATTTAATGGTTTAAGTAGCTAACTGCTACTAATAGGGAAATGCACCTCTTTGTCTCACCTCTAGTGAGGGTTTATTTCCAGACTGAAAATTTTTTGGGAAAAGGCCACAGGCTGAAATAACTGAACTCTCCAAGCCAACAGAGCTGAAGGGCCTAGAGGGGCTAATGAAGGTGAGGGAAATCTATAAAAGACCTAGAGGAAAACCAGAAGAATCTAGAGTTGTGATTGTAAACTAGAAGTGAATCTGTCCACCAGGGGATATGTGCAATGTCTGGAAACATTTCTGGCTGTCACAACTACGGAGGTGGGGGCGCTGCTGGCATCCAATGGGTAGAGGCCAGGGATGCTACTCAACATCCTACAATGCAAAGGAAAACTCCCCATGCCCACAACAAAGAATTATCCAGCCCAAACCTGTCAACAGGCCCAAAGTTAAGAAACCCTGGTCCAAAGAAATTTCACCCTGGAGAAACTCACCAAAATTTTTATGTATACAGCCAAAGATCCAACTCATGCTGTAGGGTGGCCCTAATGTGTGCTAATTAACAGTATCCAGGGCAATGGGCAGATCATAGAGCTCTTGAGTGCTGGCTGGCTCTGATATCCCAATACAGCCTTTTACAAGCAAGAGTACATTCAAACCTCGTTTCTTGAACGTCTCCCATCTCGAACAATTGGGTTCTCGACCAAGTGGTTCACAGAAAAAATGTCTCGGTTGTTGACCAAAACTTGTTTTCGACCTGACAACCCAATCGTTTCATGTTGATACCTCAGCATCACAAAAAGCATCTCTCAGGCAACAAAGGAGAGAATGCTTTTGTTGCTGGCTAAATCAATGATTAGCACAATTTTAAGACATAATGTTGCTAAGGGTGTGAAAGTGCTCACAAAACAACAATCATAGGCAAATGAATAGGTAGAAAAACTGTTGTTTGGATAAACAAAAAGTAGTTAGCCAATGATAGCATTTCAGAGGCAGTGATATATTAAAAATTAATTTAAGGCTAGCAGGGGATGGTTCTATAAATTTAATTAAGTTTTTATTTATAGACTAAACAGTACATTAGATATGTACTATATATGAGAAAAGTTAAAACAGGGAATCATTTGGGGGTCTGGAATGGATTAATTCAATTTATATTATTTCTAATGGGGAAAATTATTCAGTTTTAGAACAAATCACTTCTCGAACAGCCTTTCTGAACGAATTAAGTTCGAGAACCAAGGTTCCACTATAAAAGCGGCCTCCCCCCAGTTTGGTCCCTTCCCTCCAAGTTATCTTCCTCTTTTGACTTCATTTCCTTCCCAACCAAATTAGATCCTGAAGTCCATCAATCACTTTCTTACCTCTATGGATTACAACTGAATTGAAACCACAATCTTGGATTATGAATCAATACAATCATAGCTGCCCACCCCCACCCCCAGCTCCATTGATATCACACTCTCTGAGATCACTAATGAACCTGACTGCCAAATATAACACTTTTCCACTAAGCTCCCAAAACATGTCATGAAAAGGAAAACACAATCTGATACTATTGAGCTCCCTCTCCATAAATCCTTCTCCTTTGTGGCTTCAACTGCACCAATCTCTCTAGCTTTTCCTCCTATCTCACTAGTCCTTCCTCAGTTTCCTTTACTGAGGCCAGCCACTGCTCTACTAGCAATGTCTGTCATGAGAACAATCAGCATTAACTGGTGCCCTGTGGGCAGTAACACAATCTCATATGAAGTAACCTTAGCCATCATTCTCTTATCAATTTTACTTATAAACAGCTCCTTTACATTATCAACACTGATCACTACTCAAGAACATATTTGACTAATTTTTAGGGCATCTACCTGCCGTTTCTATTCTATAAACTTTCTCTGGGTGACATTTATGGCTTCTACTAGTATATAATCATTTTTGTGCTGATAACACCCCAAATCCATATCTGCAACCTAGTTCTCTCTCATGTTGCCATGCCAGGCCTGGATATTTAACTGCCTAGTGAACATTCCCATCATCAATGAGAGGCATATAATATAGTGAAGTGGTTAACAGTAAGGATTCAAGAACCAGGTTTCCTAGATTTAAGTTCTGGCTAAACCACTTATTAGCTATGGAAACTTGGTCAAGTTATTTAATCTCTGTGCCTCAGATTTCTTATTTATAAAGTGAGGATAATCATAAATATAATCTCAAAAGGTAACTGTGAAAATTAAATAATTAATAAATGCAAAGCATATGGAATAGGGCCTGTTCTATAAGAAGCAGTCAATAAATGTTAGCTAGCTAGCACCATTATATCATCATCACTCCAAACAGGCATCTGAAACCTGGTATGTCCAAAATTGAATTCCTTACCTTCCCAGCCATACTTGAGTGAACCACCTAGATAATCAAACTAAATACTTTGAAGTGATCCTAATATCTGTCTCCCTCACCCCAGTTCCAATCTGTCTCAACTTCTACCTATACTAGTTCCTAAAACTATCTCAAAGTTTATTCACCATTACCACATTTACCGTTGCCATTAAATCAATTGAAGGCTTCATGATTTCTCAACTAGGCTATCCTATCAGCTTCCTCATTGATCTTCTTACCTTTAGAGTATAACCGCTCAAATTTATGTGCACTGCAGCCTGATCTCAACCAGCCCCACACTCTTTAGCATTACGTCCCAACGAAAGCCTGCCTTGAGATAACTCCCCAGCTGTACTTGTCTTCTGTCTGCCACAGTAGCCTGTATTTACCTCTATCACAGAACTTATTGTACAAAACTTTAAAATATTTCTATCTCCCCCACTAGACTACAAATTCTGAAGGAAGAAATGGTATATTTTATCTCTAGCCTCAGCACAGAGCCTCATATATAGAATATACTCAATGAATACTGGGTACAGATTGCTAGATTCCATGCTAAGAGTTTCACATCCTATGAAGTTACATTGCCCTCGTTTTATCAATGAGGAAATAGAAATTAGACACATTAGGTAACCTGCCCAAAGTCACAGAGCTAGTTAGTGGCAAAGGCAAACTTTGAATTGATTTTATAGTCAGTGTTCTTTTTCCACTATATTGCTTATCTCTGTTCTGTACAAATCAGCTTTGTGACTTTGGGAAGTCAACTTTCCCTCCTGAAACCTCAATGTCCTCCCATCTAACATCCTTCTAATAGTCCAAGCTTCAAAAAAAAAGTTTTGGCAAAGGAGGGTAAAAGAAAAAATTGTTTAAAGGATGTTGGCACTTCCCAGAAAGTTGATTTTCCTTTTTGATTAAAGGAATTTGAATTTGATTATTCAACTGAAGAGAGATTGAAGAGTAGGGAAAAGGTCAGTGCCTTGCCTTTTATTTCTTAATATAAGGATAAAGTTTTATAAAAATTTACACTTTACTATGTTAGAAAGAATGAATTAGCTGCAGGAACATCATGGCAAGCAACTACTCCTTTTTAGTGTTGTTTGGGAAAAATTCAACTGCAGACCTGCTGAATATATCAGACAGATTAAGATGCTCAATAAGTGGGAGAACCTGTACTTGACTTGTTCAGTCAGTCTGGTGAGAGGAGTGGTTTGGAATTTATAGTGCAGATCATGGCCTATATTCTTCCTATGCCTGTCTCTCTTTAAGGGGAAAGGGACTACAATAATAATATAAGGCCATGCTTCTCAAACTGAGAAGTGCATACCTAAGATGTATGTGATGCATTCTTCCCAAGCATCAATCTTACCAAGTGGTAAAAGGAATTTGCAACATTTTTACATCTAAGTAAGATGTAGGGCAGAGAATGCAAAATTGGCACATTTTTCAGAAATTCAGAAATCATCCATCTAGTCCAATCCCCTGAAATTTTATACTTGATAATACTAAGGCTCAGTGAGCTCCCCTGCCCATATAATAGGCTGGTGGTAGAGACAGAACTAAAGCCTGGATGCTCAGCCTATAATACAAACTGTTTTAGCAGCCTCTTACCAATAGAATTTATACCTCTTTTACTCTGGTCTATTTGCTTGCTTGAAGTACTGAATTCCTACTAAGATGAAATTAAATTCCAGAGACTGAGAAGACAGTTACCATACACTGGACCCCTTTCAAGGTTCTCAAGAGTTAGTATGATAAAACAAACACAAACTCATAGTCACAGACAACAGTAAGGTAGTTACTAGAGGGAAGGAGGGTGAGGGTGGTGTAGTAAAGGGTAAAGGGGATCACATATACAGTGACGGAAGGTCTGAGTGTCTGAGGTACAGATTGCTAGATCCGATGCTAAGGATAACAATATACAGATGATGTACCATACAACTTGAAACCTTTATAATTTTATTAACCAATGTTACCCCAATAAGTTTAATAAAAAAGAGTAAATGTAATAGAAAGATGGAAATATATACATAGACAATGCTGTGTCCAATGAATGCATAAATAAGTAGAACAAATCAATGTTTCTCTGTTTCTCTCTCTTTCTCCCCCCTTCCTCTATCTAAAAATAAAAGGTTTAAAAATTTTAAAATAATAATAATAATAATAATAATGTTTCTATTCTTCGGCCATCTTTACAGCCTCATGATTGCCCATTTTTGGTGGTTTCAGTGATATTTTATCTTACAATACCTGTGATAGAGTATAATAGCTAAAGTGCTCCATTATTTGGAGGTATACATCTAAGTTAGGGAGAGGCAGTAGAGTATAACGGAGGCAGAATGCCTGGGTTCAAATTCTAGCTCTACTATCCAGCTATAGCCATTATTTGGCAAGTTATTTATCTAATTTTCCTTTGCCTCAAGTTTTCTCATCTGTAAATGGGAGTAATAATAGCATCTATACTCTTCACTGGGTTCCTCTGAGACTTAAGGCTTTTAGAATAGTGTCTGGCAGATGGTAAGCACTATATGAGTGTTTGATATTATCTATATTTAATTGGTGGAGGCTAACCAAGATTTTCCTTGGCTCTTTGCATTGAGACCCCTGCCTAGGGTTTAAAAGAGAACCACAGAGAGAAACCAAGATGGCGGCATATGTAAACACCTAAACTGCTGCCTCGCACAACAATTTCAAAACTACAACTAAAAGACAAAATGGACATCATCCAGAACCACAGGAAGGCTGGATGAGTGGAAATTCTACAACTAGAAGGAAAGAGAAAAGCACACTGAGACTCAGAGGAGCTGCAGAAGGCAGAGGTACGGAGGCGCGCACGTGGAGAGGGCTGGCAACTGAGTACTCCGCTGGCTTTCTCAAGCGGGAGGGAGACAAAAGCTCCTAACTGCTCTGACCTCCAGTTCCAGGTGAGACTCTGGGGACCCAGACTCATTCGGGGAGAAACTGGACTGTCTGGCAGCAGGCGGAACTCGAGGGCGGCTTTCTCTCAGAGGTGCTTGCAGTGATTACCGCGAGACACTGAGACTCAGGGGCCTCTTAGGGTAGGGCTGATGGGAAGCCATTGCTGTCTGCTCCGCCCTGAGACTCCGCCCCATCCAAGCTGAGCACAGAGGCTTTTGCAAGTCTTGTCTCATAAGGGTGTCTCCAGCACAGAAGTTCTCCCATCATAGACACAGCTGATCCTCACAGCCAATTGGCCTGGAGGTCAATTCCTCCCAGTGATACCAACAACAATCAAGGCTTAACTACAACAAGACTGTGCACACAGCCCACAAAGGGGTGCACCAAAAGTGTCCACCTCAGGTAACTGGGGAGGCTGAGCTTCTGGGCCTTATAGGACACCTAGCACACAAAGCCACTCTATCAACTCAGGGAAGCAGCCAAAATGCGGAGACAAAGAAACAGATCACAAATGAAGGAAATGGAGGAAAGCAAACAACTGGATATAGAGTTCAAAACCACGGTTATAAGGTTTTTCAAGAATTTTCTAGAAAAGGCTGATAAATTTAGTGAGACCCTTGAGGAAATGAAAAAGGACCAACTAGAAATTAAGCATACACTGACTGAAATAAAGAATAATATACAGAGATCCAACAACAGACTAGAGCAGCTGTGGGCAAACTACGGCCCGCGGGCCGGATCCGGCTGTTCTATCTGGTTCTCTTGCTCTCCCCTCCGCTCCTTTACTTTGAATTTATATTTGTTCACACAAACACTCCATCCATGCTTTTGTTCCAGCCCTCCGGTCCAGTTTAAGAACCCATTGTGGCCCTCGAGTCAAAAAGTTTGCCCACCCCTGGACTAGAGGATCTCAAGAATCAAGTCAAAGATTTGAAATACAAACAAGCAAAAAACACCCAACTGGAAAAGCAAAAAGAAAAAAGAATCCAAAAATATGAAGATAGTGTAAGGAGCCTCTGGGACAACTTCAAGCATATCAACATCAGAATTATGGGGGTGCCAGAAGAAGAGAGAGAGCAAGATACTGAAAACCTATTTGAAGAAATAATGACTGAAAACTTCCCCCACCTGGTGAAAGAAATACACTTACAAGTCCAGGAAGCACACAGAACCCCAAACAAAAGGAATCCAAAGAGGACCACACCAAGACACATCATAATTAAAATGCCAAGAGCAAAAGACAAAGAGAGAATATTAAAAGCGCAAGAGAAAAACAGTTAGTTAGCTACAAGGGAGCACCCATACGATTGTCAGCTGATTTCTCAACAGAAACTATGCAGGCCAGATGGGAGTGGCAAGAAATATTCAAAGTGATGAATAGCAAGAACCTACAACCAAGATTACTCTACCCAGCAAAGCTATCATTCAGAATTGAAGGGCAGATAAAGAGCTTCACAGATAAGAAAAAGCTAAAGGAGTTCATCACCGCCAAACCAGTATTATATGAAATGCTGAAAGGTATTCTTTAAGAAGAGGAAGAAGAAGAAAAAGGTAAAGATAAAAATTATGAACAACAAATACATATCTATCAACAAGTGAATCTAAAAATCAAGTGAATAAAAAATCTGATGAACAGAATAATCTGGTGAATATAATAGAATCAGGGGCATAGAAAGGGAGTGGACTGATAATTCTCGGGGGGAAAGGAGTGTGGGGAGTGCGTGAAGAGACTGGACAAAAATCTTACACCTATGGATGAGGACAGTGGGGGGGGGGGGGGCCCGGTAAGGGCAGAGGGTGGGGTGGGAACCGGGTGGAGGGGAGCTATGGGGGGAAAAAAGGAGGAACAACTGTAATACTCTGAACAATAAAGATTAAAAAAGAAAAGAGAGAGAGAACCACAAAATACCAGAGTTGAAAGGAGCTTTAGACACAGTGACAGACAGACAGTATATGGCCCACAAAGCCTAAATTATTTACTACCTGGACCTTAACAGAAAGTCTGCCCATCCCTGGATTAATCCAATCAGTTTCTCCTATCTAATATATCCGAAGAGGGAACTAAAGCCCAGAGAGGGTAATCTGTCCACAGTTATATATTCAGTGAGTTAGTGGCAAAGCTGGGACTAAAACCCAGTAAATAAGAAAAGATTAACTATAAGTCAGGGAAAATAATGGCAGCTGAAGAGTTAAATAAATCATCTATTTCTAATGGATGTTTACTGAATACTACAAGCCTAGGCATCAGTGTGTGTGTGTGTGTGTGTGTGTGTGTGTGTGTGTGTGTGTGTGTATACATATATTTGGGGTTTTTTTGCATCAGTGTTTTTTAATGCTCTCCAGGTGACTCCAATGTGCAGCTGGAGGCGAGAACCACTGTGACAAGTATTGTGCTATGCAACAATATATAAACTAACCACCTTCCCCCCTCAAAAAAAATCAAGGAAACTGACTGGGTAGTTAACCAAAGGTATCCATACCTATAGAATCCCATATTTCACCTGCAATTACCTACACGTATGTGTAAGGAACTCCACAAAAAGAGCAACAGGAATGCACAGTAAAGACAAAGAGGCCCTGGGTATATCTTCATTTACACTAGAGAATCAACATCATTTTTTACTTACATCTGTAAGTTCCAACAGTTAAATCAATTATAAATTTCCGACAAGAACTCTTTCTGAATGTTAAAATAACTTGTACTCCTAAAAAGTGTACAAGAATGTATTAAAACTTTTATATGGCAAAAAGAATCGTAAAAGTCAAAAGAAAACTAAAAAAATACTTCCAATACATAAGACTATACAAAGGGTTATTACTTGCAATACACAAAAAGCTCTTCCAAATCAATAAATACAAGAATAAAAACGATTATATAGAAGTGGACACAACAGGAATGAACAGGAAATTCAAAACCTAAAAACACAAATGGTCAAGGTACCCTTAAAAAACAATTAACCTAAGAAATGAAATCCATTTCTTGTTTACCAGACTGACAACAATGAAAGAGACAGGTAATATACATAAATTGCAAGGGTGAGGGGAACAGACATACAGCTGGTTCAAACCTTTTTTAAAGCAGTGTGGCAATATGTATCAAAATATAATGTGTGCAACTCAACAACAACAACAACAAAAAAAAAAACAGTTTAAAAATGAGCAAAGGACCTAGTCTCCAAAGAAAATACACATATGGCCAACAAACACATGAAAAGATGCCCAATATCATTAGTCATTAAGGAAATGTAAGTCAAAACCACAATGAGACACCACTTTCACATCCAATAGGATGGTTATAGTTTTTTTTAAAAGGAAAATAAGTGTTGGAAAAGATGTGGAGAAATTGGTATCTTCATACATTGCTGGTGGGGATGTAAAATGGTGTAGCCACTGTCTAAAAAGAGTTTGGCAGTTTCTCAAAAAGTTAAACATAGAATTATCATATGACCCAGCAATTCCATTCCTAGGCATAGGCCCAAAAATAACTGAAAAGAAATACATGTACACATGTTCACAGCAGCACTATGCACAACAGCCTAAAGGTGTTAATCTCCATCATTAGATAGACAAATTGTGTTCTATATACAATGAAATATTCAACCATAAAAAGGAATGAAGTACAAATAACTACAAGTGAAGAAGAGGAGGCGCCCTGCCTCCAGGGCGAGGAGGCACCCCGCGGGGGGCCAGCCAGTTGTGTCCGCTGGGTTGGGGGCAGGTGCTCCTGTGTGTTGTGTCTCTGCTCCGGCCCGCCCCCAGCCCCAGCCTCCCCGTGTGTTGTGTCTCCACTCCGGCCCGCCCCCAGCCTCCTCCCGCCCATCTGCAAGCGGCTTCTCCTGAGCAGTCATGATGCCCAGCTAATTAGCATACTTCCTGTTTATATATATAGATTAGATATATAGATATATATATATAGATATCCAAAATAGGTAAAAAGAAAACAGAAAGCAGACTGGTGGTTGTTAGAGGCTGAAAAGAGGGGAATAGGGAGTAACTGCTTAATAGCTAAAGGGTTTTTGGGGTGATGGACACATTTTGGAACTAGATAGAGGTAGTGGTTGTACAATATTGTGAATGCACTAAATGCCACTGAATTGTTCATTTAAAAATGGTTAGTTATGTGGAACACTTCCAGCACCAGGTAGATGATAACCATGAAGTTCCACCCTTTGGTCATCTTGGACTGCAGCAAAAACTGCAAACACGCTTCAATGTCCCCTCACACATGCACTAGATGATCATGTTATCCTCGCTCTCCAAGGAGCTGCGGCAGAAGTACAACGTCCACTCCATGCCCATCCACAAGGATGAGGAGGTCCAGGTGGTCTGAGGACACTACAAAGATCAGCCAAGGTAGTAAGGGTGTACAGAAAGAAATATGTCATCTACATCGAGCAGGTGCAGCGTGAGAAGGCTAATGACACAACTGTCCATGTGGGTATTCATCTGAGCAAGGTGGTTATCACCAGGCTAAAACTAGACAAAAATCAGGAAAAAGTTCTTGACTGCAAAGCCAAATCTTGAAAAGTTGGAAAAGAGAAAGGCAAATATTAGAAAAACTCATTTAGAAAATGCAGGAATAAATATAACCTGTTGTAACAACCACCGTTTAGCTGTAGATTTTTAGCCTGGTGTGTATTCAAGACTTTTCAAGATGTCTCTAGAATATTTCATTTCCTTCCTGTTCTGTTATTGATATGTACCTCTGTAAACCTACTGATGCTGTTTTAATTTTATGAATAAAAATTGGAAATGTTTAATTACTAAAAAATAAAAAAGTTAGCCCTGGCCTGTGTAGTGGTTAGAGCATTGACCTGCGTAACAGAGTTGAGATTCGATTCCCGGGCAAGAGCACATATCTGGGTTGCAGATTTGATCCCAAGTGCAGGAGGCAACCAATCGATGTGTCTCTCTCACATCAATGTTTCTCTCTCTCATCTATCTTTTTCCCTCTCTCTCCCCCTTCCTCCCTCCCTTCCACTCTATCAATGGAAAAATATCCTCAGGTGAGGATTTATCAAAAAGGAAAAAAAAAAAAAATTATACCCTCTAATAAATGCCTTAGAAAATTGGAAGAAAAAAATAATGTATACATCCTCTCATCCTATGAATTTACCCTGAAGAGAATCACACAAAAAGATATATGTGCAAAGATGTTCATCTTAGAATCATTTATTACAGCAAAAAATAGAACACTTTAAATGTCCTTCAGTAGAAATCTGGTTACATGAATTATGATACACCTGAATTCTACACAAAAATTAAAAACAATAATGTAGACAGCTTTGCTATCTAATTTCAAGACTTACTATACAGCTATAGTAATCAAGAAAATGTGATATTGGCAAAAGAATAGACACATGTCAATGGAACAGAAGAGAAATAGCCCCACACAAATACAGTCAATTGGTTTTTAACAAAGGTGCAAAGGTAATTCAATGGAAAAAGGATAGTCTTTCAAAAACTGTGCTGGTACGCCCTGGCCAGGTAACTCAGTTGGTTAGAGAATCATCCTGATTCACCAAAGTTGTGGGTTCGATCTAAGTGTTCCCTGGAAGGCAAAATTAACCCAGATTGAGACCACTGATGTAGACTTGTATACATTAATACATAAAGATATCTATAGCATACTGCTAAGAGGGGGGAAAAATAAACAAGACACAGAACAGCATGAAATGTATGCATCAATTTACATGAAAACATACACATGGATGAAACTTAGGGACATTATGCTAAGTGAAATAAGCCAGTCATAAAAGAGACAAATACTGTATCATTCCACTTACATGAAGAACTTCAGAGTAGTTAAAATCATAGACACAGAAAGTTGTATAGTGGTTGCCAAGGGCTAAAAGAAAGGAAAATGGGGAGTTATCCTATATAATAAAAGGCTAACATGCAAGTAGACCAAAAGGCAGAACAACCAAACAACGGCTCGCTATGACTTGCAATGACCACCAGGGGTCCGCATGGAACATGGCGGGTGTCAGCCATGGAAGGATGGTGGAGCAGGTGAGCGAGGGCGCCAGACCAAGGCAGGGTGCCGGTCGCTGTCATCAGGGAGAGCCTTTGGTGGTTACAAAAAATTATTTGCTCCTGCACGCCGCAGTCCCGCCCAGTGCTCACACCCACTGCCAGAGCTGGCCCCGTTCACAACCACAGCCGGCGCTGGAGCCTCTGCTCACACCCGCTGCCGGCGCCCAGTGCCGGTCCCGATCACTCAGCGCCCTGACGACGGCTGCCAGCCCTGATTGCCCCTGAGGGCTTCTCCACTTCCCCCTGCTCCTAAGGGGCAATCAGGGCAGCAGCCACCACTCACACCCACTGCTGGCGCTGGCCCCAATTGCTCCGTGCCATCAGCGGGTGCAAGCGGGGCTGGCCCCGTCAGAGCATGGGAGCAGTGGCAGCGGGAGCGGGACTGCTGGCAGAGAGGGGACCAGAGGCTGCAGCAGGAGGGGCCGGACGGGGGCGCAGAGGATGGGCCAAGACCTGCCCCTGTGCCCACCGTAGCCTCACAGCCCACAGTTCCTTTCAAGGTGCACAAATTCATGCACTGGGCCCCTAGTTGTTTAATAAGTATAGAGTTTCAGTTTTACAACATGAAAAAAGTTATGAAGATGGATGGTGGAGATGGTTAAACAATATTATGAATGCATTTAATACCATTGACCTGTACACTTAAAAATAGTAAGATAGTAGCCGAAACCGGTTTGGCTCAGTGGATAGAGCGTCGGCCTGCGGACTGAAGGGTCCCGGGTTCGATTCCGGTCAAGGGCATGTATCTTGGTTGCGGGCACATCCCCAGTGGGAGGTGTGCAGGAGGCAGCTGATCGATGTTTCTCTCTCATCGATGTTTCTAGCTCTCTATCCCTCTCCCTTTCTCTCTGTAAAATATCAATAAAATATATTAAAAAAAAAAAAAAAAAAAAAAAAAAAAAAAAATAGTAAGATAGTAAATTTTATGTGTCTATTTCAATTTTAAAATTAGGGAAAAAAACACATACACATGTGCATATAAATACATAGATAAATGCCTGGAAGGATGTGCATCAAAATATTAGAATGATTATCTCTGGATGCAAAGACTATGGTAATATTTCCTTTGTACTTTTTGGTGTTATCTGGATTTTTTCCAATAAGCATTTATCCTTTTTTCCAAACATAAAAAAGGCTTTTGTGCCCAGTTGGTGTGGCTCAGTGGTTGAGCATCGACCTATAAATCAGGAAGTCATCGTTAGATTCCTGGTCAGGGCACATGCCCAGGTTGCAGACTTGATCCCCAGTGTGAGGCGTGCAGTAGGCAGCAGATTGATGATTCTCTTTCATCATTGACATTTCTATCCCTCTCTCCCTCTCCCTTCCTCTCTGAACTCAATAAAAAATATATATGTTTTTTTACTCTGAGTAATACTTTATTAACTATTTAAGTGTCTATTTATGAATTCCAATAATGTCCCCCTTTTATTACTTTTTACATGAATATTACTTCATCTTCTTAGAGTAGTAATTTATTTTTTTTTTGTTCTCTATCATTTTGTTTCAAAATGCTCCCATTTCAATAACCAAAATCCTATTAGTCTGTCTCCAAAATGACAAAATGGTTACCTGTTATCCTCAGCCACAACCCAACTCCAGCCTCTTTCACACCCAGGCTAATATAACAGAATCCTAAACTGTTCATCTCTCCATCTAGCCATTAGAGTTACCTTATGAGACAGATTTACTATCACTTCCCTATTTAAAACAAAATTCCATAGCATGCCTTTCAGTGGCCTCTAAAATTTGTTCCCAGAGTCTGTATTTTTAGTTTGACCTCCTACAGCTGTCTCTAAAGTATCCTAGATGCCAGATAGCTGCTGGTCACTGCTTGAAAACATACCATGGATTTTTTTACTCTTTCTTTACTTTGCTCATGCTGTTCTTTTGTCAAGAGTATTCTTCTCCCGCCCTAGCAGGTTTGGCTCAGTGGATGGGGCACTGGCTGGGAACTGACGGGTCGGGGCTCAATCTTCGGACCCAGTCAAGCATGTGCGGAAGGCAACCAATTGATATGTCTCTCTCACATCGATGTTTCTCTCTCTCTGCTCTCCCCCTCCCTTCCACTCTCTCTAAAATGGAAAGATATCCTCGGGTGAGGATTAAACCCCCCCCCCCCAAAAAAAAGAGAGAGAATAGTCTTCTTCCTTCTCTGCCTGATGAAACATATACAGTGGAATAAAGGAAAAGAATGGGATGAAGGATGAATGGATAAATAAATAGGAGGAGGTGGAGAAAAAAAACATAGAATAGCATGGAGATGACAGTACAAGAAAGCCATTTTTGGTAGACTATTATAGTGCCTACTTCATAAGGTTCTGGTGAAAATATTAAATGAGATAATATATGTCAAACTTTTAGAAAAGTGTCTGTTATCCAAAATAATAAAAGCATAATGTGCTAATTAGACCGGACTTCCTTCCGGACTAAGCCGCAGCAGGGGCCAAGCCCCTTACACAAATTTCATGCATCGGGCCTCTAATATATATCTACACTAATAAAAGAGAAACATGCAAATTAACCATCACTCTGCTACACCCACAAGTCACGCCCACCAGCCAATCAGGAGTGAGTATGCAAATTAACCCAACCAAGATGGCGACCAGCCACAGAGTTGAAGAGAACAGGAGGCTTGGGTTGTCCTGGCAATGGAGGAAGCCAAGCTTCCCGCCCGCCCTGGCCAGCCCTGGCCTCCACTCAAGGCTACAAAGTTTCAATTATAGAAGATAAATAAATCCCAACAAAAATGGCGGTGGCCACGGAGCTGGAGCTGAGCAGGAGGTTTGGGTTGCCCCCGGCGATGGAGAAAGCCAAGCTTCCCGCCCTGGCCAGCCCTGGCCTCTGCTCAAGGCTACAAAGTTTCAATTATAGAAGATAAATAAATCCTAGAATCTTGCTTCCAGCCGGCCCTGGCCTCCACTCAAGAAGGCGCTGAAAAAAAAAAAAAAAAGAAAAAGAAAAAAAGGAGGGGCTGGGACCTTGGGTCGCAGGGGGGTGATCAGGCCAGGATGGGACAGCAGGAGCCGTTGGAGGTAAGCAGACCAACAGGGGGGCCAGTTGGGGGTGAGCAGGCTGTCAGTGGGGGTCAGTTGGAGGTGATCAGGACAGTGGGGGGGGGCAGTTTGGAGTGAGCAGGCCAGCAGGGGGGTAGTTGGGGGTGAGCAGGCCAGTGGGGAGGGAAGGTGGGGGCAAGCAGGCCAGCAGGGGGGACAGTTGGGGGTGAGCAGGCTGGCATGGGGGGCAGTTGAGGGTGATCTGGCTGGTGGGGGGGGCATTTGGGGGTGAGCAGGCCAACAGCAGGGGGGCAGTTGGGGGCAAGCAGGCCAGCAGGCAGAGTGGTTAGGGGCAATCAGGCAGGCAGGCAGGCAGGTGAGAGGCTGGAGCCAGCAGTCCCGGATTATGAGAGAGATGTCCAACTGCCAGTTTAGGCCTGATCCCTGTAAACCGGTAGTAGGACATCCTTCAAGGGGTCCCAGACTGGAGAGGGTGCAGGCCAGGCTGAGGAACACCACCACCCACCACCACCACCACCCCCCGTGCATGAATTTCGTGCACCGGGCCACTAGTGTGTGTGTGTGTGTGTGTGTGTGTGTGTGTGTGTGTGTGTGTGTGTGTGTATAACTGCTATTTTCAGTATTATTATTATTCATGGTATGGTGCTAAGAGCTTGAACTCCTGCTGCCACAATGAGGAGGGGGCAGTGGTGAAGCTCCAGCAGGGCTCCAAAGGTAACCAAAGAGACAAACGGGGCCCTGGTCTGATTCAAATTTATTCAACAAACTACACGCACGAAACCAAAACCAATTGGGTTAAGCCAAACTGGAGTACATACAGAGCATGTAGGTGAAATACACCTCAATTACCTTTTACTCTTAAACCTCAATTAACTTTTACTCCTCAAACATACATCCTTTTTTGAAGTGGAGCTGTTTCAAGTGAAACATCAGGACAGCACTCATGCTCACCAATATGAATCTGCAAGTCTTATCTATGGTCCCCAATGGTTTTCCATTTGGCCAGTAGTCATGTCTCCTTCCTTACATAACACAAGAGGTTTGATTACAAAGTTCTTCCCATAGCTGCAAAAAAAAGTGAATAAAACCCACCCACACTTAATACTGTAGCAAAGGAAAATTAAATTCACTCACAACAGAGGTGAGTCAATAAACCTTAGAAACTATACATACATAATTTTAGATGAGTCAAAAATTTGAGATTTCCTTCTTTGCCTCTTATCAGGCTCAGTCCTTTTAAAAGATTGCCTCCAGATAGGCCCCATCTCTTCTGGTTAACAGGTTTTCATGACTTTTTTTTTTTTTTTTTTTTAATATATTTTATTGATTTTTTACAGAGAGGAAGGAAGAGGGATAGATAGTCAGAAACATCGATGAGAGAGAAACATCGACCAGCTGCCTCCTGCACACCTCCCACTGGGGATGTGCCCGCAACCAAGTCACATGCCCCTGACCGGAATCGAACCCGGGACCCCCCAGTCCGCAGGCTGACGCTCTATCCACTGAGCCAAACCGGTTTTGGCGGTTTTCATGACTTTTATTTCATATCCTAGTAATAAGCCACTGTGATTTCCTACCCCATCTCTCCTTCATATCCCTCCCCCATGCATCCCAGATCTCCCTTGAGCACTATCAGACAGTAGGCCTTTAGTAAAAAGAAAAAAAGCACAACACTGCTCCTAAATTATGTCCCAAAGCAGACAAAAAGAACGCAGAACTCCACATCTATTAAATGGCACATTGCCTGCTTACTAGTCAGACTGCCAAAAATCATTTGCTTCTCTTCTTGTAGGTTTAGACAAACACAAAGGAAACTATGCTCCTATGTATGACTACTACTTCTCCACAGGACTTGAAGGACTAAGGCATTAGAGATACTTCCTCTCTATAAACCCAAATAGAACACTGTTTATTTCTCTTGGCATACAGTTAGTAGCCTGTATTTCCAGGCAGTCATTGTACATCTTTTGGCAAGTGCCTTCAAGTTTCTCAGTACAATGTTTCATCCAGTCACTGAAGGCAATGCATTGTACCTTGAAATTACATGCCAAGAAAAGACAGACTGAAAAGAAGACCTTCAGTATCACCTTCCTGCAATATATGAGACACTACAGGAGTTAGAAGGCCCAGATCCAATTCCCAGGTGTGCAAGTGTCTTGCAGTATGATCTCCAGTCTGCTCTTTAATCTTTCTGTACTTCAGTTTTTCCATCCTGGAAAACAGGGATTGTATTACCTTCCCCTCCCTAAATTTAGACTCTTACTGCTGACTGAGAATATTTATGTTTCTATAATTTGTGAAACTGGGGTTTGGAAAACTCAGAAAATTAAGCACAAATGTTATTTCTCACTTTTGTCAGATCTACCATGCAGAATCCACAGAACCTAGCAGGAGTCTCTAAATAAGTAATCCCTCAGAGAGCAGTTCTGACTTCCCACTCAACAAGTAACACAGATGAGAATGGGAGGCAAGAGGCCAGATGCTACATAGCTAGCTACAGAAGCAAGTCATTATACATCAGGCTCCATTACAATATTATCACCCTAGACATACTATCCTTAACACTCCATTATACTTTTACCTCAAAGAAGCTACCTCAATATTTAAAGCACTTATTTAATTCAATGTTTACCAAAAACAAGCACTTTCCCTGGATGGTAACTGCCCTGGTAGGGGTTGCCTTAGGGTGACCCTACAATTAAGGCAGGACAAAGGGATGACACCCAAGTATGAGGTGTAAGACAATTTAAGATTTAAGGCAGGATTTTACAGTCCTTTTTGAGTTACTAGTATACTTTTTTTTAACTGTTAAATGGCTTTTTAAAATTAAATTTTATTGTTGAAAGTATTCCATATGTCCCCCTTTTTTCCCCATTGACCCCTTATAGCCCGTCCCCATGCCTTCACTACCCATGGTCTGACTAGTACACTTCTGAAATACAAAATTCTGGACAGGATTCCAAAAAATTATTAAAATGCAAATGCTGGCTTTTAAAAAGATAAACTTGGACCCTAGCCAGTGTGGCTTGGTTGATTGGGCGTCATCCTGTGTACCGAAGGGTTGCCAGTTCAATTCCGGGGTGCACAGGATGCATCCAATTGATGTTTAGCTCTCACATCAATGTTTCTATCTCTCTCTCCTTCTCCCTTCCGCTCCTCTAAAAAAAAAAAAAAAAAAATCAATAAAAAATATTTAAAAAAAAAATTTTTTTAGCCCTAGCCGGTTTGGCTCAGTGGATAGAGCATCAGCTTCAGACTGAAGGGTCCTGGGTTCAATTCCAGTCAAGGGCACATGTCCAGGTGGCAGGCTCAATCCCCAGTAGGGGACATGCAGGAGGCAGCCGATCAATGATTCTCTCTCATCACTGATGTTTCTAGCTCTCTCTCCTTCCCCCTTCCTTTCTGAAATCAATAAAAATATATTTAATTTTTTTTTATTTTTATTGATTTAAGAGAGAAACATCTATTTGCTGTTCCACCCACCCATGCATTCATTGGTTGCTTCCTGCACGCACTGCCACCGGAGATTGAGCCTGCAATCCTGGTGCATTGGGACAGCATTCCAACCGAGTAACCTGGCCAGCGCGAGCCTCTTTTCTTATCTGTGAAATAATATCTACTTTACAAGGTCATCGTGAGGATAAACAGCGCTATACAAATTTAAGCTATTATTATTTTGCCTGTAGATTTATTCGAAATTGAAAATGTTCATTCAAGGAACTGGTGATCCAACCTTAAGAATGTCACTTTGTGCCCTAGCTGGTTTGACTCAATGGATAGTATTGGCCCAAGGACTGAAGGGTCCCCAGTTCGATTCCAGTCAAGGCACAGCCCTGGTCCAAGTGTGTACGGGAAGCAACCAATGGATATGTATTTCTCACATTGATGTTTCTCTCTCACTGTCTTTCCCCATATTTTTCACTCTTTCTAAGAATCGCTGGAAAAGTGTCCTCAGGATAGGATTAATAAATAACAACAAGAAATAAAAAAAAGAATGTCACTTTGTTCACATGCTTACCAAAAATTTTCTGACTCAACCTCAAGTCACTGAAAAGCATCACCTCCTTCCTTCCATTAGCTAAGAAACAAGCAAAGCAGCACTATCCTAACAGGGGGGCATGGTAAGCAGATATAGAAATGAAGAACTGAATATTCACAGTGAATGGGGCAGAGATACTTTATTATTTGGACTGAAAAGTAAAATCAAAGGTCAAAGTTTTTCTTTTTCAATGGGACCAAGAGGAAATGTTACATATATCCAAGATATAATCAAAATTAAATACAACCTATACCCAATTCAGAAAGCTCAAATCGCTGAAGTATTTTTCATATACAGTAGGTCCTCAGGTTACATCGGAGATCCGTTCCTACGCAATTTTCGCAGTAAGTCGGAACCCTCCTACATAAGCACCTACGTCACTCACATGGAGCACATACACAGCAGTAATGAAGTGAAACAGTAAAAGAAATTTAAAAGATAACAATTCCTGACCTTTACTTGTGGTAAATAAATAATAAAAAACATAAAGCACATATGTACATACGTCAAAATGACAGAACTTTTTTTTTAATAAATAAATGGGAGATGGCGACGTAACCACGAAACGACGTACGTAACCACAAAACGAGGTCCATCGAGTCCGAGGTAACCCGAGGACTACCTGTATTAATTAATCCTCATAGCATCTCAAAGAAGTTTGATTCTCATATTCTAATTACTTATAACCACAGGAAAAATCTGAATGGACCAAGATACACCATTTTAATAAAACAAGTCAACAAATATTTTCTTATCTATCTATCCAAACTTCACCTAACCTTTCAAGTCCCTTTTCAGAGAGCTTTCCATGACTATGCCATCCTTCACTGATTTCTCCCATCTCAGGAATTCTTTGGTTTATAATAAAATCTAACATTGTAGCCTCTCTTCTCCCTACCTGTCCACCTTACAAAGCATCATTAATATCTCAGTTCAAACACTTATTAACTCTATTTTGTTTCATGTTTAGCTGAACTAAAACTTCTTGAGGACAAGGATTATGGTTTTGTCTCTCCAAAAGGGCATTTCAGAATAGTACCTACTATCCCTAGCTGGTTTGGCTCAGTGGATAGAGTTTTGGCCTGTGGACTGAAGGGTCCCGGGTTCAATTCTGGTCAAGGACACATGCCCGGGTTGCGGGCTCGATCCCCAGTGTGGGGTGTGCAGGAGGCAGCCAATCAATCATTCTCTCATCGTTGATGTTTCTCTCTCTCTCTCTCTCTGCCTTCCTTTCGGAAATCAATAAAAATATGTTTAAAAAAAAAAAGCATAGTAACTACCATATTTTTACCACTTACTATGTGCCATTTGTTATATTAAGTGCTTTACATACTTAATCTCATTTAATCAGTACAATAATGTTGTGTTGTTGTTATTATTCCCCCTATTTTACAGAAGAAAAAACAACAGTGTGAAGAGGTTAGGCTGAAGTTGCATATCTTAGAAAAGATAGGGCTGAGATTTGAGTCTCAGCCCTAAAGTCTGTCTCTAGAAGTTGGCACAAAGTAGAGATCACAAACAAATATTTGCTGAATTATCCTAACCATTGCATGTGTGTGGATGGTTGTATCGCCCCAAATGAACTAAGGAGGGTAGAACCCTTGCCCAGAGGTTTATAAGGTAGAGTGGGGAGCGCTGCCCCTCCAGGCCCTGAGCCTACATGGAATTTCACATCAAGCATCTCATTTACTCCATAAAAACTTCCATTTGTACGTTCTCTTCAACAAATAGCACCTGTAAGTCTCCCATCAGAGATTTACCCAGAAAGTCACCCTCTCTCAATCCGAACACAAATGCTCCCAGGTGCCATGTGTGCTACATTCCTTCTGGGCCTCCCTCTGACTCAGGAAGAGGACAAAGCCTCCTGCTTCCCAACTGCCAGTAACTTAGAAAGTTCAGCTTTTGCCCAGCCAGCATGGCTCTGGTTGAGCAGCGACCTATGACCCAGGAGGTTCCCCTGTGTGGGTCATTTTGGAAGCAGCTGATCAATGATTCTCTCATCACTGATGTTTCTCTTTCTCCCTCTCCCTTCCTCTCTGAAATCAAAAAAATATGTATATTTTTTAAATCTCAGCTTTTTAAAACAAGCATTAACCAAGTGCCTGGTCTTCTTCAGAAAAGGCCACCCTGCTCTTCATTTTAACTCTATTTTAATCCCAGTTATTAATCACTACAGCCTTGTGAGGTGGGTAGTGTTTTCTCCACTTTACAGATAAATAATGTCCCCAAAAAAACTACATTATGAAGATCACGAGGCCGGTGGCCGATTAGGGGCTGGAATCTAGGTCTCCTGACTATACAGTCTGTTCCATCCCCCGGCAGAAACCCATAGATGGTAACCGATTTATCTTGGTGTCGCTGGGCACTCTAAATAGCAAAAGCTCTAGAATAATTTTCATTCAAAAGCTATTTATCGGCCCTAACCGGTTTGGCTCAGTGGATAGAGCATGGGCCTGCGAACTGAAAGGTCCCAGGTTCGATTCCGGTCAAGGGCATGTACCTTGGTTGCCAGCACATTCCACTAGCAGGTGTGTAGGAGGCAGCTGATCAATGTTTCTCTCTCATCCGATGTTTCTAACTTTCTATCCCTCTCCCTTCCTCTCTGTAAAAAATTAATAAAATATATTTTTTTAAAAAAGCTATTTATCGGACATATATATGTCAACCTTGTAGGTTCAAGTACTATCTCCTCTACCTATTTGCTATGTGACACGGAGTAAGCGTATTTCACCTCCTTAGGTGAATTCCCTCGTCTATAAATGGAGATAATAGTACTTACGAAACAGTAATGTCGTGAGAAGTAAATGAGATGAAAGTGCAACGCCTGGAACTATATCTGACAGACGGTGGGCGGTTAGTAATTATGGTTTCCCTTCACCTACCCCCTCCGCCCCGCAAGCTTCGGGGTTCACTCACTATACCATGCTACAGGGTATCACCCTGGCCCGAGGCCTGCACGCGCGCGGCCTCCGGGTTTCACAAGCCCTCCGGGTTTCACAAGCCGGGGGCCAGCCGCCCTGTCATACCTGCATGGAGTCAGCGCTGACGATCTCGCCACCAAGCCGCTGGCCTAGCTGCAACGCCAGGGTGGATTTTCCGGTGCCCGTGGCCCCGAGAATCACTACAAGCGGCAATGTCCGTTGCATGCCCCGGAGCCCATGGCCCACAGAAACTGCTCGTGCAGCCGCCACCGCCGCCATCTTGAAGACATCTGCGCTTGCGCGGGAGCAGCTGTCCCCATGACAACCGTCAGTGCGCTTGTGCAAACCTAGAGCTGAGCAGGGAGGGTGAAACGCGAGGAGGGAGCTGCGGAACCAAGGTCCCCAAGCTCCCGACGTGAATGCCATCGACTAAGTGGTGTTACAGCTTCAACTATCAACTCTCCTACATAGGGCTGGCAGTCCTATCTAAAATAGAATTATCCCTATCATTCTTTTCCAGCTCCCAGTTATTTTTCTTCATAGCACTGATTACAATATAAAATTATAAATTGACCTCTTGTCTGTTGTCAGACTTTCCAGGCTGTTAGTTCCATAAAAGCAAAAAACAGCTCCTGCCTAGGTCATTGCTGTATCTCCAGTACCTAGCACAGTACCCAATGCCAAGAAGGCTCCCAATATTGTTGTTGTTGTTTTAAATATATTTGTATTGATTTCAGAGAGGAAGGGAGAGGGAGAGATATAGAAACATCAATGATGAGAGAGAATCATTAATAGGCTGCCTTCCAAAGGCCCCACACTGGGGAGAGAACCCACAATCAGGGCATGTGTCCTGACCTGGAATCGCTCGGTGACCTCCTGGTTCATAGGTCAACGCTCACCCACTGAGCCAAGCCACCAGAGTGTGTTGTTTTTTTAATGAAGTGCTTTACAAATGTCAGACTTTTTTAAAATAATGAGTCACCCTTTTTTATGTTATGTGTTTTTTTTTATTGATGTGAGAGAGAGAGAGGAAGGCAGAGAGAGAGAGAAAGAGAAATATCGATTTCTGTTGTTTCACTTGTTTATGCTTCATTAGTTGTTTTCTTATATGTGACCTGACTGGGGATCAAACTCGGCAACCCTCTAACCAACTGATCTGCGGGGCCAGGGCCCAATATTGTTAAGTGGAGAAGCGAATGGCTTGCCTATCTAGTGCTGGAGCCAGTCAGCTCAGAGGTGTGGCATTCTCCAGGATCAAATGTGCCCTGTTATCAAGCCAGGATGGCTGCACTAATGTTTTCATCCCACAATGCAAACTCAGACACAATCAGAAGGCAGGGCAAAAAGTTCCATCCCTTTGAGGAGAAGATGCAAGAGATAGAGTGAGAAAAAGAAAAACAAGCAAACTACCCACAAAATATGAAGAAGACAAGTAAAGCAGGCAGAAAGGATAAAGTAGTATCAATCCTCCCATGTGGCTCAGTGGTTGGAGTGTGGCCCTGTACACTGAAAGGTCAGGGGTTTGATTCCCAGTCAGGGCCCATACCTAGGTTGTGGGTTCGATCCCCAACCTGGTCGGGGCACATGCAGGAGGCAACCGATGGATGTTTCTCTCTCACATCGATCAATGTCTCTCTCTCTCTCTCTCTCTCTCTCTCTCTCTCTCTCTCTCTCACACACACACACACACACACACACACACACAATCAATGAAAATCTCCTTGGATGAGGATTGAAAAAAAAAAAAAAAAAAAAAAAAAACGTAGTTGAGGAGAATTAGGACAAGAGAAGACCAAAATCCAGGGGACTCCACAATCTTTAAGAAAGGGCTTTGGAATCAAATGGACCTAAGTTCAAATCCTTGCTCTGTCACTTATCATCTGTGTAGCCTCATACAGTTATCCTCAATTTTTGTATCATTAAATACTTCTCAAGATTACCATAGGGAGAAAATGAAGTAATGTCTGAAAAGTGTCTGCTACAATGCCCTGGCACATAACAACCACCATTTTTTGAACACTTTGTATTATTATAAAAGTAACACTCCATCTGCCTCACTAAAGAGGTAAGAGCAGCAGCCTAAAGGTCCAAAATTTTCAGTAATGTGTAAAAGTGTCTAAATACCTACTGTACTAACCACTTCTTAGCCAATTTAAGAGTTAATTTTTTTTCTCCCTGAGATTACTTGTTTCTGCTAGCTCTCAAATCATGTCACCAGGATCCCCTGGGCCACAGGAATTACTCCTGGAAGTTTAGAGCATATGTGAGAAGATCTGCCAATATGTGGCCTGCCTGGAATAACTATGAATACATTTCTCAGTCATTTGGATCACCCTAGCATAATGGCCACTCTTGTAGCCACATGTATTGTTTGGAAAACACCAGATCCCAGGGTCCCCATACCTTCCTTTCTCAATCCAATCTGCTTTGATCAAAAGCCTTGTTCTCTCCAATTTGTGGTACCTGCCTGGGGCTGGTATTAAAATCAAGATGTGAGGCCACATATTGGCAGACACTCTCAACATGATGGTTGTTAACTGTAGAGCCTTTGCCTGGAGACTTTCAGAGGGTACAGTTACCATGACAACCAACAGAAAGATGACAGGCTGGAGAAATGATGCAAATAAAGCAAAAGGGGGGCTAATTTCATGATGACAATCTGACCATGACAGAGTATGCTCAATCACAGATAGGAAAGCATTGTCCAAGTCATGACCAGGTGACTGTTACTAGAGAGAGGAAAAGAGGGGGGTGGAATTTACCACCGAGAGACCAGAAGAGGGAAAGGCTGGTTGCCAAGGCAACTGGGAAGAAAGGAATGAAAAAATGGAGCTTTACCACAGCAGCAGAAAATTGCTTCTAGCCAAGCAACACAGGACTGTTGCTATAGAAACGAAGAGAACAGGGATCCTGTAGACCATGGGGAGAATTATCACTAAAATGCTGAGCAGGGAAGACTCCTAAATCAGAATGGAGCCCAGGGTCCAAAACAAATGAGAAGTGAGAAAAACATTGTGCCATTTCCATTCATTGTAATTCTACCAGCCCTACCACAAGAGAATGGGAACATATTTTGTAATACCTTTATAGTATTTTATTTGTACCTCTGTCTCCCTAATGATCCTCTAAACTCTACTAAGAATAGTTCCTGCAGGTAATCTGTAACTTGAAATCCTAATTGGAGAGATTAAGTTCAAGAGAAAAATTGGGAAATTGAAGTCTGTGACCAAGAGCTAATAAGTATTTCTGAAAACAACATAAAACCCTCTAGGGAGAAGCTTTGCAGGATAATAAGGAGACAAAGGGTGACAAAAGGAAGTCAGAAAAGCTACATGTAGTCATGCCCAGGTATTAGCTTTGGCCCTCTCTCCACCTTTTATGGGGCCAGATGGGATGTAGCTCAATCTTTTCTGTAAGATAGCTCAAGAGGAAAGGGAGCCTTTCACTTAAAGTATATGTATATATGTAGAGGTGAAGGATGCAGAGCCCGTCTCCAACATACTCCACTGCTTACAGGTTATTTAGGGTAAATAAATTCTATTTTAAAAGGCAAAATGGCCTAGCTGGTGTGGCTCAGTAATTGAGCATCGACCTATGAACCAGGAAGGAAGTTACAGTTCGATTCCCAGTCAAAGGGGCCCAGCCTGACTATACAGAGGACATGCCTGGCTTGTGGGCTCCATCCCCATTTGGAAGGGTGCAGGAGACAGCCAATCAATGATTCTCTCTCATCATTCATGTTTCTATCTCTTTCTCCCTCTCCCTTCCTCTCTGAAATCAATTTAAAAAATACTTTTTTTTTAAGACAAAAATGTTGGGATAGGTTCAGTCTGGAAAGGCATATCTAAAATGCAGGAATGAGGTGCTAGGGATGCTCAAATTACTTGGAGGGTAATAATTCCTTGCCTGCCCTTCTGAAAGTCCACAGCATCCACCTAATTGTCACCTACAGTGTGTGAGGGTTGTACCCTAAGGAGCAGATGTATAGTCAGGCTGGGCCCCTCTGCACCTACCTCCTGTTTTTTAGGAAACTGAGAGCAGAACATTGGGTTGGATGCACATGGGAACATGGCAGAAAAGGAGAAAGAGAGAAGTGCAGAAAGAGAGAAGGGAAATCTGGGGGATAACTCATTCGTGTTTATTATGTTACTTTCTATCTTCTGTGTATTTTAAATAATTTATTTTTAACATTTTTGGAAAAAGAAAGACACTTGAGAAGAAGGCTAAAGGTGAAACCATTAGAGTGGAAGGTCCATTCAAAGTGAAGCATCTAGAATGGGATTCTGGAGGATGCTGTGACAGTCTGGACAGAAGAAAGAATGTGGGAGGACTGAAGCATCTGTTTCCAAGGTAAAAGAAGAAAGTTGGGTCAAAGACAAACACTAGTTTTTTTGGTAAAACTCAAGGTGCCTTTGCAACCTAACCCCATACTAATTAGGTATCCTAAATAAAAAACACTTCCTACCAGAGTATTTCATGATGAACTCGGTACTTGTATTAGTTTCCCAGAGCTGCCATGCTGCCATAACAAATTACCGGGGGCGGGGGGGGGGGGGGGGACTTAAAACAATGGAACTGCATTTTCTCACAGTTGTGGGTCAGAAGTCCAAAATCAAGGGGCAGGCAGGGCCATACTCCCATGCTTCCATCTATGGAAGAATCCTTCCTTGCCTCTTCTAGCTTCTGGTGATTGCTGGCAATCCTTGGCATTACTTGGTCTGTGGCAGCATGACTCCAGCTCTGCCTTTGTCTTCACATGGCCCTCTACTCTGTCCGAATTTCTCTCCCCCCCCCCTTTTTTTAAATTGATTTGAGAGAGAGAAACATGGGTTTGTTGTTCCATTTACTTATGCATTCATTGGTTACTTCTTGTATGTGCCGTGACCGGGGATTGAACCGTGTACAAACCTTGGTGTATCAGGATGATGCTCTAACCAACTGTGCTACTCGGCCAGGTCCTGAATTTCTCTCTCTTTAGAACACCAGTCATTGGATTAGGGCCCAGCCTAATCCAGTATGACCTCATTTTAGCTTGATTACATCTGCAAAGATTCTATTTCCAAATAAGGTCACATTCACAGGTTCTGGATAAACCTGAATTTGGTGGGGAATATTATACAACCCAATATAGTGTCTGTCAGTAATCACAACACATTCCATTGGTTTGGTGAATTGCTGTTTCTATTGGTGATTGGTTAATTCAAATTTAGGAGCATCAGAATTGCGCAAAACAGGCAAGAAGAAGAGAGTAGAGCTCACAATGTTGTAGGGTTTATGTTATACCTACAGAGTTACAGGGTTTGCTTTAGAGCACACCAGAATATTTTCAAAGGATGCTTCACTTTGGACCTTCTGGGCTCCCTAAGAGAGCCTGCATACCCACAGGGCATCCCTGAAGGCTGCAAAATCAGAGTGGGGAAGGTGCAAAAGGAAAAAGATGCAGAGGTCCTTGCCAGTTCTAATCTCAGGGCTCTTTTTTCTTTCCTTTTTTTTTTTTTTTTTTTTAACATGGAATGCTTCATGAATATGTGTGTCATCCTTGCGCAAGGGCGATGCTAATCTCTGTATCGGTCCAATTTTCATTTATTTATTTACTATCATTTCAATTTTAGTATATGTGCTGCCAAAATGAGCACCTCACGGCTCTTTTAAACTTTATCCTGTACTCCTCGGCCCTCCTCTTTCTCATGGCTTGTCATTCTGGACCTTCATCATCTTTATATCTTGAGTTCCAAGCCTGTATCTTCAGTTCAAACCCTTTTCTAAAGCTTCAGTGTCACATTTCCCACTTCCTCTGTTTTGGATGACCCCATCACTTCAATCTCTGTGTCCCCAACCACAATCAGTTTCTTTCCCTGACTTCCCTATTTCAAAGAGTCACAGAGGATGTTTGCTATTGAAAGGATCCTCTTAGAAATCTAGTGCAAACCCTCTTGTTTTGTAAAAATGAGACCAGTCAACAAAGCACACCAGATTTTTCCCCTTCCCCTAGGTTCCACATCACCTTCCCAATCCCCTTTCCCCAAAGCTATTCCCTTAGTCTAGAACACATTCTCCTCTTCATTTAGCCAAATACCACTGGTACTTCTGGTTCCAATATCCTCAACAAGAACTTTCTTAATGACTCCAAACCAAGTACTCTTCCCCTTCTGAGTCTTGTAACCCTTGTCTGAGACACATACTGCCTTAGTTTGTAATCATGTTTGCACGCTCATAAACTTTCATAAGGAACTATAGTAGCTTCATCTTCTTTACTCTTAACTATGTGGGAGATACTATTCCAGGAACTTTACATATAATAATTTATTTACTCTTCACAACAGATCTATGAGGTAGGTATTAATATTATATCCATTTTAGAGAAGGAAACTCACTTGGGGAGGTGATTTGCCTAACATCACATAGGCAGTAACCTTAAGTCCTTGTCTTTAACCTTTATACAGGGTGGAGCAAAAGTAGGCTTACAGTTGTTCTTATGGAAAATAGTATAATCTAAATATATAAAATGCTAATATGCAAAGTGTCCCCTTGGGACTTCAACCGAGAGACTGGGAGTTCGATTGCTTGCTATGACGTGTGCAGACCACCAAGGGGTGGCGTGGAATGAAGGAAGGCCCTGGCCAGTAGCCGGCAGCTGGAAAATATGCCCCAGCTGGCAGCCAGAAGGCCCCATTGGCCTTGATCGCCGGCCAGGCCTAGGAACCCCACCCATGTACAAATTTCGTGCATCGAGCCTCTAGTAATTCATAAAAATAATACAAGATTAAGCTGTTTCGCATACTCACACCTGAAAAACTACTTTTGCCAAACCCTATACTCTGCCATCTATACCACCTTCTGTGAATATTTTTGTATCTTTGCATCTCTGCAGGTCTTGGCTCTAAACCCTTATTCCAATGTTTTTCTAAGTGTGACCTCAGGATTCCACCTCCCTGCTTGCTTATCAGCAATGTAGATTTCTGGCCCTGACCTACTGCATCAGGGTTTTGGAGGTACTTAAATTCGGGTTTGAAAATCTCTGCCTGAATAAAATAGGCATTAGACTTTAATGATTAGAGGATTTAATGACTGAATGGAGTCAGTTGACGCCAGCTCAGATAGAAGGTATTGCAGTACCAAGTAAGGACAAATGGAGGACACATATGTGCATTGGCATCATGGACATGCAGCTCCTGCCTGCCGTGGGTCATGGGATGCTGTAGACCCCAGAGATTCAGGTTTTTGCTCTTTTCCTCCTCTGCCTATCTCAGTCTCTCCGAACCTTGGCTACTCCTTCCTGGGTAATTTACTGCCTCTTGAGGCATCAATATAATGAAATAAAGTACTCAGATTACTTTATTTCATTTTATTTTTTTAAAATATTTTTTTATTGATTTCAGAGAGGAAGGAAGAGGGACAGAGAGATAGAAACATCAATGATGAGAGAGAATCATCGACTGCCTGCCTCCTGCAGGCCCCCCGACTGGGGATCGAGCCCACAGCTCGGGCATGTGCCCTTGACCCGAATAGAACCTGGGACCCTTCACTTCGCAGGCCGACACTCTATCCACTGAGCCAAATCAGCAAGGGCTGTACTCAGATTACTTTAAAGTACTCTACTTGGATGCTGAAACCGGTTTGGCTCAGTGGATAGAGCGTCGGCCTGCAGACTGAAGGGTCCCAGGTTCGATTCCGGTCAAGGGCACGTACCTTGGTTGCGGGCACATCCCCAGCAGGAGGTATGCACGAGGCAGCTGATCGATGTTTCTCTCTCATCGATGTTTCTAACTCTCTGTCCCTCTCCCTTCCTTGCTGTAA
Source organism: Plecotus auritus (assembly GCF_963455305.1). Taxonomy (NCBI): domain Eukaryota; kingdom Metazoa; phylum Chordata; class Mammalia; order Chiroptera; family Vespertilionidae; genus Plecotus; species Plecotus auritus. The sequence goes on from NC_137771.1 coordinate 26,903,324, forward strand.
AATATCAATAAAATATATTTTAAAAAACAAAAACAAAAAACAAAAAAAATAAAAAAAAATAAAGTACTCTACTTGGGAAGCTCTCTTCTTTTATCAATCCCTCCTGTCTGTCACTTTTCAATAGGATGAATCTGTATCCTAGATGTGGCTTGTTAAATGGTTTAACTAACACTAATCATTTGGGGAGAAAATACTTACAAATTACATATCTGATAAGGTTAATATACAGAATATATAGAGAACTCCTTAAAAAATCCAATTAAAAACTGGGCAAAGAACTTGAGTAGCCATTTCTCCAAAGAAAAAATACAAATGGCCAATAAGCACATGAAAAGATGCTCAATATCACTAATCATTAGATAATACAAATCAAAACCACAACAGCTACTACCTCACATCTGTTAGGACAGTGGTCGGCAAACTGCCGCGGTTTGCTGCTCTGTTGACTAATGAGTTTGCCAATCACTGGGATAGGGGCTTAATCACAAGGAACAACAACAGCCTGTAATTATTGGAATTGAGAGTCTAGGTCAGTGGTCGGCAAACTCATTAGTCAACAGAGTGGCAAACTGCGGCTCGCGAGCTGCATGTGGCTCGCGAGCTGCAGTTTGCCGACCACTGTGTTAGGATAATTACTATTAAAAAAAAAAAAAAAAAGTGGCCCTGGCCAGGAAGCTCAGTTAGTTAAAGAGTCGTCTTGATATGCCAAGGTTGCAGGTTCAGTCCCCAATCAGGACATATACAAGAAGCAACCGACGAATGCATGAATGCATGAATGGGTGGAACAACAAATCAATGTCTCTTGAAAAACCAATAAATTTAAAAAAAATGGTAAAGATAATAAATTAAGACAACTTAAAGTTATGTGTATTTTACTACAATAAAAATAATTGGGGGAAAACGATAATAGCTAACATGCTCATAGAATGCTTACCATGCGGCAAGCACTGGTCTAAACACTCCAATGTGATAACTCACTACAAAAAAACACTACTCATTTCCTGAGCACTTACTATTGCTTGCAACCATCCAATGAAGCAGGTGCTACTATTTACACCTGTTTTACAGATACTGAGGCTAGGAGAGGTTAATACTTTGCCCATAGTCACAAAGCTGGAAAATGCAGAGCCAGATTTAGAACTGAAATCTGTTGGTGTGAGAGCCTACTTAACCATATTGCTTCCCACAAGTTTAAAGGTGATCCATCATTTCCTGGGCACTGAGTCTCATTGTTTTTAATAACTCACCTGATTAGAGACTTTAAGAACATAGTTACATTTCTTCTGCAAAAGAATGGTACCATTAATACAGTTGATTCCTTTGGCAGCAATTCTAAATAAAGACATTTAACAAGAGCTACCCACTGGACTTAAGATAGGAATGCCCACACCCCAACGCAACTTCAGCAGACACATTTAGATACCTCCCCTTCATCCCTCATCAATTATCTCCCAACTGGTTCTTATCCTTAGAAAGGAACCTCTCTACTCTCCCTCCCTCCCGTCACCTTCCAGATCTACAAAGGCATCCCCATGCCCCTTTTCTTTCTAAATTGAATCTTTTGCAACATCCTAACCCTAGGAGCACTTTAGACAAATTCAGCAGTCTAAGATAACTCAACCTGTCTCAGTCCCCCTGCCCGCCCCCCAGATAGCTGCCAATAGAGGCAGGAGTTAAGCACATGCATTATTAACCTTTTCATATCTATCAGGACGACCTTTCTTTTCTACACCAAGGGTGGCTTCTTGGCTGCCCCTTAATGTCCGTGCCCACATCCCCAAGTTGGGTGTGTATTCTCCTAAATTCAGGAATAAAATCCTGGCTATTTCCAGACAAAGATAGGTAGGAGTCTGTAGAAACGAGCTAGGAAGGAGCTTAAAATACTTCACATTCCAGAAACACCTTCCCTCCCCCCCCCCCCCCAACCCAAATGGCTTTATTCCCACTCCTTTCTCAGCAGAGTCGGACTCAAAGGAGCTGAAGCTTGGAGTCAGGCAGCTGGTGCTAGCTGTGTGGGCTTAGATACATGATTGAAATGTCTCAGCTTCAGTTTGCTTATCTGTGAAATGGGGTGACACCATCCTGTTCTCCAGGTTACCATGAGGATTAAGATACGTAAAACAACTGGCATCAGTGCCTGTACCTAGGAGTCTCTACTGTCTTATTGAGGGTCCGGAATCATTCAAGGTCTAGTAAAGGGAGAGAAGTCCTACAAATTAGTCTCTTTTTTTAAAAATATATTTTATTGATATTTTACAGAGAGGAAGGGAGAGGGATAGAGAGCTAGAAACATCGATGAGAGAGAAACATCGATCAGCTGCCTCCTGCACACCTCCCACTGGGGATGTGCCCGCAACCAAGGTACATGCCCTTGACCGGAATCGAACCTGGGACCCTTCAGTCCGCAGGCCGATGCTCTATCCACTGAGCCAAACCGGTTTCGGCCTACAAATTAGTCTCTTGACAAATGTCCTCAAAAAAGGATGGGAAGCCTGGCTGGTGTGACTCAATGGGTGAGCATCAACCTATGAACCAGGAGGTAATGGTTCAATTCCCAGTCAGGGCACCTTCCCCGGGTTGCAGGCTCGATCCCCAGTGTGGGGTGTGGAGGCAACCAATCAAAATGAATCTCTCTCATCATTGATATTTACATCTCTCTCTCTCTCCCTTCCTCTCTGAAATCAATAAATATATTTTTGAAAAAGGATGGGAACAGCCCTAGCCAGTTTGGCTCAGGGGATAGAGCTTCAGCCCACGGACTGAAGGGTCTCAGGTTCCATTATGGTCAAGGTCACATACCGCAGTTGCAGACTTGGTCCGGCCCTGGTCTGGGTGTGTGTAGAAGGCAACCAATCAATGTGTCTCTTTCACATCGATATTTCTTTGTCTCTCCCCTCCCCTTCCACTCTCTAAAAATCAATGGAAAAATATCCTTTGGTGAGGATTAACAACAAAAAAGGATGGGAACAGAGTTGGCAATAACTAAAAGGAAAATTAAATTTTAAGACAAGAGTTCCAGTAATCCAAGTCGGTTTTTATCCAACAGCTACTTATAAACTGCGTTTGGTGGTGTAGGGGCAGTGGGGGTGGAGTGGAAAGTTTACCTGACAGGAGTCTGGGTTTGCGATTCTGATTTTGTTATGTGACCTTGAGCAAGAAACCTCTCCAGGCTCTAGTATCATGTGGCAGATATTTCCTACTTACCAGGTTGTGATGAGGGTCACTGGCTAAATGCCAGGAATTTAGTTTTTTTACTCTACCCAGGCTCCATAGGAGTGCAGGCGGGCAATACCAACCTAGGTTTCAGCTGTAAGGCAGGAGTAGCTAAAGCAAAGTGGCCTTCTCCCACCATGCTGCTCATGGCCCTTCTAAACAGCAACCGTTTTCCTTTCCGTCCCAGAAGGGACCTCTTTGGGGCACAACTAGCCCTCCCAGCCCACTAATGGGCAAAGCGGCTGGTTATGGAACATATGCATCACTTCACCCCAGTAAGTGGCAGGCACAATGTCCCCACCACCACCCCCGAGAGTTCCAAGCAGCAGTTAAGCGATGGAATTTGTTTACCTCCTCCACACACCCCATGCTAACAAAACAAGCTGATCATTACTACGCTGTGGGGAAGACTCTGGCTGCAGAGACATTCAGAGCTGGTTTCAAATCCAAACTCATTGACTTACCAGCTGTGTAACTTTGGGCAGTTTTGTTTCACTCTTAGAACCTGTTTCCTCTTCTGTAGTGCTGGTTGGTGTGGCATAATATGGAGAAGTAAGCTTAGACACAGGCACGACTCTATCAGGAAGAGCTATTATTAAATTCTCTCCTCTTGCATTTACAGCAACTTTATAAGAACTATGGGAGGAAAAGGGAGCATTCATGTTCTTTCATTAAATCCAGGGGAAAAATATCACATTACATCACAAATTCACTGAGAATTTTTAAAAAGACATCCTGCAATGGGTCATCATACCACTAACATAAGAATAGTACCACCCTAAATACAAAGCTTTACAGTTTAGAAAGTGCTTTATCATCTACTACTTCATTGAATACCTGCCAAATCCCTGTGAAGTAGCATTTATCCCCATTTTACAGATAAGAAAACTAGGACTCAGAAAGATTAGGCTAAAGGCACAGAACAAGTAAGTGGTGGAACCTGGATTTCAAGCCTTCTGAAGTACAAATTCAGCATGCTTTGCAATTCACAAGGGAATTTCGTGTTCACTGAGTGCCCAGCCTACGTTGTTTAGACATGTCTGAAATGGCATTTCAGCAACCCAAAGTGGAATGACCAGGTGAGCAAATGTGGTTAGAGAGATACAACCCTCTGGCTCCTTTGTAGCTACCCTGAAACAGTCTTCCTTGGTTCAGGGAGACTCAGTTGGCATAAGCTGCCCCCACTCTGACATGTTTGAGAAAGCTTTTATTAGATGTCCCAGAAGGCAACATTTTAAAATCAGGCGATCAATAATTACAACTAAATACATAATTTCAGATAAACTTGCCTTTCAAAATAAGTCAGACTCTCACAACAGGATAATTGCCCAAGAGCTTTTTTCTTGTACAAAAACACCACCACTTTGCAAAAGGCATACAAAAATACAGTATTAAAAAAAAAACAACAAACTGCTTCCAGTATAATACCCAACAGCAGCTTATAAAACACAAGCTATTCAGGTGAGACATCAGTAACCTACTTCCCACCCATTCTCCAAAGACAGTTCCAGAAGTCACTTGGCTCCAGAAAACCATGCTCCAAAAGGTAGAGAGACTTTCTCCAAACTTCCACTGGGGTTCTCTAGGGCCACGAAGCAAACTCAGAAACAGACTCTCGTGCATAACAGGTTTGGAAGAAGCAGGTGGCTTTCCAGAGCCAGACAGCTCTCAACCATCCTTCCCTCCCTCACTTTCAAACCTACAGCCAGCAGAGTCCTGGAAGGGGGCTGATCCTTCTTCCAGAATAGGCTTGGGGGGCCACTGAGGTTGCCCACAAGACACTATAGGGTTAGGTGTTTTTTGCAGACTGGAGGCTGCACCTGGAATCCACTTGGAGGTGCCAAGTCCAGCTGGGGCAAAATGCACCATGGTCCACTAAGCAGAGCTCCCCCCAGGAAGCCAGGCAGCCTTCTGGAGCACTGGATGAGTCCCAGCAGCTCTCCCAGGAAGACCTTTTGTAATACCCAAGTCCTGAGACAAGGATCTGACTCATGTCAGGCTGGCAGGTGGCCCAAGGTTGGCTGCAGAGACACAAGCTCCTTGGAGCTGCACGAGAAGGACAGGTTTGCGTGGTTCTAATAGAACTTCAAACTTATCAGTCAGGGCTTGAGATGAGAGGAAGCTGAGAAAGAGGAAGTGGTACAGTTCTCACTCCTGAGGTGCTTGACAACCGCCTTGAGAAAAGATTCCAAGATGGAAGACACCTGGGTAGGGAACAAGTTCACAGCCAGAACTCCAAGCCTTCCCTAGGTTAGGACCCATGTCCCTGCATCTTGGGGAAATATTTCTGACCTCTGGGAAAGGGGTGCTAGAAAGCCATTGCTAACAAAGGCAGAAGGAAACAAAAAAGTCCCTTGTGAGGACAGAACGGTCTTTCCCTCAGAGGAAAGGGCCTATAGGGCTTTGAGACAAAGAATCCAGAGGCCAAGCTCTTTCAAGGTTCTCAAGGCCACAGCATTGAGTGGGAGGAAGGGTTTCATTTAACAATATATATGTATATATTAAAGGTTTCCAACTCCTCAGCTACTGTAAAGTGTCTGACAGTGAGGTAACGGTCCATGTTGATCAAGTCTGCAAGCTTGTCTTCACCCGACAGCTCGTGTGTCTCCTGGAAAAAGGAGCCTCAGGGAGTGCGTCCAGGCCCAGCTGTCCCAGCAGCACCCCAGAGACACCAGTGGGAGCATCCCTTCCCAGTCTAAAGCTCATCCGGAGTGTGAGATTTCATGCAGGCTGGAGGCCCCGACAACGTCCACCACCTGTTGCATAGCATCTGTCAGGCTTTTCTTCAGAGTTAGTGAGCTAGGCAGACCCCAAGGCTCCTCAGTCAGCTGCCTGCCTGAGAAGCCAAAGGCGCCAGAGAAGACACAGTGCTCCCGTGAGTCAGGGAAGAGGGAGAGCTGGGTTTCCAGGTTTCCAAGAATGCAAGCCCTTATTGTGTGCACCAGCTGCAAAGCATCCTGGGATCTACTGTCCACCGTAACCAAAATGTGCAAATTACTAAAGGGGAGAGGGACAGTTAAAAAATTAACTCAGGTCTTTGTAAGACAGAGCAGTCAGGCGTTTTGGTCAGTAGCCACTGAGGTACGCGATTCTTTTCTGCAGTTGCTGCTGCCGGCATCGAAGCTGCCTTTTCTCCGTAGCCATCCTCTTCTCGGCCCCCACCAGGGCCTGCAAGTATTCCAATGCCTTGCTCAGGATCACCACTTTAGGGGCCTTGGAGCAGCTGGCTAGGGTGGGTACTTGGTCCCTCAGGGCCAAGAATCTTGAACGGAGGTCATTCCGCCTTTTGCGCTCCAGGAAGTTGTGGTTCTTCCTCTTGGTCACATCCTCAGTGTCAGGACTGACAGGTCTGGGGTGGCAGGACTGGGGAGCCTCACTTTCTATAGGCAGGGGGCTCACAACCTCTTCATGTACCTCATCTTCCTTTTCCTCGGGAGCATCTCTCTCCAGAGCCTCTTCTTGTGGATCTCTCTCTGGAGGCCCGTCTTGGGAACAGCTTTCTGGAGGAAAACGGGCGGCATAGTTGTGTTGTTGCTGATGGATGGAGATGTGGAAGTGTTTCATGCAGGGGTCCAAAGGGTCTGCTCGCACTGTGATGGTGACTGGCTTCCGCACACCCAGGGACTGTCTCTTCTCCACTGTCACAACATCAATTTCTTCACCCTCTATCCAAGAAGAGAGATCAAGAGAAAAACACACCCCATGAGAAACATATACAAGGACCCTATGCTGGGAAAGGAGGTGACATTTTCCTAATTTAGATATAAGCAAACTGAAGTGAAGGGAAAGACAGCTGATTCATTTGTAATGGGTAAGGGCAGTGTGAAGGAAAGGAAGGGAAATAAGCAAGAAGGGAAATATTCTCCAATTTCCTTTTGCACAGCAAGGCTCAGATAAGAACAAAAGGCAGGCCCAAGCCAACAGCCCCCAGTCTGCACAGGCTCTCCCCTCCCCCACTGAGAGGATGGAGAGAAAGAGCTATCAGCCTGGGACAAAGTTTAGCTATAAAGATCTTCCCCAGTCGGGCTCTTTCATGCCCCATCAGAATTGTAAATGAGGGGTCTGTGGGCAGAGTTGCCCTTTGTTCCTGCCCAGCACAGCCTGCACTTGGGGAATTGTTACTTTTCACAAGTTATAAATCCTATTATTCCCCCACCTCTCTATTCTACTATCCCTTTCAGACGAAGATTCAGAGAAGGGAGGGCTGCAAGGCATCTCTCATCTCTCCACACCCACGGAGGGGAAGGAAAGGTTTCCGTTAGGGGCATTTTGCTATCGGGTTCAATGGGTTTCTAAAATCATCCATCATTTATAGGTTGCCTGCCCCACCCCCTTCCCTGGATCAGAATAGGGTTGGATTTGTAATTGCAGGTCGGCAAAAGCAGCAATTCACAAAGGTACAAACAACCATTTCCACCCTACCTGTGCCAGGGGTAAAAACTGAGCAGCAAAATATCCCCACGCAAGGGCTGAAACACCAGGGACCTGGACATGCCCCCATCATTCCCTGGCTTGAAGGTCTCTTAGGTTACCCCAACCAAGAGAGAGGCATTTAGGGGAAAACCTCCCTGCTCCACTCGTTTTTCAGACCTCCACATAGAAGACCACCTAATGCATTTCAGCCTGACAACAGAAGAGCTCAGTTCTCTGTCTCTTTTGCATATCAGGAAGCTTGAGCCCCTTTGTCAGGAAGGCTTCCATTGTGTGGACAATCGCATTACTTCTCCATTAATAAAACCTGACCATTCAGCCCTCCTGGCCCCAAGGCCTGTGATTGGCTGGCTAAGCTGTGTTTGGAATGCTGTTTTACCCAGCCCCTACCCGCTATTGGCTGAGCTTTGCCATCAGTCACTCTCCCCACCCCCCTCATTGTTTGCAATCTGTTGCATTTTGTTCTGGGCCATGTGGCCTGTGAACCAGGAGCTTGCAAACAGGTTCAGGTTAAAGGGCAGGTCAGAAGATTATTCAGGAAGCTCCCCCGCATCCCAAACTTTTAATATTTCAATGTTAAACCTGGTGGCTGGGAAGGCTCGGCCTAAGGAAGAAATAATGTAAGACCACTATTCCCCTTTTCAGAGTGTAGTGTCTAACTCTACCCAACAAGGATATGCCCTCAGCTGGACAATCAAGGCCAACCCCCTCATATGCCAAGGGAGAAACAGACCTAGATCATCCAAATCCACACATCACTTTTGTAACATTCTGGACCTCAAACTCCCAACACAGTGCTCTTCCCACTCTACCACTCCCATCAGCCTTTGTAGAGATAGATCTTTATTGGTTTCTTGATCTCCAAATTTCCTTTCCAGCCATTAAACAAACACAAGATTTTGGTATAGGAAGCAAGCAGGTTAAAAATGACCTTAAACACAGTGGACTGAAAAAAGTTGACTTAAATTTTTCTTGTTATCCTTACTTTTTCCCTTCAAGTGTATGACGACTTCCATACCCTATTCCCTAGTCCCCTCTAAATGGTCATGTAAAGTTATCCTTAAAAGTGAACAAATGGGACATCTGTAATACTTTCAACAATAAGATAATTTTTTTTGAAAGTGACAGTGTTTTCTCTGTCCTGCATCTTATAAAAGCACGCTCTCCGATATTTCTTAGAATACAGAGGTCTGAGAAGAGGGTAGGCTAAGATCATTGTAGTCTGCTGGCACAGGATGCTGGTCTGCATCCTGAGGTTTACACTTGCATTCAAAGGTGGGGAAAGGGGCCTGGAGTTCCATATCCTTGACCCCAGCATCTAGATTCTAGAGAGTTTGGCACAAAGTAGGGGACAGTGAACATTTTCCAAATGCAAGGAGGCAGCCGAAGCTCTTGGATGGATTGGGAGGGAGTTAAAGGGACACCTTTCCAACTCAGGCCAGAGCAACCAGGCAAGGTATAGCCCTTCTCAGATAAACTACAATGAAGACCCTCTAAACATCAAGAAGTACCTGGTTGAGATGGAGGGTTAGGCAAAGCAGCTGGCTAGATGGCAGGAAGCTGGGGCTCACTTCTAGTGATTTCCTATTTCTAAGCCTCAGTTTTTCCATCTGTTAATGGTCAGAGTTCATTCCTTCCCTACCTGTCTCATGGGTAATGGTGTGGGTGCACAAATGATAAGGGATGGGAGCATTTTGAAGTAAAGCAGACAGGAGACTAGGTTTTTAAAAGGATGAAGGCTTTGGCTTTGCACAAAGGACTCCTCAGCTTCCTCTCTCCCTAGGGGAGTGTGAGTTTCCCAGGAAAAGAGGCAGCAACAAAAAACTTCAAGCCTGGAGTGACCCTTAAGGGACCTCTCCCAGCCTCCCAGGACAGAAATCCCCTACTGTCCAATCCCGTATTGTCCTCTCCAAGCCTCACCCTGTCTCCCTTGTCCCCTGGGGTTCCAATCATCATCAAAGAAGCGCTGGCTCCCACGCCACTTCTTCAAACTGTTTACTAACACACCCACGTGCCAGACAGACACCGCTGGGGGCTACACTGGCAGCTTCAGTCCGAGAAAGGGGGAGGTGGCCGAAGGGCTTGCGAAGATTCAGTGCCAGACCTCAGACAGCGGCAGAGTTTTGGCCACCCATGAGGTGCCCCCCCCCCCTTGATCAGCCCGGGGCAGTCCTTACCCGAGTCGCTAGGGCTCTCGGACCCCGAGCAGGCCTGAGTCTTGGGCTCGCTCAGTGGACAGGGGGCAGCGGGCACCGGGTTGCCGACTTCGAGACTGGGAGCGCAGTCCGGGGCGGCGGGCAGCTTAGGCGGGTTCCCCCGGGGCGCGCCAGTGGCGAGCCGGTCGCTCACCGCTCTCTCCAGCCGTTCCCGGGCTGAGAAGCCGCTCCACATGCAGTCACGGCGGATGATGGAGGCGTAGTTTCTGCCCCAAGCTTTTGAGTGGCCCCGGGATTCTGCCTCATCCCCGGCGCCCCCTCCGGGCCACGGCTCCGGGGGACCAATTCCAGGGGCCGGGTCCCCGGCGCCGGGACCCGAGCCCCAAGGCGGCGACGTGGGAGGCGACGGCACCAGCTCGAATTTCTTCCAGATGTCCTCGCTGGGCGCCGTGGAGCGGTAGAAATCCTCCCCGCAGTCATAGTCGTAGAAATAGTGCTGGTACGAGTCGAAGTCCATGTCCGCTCCCTGCGAGAGGGAAGGGGGACGTGCTGATTGGGGTACGGGCCCAGGGAGGGAGGCGTTCCCGGATTCCCAAGCACAGCCGGCTGCAAGGCTCTACCCCTCCCGAACCTCTGGGCTTGGAACCCACGCCCTTCCCTCGCGTCCCGGGGAGCCCGGTGCTGGGTCAGCGAGCCCGGGGAAGCCGCTCACAGAGCGCGGACGCGGCTGCAGGAGCGAGTTCAAAGCAAACTTTGCCAGCGCCGCCCGGGGCGCAGCTCACAGGGCCCAGCCGGGCCGGGCGGGGGCGCACTGTGCCCAGAAGGCAGCCTGCAGCCCGCCCCCCGGGACCCGTGCCCGTACCCTGGCGGCCCCTAGTCTCACCTCGCTCCGGCCGCCCGCCACCGAGAGCGGACCCGCTCGGGGCCGGCTCGGGGCAGCCCGGCAGCCCGCACACAAGCACATGCGCGCCACCGAGCGCGCGACCCGCATTCAAGAGCGCGCCCCCACGCGCGCCCTCTTTCCCTCGCTCGTGCACGAAGCCCCAGACGCTACCGGGATAGGCGCGGGAGCGCGAGATGCAGGCGCATTGTTTCCCGGCTGCCTTATATCTCGTCGCGCGCCCTAGGCTCTGGGACCCGGGGGCGGGCCCTACGGGACAAGCCCCTCCTCCTATTCGCCCCCTCCCAGCAGTCGACAGGTGGGGACTTGGAGTCTCCGCCCCACCCCTGCTGGCTGCTCTCTCCAGCTCCATTAGTCCCTATACCCCACAAATAAATTGCACACTGGGGAGGGCATGGCAGGCGGCAAGCTGATGCAGCCCGGCGGTCGGCGGTGGGGGCGTGACTCTTCACCAAGACCCAGACGGCCCCAGCAGACCGAACTAAAACGGTGATCCTTGCCCACTCCGGGCTGGGAACGAGGGCTACTCCCTGCCGCGCCCCGCCCTGCCCAGCCCCGCGAGTCTACTTCCCAGGCCTCGCCCAGCCTAGTTCAGGTGCGCCTGGCCCGCAGGGGGTGAGGTGGGGAAGCCTTCGCACCTACACCGCGCCACCTGGCGGCCCACACTCCTGAACTGGGGCTGGTCCCCAGCATCTGCTTCTTCACCCGCTGACCGGTTTCTTTAGTTAGGTGTTGCAACCTGGACCCCAGCGAAATGAGGTGGTGAAGATTCCGGACTTTGGAGCCTGAAACTTCACTTTTTTTTTTCTTTTTAATCCTCACTCGAGGATATTTTTCCATTGATTTGTTAGAGAGAGTGGGAGAGAGAGGAAAAGACAGAGAGAAATATTGATGTGAGAGAAACACATGGATTAATTTTGTCCTGCACGTGCGCCAACTTGGGCCGGACAGGGGAGGAACCTGCAATGGAGGTACGTGCCCTTGACTGGGATGGAACCTGGGCTGGGACCCTTTGGTCCGCAGGCAGATGCTCTATCCACTGAGCCAAAGTTCACTTTTCTGCGCCTCAGTTTCATCTACAAAACGAAGGGATAGTAATACCTCACAGAATTGCGAATTTTTAAGAAGATAAGGGTATCTAGAGAAGGGAATTAGGCCAGGGGGGGAGGCCAGCAGAACAGAGCCCCTGGTGCGGTGGTAAGGAGGATAATTTTCCCCCAGGGCCAGGCCACGTTGAGGACTCTTCCTTACACCACACACAAAATACTCTGTAGGAGTTGCAGTATTAGAGGAAAGAATGGGGATTTGGCGTCTGGAAACTGTTTAAGCTCTTACTTTGCTACTTGCTAGCTGTAGAGCCAAGACATTTGAAGGCCTCTGTCTGCTTACCTGTAAAATGGGAACATTGCTTGCAGCTGCCTCTCTGGCCAAGATGATGGACAGGTAAACCCTTTATGTCATCTTACATGTAGAGTACCTTTGGTAAAAGAGGAAAAGCCAGACTATACAGTTATTCTATTTAGACTGAGGAAAGTAACTTGGAATAGCTGCCAATTAATCCAGAATGCTTCACCTGGCATTCAAGGTCTTGTCGCTGTCTACAAGCAGCAGCCTGATGGCCTGCTGTCTGTGTCTTTCCCTCCCACCTCTGTGGTCTAAGAACAACAACTACTCACTGTTGGCATCCCAGCAGAGAGAAAGGAGAAGTACAAGTAGTTGAGTGTTGTTGGAACATGGGACACACGGTGTGAGTTGATATATGAGATGGGAGGAGGCAGGAAAGATGATACCCTCAGCTTTGGATATGTTGGGTCTAAGGTGTATGTGGGACATCTTTGAAAGCTGCAACTGGCTCTTTCTAGCTTTGTAACCTCAGTACCTGGCAGATATTTATGAACTTACTGAGTGATTCAGCCAACCAGATATTATTGAGACAGCCTGTGTGCCCTACTTTGTGCTGAACAGAGGCACAGATCAGGAAAGTTTCAGTCTGGTTGCAGCCCTGAGGCAGAAGGATTGGAAATGTCTTTTGGAGACTTATTCTCTGGTCCATAAAAATGTCTGAAATGGTTGCTGTACCAGCGTTCTTGGTTACAAATGACAGAAACTAACCCTGGATAAATTTAAGCAGAAAATCACTTTATTGGAAGGATTTTGAGTTTAGAATCCATAGGAAGCTGGGAATCTATGCTTGGAATATGAGTCTTCTTTCTTTATCTAGACAAGAGTCCTTACTCAGCCGCCCCTCTCTGTGATTCATGGTAGTAGGTGATTTCGGGGGGCAGCCAGGAGATGACTCCACCTCAAGAAATAGGATACAGGAAATTAAGTGTCATCTGAGAGGCTGTTCCTTCATTTTGCACTTTATTTGATGTTGGTCTTCCTTACCAGACTATAAACTCAATGAGGGCAGAGACAAATATCAGTCTTGTTGACTGCTGTAACTTAGAACAGAGTCTGGCACATCATGGATGTTTTGTAAATGTGTTGCCTGTTTGACTGGACCTACGCCTCTAATGCTTTAAAATAGAAATGTGTCAGCTTCCAGTGGCAAGGTCTGGGGAAGGGGTAGTAGGCCCATGTCTGGTGATGAAGGTGGCAAGAAGAAGGGCCTGGGCCCGGCCAGCAGTTGAGCTCACTGGTTCGGTTTCCAGTCAGGGCACATGCCGGGGTTGCAGGCTTGATCCCCAGTAGGGGTGTGTGCAGGAGGCAGCGATCACTGATTCTTTCTCAACATTGATGTTTCTATCTCTCTCTTCCTCTCCCTTCCGGTCTGAAATCAATTTTTTAAAATATTAAAGAAAGAATAAGAAGCCCCTGAAGCAGCCCAAGGAGATGGATGAGGAAGGTAAGGCATTTGAGCAGATGCAAAAAGAGGAGCAGGAGAAACTCGAGGAGCTAAAAGTGAAGGCCACAGGGAAGGGCGCCCAGGCCACAGGGGTGTTAAGAAATCTGGTGAATAGCCCTAACCGGTTTGGCTCAGTGGATAGAGCGTCGGCCTGCGGACTCAAGGGTCCCAGGTTCGATTCTGTACCTTGGTTGCGGGCACATAATCAGTGGTAGTGTGCAAGAGGCAGTTGAATTGATGTTTCTCTCTCATCGATGTTTCTAACTCTCTATACCACTCCTTTCCTCTCCGTAAAAAATCAATAAAATATATTTTTTTTAAAAAAGGAATCTGGCAAATAAGTGATGATGGGAAAATAAAATAAAATAGAATAAAAAATAAATGAATAAAAGTAAACTTTTATAAAAGAAGGACTCTAGCAAAGTGCTCTCCCTCTCAGGAGCACACCTGCGCCTTTCCTGTCCCCTTCCGCTTCCCCCCAGTCACATTACCTTTACCCTTCTTTCTCTTAAGCTCCAAGGGCCCATTCTTTTGCCTCTGTAACTTGTTTCCTAAGCCCATTTCTTCTATGGCTCACTTCTTCTACCTCTGTGACTTTCTAAATAAACTTTCTCTTATTAAAAAAAGAAAAGAGACCTATGGATTCTTTTATAAAATCACCGCCGGGATTCAGGGCTCCGTTCTCCTGGCAGTTTGCTAATTTTGCATAGCAATTAGTACTGACTTCTCAAAATGGGCTATCCAAATACAGTTTGAGAATGTCCCACGTAGTTCCTCAGAGATCATGGATAACCTTGTGCTTTTTTTATTTCACACTGGGAGAGGAGGATTTGCATAATTACTAAATTCACAATTGGAGTGGTCTGGAGGAAGACACAGTAATCGGAAACTATACATTAATTCAAGCCCTTCCTGAGACTGGGCAGCAAAGAGCCAAGATATGCCTTATTTTAAAATCTGTCCTACCTATTCACTGACCACACAGGCCTGGGCCACATGGTCCTCTCTTGCAGCCAATCCAACCGTGAGCAGCAGATGGGATAATTTGCATTTTTCTTATATTTTCTTTGAGAGTCAAAGGATTTTTTTTTAATTAAAGGAAAAAAAAGAAATCTGACAAAAGGTGAGCTGTTCCTTGTGCCTGGTGATCCTTAATTCCATTCCTGTTTGTTTGTTTGTTTGTTTTGTTGTTTTTAATAGTTTATTGATTTTTAGAGAGAGGAAAGGAGAGAGAAACATTGATGTAAGAGCAAAACATCAATGGGCTGCCTCCTGCACACCCCCTATTGGGGATCGAGCCTGAAATGCAGGCATATGCGCTGACCAGGAATCAAACTGGCAACCTTTTGGTTCACAGGACAATGGCCAACCAACTGAATCACACTGATCAGGGCAATTCCATTCCTGTTTTAACATATGGATTCCCTGTCATAACATCTCTTGCCACCTATAGCTAGAATGAAGTGTTGTCTTGGAGCCTGTTATACATTTAGGAATAAACTTTTGTTTAAAATAATAATAATAGTAATAATAATGCAGTGGCTAATCTCTTTAGTTCTCATTCTGCCAATTCAACCTCAGCTGTGAGGTCAGAGTAAACCCAGCCCAGAATCCTGTCAACTTGTGCTCTTCAATCTTTGTTGTATTCCGAGTTCTGTACTGCCTGGGATTAAACCAACTCATTTGAAAATAAAATAATAAAATAAAATAAAATAATAAAATAAAATAGAGATGTGTCAACTTTAGAGATGGGGACAGAATAACTGTTAGGCCCAGTATAGACTGTAACCTGAATAATGCAGCTAAAGAAAAGAAGGTGCCAGTTAGGAGGGGACTGGTCAGAGATCAAGAAGAATTGTCAAGGCAATCACCAGAGTGTCCATCCTAGCACTGCCTGGGGACAAGATGCTAGTCCAGGGACACGGGAAATGGAGGCATCATTCTTTGAAACCACCCAATTCAACCCCCGCTTCACTGGTGCTGTGGGTCACCAAGCAACATGCTGAAAACCACTCTGTTCCCTGTGTAGATTCGCCTCCAGGGAGAGAATGCGCTCAGCAAACAAGAAGATCCTGTCTGCTTCAAAGCTTTGCTTCCCTTTATAAATTAATGAATTGGTATTTGATTTGAAATATTGGTCTCATGAGCCTGGCTAATGTGTATCTGTTTATAGAAATGCTGCCACTTTTAGGGCTGACAGCTCTGGTTTCTTCGGAGATGTCTGGAGCCAAGATAGTGATGAATTCACTAAGGTATCAAATGCTACCCTAGAGACACTCAATTTTTCTGCAATTTTAAATTTTCTTTAAAAATATTTTTAAAATGTATTTTTATTGATTTCAGAGAGGAAGGGAGAGGGGGAGAGAGATAGAAACATCAACGATGAGAGAGAATCATTGATCGGCTGCCTTCTGCATGCCCCACTCTGGGGATTGAGCCTGCAACCTGGGCATGTGCCCTGACCAGGAATTGAACCATGACCTCCTGGTTCATAGGTCGATGCTCAATGACTGACCCACGCTGGCTGGGCTTAAAAAAGATTTTTAATCAAAATAAGATATGTACATAGTGTTTTAAAAATCAACTAAATGTATGACAAGGTTTAAAAAAAAAGGCAATCTTCTGCCCTGCCTTTTCTACCCCTGATTCCCATTCACGAAAGGCAACTAGTCTTTTTGCTGTTTTTTTTTTTTTTTTACCTCCCCAGTACTTACTTCCATATTTTGACCAATCCAGAGAACCTATTTTTTTCCTGATTTAAAAATTCTTATTGACATTTTACAATAGAAGGAGAAGATGTAGCTCTAATATTTCCCTTTCTACTCCCACATACTTGGTCTTCCCTTATTTTTCCAGTAGAATTATAGTTCAAATTTAAAATAAGTAATCAATATTTATAGTATTTTGGCTATATGAATATGGAATACTCTAATTACATTTCCTTTCTTATACATTTTTTTCAGAGTTAAATTGTCTCATTTCTCTCTCTTTTTTTCTTTATTTTTTTCTTTATTGATTAAGGTATTACAATGTGTCCTTATCCCCCAATTTCCCCCACACCTCATTTTTCTCTTTTCTTAGATTTCTATGTATATGAATTCAAATATCCATTTCCACTAGAGCTACAACAATCACTTAACATGGTCAAACATGTCAGGTTCCATTTTTTTTTTTTCTTGAAAACACCCCTTCTTGGAGCCCTTTGTCTTTCTGTTCCAATTTGAACTTATTGATCTTTAGGCCTGCTCCACAATTGTCATTATGCAACTTTCCTTCACCATCATCCTGGAAATTCCCTTTGCTTCTCTCCTATGTTGGCTCCCCTGTTTTCGGGAGCTCATTTCTTCTTTCTTGATTTACTTCCTCCCATTGGTTAAGCACATCCTCCAGCAGCTGCCTGAGAAAGGGTACTTTTACTTGAGAAGTAAAAGTTTTGAGACCTTGCATTTCTGAAATTGTCTTTATTATACCAGCACCTTTGGTTGTGTGTTTTAAAAATATATTATTGATTTGAGAAGAAGGAAGAGGGAGATAGAAACATCAATGATGAGAGAGAATCATTGATTGGCTGCCTCCTGCACACCCCGACTGGGGATCAACGAAACGTGTGCCCTAATCAGGAATGGAACCAGTAACCTTTTGGTGCATGGGATGGCACTCCAACCAACGGAGCCACTCCAGCCAGGGCTTCCCCAGAATTTTAATTAATTAATTAATTTTTGTTTTGCTTTCTCCCCAGAATTTTAATGGTATTGCTTTCCTGTTTCTTAGTGTTGCTACTGAGAAGATTAATATCATTTAATCTCTAAACCATTGTATGCGACCTGTTTCCTCTGGAAGCTTTTAGGATGTGCTCTTTGTCTTGGCATTCTGAAAATAAATTTTTTAAAATATATTTTTATTGATTTCAGAGAGGAAGGGAGAGAAAATTAGAAACATCAATGATGAGAGAGAATCATTGATTGGCTACCTCCTGCACCACACAGGGGATCGAGCAACCCGGGCAGTGCCCGACCGGAAATTGAACTGTGACCTGGTTCCACTGAGCTATGCTGTCCGGGCTGCATTCTGAATTTTTTCATTGGTGTGGGTCTGTTGTATAAGAAATAGCTTGACTGGCCCTTGTATGAGTTTCCACCACTGCCTCTTCCTAGGAGGTAGCCTAGAAATCCTTGGAATTTCCTGAGTGATAGATAGAACCGTCTGTTATTCCTGGTGGGCCCTAATGGTTTATGCTAATGAAGGTACTCATGGTGAGTGCCTAGATAATTTAAGATGATTTAGGGAAAGGGTTGGCCAAGCCAGAAAAGCCAATTATGCAATTACAGGGTTGAGGCTTTGAGCCATGTGTTATCAGCCTAACTTCTGGGAAGGAGAAGGGGGCTAGAGATTAAGTGGGCAATGATTCAATCAATCATGCCCACATAATGAAACCCAAGTTAAAACTTTGGACACTGAAGCTCAGGTGATCTTTCCTGATTAACAATACTATATGTGTTTTCTACACATCCATGTGCTGGTAGGATCTAACTTCTCCCATTTATTCCTTCCATTTTTTTTTTCAGCCTTTACCACTAATTTCAGAACATTTCATCACTCCAAAAAGAAACTCCAGATCCATTAAGCAATCATTCCCTCCCTTGTGAGTTTATATATTTTTTTCCTAAATCATTTACTGTCATTTTAATGGAATTTCAAGAGTGAGTAGAGATAAACACATGTGATCAATCCTCAGGATTAGCCAGAAATCTGCTCTTCCTTTCAAACTGCAACAATTCTCATTTTCATTAGGTAGATTCCTGAGCCAGGTTGTCTGAGAGGGCCTTTTGGAGGAGGGAAATTTGATCTGAGCCTTAAAGATGTCTAGGATTCCAGTGGAAGTTTAGGAGATGAAGGTGGGAGAGGATGAGAAGGGAGAGTTAGGGAGGAGAAAGGGGGAAGGAAGGGAGAGGAAGGTCTTTGGCAAAAGCACCAGAAGAAATTTAATCAGATTAAAGTCTGGTTTCTTATCCCATGTCTGTGGCTCTGTTACCTCTGCTTGAATTTCACTGAAAAGCAGTCCTTTCCTTAGAACCCTAAGGAATGTGGCCTTGCCTTGAGTGTAGTGAGGAAGGAGTTCTGGAGACTTTGTGCCTCACTTTCTGCAGCCAAGCTAGGGTAAAGGCCAGGCCTAGAGAGAGGAACAGTTTTCAAGAACAAAGAGAAGCAGGCTGAATATAAAACTTACTATAACACTGACCTGTTTGCAGACTGTGTTATCCTGAGCCAGCTTGTACTGACTCAGTTTTCTCATCTGTAAAGTGGTTATTGCCAGCGGCATTACTGGAGAATTAAATAAGATGCGGTTTGCAAAGTGTTTATCACAGAGCCCGGCCCAGAAAAGAATTTCAAAAACCTCAGTTTTCTTCTCTTTCTTTGGGGATTAAAGGTAAACAGTATGGGTGGAGTCTCAACCAAAGCCTTGACTATCTGATGCTGAAAGCCATGCAGAATTATAGGAGGTTTGTGAGTGGAGAAGTGACACAGATATATCTGCGCTTTAAAAAGATCACTTCTGGACTGGCCAGTGTGGCTCAGTGGTTGAGCATTGCCCTATGAACCAGGAGGTCGCAGTTCAATTCCTGGTCAGGGCACATGCCTGGGTTGTGAGCTCGATCCCCAGTGTGGGGTGTGCAGGAGGCAGCCGATCAATGATTCTCTCTCATCATTCATGTTTCTACCTCTCTCCCTCTCTGCCGGAAACCAATCATTCTACCACTAATAGAAAGATGTGGCCAGGAAACTGGGAAGGCTGGTCCACAACCTTAATTGTTTTAATCACTCACTGTTTAGTTGAAACATTGTTAGCTGAAGCAGCCTTCACCTCTGTTTGTTTCTCCTATGTAAATTTCTGTTATTGGAATTTCCTGCCTAAAGGTTATGGGCGTATCCCATAGTCTCAATAAAAGGGATTGCAAGGCCAGAGCAAAGGGTAGTCCTTCCACTAGAGTTGGGCTCCCGCCTGGCCCCCAATATTTCCAAATTAATACTTTTCCAAGTCTCTCTTCATTTGTGTGCGGCCTTCTCCAGAACCCGAACCCTGAACCGGAACCCTGAACCACGCGGGACGTGAAAGGGGTTCCCACACCTCTCCCTTCCTCTCTGAAATCAATAAAAAAAATGTATTTTTAAATGAAGAATATAATATTAAAAAAAAGAAAACATCACTTCTGAAGAAGAGAATCCAAGCATAATGCAGGAGAGAGAGTCCCTGAGTCCCAACTCTACATCTAATTGACTCCATTTTCTTAAATGTGTCCAACCCTCATCAGTGTTTCCCCAGTGGGCTATGAGTTAAAGTAAACACTTAATCCCTAACACAAACAGGGTCTCTCAGTTTGCCTTCTTAGAGATAGGTCTAATGGGAGGGGGCTCCCCATACTTGAAGGGCTGATGACAGCCTGACCTGACACCTGTGGAATGAGATGGGATTTTGAGAAGCTGGAGATTGTGATAATGGCTGTAGCTAAGGGGGCTTTCCAGGCACTGCCCCTCAGAGACAGGGGAATGCTTAGTGCCTGAGGACAACTGTGAAACCATATGGACCCCCCCTCAAAAACCTTTCCTCAAGATGGATGATAAACCTCATCCATACCCTGCTCTGGGTTCTGAACTCTGGGCACAGGTAGAGCAAGATAATCACCTGGAATGATTCTTCTGTCCACTAGAGGGAAACCCAGGCTAGAGAGATGGTGAATCAGCGTAGGATCTCTGAGGCCAGAGGAAGCAGAAGGAGCATATGCTGTGCCTGATTCTCTTGTACTAGTTCGGTGACAGTTGGTTGCATTTTCAGGAATTGTGGGGGCTGCTGGTTAAACACAGTCATTAAAAATTAAATTATAGCCCTAGTTGGTTTGGCTTAGTGGATAGAGTGTCGGCCTGTGGATTGAAGGGCTCCAGGTTCAATTCCGGTCAAGATTCCAGGCCCTGGTCAGGGCGCGTGCAGGAGGCAACCAATCCATGTGTTTCACATCAATATTTCTCTCGGTCTTTCCCTCTCTCTTCCACTCTCTCTAAAAACCAATAGAAAAATATCCTTGGGTGAGGATTAAAAATATATATTAAAATTAAGTTATATAAATGCACACTTAAATTATATAAAAACCAAGATAGTAAAGACTCTAAACTTAGTCCTTTTTTTTTTTCTTTTTTACTAGATCTTACTATTATCTATTGCACCTGTTATGGTGGAAGTACTATATAATGTTGTGCTACTGTCCAATTCCAACTTTGGCAGCTTGACATTGACTATGGTGGAATATTTATTCCATGGAAATCCACAAATGGATTTCTCCCCATTCTGTGCTAGATGCTAGATCTTACTAAGACATCGCTGCCTAGGCCTTTCCACATTAGGTCTTGTGGGAGGACATAAGCTTTTCCAGAGGTCTGGCCAACACAGACACCCTTAGAGATGTCCCCATGGATGAAGCATCCAATTCAGAAGGCAGAGGGTTGGGGGTGTCGGTGGGGGGTGAGGGGAGTATTGTTCTGTTGTTGCAGGAGCTTGACACAGAGGTCCTCACCCGTCTCAGGCTTTGTGCAAGCTGCTCCCTCCACCTGAAATCTCTGTGCTCAGGCATGCTTTTCTGTCTGCCTAGCAATGAAGCAAATTCCTAGATCATCCAGCATTAGAAAGTGTTCCCCCATTAGAAAGGGTGCTTCCTGAGGGGTAGGAAAGTGCCCACCTGGATATGTAACCCCAGGCCTGGCCCATGTCCCTGGGCCAATATGTTGGAGTGGCTACACAGAATCCTATGCGGGAACAGGCAAGACACAGAACTCAGACAGATCTGGGCTCTGCCAGCCCTACCTGCATGACTTGGGAAGAGCGCTGAAGCCCATCTCGTCTTCAGTTTCCTAACCTGTCAAATAGGGGTAAGAAGACTCCTCATGCATGGCTGCTGTGAAGATTACATAAGATTACTCGCGCCTAGCTCTCAGCTGGGCATTCCATCACCTGGTGTTCCCTGATGTAGAAGCTATTATCATGCGTTCGGAGGGGTAGGGTGGGTACTAAATTTAAATTGGCTCTGAGTGCCTGACCTTCCTGACACTTTGTGTGGCAAGGAGGTGGGGGCAGGACAGGAAGGACTAGGAGGGGACAAATCGGTGGTGGCACCGCTGGCAGAAGTGTCCCAAGCACAACGAGGAAGTGGAATTGGGACGGGGAACCTCTAGCCAGGATTCAGAGAACGCTGGGTGCCGGACAAGAGGCGCCTCCTTAGTAACCCCCTCCCCAACTCCAGGCTGGATGGGGCTTTGGGGCCGGAGGGCGGGCCACCGGACGTCGCAGGCCCCGGGCTGTGCGCAGGAAGCGGCGGCCGGGCTGTCCTGGACCTTCAAAGCGGCGGAAGGGAGGGAACAGCCCGCACCTGCATTGTGCAAGCCAGGTTCCCCGCAGAGTCTCTGCGGACCTTTGGCGCTGACATCTTGGCCTGCGCGGCTAGGGCAGGGCCCTCGGCTTTCAGGCAGGTAGTAACTGGACAAAGAAGACTATATGCACTTTCGTCCATTTATTTCTACATTCACTCATTCATGCACCCATCAGTTATTCAGCTCCGGCAGGAGCTGGTGAGCAAAACAGTCCGTGATTCCAAGGCCCTTCACAGTTCGCGGCCCTGTGGTCAGATGGCTGGGTTGGAATCCTGGCTCCTCCACTCTACTAGCTGTGTAATTTGGGCCAATTACTTAACTCCTCTGGCGTCAGCGGACGGAGAGCTGGATTAAATGTGCGGAGGATTTGGTGATCCATTACTTCCTTGAGTGTTGGATTTAAATGAATTCCACGTGAAGTGCTTGGAACCATGTCATGCCTGCAACTACTAAGCATTTATTAAGTGTAGGATTTTTAAAAAAAATCATTAAAAAAATGCTCTGCAATTTACTAAGTTAATTTTTTTAATTTATTGATTTTTAGAGAGAGAGAAACATCGAATTGTTGTTCCACTTATTTATTTATTTAAAATCCTCACCTGAGGATACTTTCCCATTGATCTTGGAGAGTAGCAGAGAGAGGGAAAGACAGAAAGAAATACCAATGTGAGAGAAACACATCAGTCGGTTGCCTCCTGCACGTGCCCTCAGGGCCCCTGCTGGGAAGGAGTCTGCAACCGAGGTATGTGCCCTTGACTGGACTCAAACCCGGGACCCTTAGGTAGACGGACGCTCTCCACTGAGCCAAACCGGCTAGGCCTAGGCCCTAGAGTCGACTCTCGATTCCAATAATTACAGGCTGTTGTTGTTCCTTGTGATTAAGCCCTTCCAGTGGTGGGCAAACTCATTAGTCAACAGAGCGGCAAATCGCCATTTGCCAACCACTGGTAGGGCATTCCACTTATTCATGAATTCTTTGGTTGCTTCTTGTATGTACCCTGACCAGGTCCAATCCCCAACCTTGGCTAATCAGGATGACACTCTAACCACCTGAGCTCCCCCGCCAGGGCTAGGATTTAAAAAAAAATAGTTTTTATTATTGCAAAAGACCATCTTAAGAGTGCTGGGAAAGATGCATTAGAGGGGCCCAACGTTATATACTGAAGGTCTGAACAGTGGATTTAAGATGATTTTTAAAAGAGGTTTTTTGTTTGTTTGTTTGTTTTTGCCAAACTGACAAATATACAGGGGAGCAACATCTCATATGCTCTCAGATTTAAAGATTTTTAAAAGCTAATTGCCAACATTAAAAAATTGTGACATTTTATCTAAAACTCAGATTTTGTCTAAAAAGATCCAAGGCCTAGGAAGCTTGTGTTTCCTAAGCTGCTATTGGGTATTTTGCTACAGCAGTCCCCCCCCCTCCCTTTTTTTTTACAGTACATTTTTGTATGCCTTTTGCAAAGTGGTGTTAATTATACCAGAAAGAAACTCTTGGGCAATTCCGCTGTTGCAAGGGTTTGCAAGGCAAGTTTATTTCGAAAGGCAGACGTTGTAATTATTAATTGCTTGATTTTAAAATGCTGCCTTTTGGGACAACTAGTAAAAGATTTCTCAAATATGACAGAATGGGACAGTCTGTGCCATTGGAATCCCCTGAATCAAAGAAAAGATCTGTCTGCCATTGGATTTTCCCAGTTAGGCCAGAGGCCAGAAGCTAGTGAGTGGGTGGAAGGTGGGGAGTCCTGACCAGGAAGTGGAGCTGAGGTAGAGAGAAGGAGCAGGCAGATGATAGGCACTTAGTAGAACTGACAGGATGTGGGGTATGAAGGACAGAGAGGAGGCTGGGCTGACTCTTAGGTTTCTGGCCTGGAACAGTGGGTGAGAGGTAGACCCATTCACTGACTTGAGGGTTCAGAGGAAAAGAATGAGTTTGCTTTTAGCCATGGGGGGTTCTGAGAGTCTGGGTCTGTTATGAGATCAGTGGTCTGGTGGTCAGGAGAAGGAGCTGGACTTAGATGCGCCTTGGGGAGACGGGAGTCCTGGGGAGTGGGTAAAATCACCCCAGGGCTGTGTGGGATGAACAGGAGGCCTAGGATGGACCTTGAGGTCCTGTTTACAGTAAGGGATTAAGGATGATTAAAGGATTGGATTAAGGACTTTAAGGGATTGGAAGGATAGTAAAGGAGATGAAGAGGAGTTTGAAAGACTGCAATACCCAACTGCCTCCTCAGATGGTTTTAGCCTTCATCCTGCAGGACTGGGCCCTGGCAAACCTCACTGCAGAGGTGGACTGAGGAATAAGTGGGCAGAAGGGATTCTGACTAGAGCCTGCTGCAACCCAAATGAAGGGGAAGTGGGGCAAGACCCCAGGCAGGTTCAGGACACCTCAGTGCCCTTCAGAGGCTCCTGCCTGCCTCCCAAGGTCACTTGGTGGGCTTCTGGGACACTATTGGGAAGGGGATCTCAGAGGAAGGGCCAGGCTGTGCCTCACTGGCTGGACAGAGAGCAAACAGGACACCCAGGACATTCTTCTTAACTGAGGGGAAGTTGGGTGGCCAGGGGTGCCAGTAGCTGCCACATGGTAGGATACCTGCAGGTCAGGCTAGGGAGCCCCATTCCTTATGCCCAGAATATATTGTGATTGGCATTGATAGAGACTAGCCAACTTGCTTGGGAGCCAGAAATTTGGGCTAGGGTAGGGCTGAGCTTTGAAACATGCATTCACTCTTACTATGTGCTAGATACCGCACACGTTTAGTCTAATGAGAACCCTATGGAGGAAATAACATTTCCCCCATTCTACAGAGGAGGAAACTGATGCTCAGAGTGCATAGTAACACTCCAAGGACACGCAAATGGTGAGAGGCAGAGTTGGGAGGAGGAGCTCCGGCTCTGCTCCTAGGGTTTCTCCTAAGGTGGCCCCTCTGCTGCCATGGCCTCTCAGCCGCCTGGACCCCTGGGCTCTACCTTGGGTATCCTCCCAGCCTCCACTCTCTCCCTCACCCTCAATCAAAAAAATGATCACCAAATCCTACCCTGTCTACAGATCTTGCATCTGTTCCCTTTGTCTATTCCTGGAAGGCTGTGTTTGTTTTCCAAACTATAAGAGAAGGTTTATTTAAAAAGTCACAGAGGTGGAAATGAGCTATAGAAGAAATGGGCTCAGAAACAAGTTACAGAGGCAAAAGAGGGGCCTTTGGAGCTTAGGAGAGGGAAAGGGAAAGGTAACATGCCTAGGGAAAAGAAAAGGGGGTGGGGAGAGGCACAGGCGTGCTCCCAAGAGAGAAAGCTGCCCTGGAGTCACTGCCCCTGTTTGGGCCTCATGATCTGCCCTGGCTATTACATCAGCCTCCTCTTTGGTCTCCCTGCCTTCCAGTTCTCCCACTCCCACCCCATTCCTTCTCCACATCAGCAGCTAGAGGCTCTTTTAACCCACAAGTCTGGACTGGCCAGTGTGGCACAGTGGTTGAGTGTTGACCTATGAACCAGGAGGTCATGCTTTGATTCCCTGTTGGGGCACATGCCAGGGTTGTGGGTTGCAGGCTCCGTCCCCAGTTGGGGGGAGTGCAGGAGGCAGCAGATTGGTGATTCTCTCTCATCATTGATGTTTCTGTCCCTCTCTCACTCTCCCTTCCTCTCTGAAATCAACAAAAATATATTTTAAAAATAAATAAATAAAATGAAACACAAGTCTGACCATGTCCTTCTTAACATTTGCCAAGGATGTCCGGTTGCCCTTTGATAAAATCCAAATTCCTGTGCAGGTGGGCTCTGATCACCAGCCTCAGAAGCCTCATGTTCACTGCTCCCCTGGCCTGCTCCAGCCAAATATGCTAGTTCACCCTCCTCTGAACAAGCCCGGAGCTGGGCTTTCTCACCTCTGGACCTTTGCTCCCACTGCCTGCTCTGCCTACCACACTCTCCATTATCCATCTCCACCGACTGAAGTCGGGCCCGCTCCATAGAGGGCCATTTTGCCAGAGCCTAGTGTGCCTTGGATTAAACTTCTTTGTGTTCCTATCTCTCTTTCCTACTGAGCAGCATGAGCTCTTGTGTGTCCCTCCCTCTGCGCCCAGCATAGTACCTGAAATACTGGGGAGGCTCTGTAAGTGTGGGGTGGGAACATCGTGGCCTCCATCTCCGATCTTCTCCATCCTGGCCTCTGGCTCCTGGTTCAATCCCTTGCCTGGCCTGGATTCACACCAGTGATGATAGTAGCTCCAGGTCAGGCTCTTGGCTCAGCTCCAACTCTGACTCTAGCTCTGATCTACTTCAAGCTTTAGCTCCAGCTCCTGACCTAACACCAGCTTTGACTCAATATCCAGGTCTAATATTTGTTTAGCCTATGGCATTGGGTCTAAACTTACAACCCATCCAACTGTTTCCTACTCTCCTGATCCCCAGCTTCACTTTCCTGGGCTGACGTTTCCTGCTTTCCTGATTAGGAGGAGGGAGAGCGAGAGAAGACTAGAACAGAGCCCCATGCAGCCTCCCCACTTCTGAGGTAACTCCAGCCTTGGGGCCACCTTGCTGGAGCATCCTGGCCCAACCTCAGGCCCCTGATCACTGCTGTAGGAACAAATAATCGCAGGTTCAAAGCATTTGAACCATTTACTGGCTGTAAGGATTTAAGCACCTCCTTGGGCCCCTGTTCTCTTGTCTACGAAATTGGATAACAGATGATGTAAGAATCACAGGAGACAATGCTGTGGAGGTCTGGGCACGGTGCCTGAAACAGTGTAGATGTCAATAACCGTGTGGGCCTTTGCGCTTCACCCTGTCCCCAGGTTCATAAGGTCAGCTCCTGTAGGTGCCCAGCACATTTCACAGAGCCCATTACATAAGGGCTTTTCTATAACTATGATGTTGGTGGGCCTGGCACAAGCTTGTTTCCTGGCTTCTAGCTTGGACTGTTGTCCCTGGGGCCTCTTGGGCAGTAGGGGCAAGGCCAACGCACTATACTGGATCCCTTGCCCAGAACTGCATGTCCCTGACGTCAGGAGTAAATACAGACCCAGAATGTACTGGGGGAAAGGCTGGTCTCCCTTCTGTGGCTCTCCCTTGTTGTGGGTTGAGTAAAAGTATTTGGATTGGGGTAGTATGGGTGCTTTCTTCTCACCTCTGATTGTCTTGCTGAATTTCTGTCTCATCAAACCTGAGAAGGCAAGAATTCCAATGGATAAGGGGACTTGGGGACCCTGCCCCTCAAACACAGGAATCAATAGTGGAGGTCAGAGTGTGATCTGGAGGAGAAAGAATGTATATGTATAGATGTACATGTGGCATGGTGTGTGGTAAGTATAGTCATGTAAGAATATTATGTGTACTATGTATATGTCTGGTGTCATGTGTGTGTGTGTCTATAAGTGACGTGGGTAGTTGGAGGGCTGTGCCTATATGTAGCATGAGTATGGTACATATATGTGACTTTCGTGTATTACTATCTATATATGTGGTGATAGATGTAGACCTGGGTATGTGTTGTAAACAATGTGTGTTGGTGTATCTATATGTAATGTGTGTCTCATGTGAAGTAGGACAAGGGAAGAGTGTGAGCTGGAGAGCTGTGTTAGGCAGTGGGGAAGTGTTGGTGTGTTTTGAATTTCCTGCTAAACTCTCTGAGGTGGCAAGGTCATTGTCCATTCACTGCAGGGGTATTAGGGGCAGTGTAAGGAGGTTGGGCCCATTCTCTAAAGAGCCAACATCTTCCACACCCAGCTGACTGCCCTGCCCTGATGTCTGCAAACACTCCAGAGAAATAAATATAACCTTTGGAAGTCTTGGTGATGTGTCTGGGAGAATGCTCCAGCTGGTAGCTCATGTGGGCAATGCCCTGCCTTTGACCAGAGGTTGAGGTCAGTGAGGTCAATGGCCTTGGTGCCACTAATGCGTCCTAGATGATTGCCTCAGTATTGTCTCAGTATTACAGCCCTGCTCCAGAGCTTCCAGAGACTCCCTGTTGATTGGCATCTCTAGAAACTCCAGGCCCAAGAAGGAAAGTTTAGGGATATCTAAGGCCAAGCCACACCCAGGCTTCTGAGCTCTGGAGGAACCTAATTTTAACCCAGCTGTCTCCTCCCTGCTCCACCTCTAGAGGTGCTTCCCCTCTCAGAATGGCTCCTTAGATTATGTGATCATGTCTGTGTCTCCCATCATTCCCAGATATGCACTCCCTGCTGGGGACACCCAAATTACATTTCCAAGAAGGCACTCTGCAGTCTACTGGCAAAAACACTCTACTCTGCCCTGCCAGCTCTGATTTATCCCTCAAAATTCAGGTTAATTGTCAGGATGCTTTCTGAGGCTGAAACTACTAGTTGTTCCCTAATATCCATCCATGATAATGCTTTTCCTTAGTCATAGAACCCTGCTTTTTAGCTGGGCACAAGGTTGGCCTGGAGTAAAAACCATATTTCCCAGAATTCCTTGCAGCTAGGCATGGCTTTCACTTCTTTGCACTAAGTGCTGGTCAACAGAAGTTGTGAGCAGAAGAGTTTCGTGTAACTTCCAGAAACTACTTTTACAGGGAAAGTGTGCTGTTTTCACACATTCCCTCTTTAAAAAAATGTTTTTTATTAATTTGAGAGAGAGAGAGAGAGAGAGGCATCAATGGGCTACCTCCTACACCCCCCATGTTGGGGATCCAGCCTGCAACTGTGCCCTAACCAGGAATTGAACTGGCGACCTCTGGGTACATGGAATGATGCTCAACCAACTGAGCTAGGGCCACACCTTCCTCCTTCAGACTGGCAGAATGCAAATGTGATGACTAGAGCTTGAGCAGCCATACTGGACAATGAGATAGAAGCATCACGTGAGGGATGGCAGAAGGTGGTAGAGACATAGTGCTGGGCTCTGATGATTATGGATCCACCATACTAGCTTTGAAATAGTTATTTCCGGCCTTTTAACTGCTTGTAATGACTGTTACTTAGGGTTTTCTGTCATCCACAGCCAAACCCAAGCCTAATTGATACACTTTTTTACTAGTATTAAGAGATGTTCTTGCTCTAACTGATTTGGCTCAGTGGATAGAGCATTGGCCTGTGGACTGAAGGGTCCAGGGTTCGATTCAGGTCAAGGGCACATGCCTGGGTTTCAGGCTCGATCCCCAGTAGGGGGTGTGCATGAGGCAGCTGATCAATGATTCTCTCTCATCACTGTTGTTTCTATCTCTCTCTCCCTCTCCCTTCCTCTCTGAAATCAATAAAAAAAAATACATTAAAAAAAAAAGAGATTTTCTTGCTCTGGCAGGTTTGACTCAGTGGATAGAGTGTCAGCCCACATACTGAAGGGTCCCAGGTTTGATTCCGGTCAAGGGCATGTATCTTGGTTGCAGGCTCAATCCCCAGCCCTGGTTGGGGCATGTGTGGAAGGTAGCCAATTGATGTGTCTCTCTCACATCGATGGTTTTCTCTCTGTGTCTCTCCATCTTCCTTCCACTCTCTCTAAAAAAAAATAAATGGAAAAATATTTTCAGGTGAGAAGAAGAGAGAGACACTGAACAGACTGTCCAACCTCAGAGGGAAGGCAGGAGAGGAGGACAGGGGTGAAAGATCAACCAAAGGACTTGTATGCATGCATATTAACATAAGCAATGCACACGGACACTGGGGCGGTGGGGGCTTGTCCTGGGGGATGGGAGTGGCCAGGGAGGGGTCAATTGAGGAGAAAGGAGACATATGTAATACTTTAAACAATAAAAAAAAGGAGAGAAATTTTCTTTTTTTTTCTTTTCTTTTTTTAATATATATTTTATTGATTTTTTTACAGAGAGGAAGGAAGAGGGATAGAGAGTTAGAAACATCGATGAGAGAGAAACATCAATCAGCTGCTTCCTGCACACCCCCTACTGGGGATGTGCCCGCAACCAAGGTACATGCCCTTGATCAGAATTGAACCTGGGACCCTTGAGTCCGCAGGCTGACGCTCTATCCACTGAGCCAAACAGGTCAGAGCTTCTTTTCTTTTTATTAAATCCTCACCCTAGAATGTTCTTTTAAAAAAACACAAGAATATTTTTATTGTCTTTATTTATTTATTAAAATATGTTTTTATTTATTTCAGAGAGGGAGAGAGAGAGAGAGAAACATCAAGGATGAGAGAGAATCATGATTGGCTTCCTCCTCATGCCCCCCACTGGGGATCAAGCCCACAACCCAGACATGTTCCCTGACCAGGAATCGAACCATGACCTCCTGGCTCATGTGTTGACGCACAACCATTGAGGCACACCAGCAGGGCGGGTATATTTTTATTGATTTTAGAGAGACAGGAAGAGAGAGAGAGAGAAACGCCAATGTGAGAAACATCGATCAGTTGCCTCCCATAGTACCCTGACTGGGGATCGAACCTGCAACCTGGGTATGTGCCCTGACCAGAGTCAAACCCACAACATTTGGTGAACTGGGACGATACTCCAACCAACTGAGCCACCCAGCCAAGGCCTACACTTTAATTGGCTCAGATGTTTCTTCTCTTGTCCCCTCAGCTCTCTGCCAACACATTCCATTCTAATTGCCTAGCTCTATCTGCTCACAAGACCCTGAGCTCAAACAGGCAGAGTCCATGTCATTCACCAAGCACAGTGTGTAACAAAACAAAAAATTTAGTTGTATTAACAGGTATGTGAAATTCACCTCCAGGCATCCAGATTTGGGTGGAGCTATAGATTGGGGAGTTGTAAGTATAAATATGATCACTACAGGGATGGGAGAAAATGGGGTAAAGAGGAAAGAGGAGTAAAGAAAGAAGTCCTTAGAACTTTAACACTTAAGGTCATGTGAGTAGGAAAAGACCTAGAACAAGACTGAGAAAAGCAGTAAGTTGGCAAGGACTGGGCAAAGGGCTTCGGAGCAGGTGAGCTCAGAGAGGACATGTGATCATGTGGTTTCCTCCAGCAGCTCGCAGTAGCCTGAGATAGGAGCAGAGAAAGAAATCAGCTGGGTCTGACCCACGATGAAGGCAGGGGAAGGTGCTGGCAAGAGAAATGCCAGCCCTATGGCAGGAAAAACAAAGTAAAACTAGGAAGGGCTGGTAGGTTGAGTGAGGATAGAGGGGTGGAGGGATGGGGTTGGAAAAACAGGTGATGTGGACATGCGGGCATGAGGGAGCTGAAGGGAATTTGACATTTTTTAAGGTCCAACCAGGGCATGCCATGCCTAGGATAAAAACAAGGCCACCAAATAGTTTTTCTGGTTCTACAGGACCTCAGCCTCCTTCAAAGTCTTCCTGAAGAGCTTTGGGAAACCCAGGGGCTTTTCATATATGCCCAGAGAGTTCCTTCATGAGCCTTGCTTCCCATTTCCCTTCTCTTGCTCAAGAGAAGCCAACTCTTGTCATGCTAATGCCCAATGACGGCTCTACTGCTGGTAAAGCTTAAGGGGGGCTGATGTGACTACTGAGAAGCCACCCCTGACCAAAGTTAAGGGCAGTAGCATTGAAGGAAGTGGTGGTCAAGGGCTCAGGATTCTCGAGTCCAGGACATCAGGGTTTCCATCCTGGCATTGCCATTCACCAGCTCTGTGACCACGTGCAAGTTAACTAACTTCTCTGAGCATAGATTTCCTTATCTGCACGGGAGGATAATAAAAGAACCTACTTCATGGGATTGTTGTGAAGTGAAAATGAGGGGAAATTTTTTTAAAATATATATTTTATTGATTTCAGATAGAAAGGGAGAGGGGGAGAGAGATAGAAACATCAGTGATGAGAGAGAGTCATTGATTGGCTGCCTCCTGCAAGCCCCACAGTGGGGATCAAGCCCGCAACCTGGGCTTGTGCCCTACCGGGAACCGAACCTATGACCTTCTGGTTCATAGGTCAATGCTCAACCATTGAGCCATGCTGGCCGGGCTGAAAATGAGAAAAATATATTTTTAATGAAATTTCTTTTTCTTTATAAAAATATATATATTTTAAATTAATTTTAGAGAGTAAGGGAGAGGGAGAGAGAAATAGAAACATCAGTGATGAGAGAGAATCATTGATTGGCTGCCTCCTGCACACCCCCTTCTGGGAATCGAGCCTGCAACCCCGGTATGTGCCCTTGACCTGAATTGAATCCAGGACCCTTCAGTCTGCAGACCGACGCTCTACCCACTGAGCCAAACCAGCTAGGAAAAAAAAATAAGAACATTTATGTAAACCACTTAGCATAATGCCCAGAGTGGGTGGCTAATGAATATTAGCAATTATGAAATTTTTTTGGTTAATCTTCACTTGAGGATATTTTTCCACTTATTTTTTTTTTTTAAGAGAGAGAGAGAGCCAAAGAGAGGGGGAGAGACAGAAAAACATGGATGTGAGAGAGAGACACACATCAATTGGTTGCCTCCCGCACGGCAACCAAGCCTGCAATGAGGCATGTGCTCTTGACCAGAATCAAACTCAGGACCCTGCAGTCTGAGGGCCAACACTCTATCCACTGAGCCAAACTGACCATGTACACTGCAGAGGACAGACAGGGCAATGCTTTTTGTTATTTACAGTTGACCCTTAAACAACACATTTGTACTACACGGGTCCACATATATATATGGACTTTTTTTTCAATAAATATACAGCTGGCCCTCTATATCCCCACCCCAGGTATTGAATCCATGGTTGAGAATGTGTGGGTGTGGAGGGCTGACTGTATGCATTGTTCTATGCTGTTATTTATTTGTTTGTTTGTTTATTTTACATGATGGCTGTTTACCACCCTCCTGGGCTTTTTGTTGTTGTTGTTGTTTTTTATTGATTTGAGGGAGTAAGGGAGAGGAAGAGAGAAACACCAATGATGAGAGAGAATCATTGATCCCCAGTCTCCTGCACACCCCCTACTAGGGATCGAGCCCTGACTGGGAATTGAACCGTGACCTCCTGCTGGTTCATGGGATAGAGAGATAGAAAAATCAATGGGAGAGACTCATCATTGATCAGCTGCCTCCTGCACACCCCAACAGGGGATGGAGCCCACAACCCTGGCATGTGCTCTGACCAGGAATGGAACCAGTGGCCTCTTGGTTCCTGGGTCAATACTCAACCACTGAGCTACACCAGCCGGGCATCTATGCCATTTTTTATAAGAAACTTGAGCATCCCCAAACTTTGGTATTTGCAGGGGGTCTTGAAACCAATTCCCAGTGGATACCAAAGGACTACTGTAATTAACTTTTGGGGGAATCTAAAGTTATATGTGGAATACACACACACACACACACACACACACACACACACATTAATAATAGCCTAGGGCTGTCACTAGACGGACGACTGAACACCTGGGTCCCAGCAGTGGCGGCGGCGGGAATCAGGCCTGGGTCCATCACCAGTTAGAAGGCATCTCAGGCCGCGGACCATCACCTCAGCCAGAACTCAAGATGGACACCTGGCCTGGCCTGGCCCCTCCTCAAAGGCAGCCCCTTTCCTCCATGTACACTGCAGAGGACAGACAGGAATGCCTAAAAGGCTGGGGCCATGGTGCCCCATCCCTACCCTACTCCCCTGGCCTCCTTCACCTGTGGCCCCCACAGAGGGTATGTATGAGATCCCTTCCCCTGCTACCTCTCACCTCTGTCTCCGGCCATCCCTCAGCACACAGGCATATCGGTTTTCAAACTTGCCCTACTCACTTCCTCTTACCCCCTTCCAGGGCCTCTGCTCCGGATGGGGCCTTTGGAATCCAGGGCTCTGGGGTTTTACAACAGAGCTGGGGTGGGAAAGGGTAAACAGCACCAAAGATGGCTGATATGGCCACCCACCTCTGCCTCAGCTTGACCAATTAGTTCAGCCTCAGAACGTGGCACTCAGAGGGGATCCCTACTTCCCCAGCAACGGCTCTAGGGCCTCAGCCCCAGTGCCAACCTCCTCTCCCCCTTAGCCCTCCCCACAGCTGGTGCTTGCTGCAGCTCCGTGTGCCTTACTTAACCACCCCTTCCTTCCCTATTCCTACAAAGGAGGCTGCATCTTTGTATGTGATATCCACATAAACTTAGTAATGTTTTTTGGGGGAAAAACGATGACCAAGAGAATGCCGCAGTCAACGTCCGGAGTGCGGCTCAGAAGAATGGAGAGAAGGGAGAATTCCATAAGTTGGCTGATGCGAAGATATTTCTGAGTGACTGCCTGGCGTGTGACAGTTGTGTGACCGCAGAGGAAGGAGTCCAAGTTTCTCAGCAGAACACCAAGGACTTCCGTGTTCTGAACCTTTGCTTTGGTTTTCAGAATTCCCTGCTCCCCATCTGCTGGCTCCCTCCCTCTGAGGGGCGCTCTCCTCCGTCACATGGATGCAACTGGAATATTGTATCCCGAGACGATTGCCCCGATGTACGTATCCTTCTATCCGACGATGAAAAAAATCCAAAAGAATAAGAATGGAGACAGACTACTGTCCTTTAGGCTTAAAAAAACCCCAGAAGTGTCCTGCGAAGAGCTGAGACTTGGTTCTGTCCATGTACCTCAGAGAGATTGGATGAGAAAATGGCCCAGTTTGGCCCTGACTTTACCCACTGATGTTACTCTTGAAGGTGTCTTTGCCACAATGTGAATAAACTGCCACCTTTTGGAATAGGGGCTCATACAAACTTCTGCATTCCCAACTTTTCTTGAAACAGATCTATGTTCTGCAGCTGTGGCCACCATCTTGAGACCAGGTCCTGTCGCTGGGAATCGGGGGCACTGGAGTAGACCCCCCACCATGGCCTTTTACATTCAGGGATTGAGCTGAACTCACTTTGGGGGAGACCTGGCAAGGGTGACAGGTGTCACAGATAGAAGGATGAAAAATGGAGAGGCAGACACCTGCTCAGTCCCTCCCTGGGTGGGGTCAGGCAGATGAAGGCCGGCCAGCCCGCCCCACAATTGGGTGAGTTAGCGTCCTCTGTGTCCACCTCTCACTCTGTGGGCCCGACCACTCCCCTCAACTCCGGGCAGCCCTCTGCGTTCCACAACAGCACGCTCTGCCCTCACATACTGCTCGCCCTAAATGAGAAGAGAGTAGTTGGCCCTCAGACAACTACACAGAAAGATATGCCTCACAGCTGGCGAGTGCAGTGGCAGTGGCAGGAGCCTCTCCTGCCTCTGTGGCAGTGCTAAGGAGCAGCGAGCCAAGTGGTAAGGAGAGGCAAGCAGGCGAGCAGTAAGGAGCGAGGGGTCCCGGACTGTGAGAGGGATTTCTAACGGTTGGCTTAGGCTTGTTCCCTTGGGACTGCAGGCCAGGCTGAGGGACACCCCCCTCCCCAGTGCATGAATTTCATGCACCAGGCCTCTAGTATAATAATAAAAGCATAATATGCTAATTAGACTGGACATCTTTCTGAACGACCTTCCGGATGAAGCCGGGGCTGTGAGGGAAGCCTGGGTCCTGGGTGCCAGAGGGAAGCCAGTGCCAGCAGCCGGGGAAAAGAAGGCCTACTCGTGCACGAATTTCATGCATCGGGCTTCTAGCATATATATATATATTGATTTCAGAGAGAAAGGGAGAGGGAGAGAGAGATAGAAACATCAATGATGAGGGAGAATCATTGATCAGCTGTCTCCTGCACACCCCCTAATTGGAATCAAGCCCTCAACCCAGGCATGTGCCCTGATTGGGAATCAAACCATAACCTCCTGGTTCAACCACTGAGCCACGCAGATCGGACTATATGTGGATTTTTGACTGCATGGGGAGGAGATTGGTGCCCCTAACCTCTGTGTTACTCAAGGGTCAACTGTATAATCCTTCTTACATTCACTAACTCATTTAACAAATAAGCACATGTGCCCAGTGCTTCTGCTAAAAGATATTTCCTGATATTTCCCAACATTTATCATGTCCCCTCATCCTGCTGTGGCTTTGCACATGCTTTTGCTGTGCTTGAATTGCCCTTCACTCCTCATCTGCCTGGCCAATTTGCCCTTTGGGCTAACACCTAGTACCTTAAAGAACTTGCCAAGACTTTTCAGACTGGGTCAGATACTTCTTCTGGGCTTGCACATGACCAGGGCTATCTCATTGCACAACTCCAGGGGTGCCAACCGTATATAGGACCCTAGAGTTTTGCAACGTGGCAATGTTGCCCATATCTCTCCTCTGTTTCCCTTTATCATAATTTTTATCAGACACTTACTATAATGACTTATTTACCTGTTGATCTCTACCTCTAGACTCTGAACTCCTTGAGGACTCTGCCTGACACAGTGTCAGCTCTCAGTGAATGCTCATCTAAATGAAGGGATTCTGCATGCATCCTTGCATTTTGGGGCTCCCAGTTTGGCTGGGAAGACATAATGAACAAACATAAAACATGTCAAATTTTAAACATGACCAGAAGTTTCACAGCCCTATGTGTTTCAGATCGAGGTTTTCTAGAACAGACAAACAGTAAGGGAGGATGAAGTGGTCAGAGTGGTGGACTAGAGCTGAGACATAAAGAATGAGTTTGCAGCCCTCGCTGATTTGGCTCAGTGGATAGAGCATCAGCCCATGGACTGAAGGGTCCCAGGTTTGATTCTGGTCAAGGGCATGTACCTTGGTTGCAGGTACCCCAGCCCTGGTCGGGGTGTGTGCAGGAGGCAACCAATCGATGTGTCTCTCTCACACCGATGTTTCTCTCTGTCTCGCCCTCTCTCTTCCACTCTCTCTAAAAACCAATAGAAAAATATCCTCAAGTGAGGATTAACAAAAAAAAAGAAAGAATGAGTGTGCACTTGGAAAACCCAATGCCCCACACTTTGGGTTGCTCTACTCAGAAATGGGAAGAATTCTAGCCTTCCCCCATGATGTTCATCTAGGCCAAAATGAAGGAAGTAATCTTTTCAAAGTTCTTACAAGGATGTTATATATCTAAGAGGGACCATCATGGATTGATGCTCTTTGCCAGGCACCCTGACCCCCCTTTATAATGCATGTTAATCTGGGGCATGGCTTGAAGCAAAAGGGCATGACATTGCTCTAAAAAATAATTTGAGTTATCCCCATTATGGGCAGGGATCAGATTATGGGGCTTTTAGGAGAGTGTTTCTCCCCCCCTCACACACACATACACCCAATATGGATTTAGACAATACTGTTCCTGAGAATAAACACTTTTTTTGTAGGTGTGTGTGTGTGTGTGTGTGTGTGTGTATTTGATCTACATTTAACCACCCCTCTGTCATCCACACTTGCCCCAAAAGGCCAAATCTGAGCAATGAGGAGGAGGTATAGCTCCTCACTTCTCACTGGAGAAGAGACTTTAAAGAGACGGGACATTGACAGAAAATATGCCAAGCCCACCCTAGGTTATTTGGCTGAAGCCCATTTCCTGCACCCCTCCAACCTCCTGCTGTGATATTCTTCTAGACTGATAACTCAGATTTTGGGAAGTGTTCTGTTAAGTGTTTCTTTTAAAAAATATATTTTATTATTGATTTCAGAGAGGAAGGAAGAGAGCTATAGGAACATCAACGATGAGAATCATTGATCAGCTGCCTCCTGCACACCCCCTACTGGTGGTGGTGGGAATAACCCAGGCATGTGCCCTGACCAGGAATGGAACCATGACCTCCTGGTTCATAGGTCAACACTCAACCACTGAGGTACACCGGCTAGGCTGCTAAGTGTTTATTATCCTGTTGCTCCTATTCCATTGGCTTCTGGGGGTGAGATTTCCTGCAGAGTTTGATGGAGATTTTGCTTGGTGCAGAACTGAGAAGATGGTCTCTTTCTGTAGGTGCGAGGGGAGGAAAATCTGAGACAGGAAAATGAAGTTAGAAACTGAGTGTACTCATGAGGGGACATTCTGTTAACAGGTTTTGGTTCTTTTTTCCCTGTGGGCAGTCATATGACACGTACAACTTAGAATGATTTCTTCTAGTTGTATTTCCTTACAGGAATTCCTGCCCCTTCAGTGAAGTCTGTTACAAGCACGTGGGCCTTGAATTCATGGCAGCATTGTAGAGATAGCATGTTCAGCAGTGGGGCTGGGAAGGAGTCCTGCTGGGCATTAGGCTCCAGAGCGGGAGAGGGAGAAAGGGGATTTTCCTTGATGGGGAATAAAATATGAAGCAGTCCATTGTAAGGTAAAGGCAGTGAGGGTAAAGGGTAGGACTTCAATAAAAGCTTAGGTAAACCCTGGAAACTACCTTTTCTGGGGATGGAGATCTTCAAGTCCAACTTCTGGCTGGAACAGAGGGTGTGGTGAAGTCTCAGGGAATGAGGTAGGAGAGGTAGATGTGGGTGCCCCTTAGTCTTAGTCCCAGTCCCTGTTGCAGCCTGCCTCCCATGCCCTCCTTCCCTCAGGCACTCAGGCTGTGGGCTGTGCCCATGCTTCTTCACTGCTCTGTGCTCTGTGGGAAGGTCCTAGATAACTAGCAGGATGGATTCTGACCACCTCAAGACACCTCCACATACCACCTGCCCTACCCTTTACCTCTCTTTTCTTCCTGGTAGTCGAGGAAGTCCTCCAGAAGCTCAAGGAAAGCTACAACAACCTTCACTTTGGCCCTTTCTGCCATGAGGGAGCCAAACTGAGTCTCCAGGAAGAGGAGTGGGGTGAGGGGAGAAGCTCAATAATTTGCTACTTTCCCTTCTGTGACCACCTACTCCTACCCAACATAGTAAGCCCAGAGCCTGGAGTTCAGAGGGCAGAGACCACAGCTTACCACCTAAGGTTTAGAACCCAGCCAAGCTAAGCTCCAGAGATCAGCCCAGGGCTAGAACCTAGAGCCCAAACAAGCCCAGCTCTGGTCCAAAACCCAGCTCAGAATCCAGAACTAAATCCAGCTCAGAATCCAGACTGCAGAGCCCAGCGCACAACTCTGTCCAGGACCAAATACCTGCCAGAACCAAAAACTAGGGCTTAGAATTTAGAACAGCTGAGAACCCAAAGCCAGAAGACCCAAAGCTCAGAGCCTAGAATTCAGGCCAAAGTTACACCCAAGATCTAGACCCCAGAGCAGTCCGACTTCAGTTTAGAACCTATCCAGCCAAAAGCCTACAACCCAGCACAGACTTAACTCCAGAACCTAAAGTCCCGCCTAATAATTAGGGTGGTCTGGAGCCCCACCACACCCAGCCCAGAGCCTACAGATCCTCAATGCTCCTTTTAGGGGCAGCCCCAAAGCAGCAATCAAGGCTGCAAACTAAGGAGGAAGAATTCCAGATCTCAACCTTACTTCTGGCTGGAGGTGAAAAGGAACTGATTATTTGTGTGTGTAGCAGGGACAGTGTTCTGTGGTCCTCCTAGCCCTGGTCTGGAAGGTCCATCCTGGGGATTCAGATAGCAGGCAAAACATAGGCCACCCCTCAGAATCCCACTGCTGTTGACTTGCTATGTGACCTTGAACAAGCCCCTTCCTTTCTCTGGTATCACTTCTCCTAGAAAGGAAATCAGGAAGTGCTTTATTTAGACCCATAGATCTGGGAAACATAGAGGAAGGAGTTATTACAAATAGCCCTTTCATTCATTTAGTCTTTCATTCATCAAACATTTATTGAACACATATAATAGGTAAACTTTAAGCAGGGGGGTGAAATGGTCAGGTTTGTGGTGTTTTTTTTTTTCAATTTGTCTGTTGTTGGAAATTGGATCAGAGGGGACCAGTTAGGGCATTGCTGCAACAGTCCAGGAGAAATGGGATGAGGGTCTGAGGATCATAGTAATGGTAGTGTTAACTTTATAAAGTGACAGTTGTAGTCACCTTAATCCTCTGCTCAGAATCTTTTCATGCCCCAATGCCCTCCCCGCCCCCCTGCTATCTTCAGGATGAGGATGCAAGGCCTCCTTCCACATCTTCTCAGCCTTAGGGCTTACCAATTTCCCATCCAGCAAATGTCCAGACAGTACAAGCTGCTAAGTGTTTCTGTACTCACCACCCTTCATCACATTTCCAGGTCTGTGGTATTTCCTTTGCCTGGCATGCCCTTCCATGTCTCAGGCATTCTTACTTACCCTTCAGGGTTTAATTCCATCATCGCCTCCTCAGTGAAGCCTTCCCAGACTTTCACCCCTCAAGCAAAATCTAGTATTCTCAAGTCTGTGCACTCAGATCTCCATTAGGTCTTAGTTACATTACTTTGTAACTTTTTCTGCTTATGTTTGTCTCCACAATTCGATGTGACCTCCTCAAAGATCACCCATGCTTTATTCAATTCTGTATTGC
Organism: Plecotus auritus; assembly: GCF_963455305.1. Taxonomy (NCBI): domain Eukaryota; kingdom Metazoa; phylum Chordata; class Mammalia; order Chiroptera; family Vespertilionidae; genus Plecotus; species Plecotus auritus. The sequence continues at coordinate 26,943,399 of NC_137771.1, forward strand.
AGGGTGGGCCCAAGTAGGCTAGTGAACACAACACCAAGGCAACTTTCACGCCTTCTCCAAGTATCTTTTTCTTTTCTTTTTTTTTTAAAGGCCTTCATGTCCTAGCTGGTGTGGCTCAGTTTGTTAAACATTGTCCCGTATACCAAGAGGTGGCAGGTTAGGATCCTGGTTGGGGCACGTGTCCGGTTGTGAGCTTGATCCCCAGTAGGGGACTGATATTTCTCTCTCACATCAATGTTTCTCTCTCCCCCTCTTCCTTCCTTTCTCACTGAAAATCAATAAAAACATATTTAAAAACAAACAAACAAAAACCTGAAACTATTTTTTAAAAAAGGCTCTCATGTTTCTTTTGAAAAAAATCCTCACCCAAGAATATGTTTTTTATTAATTTTACAGAGAGACGATGGAAGAGAGAACCATCCATGTGAGAGAAATATTGATCAGTTGCCTCCCATCTGCACCCCGACCTGGGATTGAACCTGAAACCTTTTGGTGTACATAATGATCTCCAACTAACTGAGCCACCCAACCAGGGCAGGCCCTCATGTTTTAAGTTTTTAAACCCAGAACAGAAATGTGTTTGTCCATTGTCTATTTGTTGTTGTTGTTCTTATTTATTTCTTTTTCTTTATTTTCTTTTATTTATTTTTCATCACCATTTATCCCCCCTATGCCCTCTTCTACCTCCACACCACCCCCCACAATCACCACACTGTTGTCTGTGTCTATGAGTTTTTCTCTCTCTTTATTTTTTCTTTCAATCTCTCCCTCCATCATTATCTGTTAATCAAAGGCATCTTGCCAATCAGAGGAAATGGATAAAGGAAAGAAAATTAGCATTTGTTGAGATCCAACTGTAAGGTTTGTTTTGTACCCACAAATTGTCTCACCTGACCTTCAGGATAAAAATATGAGGCATTATTACAGATCAGATAAATAAGACTCAAAGAAGTTAAACAACCTGCCCTAAGTCACAGAGCTAGCAAGGGACAGAAGTAGATTGAAACCCTGATGAGCCTGACTCTAAACTGCACTTGTTAAGGGCCCCAGCTATGCCATTATCTTTTGCTCCTAATCAGCATAGGATCACCACAAAGTCTGAAGTAGCCATCAAAAGCCCGAGGCCTCCACATGCCGTAGTGAAAATGGAAGCAGCCATCACATGGTGCTGGGTTGTCCAACATGCTTTTTGGGCATGTGGGGCAGGGTGGGGGACTTCCGGGCTTCCCAAGGCAGGTTTTGCTTCTGCCTTGCTGACCTGAGTTCACAAATCATGTAGTCTGAAAGACTCTTCCAGTTCTGAGAGGGTCTAGGCCAGGAGATCAAGGCAGGGTCTCCATGTGGTGGGAGCATGAGAAAAGCCAGGTCAGACTCCTGGCCAGCCAGGAAGGGAGAAGTATTGCTCAGGCTTCAGGCCCCACCCCTTCCTCTAAGGCCAGGCTGTGGCTCCTGCCCAGAGTACACCTCACGTGATCTTGTGGCTCCTGAGGCTATCGGTAGGTTGGTCCAACCCCTGGGGCTCCCTCACAGCTGTGCCAGGGCCTGAATAGCTGTGATTCTCTCAGCTGACCTACCCAGCTTCTTCCATTCCATCATTCTTAGGTCTTCTCAGCACTCAGAGTTTTCTTGGCAAGTGGGATTGTTTCTCTCTCCTGGGAGGACCTTGAACTTGGGGGAGTCCAGGATGAGAAGATACAGGGCACTGGTTGGTGGGGGCAAGGGAGGGCCACCAGGTGTCCCAAGTGTCGATGTAAGAAACATTCAAACCTGTAGAGAATTCTTAAGAGTCTATTTGAGCCAAACTGACAACATGTACTGGGGAACAAGATCTCAAATATTCCAGAGAACATCAATTTTGCAACTTCTTTTATGCCTTTGAAATTAAGGAGGGGATGTAAGGAAGATTGAAGAAAGCAATGTGGGAATTGGATTTAGAGGATAGTTAACAAGATTATGTGCCTTCTTAAGTATGGTTATGTCTTTAAGGGGTGTTACTGCTAACATCTCAAAGGTATGTTCATCTATCAGGGGTAAGGAACCTTTTTTTGTGCCAAGAGTCATTTTGATATTTCATGGGCCTTATAAAATTATCAAGTTAAAAATTAGCCTGATATATTTGGTCAAACATTTAATTAACTCACCTCACCCCTAATGCCTTGGCATGGCCAGACCAAATGATTTCTTAGGCCTTAAATGACCCTTGGGCCAATGTTCCCCACCCCTAAAGATGCACAAGAATAATGGACAGAACTTGCTTAAGGCAAAGATAAACCTTTTCATTTATTTGTTTGTTTGTTTGTTTGTTTGTTTGTTTGTTTAGAGAGAGAGAGAGAGAGAGAGAGAGAGAGAGAGAGAGAGAGAGGTGAGAAACATCAGTTGCCTCCCTTATGGACCCTGACCAGGGATCAAACCCACAACCTAGGTATGTGCCCTTACCAGGAATCAAATCGAACCCACAACCTTTTGGTGTACAGGACAATGCTCCAACCAACTGAACTACCTGGCCAGGTTGGCAAAGATAAATCTTTTTTTAAAAATATATGGTTTTATTGATTTCAGAGAGGAGGGGAGAGGGAGAGAGAAATAGAAACATCAATTATGAGAGAAAATCATTGATTGGCTGCCTCCTGCATGCCCCACACTGGGGATTAAGCCTGCAACCCGGGCATGTGCCCTGATCAGGAATTGAATAGTGACCTCCTGGTTCAAGGGTCGATACTCAACTACTGAGCCACACAGGCCAGGCAAGACAAACCTTTTAGTAAAAAGTTAGATGCCTAGGCACTAGTTGGTGTGGCTCAGTTGGCTGAGGGTCGGCCTGTGCCCCGAAAGGTCACCGGTTCAATTTCCAGTCAGGTCACATGGCCAGGTTATGGGTTCAGTCCATAAGGGAGGCAATCCACCAATGTTTCTCTCTCTCATTGATATTTCGCACGTGCTCTCTCTCTCTCTCTAAAAAAAAAAATAAAAAATCAATAAAAACGTATTTTTTTTAAAAAAAGGAAAATAAAACTTATATGCCTAGGACATGATCCACCATGACTTGCCTAGTTAGGAACCTGTGAGGTGACTTTCAATTGAACCCTTTTATTTCATCCACACGAGGAATGTCTGGGAACTCTTCATGCCCCTCCTCCTCCTGACAACTGAGGCTCAGAAGCCAGACTCATCACCCAGCCCATTCCTGAAGCCCAGGATAGGGGGCCTCTCTCTGGAGTGGTCTATAGCTTTGTGGGATCACGGATCAGCCTTGAGACTTCTGCCCCACAATTGCCCAACCAACATCCAGGCAGGAACTGGCAGCCTCAGGTGACTTCAAGAGTCCTCAGCTAATTTTTCCCCAAAGAACCTCTCTTGGGATCCTCAGGAGTCCCTACTTCCTACTTTCTGTCCACTCCCAACCTCACCCCGAACAAACAAAGGGACTAACTGGGAACAGGTTGAAGTATTCCCAACACCGTAGCTGTTCCAGGAAGCTCTTGTTCCAGGGCCTTCCCAGCCGGTGCCTCTTCAACCTGGCCATTCCCTGGGCTCAGGCCTTAGAGCACCATCAGGCAGGACGTAAACTTACCAGTGGCTATTGAACTAAGTATTGAACTTACCATGGGCTAGACTCCTTTTCTCCAGAAGTCAGGGTGGTAGGTCTGCTAGTTAGGGACTGAAAAGATCTTACCATTAGATAACAGACCAAGATATACTACTTGGCAACACTGGCATCTGACAACACCTTCACCTAGCAACAATTTCCTAGCACCAACACCTCAACAGCTCTACCTGACAATCTTGCCTAGAAGCATTTCTGTCTGCTAAAAATACCACCTTGAGTCCCTGACATAAAGCTAGTCCCTAGCCATTCATATCAAAATTTCTCCCTTCTGCCCTAACCGGTTTGGCTCAGTGGATAGAGCATCGCCTGCGGACTGAAGGGTCCCAGGTTCGATTCCAGTCAAGGGTATGTACTTTGGTTGTGGGCATATCCCCAGTGGGGGGTTTGCAGGAGGCAGCTGATCAATGTTTCTCTCTCATCAGTGTTTCTAACTCTCTCCCTCTCCCTTCCTCTCTGTAAAAAAATCAATAAAATATATTAAAAAAAATTTCTCCTTTCTGACTTAAGTGGTCTTACTTGATGAGGTTTTGCTCAGTGTACTAATAATGATAATGATAATAATAAACCCTTTTAAGTGCTTTCTATATGGCAAGCACTGTTGTAGGCACCCCACTTAATCCTCGTTACAACCCTCTGAGGTACAATTATTATCCCCATTTGGCAGGTGGGAAAGTGAGGATCAAAGAGATTCACTAATTTGCCCAAGAGTAAACTGTAATGGTAGAGACAGGCTATGAAGCCCGGTAATCTGTCTTCTGGGATCTTTGCATTTAACTCTGCTGCTCTACCAAGAAGCTCAGGGGACCTGGGGAACTCCCCAAAAGGCCTTCAAGGGAGTGTTCTGGGGCATTGAAGAAGCCCTCCAGGCTGGGCATGGTGCCCTGTGAGGGCACAGATAGGTGGAGAGCAACCACGAGAGCACTGACGTTCATTTGCCTTAGGTCATGAGGCTGGGCTAGATCCAGAAAGGGTTAGAGAGTGTTCCCACTACAGAGCAGGGAGCTGTTGGTCTGCTCCTCAGGGAGAAGCCCTTGTCCTCACTGCTGTCCTAGGTAGAACATTGCTATGAAGAATGGGCCCAGGTCTCTGCTCCAGGCTCCTGAGGTTAATAGGGTTGGAAAGGTTAGCTTCTGTCCATTGTGGACTGGAGCCTCACCAAAACCCCAGGCCTGGTGGTGTGGGGGTATGAGGATAGGAAGGAGAGTGGCAAGAGGCCCAATGGAGACACATGGTCAGGACTGTATTCGTCTGGGGCACAACATCTCTAAGTGACAAATTCATTGACAGAAAAAGATGCCTGATTCTGGGGTTATAAAATTAGTTCCTGCATCCCCTCTCTTAGTTTCAGGTTCATCATGTTAAATAGGGGTAACAACAACTACCCTCTTCAGTGGTGTTGTGAAAAGTAAATGAGATTGTGTAAATGACAGGTGCTTTCCTAGTGCTTGCTCAGCACACAGTGGGTGTTCAATAATCGGGAACTATTGGATTAGCAGTTAATGGTAAATGAGTGTCTGTAGAGATGTGTTATGGGGCTCTTTCCAGACCAACAGTATGCATGGTGGAGTTGAAGTCCCAAGGAACAGCCTAGATCTAAACTTAGAGAGGGAGAGCCCTGGCTGGTGTGGCTCAGTTGGTTGAGTGTTGTCCCATGCAACAAGAGGTCACTGGTTGGATACCTAGTCAGGGCACATGCCTGGGTTTCAGGCTCCATCCCCAGTAGGGAGCGTGCAGGAGGCAGCCGATCGATGTTTCTCTCTCTCCCTCTCTTTTCCTCTCACTCTAAAATCAATAAAAACATATTTTAAAAACTAAACTTAGGGAGAGAAAACAGTGGGCAGTAGAACCGACATTCACAACAATTTTGGTGAAAACACAAAACAATATACAGATGATGTATTATAGAATTGTACACCTGATATCTATAAAATTGTATTAAACAATGTCACCTCAATAAATTCAATAAAAATGAAAAAATGGGGTTTTATCTAAAAAAAAACCACATATAGACAAAAATTAACAACAACAAAAACCTACAAAATTTTGACAAGCTGGAATAAGCAAGATGACATTGTCCTTCTGTAGCTCCAAGACATTGCACAAAGCAGAGGCAGGGGAAGAGACCTCACTTGACCCCCAGCTCCAGTGAAAAGGATCTGAATGATTTAGTTGACCACAACCTGATGGGAACTAATCATGGGAGAGAAAGACTCCGAAGCCCAGCAGCCTTAGGCTGCATTAACAATGTGTGGAGTCCAGTCTAGGGGAAATAATGGGCCTATTGTGTTGGCTTGGTCAGGCCATATCTGGAATCTTGCATTGCTACACTGACAGACTGGAATCTGGCCAGGACTGGGACCAGCTCAGCCTCAGCTCCCAGGCACTTGTGCTAAGCACATCATGTGCATTTTTTTTGTTTTACACCAAAATAACCCTTTAAGATAGTCACTCTTTTTTAAAAACATATATTTTATTGATTTTTTACAGAGAGGAAGGGAGAGGGATAGAGTTAGAAACATCGATGAGAGAGAAATATTGATCAGCTGCCTCCTGCACACTCCCCACTGGGTATGTGCCCACAACCAAGGTACATGCCCTTGACCGGAATCAAACCTGGGACCCTTCAGTCCGCAGGCCGATGCTCTATCTACTGAGCCAAACCGGTTAGGGAAGATAGTCACTCTTTAAAAAAAAAATCTTTATTGATTTCAGAGAGAAAGAGAGAGATAGAAACATCAATGATGAAAGAGAATCATTGATAGGCTGCCTCCTGCAAGATCAGGGATTTGAGCCTACAACTGGAGCATATGCCCTGATCATGGGATTGAACTGTGATCTTCTGATTCATAAGTCGACGCTCAACCACTGAGCCACCACAGCTGGGCCAGATGGTCACTCTCTTTGTTGTTGCTAATTCTCACCCGAGGATATTTTTCCATTGATCTTTTAGAGAGAGTGGAAGAGAGAGGGAAAAATAGAGAGAAACATCGATGTGAGAAAAACACATTGATTGGTTGCCTCCTGCATGCGCCCCGACCAGGGCCTGGACTGGGATGAGCCTGCAACCAAGGTACATGCCTTTGACTAGAATCAAACCCAGAACCCTTGGGTCAGTAGGTTATCCACGGAGCCAAACCCGCTCAGGCCAAACAGTCACTCTTAATATCCCTACTTTATACACAGGAAGGTTAACTGGGTTGCCCAGAATCAATCACACAGCTAGTAAATGGAGGAGCCTGGGGCTTCTCCGAATGGGCCTCTCTTGTACTTGTACCTGGGGAAGGCTGAACATGCATCATTGAACATATGTTTATTTTATTTTATTTTATTTTATTTTATTTTATTTTATTTTATTTTATTTTATTTTATTTTATTTTATTTTATTTTACATACTAGAGGCCTGATGCACAAAATTCGTGCAAGAGTAGACCTTCCTTCCCCCGGCTGCTGGTACCAGCTTCCCTCTGGCACCTGGGACCCGGGCTTCTCTTGCAGCCCTGGCTTCGTCCAGAAGGTCGTCCGGAAGGACATCTGGTCTAATTAGCATATTATGCTTTTATTATTATAGATATTTTTATTGATTTCAGAGGGGAAGGCAGTGGGAGAGAGAAAGAGAAGCATCAATGATGAGAGGGAAACATTAATTGGCTGTCTACTACATGCCCCCTACTGGGGATGGAATTCGAAACTGTGCCCTTACTAGAATTGAACCGTGACCTGGTTCTTAGGTCGCAGCTCTTGAGTGTCTGCCTGGGATGATGTTGGCACAACTGACCAAGAGGTGTCAGAAAGACTGTTATTTGGCATCTATGTGTGGTCTCTGTTCTAGACTAATGTCTTACCATCTTCTTTCAAGGACCAGATTGATTATTCAGTACTCTCTTTTTCAAACCTTTCTTGAATTGTTCCAACCCAGAGTGGCATTGTAGCTTTGTATCTCACAGGGCTTCTTGTTGGGGAGACACATGCGGTCTTCTGGTAATGTTTGCCAGAGGGACGGAGCAGGGCTGGAAAGAGGGAAGGCTTTGGGATGGGACAAAATCTTTCCAGTCTGGTTCCCCCACATGTGTGTCTCCCTTTCTTCAACTGTAAAATGGAGACAATAATAGTACCACCCTCATTTGGTGATTGTGAGGGCTGAATGAGATCATGGTGAGCATATAGGAAGCTCTCTATAAAAGGCTGCTCTTATCAACGTGTAGCAGTGTAGCAGCTGCTGTGGTCCCGGCTCCTCTCCACAACTTGTGAGTTCCGTGACCGCAGGCGAGCGTTGTCTCATCTTTCTCCCCCATCTCTGAGGGCCCCAAAGATGCCAATGGCAGGAAGAGGAAATGGGGAGTGAAAGAGGGGCATCGGTAAGGAAATGCCAATGCTACATCCTCCAGGTTTGGAGGAGAGGGAAACTCAAGTGATTCCAGATTTTAAAGGGGGTTCTGAAAAAAATATAAAGAGGCTTCTTAGTCCCTACCTTTCTCAGACTTGGGGGTCATGGAATGCAGGCTGAACTCAGGGAAAACTTACTCTGGGAGACCACGGGCAGGTCACACTCAGCCTCGGACTTCAGTTTCCTGGTGAGTGTCAGGTGGCTCTCCCCGCCTTCACCCGGTTGTGAGGTTCGGGCTTCAGAACGTGGCTCAAAAGAATGAGAGCCTCCCGGGTGGTTGGGAAGGCGGGGGCGGGGGGGGGCGCCGGCGGGCGAGCGGATTGGCTGGAGGCGGGGCATCAGGGCTCCGGGATTGGCCGGATCCGAGAGGGCGGGGCCAACCTTTAAGAGGTGCGAGGGGGAGTGTAAGGGAGTGTGCACTCGCGTCTGCCGACCGCCTGCCGGCTTACTCTTGCGCGGCGACTGTGGCGGCGGCGGCGGCGGCGGTTACCACCCGAGCCCGGACGGAGCAGAGGCCGGCGGGGCAGAAGAGCATCCCGGCGTCCCGATACCAGGCGGCGTGGCCCGCGGGTCATGGCCAAAGGAGAGGGTGCCGAGAGCGGCTCCGCAACGGGGCTGCTGCCTACAAGCATCCTCCAAGTTGGTGAACGCCAGGCCCAAGAGAAGGTGAGAACCTGGCATCCGGGTGGAGGGCAAGGGGCGGAGTGTGTGTGTGTGTGTGTGTGTGTGTGTGTGTGTGGCGCGCCGCGCGCGCGTGCGCAGGCTGATGGGGGTATCGAAGGATAAGCCTGATTCTGGGATACCTTGGGCTACCCGGGGACTGGCGGCCCCAGGGGCAGGAGTGAGCCTGGAGGTGCCCTGGGGGCCGGGAGTGATGAAGTAGTTTGTAAACCCCTGCACCCCTTTTGCTCACCCTCCCTCCGCATCTCTACGGAGCGCGCCGGCCAACAGCTCCACGAGGCGCCGGGCTCTGCCTGGCTGTTTTTCGTTCTTCTGTGACTTGCGGCTTAGAAGCCAAAAAGATTCTAGAAGCCAGAGAGACCCCAGAAATCTGGAAAAGTCCTCCTGGTTCCCCATCTCTAACCCTCTACTCCCCACCCCCACATGCCTACGTTTTCGCCTCAACTCAACGAGGGCCGCTCAAGTTCATTCATAAGAACAGGGACTCCGCTCTTAAAGGAGCCGCATTCTTGAGGCATTCGTATGAGTGTGGGTGTAGGGGCTCATGCCTGTGCTTTGTGCGTCTTGACCTTGGGCACCATCCCCAGCTCTCTGGACATAATGAAAGACCGAATGAAATCAGGTAGCCCCAGGGAGGGTTCCCAGGTAATAGATTTCTGCCTGGGAGGTGGTTGCCTTTTACTTTTAGTTTTAACTGATCCTTTTAAGGAGCCGGGGCAAGCAATTAAGCTGCTGCCATGTATGAGTAATCTCTACTTTTCCCTGGGCAACCTCAACCTCCCTGGTGCCCCACCCAGAGAGAGCCCAGCCCTGCACCCAGAGGCTTTTCCTCCCCTCTCCAAGGTCCCCTAGGAGCTGAGGAGGGGCAGGGCAGCTCCTGGGTTTGCCTGAAGCCCTGGCTGCCCACAGGGGCCAGGGATGCTCTGGGACAGATGGAAGGAACAGCTGTGCCTGCAGCCAGCTGGGCTGGGCCCCTACAACTCTCTAGAACCCTCACCCAGTAGGCAGGTGGGTCCTGGCCTCTGAACCAGGGCAGGAGCTGGGGCTGGGCTTTGGCAGCTCTTGTCAGCAAGAGGATTTTCAGGTTGTGGCAGTTGGTGCTGGGTGGGGACAGGTCCGCTGCTGGTGCATGTTCCTCTCCCAACCTGGAAAGGAGCATGACTGAGGCTTTGGGGGGAGTTTTTTAAGGATGGTGGGCTGATAAGAATCTGGGGGTGGGGTAGGTTGGGGTGGTTTAAGGGAAACTTCTTCAGTGTGGATTCCCCTTTTTCCAGGTTCCTAAGAATAGAGAATACCTTTCTTTTCTTGTGGGAAGTGCTATCTAGCTGGGTGGGGATAGGGCAAGACAGATTTGTTCCTCCTGGTAGAATTGTCTGGAGGAATGGTTCTGTCTGGAATTTTCTAGGATGGGGGCTAGGATCTTGGGTCTCCTTTTATGCTTTTCTCTTCTCCCAGAATGAACCAAAGAAGAAACAACAGTTGTCCATTTGCAACAAGCTTTGCTATGCAGTTGGGGGGGCCCCCTACCAGATGACAGGCTGTGCCCTGGGGTTCTTCCTACAGATCTACCTGTTGGATGTGGCTCAGGTGAGTGGACTGAGCATGCCAGGGTTCCTGCAGCATCCAAGGTTTTCCCCATCTGTGAAATGGGTCTGGGAATCCCTACTTTGCTGCCTGTCAGAGTCACACTGGATGAGAAATACGGCTTTGGGAAGTATCCAGAATGGGAGTCTATATGCCCCAGGAGTCTTAGCTGGCAAAGTCAGGCAACTCCTCCTTGTCTGGCAAGAGCAACAGAGCCTGGAAGGGTAGGCGGTGGTATGAGGGAGAATGGAGCCTGCTGGTGACGCTGTTCTTAGAAGAGACTGGCACACCATGTCCCCAGCTGGACAGCAAGCAGTCAGCTGGCTTGGCTGTGGGGTTGGTAGATATTGCCAGGCATGTGGATGAGGTGCATCTCATTTTCACCTGAGGAGCAGAGGCATGCGTGGGGTTGGGGGAAGGCTCAAGTGCTGTGCTGAGTTAAGGTGCCCCAGTACATAGGGTCTTTGATTGGGAGGGTATTTAAGGTGAAGCTGGGTTCCTCTGTACTTCAAGAAGCTTTAGCCAGAAGCTTGGTATCCTGAGAATTCATCTTGTCTAAGAGAGTGGGAAGCTGCACAACCACAGATCTCAGGGCTCCCACACTGGCCATCATTTTTATGTAGTATCTGACTTTGCAAGCAGGGCATCTTAATTGTATGCATTTATATTTTGGGAACACTGAGCCCCAGAAAGGACAAATGGCAGCATTCAACAGCTAGTTTTCAAGCAACTTTCATGGGTTGGGTCCTGAGTGGGGTGCAAATATGAGGAACCTGCAGCTAAACTGTAAAACTGTGTTGTATGTTAAAGCTGGAAGTCTGATAGGGAGACTGCCATGGGGGAGAGGCCAGAAGTTTCCCAGCTTCCTGGAGCAATAGCAATAGTAGGGTCTTTTCTTTTTAAATATGTTTTTATTGATTTTAGAGAGAAAGGAAGGGAGAGAGAGAGAAAGAGAAACATCAATGTAAGAGTGTAACATTGGTCAGCTGCCTCCTGCACAAGATCGAGCCCACAATCTGGGCATGTGCCCTGACTGGGAATTGAACCAGCAACCTTCTGGTGCATGGGATACCACTCAACCAGCTGAGCCACACCGGCCGGGGCACAATAGTAGGGACTTGATGGGTGAGGGAGAGACCAAAAAAGCTGTCTATTCAGGCAGAGAAGATTTGGGGGAGGGAATAGCTTGAATGGGTAGTAATAGGCCACTTTTAAAAAGCATCTATACGTTCCTTTTTCCACGTCCAAGATAGAGCTTGAACCATAAGGTAGGGATCATAACTCCCATTATATAAATGGGGAAATTGAGATCTACTGTGGTCCTATCCAGCAAATGCTAACTCTAGTATCAGGTGGCTGGGGGATCAGGGATGTGAAAGGGAGACAAGGAAATGATTCTGGATTCATTCTAATTGATGGGAGTGTTTTCAAGGGCAGTGAAGGGGAGGATGTACGGGAACAGATCTGGGAAAGTTTCTAAGGCGGCACACAGTGCTATAGCTATCAGAATTGTTACTGTCATTATTAACAAGGCAAGTGAAGGTGCTTAAGGGCTGAGTGAGAGCAGCACAGTCTGCCAAGGGCCTGGCAGAGGAGGGGAGGGAGCCCCCGTTTTTGCCTACCAGTGAAAGCTGAGGTAGGTAGAAGGATGAAGGGGTCATTTTTTGCTTGTTCCCCATTCCAGGTGGACCCATTCTCTGCCTCTATCATCCTATTTGTGGGCCGAGCTTGGGATGCCTTCACAGACCCCCTGGTGGGCTTCTGCATTAGCAAATCCTCCTGGACCCGTCTGGGCCGTCTTATGCCCTGGTGAGTAGAAGAGGTTTCTTCAAGATGGCAGAAGGCAGGGCTTCGGCATGTCTACTACCCTTCAGTTTTTCCATGTGCTTTGTCACAAGCTGAGGGGTGAGGAGAAGGAATGACGCAAAAACCCGAGTGTCAAAATACCAGCTGAGGTCAGCTACCCCAGGCATGGGCCCTGGATGCCATGCCAGCTCATCTCCAGGCTGGCCAAATTGTTAGATTGAGCAACTTCCCCCTGCCCAAACCCTATTGCTTCCCAAGTTCCATTCCCTTCAATGAAACTGGAATTCTAATTTTTCCCACTCAGTCACTTCCCATAGTAGGACAGGTAGTACTGCATAGTGTTTGAGTTATACTCTGGAGCCAGCCTGACTCATTTTGAATACCAGCTTCACCACTTACAGCTGTGCAACCTTAAACAAGTCACTTAACATCTCTGAGTCTCAAGTTTCTTCATCTGTAAAATGGGGACAATAATATGCCTATCCCATAGGGTTGTTGTAAGAATTTTAAATGTTTTTCTTAATTTTATTTATAAGTAAAGTACTTAGAACAGTGCCTGGCACAGATTAAGTGATATCTAATTTGGCAATCCTTCAGAATGACTCCTAGTGGGGCAAGACCGAGAATGGGATATAAGACCCATAACCTCTGGCCCCTTGGTACAAAACCTACAGTACTCGGCCTCGGGCTATCTGGCAAGGTAGGAGGGGTGCTACAGATCAGACAGCAAAGAGAGACACATAGGACAGGCGAACAGGCTGGAGCTTTGGTTCCCTCCAGGACATCCTGCTGCTGCTGGTGGTGGTGTGTGTGGGGGATATTTCCTTTCATCTCTAGCCCATCCATGCTCAAGTGGGCGCCTTCCTGCCCCTGGGGTGCCCATACCTGGTCTCCGGCCTTCAGCCTTCAAAGCTCTTCCCACAGCCCCCGCCTCTCCCTCACAGCTTCCTTTCCCACGAGCCCCCCTCCCACTACAATCCTGCCAGTCCCTGGCTAAGGCCCAAGCTGGGGCCTTTGATCCAGACTTCAGGGCCAGGGGGCAGGGCAGCCTGCCTTACCTGGGCAGCCTGCTCAGGGCTCCCTACGGCCTGGAGCCACACACCCATGAAGCTACTGTGCCCGCCTCCCTGGGAGCCGAGGCGGCAGGAGGCGGGGCTCTACTGCCACATCGCCTCATGAGGCCCAGCCAATGGGAGGCAGCCCCTCTCGCCAGCCCAATAGGCAGCAGTCCAGCCCGGGTTACTCCCAGTCACATTCAGTTCCTCATCTGCTGCTTGCGAGGAGAGGATGGAGGGTTTGACGAAAGCTGACGGCCTTGTTCCCTGAGAAGACACGTGGATCTGGGAGGGGTAAAGGAGGGCAGGGAGGGAGAACAGGGGAGGCCCTGGGCAGGTGTGGCAGCAGCTTGGTGAAGTTGCTGAGGCCCTTCAGGCTGGTTTCTGTTTTAGTACATGTCCTCACCTGTGTGGGTGATACCTCTTGAGTGGTACTACCACCCTTGTCTGAGGGCACACTGGACCACTCATGGGCTGAAGGGCTGCCTTGTAGTATATGTGACCTTCTCCCCATCCTTGCCACAGATAGCACCTGGGACCTGACATCCCTTCTGTCAGTATAGGAAGGGGCTGAGTCTTTCTGAGTTTGTGAGCCATGTGGCCCATTCTCCTCCCAGGCTTTAGGCCAGATCTGCCCTCAACTACCATTTAAATCCCCCTTTCAGACCAGGAAGACTGACAGATAGTTTCCCGGGGGTTCCCAAGGCTGCCCCATGAGAGGCAGGGTGTCAGCAGGGTCACATGGGGAGGCCGAGATACAGCAGGGCTGGACCTGAGGCCTGACTCCCAGCCCAGTGCTCTCCACAGCTCCCTGGCCATAATCTTCCCTTTTAGTTTTCCTGGTGTGATAATCACAGCAAACACTTACTGTATCCCAAGCTCTATTCTACATTTTAATGCCAACTTATTTGTCTCAAAACGACTTCAACCCTAAGTTATAGAACCAAAGACCTTACCTGGTGTCCCATTTCCTCTCTAATCTTACCTCCTAATTGCATGGTCCATGCTCACTCCACTCCAGCCTCACTGGCCTCCTTGCTATTCCTCATACCTGCCTGGCACAATTCCCGCCTGAGGATGTTTGCACTAACTGTTCCCCTGGCCTGACACACTTGCCTCAGGCATCTGCAGGGCCAACTCCCTCCTCTCGTTCAAGTCTTGGCACAGATGTCACCTTCTCAAAGAAGGCTACCTTGTCTACTAGTTGTGACTTGCACCCCCATACTCCTAATCCCCATTTATCCTGATTTATTTCTTTAATCCATAGCAATTAATCACAGTTTATTTATTTATTTATTTATTTATTTATTTATTTATTTATTTATTTTAAATCCCTACCAAAGGATATTTTTCCATTGATTTTTAGGGAGAATGGAAGAGAGAGGGAAAGACAGAAACATTGATGTGAGGGAAACACATTGATTGGTTGCCTCCTGCACGAGCCCCAACCAGGGCCCAGGCCAGGGAGGAGCCTGTAACCAAGGTACGTGCCCTTGACCAGGAACCTTCAGTCCAAAGGCCGACGCTCTATCCACTGAGCCAAACCAGCTAGGGCTTAATCAACTTTTAATATGTTTATATGACCTTTTTTTGTGGTAAAATATATATACCAAAATTAACCATTTTAACTTTGTTGTTGTTAATCCTCATTTTCCCCCTATTTATTTATTTATTTATTTATTTTTTTTTTCTCCACTGATTTTTAGAGAGAGTGGAAGGAGTGGGAGAGACAGAGAGAAAGAAAAGAAACATCGATGTGAGAAAGAGACATCGATTGGTTGCTTCCCTCACACGCCCCGACTGGGGGTCTCCGGGATGGAGCCTACAACCAAGGTGCATGCCCTTGACCAGAAGCGAACCCTCAACCCTTTAGTCTGCGGGCCGACACTCTAACCACTGAGAAAACTAGCTAGGGTTTAACGATTTTTAAGTGTGCAATTTAGTGGCATTGAGTATAACTCTCATTGTTGTGTGACTTACTACCATCCCTCTAAGCTGAAACTCTATACCATTAAACAGTAACTCCCCATTCCTCTCCCTAACCCCTGGCAACTACCATCCTTTTTGTCTCTGTGAATTTGACTACTCTAGTTATGTCATATAAATAGAATATACAGCATTTGTCCTTTGTGTCTGACTTATTTCAGTTAACATAATGTCTTCAAGGTTCATCTGTATTGTAGCATGTGTCAGAATTTCATTCCTTCTTAAGGCTGAATAATATACATATTATATGTGTATAATATATATCCTCCCCTCCCTCAGGATCATCTTCTCCACGCCCCTGGCCATCATTGCCTACTTCCTCATATGGTTCGTGCCTGACTTCCCACAGGGCCAGATCCTATGGCACCTGCTTTTCTATTGCCTCTTTGAGACACTAGTCACGGTGAGTGTGGGCACCTCCCCTGGATGTGAGGGCAGTCCCTGGGGCCTCTAGGGTTGGTGCCCAAAGCCACATGTGTCTGTTCATCGTCTGACTGGCCGAGGGCCTCTCTTCCATGCCAGTGTTTCCACGTTCCCTACTCAGCTCTCACCATGTTCATCAGCACAGAACAGAGTGAGCGGGATTCGGCCACTGCTTACCGTAAGTCCCTCCCTAACCCCCCGTCCCACCTACTAGGAACCCTGGATCCCCTGTTCCTTGACCCTCCTGCCACATTCCTTCCCTTGTTGGGAATGGATATGTAACTGTCTTAAAAATAACTCAATCCCCTTACTGCTCTGGTGAGACCAGACTCTAGTCTAGACCAGAGGCAGAGACTAGTCAGAGGTCACACAGAGCAAGGACATGAGTTTAGGCCAAGGTACCATCTGCCCGTCCCCCCCCCCCCCCCCGCCACCCTATGGCCATCCTACTTGGAGCTGCTACCATGATCTGGGGCTAGAATTCAGCTTCTACTCATCTGAACTTCCTTCCTTGGGGCCCACAACCCATGGGTCCCCTCCAAAGAACCTTCTTTTCACTACTTAGGGATGACTGTGGAGGTACTGGGCACAGTGCTGGGCACAGCGATCCAAGGGCAAATCGTAGGCCAAGCAAATACGCCTTGTCTTGAGGACCCCAAAGATTCAGCAGTGGCCACGGAAGATGCCAATCATACACACAGCACCATCTCACTCAGAGAAACGGTGAGGCCCCTGTCAGGGCAGGGGTTTGGGGAGATGAAGAGCAATGGGGTGGTTTGTAAATCATCCTCAAAATAGTAATAGCTAGTGTTGCTAAATATTGGGCATTTGACATACAAACTATTAATATGGCCACTTTGTAGATAAGGAAACTGAAGCATAGAGAGGCTAAATAATTTGCCCAGGGTGTAAGAGTTAGTGAGTTGCAGAAACTAGATTTGGGAGAGAGTTGACTGTGGGTTCTCAGCCTCCGTAGCCGGGCTTCTTCAAATTTTGTTCTGCTGGACTTTTCCAGCAGAACAGCCTTGGGAAACAGCAATAGGCCCAGGATGACTTTTCCATTTCACAGATGAAGTCAGTGAGGCCCCAGAGTAGAAGGGCTGGTCCAAAGTCATTGAGTGGAGCTGCTGAGTTGAGATGAGACCAGACTGACTTTATCCCCCTTTATAGAAAAATGCATACCTGCTGGCGGCAGGAGCCATATCCTCCATCTATGTCATCTGTGCTATCATCCTGGTCCTGGGCGTGAGGGAGCAGAGAGGTGAGAAGCCGTGATGGGGGTGGGGTACAGGCTTTGTCCCTCTGCCTGGGTCTCAGGCTTTGGGAGGAGCCTCTGCTCTCTTTCCTTACTGTTCCCTCTGATCCCCAGAACCCTATGAGACTCAGCAGGCTGAGCCAATGCCCTTCTTTCGAGGCCTCCGACTGGTCATGAGCCATGGCCCATATATTAAGCTTATTGCTGGCTTCCTCTTCACCTCCCTGGCTTTCATGGTGAGTGGGGGGGTCTGACATGTTCAGCGTAGAGGGGGGAGGAGGTGAGCAGAGGACTCAGGATGTGACAAGCCTGAGAGACAGGTGGAGTGAGGGGTGGGGGGTAAGCAGAGATCCCTGGAGCATAGGGAATGTCTTGGAGAGGCCCAGCCCCAATATCACGTGTTTCCTTGTGCTTCCCCCCTCCCTTGCCCTGTCTCCCAGCTGGTGGAGGGGAACTTTGCCTTGTTTTGCACCTACACCTTGGGCTTCCGAAACGAATTCCAGAATCTGCTCCTGGCCATCATGGTGAGTGTGGGGCCCCGAGGGTGGGCAGGCAGCCTGGGCTGAAGTGGCATAGATTGCAAGATGGTTTTTTGAAGAGTCAGAGGATATTTCTGAGACTGACCCAAGGTCTTCAAGGGGTGAGGGAGGGTTCTCAAAATAATTTGGTTGGATCTGACCTATAATTGCTTAGATAGGAACGTGAAAAAGTTTGGGTACATGTATGAAATCATTTTGTTGTACCGTTAAACTACTAATACAACGTTGCATGTCAATATATCTCAATAACATGGGATGGGGGAGGGAAGAAAGAGTTTGGAGTTAAATGGGACAACACTGGCCATCTTTTTTATGTAGTACAAAATGCCTTGCTTGGAGTTAAGTGTCCAAGCAAGAGCAAAGAGGTAGAGGCCAGGAACTTTGGAACTCTGGCTCAGTGTGCTCAGAAAAGGCAGGAGATGAGGTTGGAACCTATTCTCAGCCCCCTTTGGGAGCCATCAAAGGGGCCTGTCAACTTCCTCACTGCTCAGATGAAGTCATCTGGCTGATCTCAGGCAGGGCTGGGAATACCTTTGGGGTCCTGGGAAGGGCAGGCGGGGTTCCATAGCTCTAACCCACTTCCCTCACCCCTTTTACATCTACAGCTCTCGGCCACATTCACCATTCCCTTCTGGCAGTGGTTTCTATCCCGGTTTGGCAAGAAGACGGCTGTATACATTGGGATCTCAGTGAGTGGGACTGAAGGGGGAAGTGCCTGCGCTGGTGGTTGCTGGTGGGAGCCTCCCAGCTGACTCATCTTCCTGTACCCCCTTCCCTAGTCAGCAGTGCCATTTCTCATCCTGGTGGCCCTCATAGAGAGCAACCTGATTGTCACGTATGTGGTAGCTGTGGCAGCCGGCATCAGTGTAGCTGCTGCCTTCTTACTACCCTGGTAAGTATATAGGCCCACCTGGGTATGTTTCCCAGTTCCCCACCCCTCACTTCTAAAGTTCCTTTGGGAGAATTCTGTGAAGGCTTCTCTTCTCGCAGGCCAGTCTGTGGGTCCAGGTTGTGGGTGTGGGGCAGGTCTTCCCATACAGTTATACAGGTTGTAAACTGGTATTGCTAGGTGGTTTAGAGCAGTGGTCGGCAAACCGCGGCTCGCGAGCCACATGCGGCTCTTTGGCCCCTTGAGTGTGGCTCTTCCACAAAATACCACGTGCGGGCGCGCACGTACAGTGCAATTGAAGGAGTACCCTAATTAAGTTAATAACAATGTACCTACCTATATAGTTCAAGTTTGAAAAATTTGGCTCTCAATCGTTGTACTGTTGATATTTGGCTCCGTTGACTAATGAGTTTGCCGACCACTGGTTTAGAGCATTGGCCTGCCCACCAAAGGGTCTGGGGTTCGATTCCAGGTCAAGGGCACATACCTGGGTTGCAGGTTCAATTCCTACCCTGGTCAGGGCACATGTGGGAGGCAACCAGTTGATGTGTCTCTCACACATCGATGTTTGTCTCCCCACTTCTCCCTCTCCGCACCTTTCCCCACCCCCTGCCTCCTCTCTCTCAAAAAAAAATCAATGGTAAAATTATCCTCAGGTGAGGATTTAGGAGAAAAAAAAAAAAAAAGAACACCTAATCAGACTGAGAAATGGGGGCTTAAGTCTAGACTGCATGCTACTTGTCCAGTGAGCACCTGGTGGGGCTAGCTCACCACAGGAAGGAAAGGGCCTTCTTAATCACATGAAGTTGCCATCTCCTCACTGAACTGTGTCCATGGGGCTGCAAACTCCCAGAGGGCCACCGCTTCTCATTGACACAGAGAGGTACCAGATGGGCTAGTAGGGACCTGGGGTTGCTAGGTGGGTGGGTCCTCATGGCTGTCACTACTCTGTACAGGTCCATGCTGCCCGATGTCATTGACGACTTCCACTTGAAGCAGCCCCATTCCCATGGAACTGAGCCCATCTTCTTCTCCTTCTATGTCTTCTTCACCAAGTTCGCCTCCGGAGTCTCACTGGGCATCTCTACCCTCAGTCTTGAGTGAGTAGGGTGGGGGCCTGGGACAGTGCTGGACAGGTACAGGCCCCGGCATCCCATCTTACCACTCGCCTTCCCACTGGGTCCCACAGCTTTGCCGGGTACCAGACCCGTGGCTGCTCCCAGCCAGCACCTGTCAGGTTTACATTGAAGATGCTGGTGACAATGGCTCCCATAGTCCTCATCCTGCTAGGCCTGCTGCTCTTTGAGCTGTACCCCATTGATGAGGAGAAGCGGCGGCAGAACAAGAAGGCCCTCCAGGCTCTGAGGTGAGAGAGGAAGGGGACAGGGAGGTGGAGGAGGGGCACCATCCAGACTAAGTCCTCACTTCATGCCTCCTGTGGCCATGTCCAGACTTCCTCCCACACACCTTCCCTTGACAGCTCCTCCTCCACCCCTTCTCTGCCAATTTATAATAGCTCCAGCTGATATTTCTTAAACATATAGTTGCATGCCAAGTGGTTTTACACTTATTCATTCAACAAATGCTTATTGGAAGCCTACTGTGTGGCAGGCATTGCTCTAGTGAATGAAACAAAAATCCCTGCCCTCGCCCAGCCAGCGTAGCTCAATGGTTGAGCATTGACCTATGAACCAGAGGTCACGGTTCAATTTCTGGTCAGGGCATGCCCAGGGGATCTCCAGTGTGGGGCATGCAGGAGGCAGCCGATCAATGATTCTCTCTCATCATTGAGTTTCTATCTCTCTCTCTCCCTCTCTGAAATCAATAAAAATATACTATATTCTTTTAAAATCGCTGCCCTCAGGAGTTTGTTTTAGAGCATGTGCGTTCATGACCTTCTGTAGTCCTCCAACAACCCTAGGTGTCACAAAGTGCTATGATTCCCACTCTACAGATGAAGAAACTCAAGCTTAACCAGGAAGAGTGACTGGCCCAGCTGATAAAGGGTAGAGCTGGGTTTGAGGCCCTGGAGTTCTGACTCCACACCATGTACTTTTCATGGCATTCCTGGCATGTAGGACCTCAGGTGTGGCCTGAGCCCTGCCTTTTGGGAGACTAGAGGGCAGGGTGGAGTGAGTCATGCCAGCCCATCAGCCAGCCTAGGTCAGAGCATACTCCTTGGGCTTGTAATGTCTTGTGGGAAGCAAGAACAGTGATTAGATCAACCAGCAGTTACTGGCCTGAGAGAGGGAGTACTTTTTTTTTTTTTAATTTATTTTAAAATCCTTACCCGAGAACATGATTGGAGAGAGAAAGGGGGTTGGGGGAAAGAAGGAGAGAGAGAGACGTGAAAGAGAAACATCGATCAGTTGCCTTCCGTAAGTGCCCTGACCATGGAGCCTACAATCCAGGAACCGAGGTATGTGCCCTGACCAGGAATCGAACTGGCAACCTTTTGGTGCACAGGATGACACTCAACCAACTAAGCCACTCCCGCCAGGCAAGAGACAGGGAGTGTTTTAGACTTGCCTGACAGCTGGCTAAGATTGCAGGGCCAAAGATTATGAAAGAAAGGAGGCAGGTGGGGGCAGGGAAGGGGTAAGGATGGTTCTTCTAACCTGTCTTCTCTGGTTCTTGCAGGGAAGAGGCTAGCAGCTCAGGCTGCTCTGATACAGACTCTACAGAGTTGGCTAGCATCCTCTAGGATCCGCTGTGTTGCCTGAAGTAACCAAGCACAAGGCCTGAGTCACCAGGTCACATGAGGAATCTGGGCCTGCTCACTCAACAGCTGGTCTCCAGGTGCCAGGAAGGGAGCCAAAGACTCGAGAGTATGTGGCCCAGGACACCTCCAATGCCCACCTTGGGCAGTCTATTCATACAGCCACCTGCCTCTCCTCTCCCCGCCCATGGGGCTGAGCCCTGGGGCTGCTACTGTGAATATGCCAAGGACTGATGGGGTCTAGCCCAGGACACTAATGTAGAAACATTTTATACAGACACTAATTAATAACTTAATGACTGTGTATATAGCAATGTGTATGTATGTATATGTCTGTGAGCTATTAATGTTATTAATTTTTATAAAAGCTGAAAAATGGAGCACTATGTTTCTGTCTTTGTCCTTCACCACTGAGGCCTTCTGTGCCAAAATTCAGATAGTGAGAAGGGAGCACTGAGCCAAACGGACCCTAGGTAGGAAGAATGAGTCTGGGGGTGTGATAACAGCATTAGCTAACATTTACTAAACACCTATCTGTACCAGGCATAGTGTGGAGAGTTATTTTAAATATTTAAATTTTTTTAATTGATTTCAGAGAGTAAGGGAGAGGGACAGAGAGAAGCATCAATGATGAGAGAGAATCATTGATCAGCTGCCTCCTGCATGCCCCACACTGGGCCCACAACCTGAGAATGTGCCCTGATGGGGAATT
Source organism: Plecotus auritus (assembly GCF_963455305.1). Taxonomy (NCBI): domain Eukaryota; kingdom Metazoa; phylum Chordata; class Mammalia; order Chiroptera; family Vespertilionidae; genus Plecotus; species Plecotus auritus. The sequence continues at coordinate 26,965,039 of NC_137771.1, forward strand.
GAACTGTGATCTAGTTCATAAGTCAATGCTCAACCACTGAGCCACGGTGGCCAGGCATGGTGTGGAGTCTTTACATTCATTTTGTGGGTGTTCTCAATCCCCATGTTATTTATTTTTTAAAAAGAACTTTATTGATTTTATTTTATTTTATTTATTTTTTAAATATACTTTTATTGATTTCAGAGAGGAAGGGAGAGGGGGAGAGAGAAAGAAACATCAATGATGAGAGAGAACCATCGATCAGCTGCCTCCTGCACGCCCCCCACTGGGGATCAAGCCGGCAACCCGGGCATGTGCCCTTTACTGGAATCTAACCTGGGACCCCTCAGTCTGCAGGCTGATGCTCTATCCACTGAGCCAAACCAGATAGGGCGAACTTTATTGATTTTAGAGAGAGGAAGGGAGAGGGAGAGAGAAACATCAATCAGTTGCTTCCCACACATGCCCTGACGAGGGATGCAACTACCAACACAGCCACACCAGCCAGGGCTGGACTTGCACCCATTTAAAAGATGAGGAGCCCTGGCAGGTGTTTCTCAGTGGTTAGAGTGTTGGCCAGTACACCAAGTAGCTGCAGGTTTGATTCTCTACCCCTGTTGGGGTGCGTGTAGGAGGCAACTTATCCATGTGTCTCTCTTACATCGATGTTTCTCTCTCCCCTTCCACTTACTAAAAGAAAAGAAAATCAAAGGGGGTGGAGGGAAAGATGAAACTGAGCTCCAGTGTTGAGAGGGACTTGGCTAACATCACATAGCCAAGAGGACCTAACTGGAATTCCATCTTAGGTCTGTGAGACTCCAATACGTTCACCACCAACCTCCGCTCCCCTTTGTCTGATAATGACTGATCTACTGTCAGATAGTAGCTCTGCCCAGACCCACAATGGGTGTTTTGCATACTGTGTAGGCCTGAGTATGTGGGCCTGGCTGTGCTGGGGCAGGTTCTGTGTGATGGTCTATGTGGGGTCCTAGACACCTGTGGTTCTTCACAATTGTACCTGACTGGGTATACACTGAGTGGCCAGATTATTATGAACTCTGAATGCATAATAATCTGGCTACTCAATATATATATATATATATCCCCACCCATGCACGAATTTATGCACCGGGCTTAGAAGCCCGGTGCATAAATTCGTGCATGGGTGGGGTCCAGCCTGGCCAGGGAGAGGGGACATGGGTGGTTGGCCGGCCTGCCTGCTGGTCGAACTCCTGGTCGAGGGGATAATTTGCATATTAGCCTTTTATTATATAGGATATACACTGAGTGGCCAGATTATTATGCGTTCAGAGATCATAATAATCTGGCCACTCAGTGTATGTGTGTCAGCTGAAGAGGGGTCTCACTGGTGTGCAGGTGAAAACCACCTCTGGCAGGGAGCACAGTGGCAGGGGGTGGGAGATTGAAGGCCTAGTTTGTAGCATTTGCCTATTTCCATGGTGTAAATACTCCCACTATAACCAGTTTCTAGTTCTACCATCTTGCAAAATTCCTGAAAATTTAACAGTTAGCTCTTGCAAATAGGCAGGAGCCTGCCATAGCACATCACTGGGTTTTATACACTTAAGCTAAGCTCCAAAAATCAGAAAAAGTAAAGCTGTTAGGATCAGGAGCTACCATTCCAACCTCTTTATTTTATAGATTGATAACTGAGGCCCAGAGAAGAGAAGCACTTAAGACTACTTAGACTTGGGTGTAGGGCTCCATTTTTTGCTAATGAAGTTCTGCCAAGCTACTTATAAATTTATAAAGTGATACTAACAGGCACTTAATAAAGATCAGTTCAATTAGTGAATGATAACCACCAAGTCCTGTTTTTTTTTTAATTTCTATGTTTTTTAAAATGTAAAATTTTTATTGATACTATTGCATATGTTCCCCATCCTCCCCCCACCCGTAAGTCCTGTGTGTTTTTTTAAAATTGTTTTTAATTTCCTAAAGCTACTCATGCTTGCTTCTTTCCCATACCTACAATTATTAGATGTTATCTTCTCTTCTTTCCCATCCCTACAATTATTTATCAGAAGATTAAAACCAGCATTCTCACTGATCTGTCTTTGATCTGATCTCATATTCCTCTTACAAACTACCCAAGATAACCAAGTAGCTCTCCTGTTTAGAAACTCTCCTGTGAGTCCCTGTTGCCTTTAGGAGGAAGTTTGAGAACCGCTCCAGGCTCACCAGCCCCAGATCTAGAGATAAGCACTTTTTGCAGGCCACTGACCAGCCCTGGAATATGCCTCTGGCCTCTGGTCCCCCTGGCAGACATTGGCCCAATGTGTCTTGGTTTCAGCGTGCTTCTCTAAAGTCATTTCTGACCCCCTACCCTTAGGGGCAGCTCTGAAATTTTGATGCTCACTTCATTGTGCTCTCCCACATGAGTTCACGGCCAGGCATAGTGGGTTGGGGCTTGTGGAGCTAAATAAACATGAGCTATGACAAGAGGGCTTTGTGAGCCAGGCCCAATTCCTAGTCACCCACCACGATGCTTCTCTCTTGGCTTCCCCCAACTGTACACTTGGGATTTGGAAATGAAAACACTTGCCTCTCTCCAGTTCCATGCTCATAGAAAATTGTTCTTTTTTCCCCCAAATTTGTTCTCCTTTTCAAAGACCCCCAGTGGAGGGTTTGGGTGTGGTACAGGTGGGAGAAGTGGGAAAGCAGTCTGAGGTCCCAGAAACTCCTTGGGTCACTGGCTACTCCAGGTCCCTTTTGGGCAGCTCATATCTACCCATCCTTGGGGAGAAGTGCCATCCTGACTTTCTTTCCACTTGGATCCAGCATTACAACAACAACAACAACAACAACAACAACAACAAATCCTGCCTCTCCCCTTAGACTCTGTCCTCAGCAAATCCACAGCCCCCCTTCCAAGTCCCTGCCAAGGACCAGATGTAGCTTTGGTTCCACCTGCTGGAAGAAAGGGGCAACATCTTTCAATATTGCAAAGAAGGAATTCCAGCTCTGTCATTGACTGGCTTTGTGATCTTGATTATCCGTTTATATTGAACAAATATTTATAATGGACCTACTATGTGTCATGCACCAGCTACGCTCTGAAGATAGAGTGGCAAACAAATTATGGCTTACATTCTCAGTGGAGACCAATGACAATGAATATGAAGCATCCATCTTATATAAAAACTGCTGTTTGAAATTTTAACCCTGCTATTTTGGCTTCTGTAAACGCTTGCTTGCTTAAATAATAAGGAAAATAAGACTACTCCCATTCCAGAGAGGCCGTGGACTATGCCCCAGACAGAGTTGTCTGTGCTGACACCAGGCCAGGCCTTGAGATATGGTCTCATGGCCCCTTCCCAGCACGTAGGCCTTCTTTCCCAGAAGGCCCGGAAATCTCATTGCAAATTTGGGAGACAAAAGAGCTAGGAAAAGTATAGAAAAGGTTTCCTCCATGTGTGTGTGTGTGGGGGGGGGGGGGGCAGAATTTGAAAGGCACATTTTTCTCTGGCCCTGCCCTTAATAAAATGTAACTCCCTTTCTCTAAGCATGGCTTGGTTTTTTTCCGGTCTTCTGTAACAAATGGACATAAAAATAAGATCAGATTGTAACAAGCACCAGGAAAGAGAGAAGCAAGGTGATAAAGGGAACTTGTGTGGGGGTTATATTAAATTGATGAAAGAATGTTCTGAAAAAGTGATGTTTGTCTTAAAGCATGAAGGAGGAGAATCAGCAGACATTCGAATAGCTTCTAGGAAAGCACTGCAGGTGGAGGAGACAGCTAGTGCAAAGCCCCTGAAGTAGAAAAGAGCTTGGTGACTTCAAGTACTGGAAGAAAACAGTGTGGCCAGAGTGGAATGAACAAGAGGGCAGATGGTATGAGGTGAGTCTAGAGAGGTATACAAGAATTAGATCATCCAGGGCCTTGTAGCCCAAAGTGAGAGTTTTGTTGTTTTTTTAAATATATTTTTATTGAGAGGAAGGAAAAAGGAGAGAGAATCATTGATTGGCTGCCTCCTGTATGCCCCCTACTGGGGATTGAGCCCATAACTCAGGCATGTGCCCTTGACCCGGAATCGAACCCAGGACCCTTCAGTCCCCAGGCCGACGCTCTATCCACTGAGCCAAACCAGCTAGGGCAAAAGTTTTAATTTTATTTTGAGAACAACCAAAGAGCCATTAAAGAGACTTAAATGAAAGTGATTTACTTTTTTTTTTTAAATGAAGACAGTGGCAGATGGCACAGTGCCATGTTAGGCACTTTGATCTTTATCCTAAGAGCAGAAGGAAGCCACTAATGAGTTTTAAGTAGGAGCGTCATATGCTAGATCAAGATGTGGACAAAGCTGAATCCGGTTTGGCTCAGTGGATAGAGCGTCAGCCTGCGGACTGAAGGGTCCCAGGTTTGATTCCGGTCAAGGGCATGTACCTTGGTTGCGGGCACATCCCCAGTAGGGGGTGTACAGGAGGCAGCTGATCGATGTTTCTCTCATCGATGTTTCTAACTCTCTGTCCCTCACCCTTCCTCTCTGTAAAAAAATCAATAAAATATATTAAAAAAAAAAAAAGATGTGGACAAAAACAAGGCTCTGTAATAAATCTGATAGAAAGTAACCTCATAGGGTGATCAGATCATATAATTCCTAACTGGGCAAGTCAGAGTGGTAGTCACTGGCTCAGGCCTTACTTGGACAAAGGTTAATCTTTGCCTTAAGCAAGCCCTGTCCCTTGTTTTATACATACATATATATATATATATATATATATATATATATATGTGTGTGTGTGTGTGTGTGTGTGTGTGTGTGTGTGTATATATATATATTTATTTATTTTTTTTCCTTTTTAAATTGATTTCAGAGAGGAAGAGAGAGATAGAAACATCAATGATGAGAGAGAATCATTGACCGGCTGCCTTCTACATGCCCCACACTGGGATCGAGTCCGCAACCTGGGTATGTGCCCTGACTGGGAATTGAACCATGACCTCCTGGTTCATCCACTGAGCAACGCTGTTTGGGCTCCCTTGTTCTTATGCATCTAGGTTAACACACCTTTGAAATGTCCAAGTAATTCTCTTTTTCAGACCTTTGGGAGGTATAGCCATCCTCAAAAGTGTACATAATCTTGTTAATTATCCTGTAATCCCCACCTTGCTTTCTCCCACCTTCATGTAATCTTCCTTAGCTTCCTTATTTCCAAATGTATAAAAGGAAATGCAAAAGTTTCCTTATTTCCAAATGTATAAAAGGAAATGCAAAATTATCATTCTCCAGAGTACTTGTGATCTTGGTTCCCAGCATGTCATCAATTTGGCTCAAATAAATTCTTAAGAAATTTTCTACATGTTTGGACATTCTTACTTGGACAAAGAATTTAGAAAGACCATATCATCTGCTTTGTGGAGAAAAGATTGAAGGAAGTGAAAGTGGAAGCAGGATGACTTGTATAGAGAATGCTCTTGCAATATTCTTAAGCAATGAAAAGGACCAGACTGGGTGGTGATAATATAGTAGGCAGTTAGACATAAGCAGAGAGATTAAGGGGGAGGGGGAGGGAAAGAAAGACAGAAATAAGGGAGATGCTTAGATTTCTAACTTGGTAAACAATGCTGCCTCAGGGATAACTGGAGGAGGAGCAAACTTGGGGGACAGAACAATCCATTTGTCACCTCTTTGTATCCTATATAAAAAAAGGCTAATATGCAAATTGACCGAACGGCAGAACAACCAGTCACTATAAAGCGCACTGACCACCAAGGAGCAGACGCTCAATGTAGGAGCTGCCCCCTGGTGGTCAGTGCACTCCCACATGGAGAGCACCACTCAGCCAGAAGCCGGGCTCACGGCTGGTGAGCGCAGCAGCAGTGATGGGAGCCTCTCCGGCCTCCACAGCAGTCGTACATCCCCCGAGGGCTCCCAGACTGTAAGAGGGTGAAGGCCAGGCTGAGGGGCCCCCCTGCCAGAGTGCACAAATTTCATGCACCAGGCCTCTAGTTGTTCTATGTAATAAAAGCTTAATATGCAAATTTTCCCCTCGACCGGGAGTTCAACCACTCACTATGATGTGTGCTGACCACAAGGGGGCAGCACAGAACATGGCGGGCGTCGGTGATGCGGCACTGGCAGTGGGTGGCAGTGGAGTTGCTGCTGGCCCCAATGAGCCCTCATGAGAACGGGACCACGGCAGAATGGTGGAGCAGGTGAGTGGGTGGCACCAGGCCAAGGTGGGTGTGAGCGGGGGCCCAATCACCCCACTGATCACCCCACAGATGGCGACCAGCAGTGGTAGTGGGGGGCGGGGCTACCGCCCAGGCTCCCAGGTGCTGAGGGAGCCAGGCAGGGGGCCCCGGCCAACTGATCACCCTGCAGATGGTGACCAGCGGCTGACAGGCCCTGATTGCCTGATCGGGGCTGGGCCCCAGGCTGGGGCGGGGAACTGGGGGTGGATGGCGGCAACCAACCTCCCATGGCGCCCAGGCGGGGGGCTGCGACCTCTTGCTGGCTACCTGGGTGTGGGGGTGACAGGGATGGAGGTGTGGTGAGAATATGGGGTGTCCACCGAGCTTGCTCTCACTCCCCCTACTACCCTCCCCCAGGACACCAGGGCTCGCGCAGCAGCCGGTCTGTGAGGCCGGCTGGGAGAGAGCACGCTGCCCATTTGGCTTCTGTGCAGCACCACTGGGCAAGCCAGAGGCCCATGCTGCGCCCCCGCCTGCGGCGTCCGGCTGCAATCACCACATTTCCATGTAGGGACTCGGGACCGTGACTCAGGTGGAGGGGGTGTGCAGGGGCCCGGGGCCCCAGGTGTTGCCCAGGGCCCAGAGGTCAGCTGAGACCCGCTCTTCCACACCAGATGCTCATGCTTCGATCACTGGCCAGGCCTAGGGACTGCATCCATGCATGAATTTCATGCACCGGGCCTCTAGTTTTCATATAAAAAAAGGAATCAGCCCCAGTTGCAGTGGCTCAGTGATTAAGTGTAGATCTATGAACCAGGAGGTCACGATTCAATTCCCAGTCAGGGCACATGCCTGGGTTGCAGGCTGGATCCCCAACCATGCAGAAAGCAGCCAATCAATGATTCTCTCTCATCATTGATGTTTCTACCTCTCTCTCCCTCTCCCTTCCTCTCTGAAATCAATTTTTTAAAAAAATTTTTTAAAGAGTGGATTATTTCAGGTCAGGTTACCTTTCTTTGGGGAATACAGGGGTCTCATCAATCAGATTACCTTACTAGTGTTTTCAGGAAATTCCAGACTGACTGATTTAAAATTTCATTCCTGCCCTAACCGGTGTGGCTCAGTGGATAGAGCGTCAGCCTGCGGACTGAAGGGTCCCAGGTTCGATTCCGGTCAAGGGCATGTACCTTGGTTGCGGGCACATTCCCAGTAGGGGGTGTGCAGGAGGCAGCTGATCGATGTTTCTCTCTCATCGATGTTTCTAACTCTCTATCCCTCTCCCTTCCTCTCTGTAAAATATCAATAAAATATATTTAAAAAAATAAATAAAATAAAATTTCATTCCTTGGGGATACTGAAACTGCAGTTAAGTTAGGTATTAAGTTTTGGTGGGGTTTACTACAAGTGACTCCATTTTGGGTCTATTGTTTCTTTTTAACATAGTCGATGCAATTAGATAAGAAAAACAAAAATTGAAAAGGAGTAGGTAAATTTATCTTCATCTATCAATGACATATTAGTATTCCAAGAGAAACCAAGTTAATCAACTGAAAAACAACTATCAACAAGAAAATTTATTAAGGAAATGAGTATAAAATTTTTATTTTTATTTTTATCCTCACCCAAGGATATGCTTATTGATTTTAGAGAGAGATGAAGGGAGAGAGGCGGGGGTGGGGAAGAGGAGGGGAAGAAAGAGAGAAAAACATGGATGTGAGAGAGAACATCGATTAGTTGCCTCCCATATACTTTTGGACTGGGGATGGAACCTGCAACCTAGATATGTGCCCTGACTGGGAAATGAACCTCAGTCTTTTGGTGTACAGGACAACACTCCAACCAATTGAGTCACTTGGCCAGGATGGGTATAAAATTAATATTAAAAAATCAATACTATTTATATAAAACAAACAGTTAAAACTGCATTGTCCAAAATGATAACCACGCGGCTCTCGTGGAGGCAGCTAGCGCGAGGCTGGGGAGCTCTGAGCCTTGCGTCGTGCCCTGTGCTGCCCAGACTAGCGAACAATACAGTCAGGATGGCTAAAGGTGATCCCAAGAAGCCAAAGGGCAAGATGTCTGCTTATGCCTTCTTTGTGCAGACATGCAGAGAGGAACATAAGAAGAAAAACCCAGAAGTTCCAGTCAATTTTGCAGAATTTTCTAAGAAGTGCTCTGAAAGGTGGAAGACAATGTCGGCAAAAGAGAAATCTAAATTTGATGAGATGGCAAAGGCAGATAAAGTACGCTATGATCGGGAAATGAAGGATTATGGACCAGCTAAGGGAGGCAAGAAGAAGAAGGACCCAAATGCCCCCAAAAGGCCACCGTCTGGATTTTTCCTTTTCTGCTCGGAATTCCGCCCCAAGATCAAATCCACAAACCCTGGAATTTCTATTGGAGATGTGGCAAAGAAGCTGGGCGAGATGTGGAATAACTTAAGTGACAGTGAAAAGCAGCCTTACAACAATAAGGCTGCAAAACTGAAGAAGTATGAGAAGGATGTCGCCGACTGTAAGTCTAAAGGCAAGTTTGATGGCACAAAGGGTCCCGCTAAAGTTGCCCGGAAAAAGGTGGAAGAAGAAGATGAAGAAGAGGAGGAGGAAGAGGAGGAGGAAGAAGAAGAGGAGGAGGAGGAAGAGGATGAATAAAAAAACTGTTTATCTGTCTCCTTGTGAATACCTTAGTGTAGGGGAGCGCCATAATTGACACAGCTTATTTGAGAGGTGTCTGTTGCCCTCAGTAGGATTAATTACACAATTGGATCATGATCATATGTAGTCTCTCAAAGTGCTCTAGAAATTGTCAGTGGTTTACATGAAGTGGCCATGGGTGTCCGGAGCACCCAGAAACTGTATCAAAGTTGTACATATTTCCAAACATTTTTAAAATGAAAAGGCTCTCGTGTTCTCCTCACTCTGTGCACTTTGCTGTTGGTGTGACAAGGCATTTAAAGATGTTTCTGGCATTTTCTTTTTTTTAATCTGTAAGGTGGTGTTACCTATTTGGTTATTGGCTAGAAATCCTGAGTTCTCAACTGTACATATCTATAGTTTGTAAAAAACAAACAACCAAGACAAGCTCTTGATGCTCTTTGCTTGGCTTTGAGGCTGTGAGGAAGATGCCTTTTGGAGGGGCTGTAGCTCAGGGCGTGCACTGTGAGGCTGGACCTGTGGACACTGCAGTGGGCATCCATTTAGCTTCAGGTTGTCTTGTTTTTGTATATAGTGACATAGCATCCTGCCATTCTTAGCTGTGGAAAAGGGGGGTCAGCTGGCATGAGAAGTATTTGGATCGTTTTTAGTTGTGTGGTAGTTTTAAACTTTGCTTTAAAACAAACTACAGCTCTTCATTGTCAACAAAGTGAAGAGTCACTGCATCAATGAAAGTTCAAGAACCTTCTGTACTAAACACAATTTGCAACATTTTGTTAATTTTTGTATGTTTAGAATGCTGAAATGTTTTTGAAGTTAAATAAAAACAGTATTACATTAAAAAAAATGATAACCACTAATACATGTTGCTATGTAAATTTAAATTTAAAATAACTAAAATTAAATAAAACTTTAAATTCAATTTTTTCACTCATACTAGTCACATTTTAAGTTCTCGATAACCACAAGTTTTATAGAACTTGTTCATTGTTGCAGAAAGTTCTGTTATCCAGTGCTGAGTTAGAAGATATTGTGAGAGAAGACAACGTTTATGAGCTCAACAAAATACCTGGGAATAGAAAAGAAATAGTTATTTGATTAGTTTTTTGTTATAGTGAAGCATGGTAACCTCCATCTTGGGTAAAAACTGCTGTTTGAAATTTTAACCTTGCTTTCTTGGCTTCTGTAAACACTTGCTTGCTTAAATAATAGGGGAAAATAAGACTGCTCTCATTCCAGAGAGGCCATAAACTATGCCCCAGACAGGGTTGTCAGTGCTGGCGCCAGGCCAGGCCTTGAGATATGGTCTCACGGCCCTGTCCTAGCACACAGGACTTTTTCTCAGAAGGTCCGGAAGTCTCACTCCAAATTTGGAAGACAAAGAACTGAAAAAGGTTTATATAGGAAAGACTTCCTCTATTTGGGGCCCCAGAATTTGAGAAGCAAGATTTCCTCTGGGCTCGCTAGTGCTAGTGAAATGAAAAGGACTCCAAATAAATTTGGCTTATTGATTAAGGTGTCTTCTGATTTACAATATAACAATAGGCCCCCCTGTCTGGACCTCTCTGTATTCCAGGCAGAGTCAGAGGTTCCTCCAAGTGCCCCCAGCATAACACATAGTTGACCCTCATTATTTGCAGATTCTGTATTTGTGAATTTGCCTACTTGCTAAAATGTATTTATAACCCCAAGAAGGGAGGCAGGAGAGAGACGGGAGAAGAAAGAAGCAACAATGACAGAGGAGGTAGTGGGCCAGAGAAGGTGTTTTGAATTAGATCCAGAGCTTCCGCCTTTTCCTCCAGGGCAGCTGGACAGGTAGGGTGGGGCTCAAATCTCCTGGGCAATCAAGGAAATCCTTGATTTCTCTGGCTTGAGGCCCTTTCTGGGGTGAGGCCCTAAAGAGGCCCAGCCCAGAGTCAGCTCTGATTGCTCACCTTCCAGGAAATTGCCTCCAGTTTGGCAGAGATCCCATTGAAATTGGCCGAGGTTGGATGGACTGCGTCCTCACCCCAAAGTTTTCAAAAATCACCCGGATAGCTTGGGAGGAGTCTTGGATGCCTTGGGGTGACCTACGGTCAGAAAAACAGGGAGCGGGCGGGACTATCTGCCCTTCTAGTGGTTCATAAGAGATGGGGAATAAGACCTAGAGCCTCTACTATCTCCCATGACAGTCATGACAGTCACTCATCCCAGTACCTTCCTCTACAGGAGTCTCATGCAGCCTCAAAGGATGCCTGTATTAGGGAAGGCAGAGGAACAACACAGCCTAGGGATATGCACAAGGTACACAGTCAGAGTCAGAAGAGAATAGAATCTAGGTCTTATTATTCCCAAGCTCAGTTATTTTTCTTTTCCCACCAAGTTGTTTTTCCCTCCCCCTTCACTTCCACCAAGGGCCCAGATTCCAAAGATAGTTCCACATTTGTCTATGACTACCAGATCATTGGCTTGGTCATAAATGTTAACACCAAGGAACAATGCAGTGTGGGGGAGGACCTGTTCCACTCCCTGCTTACAGGGACCCAGTGGCAGAGGCTACAAGGGAAGAGACCTAGGTTTTCTAATCTAACCCCCATCTGATGCTTGGATACCCTCTGCAATATCCCTGCCTTATGCCTGACAGCCTTCTGCTCCCACACTCTGCCATTGGCAGACAGCTCATTATGGTTCTAGTCAGCCTGTGTCATTACTGGAGAAAGGTGTAAAAAAGATCTTTCTTATCTGGAATGGAAACTATGTCCCTATGGCTTGTCCCCACAGATCCTGGCTGCACAAAACACCCTTTACCTCTGTCCCATCTCATACCTGCAGAAAGTTGAAGATAGGCTCATGTCCCCAGAACTGGATTCAAGGCTTGGATTAATTCTTCTAGTTACACCTGTTTTAATTTCCAGTAAAAATGTATTTATTTCTCTTTTGTAATGTGGACAAAAGGGGGCCACATGCTAACCTGACAAGCTCAGGGGAGGCCTGCATGGCAGTCTTGAAAACTCAGAGACCTAAAGTAACTACAAAGGATGGTCTGACATTAAACTTTAACTAAAAGCAATTATGGTGGGTAGTTACATCCTAGGCCGGTAACTTCACTGACAAGGTCAACCTTTACCTTAACTGAGCCTATCTGTCGTTTTGCATCTATAATAACATACCCTTTGAAATATCTGGATAACTTGTAACTTCCCTTTTTCTGGACCCGTTGGGGCACAACCTAATGTGCTGGGCACCAGGACAGATACCACAGATTCCTTCATTATCATGTTAATTGTTCCTTCACCCAGCTAAGTATGTGTCTATCATTTTACTTTTTATCCAATCCCAGGGGTTTCTCTGCTTTGCTTTCTCCCGCCTCTCTAGTCTATCACCAATGGATTTTATGTAACCCACCTACATCCCTTCCCTTTGATTGTACTGTATAAATACAGATATAACCCGCCATTCTCCGGAGCATTATCTCAATTCATTGAGGTTCTGCTTCCCGGCATGTGTCGACAGTTTGGCTCAAATAAATTCACAAAAATTCTTTACAGGTTTCAATGGATTTTTACATTAACAGTAATTTAAAAAGAAAATCAGCCTGAGAGGTGTGACTCAGTGGTTGCACGTTGACCTATGAACCAGGAGGTCACGTATGATTCCCAATCAGAGCACACGCCCGGGGTTGCAGGTTCAATCCCCAGTATGGGACATGTGGGAGGCAGCCGATCAATGATTCCCTCTCATTAGTGATGTTTCTATCTCTCTCTCTCCTTTCCTCCCTGAAATCAATAAAATAATTTTTAAAAAATATTTCATTAAGATATAATTTCATATAGGAAAATTTACAAATCTTATCACACTATAATTTGATTTTTCCATCTGTGTACAGTTGGTTCAACCAACCGCAGATTGAAAATATTTGAAAAAAATGTTACATTGTTGCTGACATGTACTATGCAGTTAGCCCTATGATGATTGTGTTAGAGAAAAAAAGAATATTGGGGACTAGTTGGGTTATGGGAAATATTAATCATGATTAATATTAACATGATTGCCTTGTTCTGGTTTTTTGAAAAAGGGCATTCTAACCTGGCTGGGAGTTGTATGCCCCAGGACCTGGGAGTCAACCTTCGATCTGGGAGTCAACCTTAGACCTGGGAGTCAAACTTGGAATGTGGTGCAATTTTCATTCAAAAATGGCTTATTATCATGGAAATATTAACAACCTTGTTGCCCAAACAATGGAGTCCCACCTCAGCCCAAATTGCCTGCTTCCCCATTCCTGTAATCCCTATTCCCCATGTAATCTCTGTCCTACCTTGTATAAGCAGCTGGTTTATGGGGGGTTGCAGAGCAGATTTTTGTGGATGTCCTGCTGCTCTTCCATACAGCCAGCAGTATTGAAATAAACACTCATATGATTCAACCCTGTCTCTGCTTAATTGGCTCAACTAGTGGCAGGCAGTGCAGACACATTGATTGTCTAGTTACAATTGCATGGTTGTGTGGCAGGATAGTAATAAATTAGGAAAATTCCTGGGCAAGTGATATGGGGAAACTGAGACAAGAAAATTAAATAAGGTCAGTTTAGGCAGCTTGTAGTCAGCTTGTGAATCACAAGATCTTATCTTCCATAAACAAGGACACTTGAGAGCAAATAGTTAATACCTCTCCTCCCTAACCAGAGAATACTAAGCTTAAGTCACTCTGGTCAGGAAAAATAGAGAACAAAGACCCTAATTAATGCCATTTGTGCCACCCAAGGACAAATATCACTTGGGGGATGTTAGCAAGGAAAGAACTGCTAAGGCAGGAAGAGGGGCAAGGAGAAAAAAGAGGAGTTTATCTCAGCCACTGAACAAAGAAATCAACAGTCTTGGGACTTGCCAAGATAAAATTGTCAGATGTACTTTTTTAAAAATATTTTTTTATTTATTTCAGAGAGGAAGGAAGAGGGAGAGAGAGAGAAATATCAATGATGCCCTAACTGGTTTGGCTCAGTGGATAGAGCGTCGGCCTGCGGACTGAAGGGTCCCAGGTTCAATTCCCGTCAAGGGCATGTACCTTGGTTGTGGGCACATCCCCAGTAGGAGGTGTGCAGGAGGCAGCTGATTGATGTTTCTCTCTCATCAATGTTTCTAACTCTCTATCCCTCTCCCTTCCTCTCTGTAAAAAATCAATAAAATATATTTTTTTTTTTAAAAAAAGAAATATCAATGATAACAGAGAATCATTGATTGGCTACCTCCCACACTCCTCCTACCGGGGATTGAGCTGTGACCTCCTGGTTCATAGTAGACACTCAACCACTGAGCCACGCCAGCTGGGAGCCAGATGTTCTCATAAATTCTGGGAAAAGTCACAACAAAGTAAAAGGGGGACCTTGAAATCCAGTCTGTTGCCCAAGATATCTGGCAGAGGAACCTTGAAATCTATAGACAGAAGAGTATAAAACCCTTAAACCTCTACTAGGCAGGGCTCTCAGACTAGCTGGGTTGCCCATTGTGCTATATACCAAGTGTATTTTTAATCTGTATATATAAAAGCCTAAGTGACCAGCCAACCACCAGGGGGAAGACACTCAATGCAGGAGCTGCTGCACTCTGGGACCCCTCAGGGGATGTCGGACTGCTGGTTTCGGCAGGCCAGGCCGAGGGACCCCACCAGTACACGAATTTGTGCACCAGGCCTCCAGTTTTTAATAAATTTGCTTGCTTTGCTTCCATGCTGCTGTCTGTCACTTGTCTGAAATCTTTCATATAAGACTGACAAGAGCTGAGTAGGGGTATAGCCCCCCCCCTCCAACTCAAGGGACTGTCCGGTAACAATTGTATTTGTATTAAACACAAAAAGACTTTTTTCTTGTCATTATTCCCTAAATAATATAGTATAACAACTATTTACATAGCATTTACATTGTATTAGGAATTGTAAGTAATCTAGAAATTATTTAAAGTATATTGCAGGATTTTCATAGGTTACATGCAAATACTACATCATTTTATTTAAGGGACTTGAGCATCCTTGGATCTTGGTATCCGCTGGGGTCCAGGAAACTATCCCCTGTGAATACTGAGAAATAATTGTACAGCCATATAACCTCTATCCAGTTCAAGATATAGAACATTTCCATCTCTCTGGAAGGTTCCTCATGCTCCATATAATCAACATCCATTCCATCAGAGGTAAATACTACAACAGCCCCCCTTATTTGCAGGGGATAGTTTTCAAGCCCACATTAGATGCCTGAAACAATGGGTAGTACCAAACCCTATATATAATTTTTTTTCTATACATACATACCTGTGATAAGGTTCAATTTATAACTTAGGCACAGTAAGAGATTAACAATAATAATCAGTAATAAAATAGAATTATTATAAAAATATACTGTAATAAATGTTATATACATGTGGTTTCTCTCAAAATATCTTATGCACTGAACTCACCTTTTTACTTAAAGCACTTTACAGCTTCTCTTTGGCATATCCAAATTGCCAGCATCACTACTCTTGCACATTGGGGCCATTATTAAGTAAAATAAGAGTTACCTGAACACAAGCACACAATACTATGATAGTTGATCTGATAACCAAGGCAGCTACTAAGTGACTGACAGAAGAGGAGTACGTACAATGTAGATATGCTGGATAAATGGATGATTCATATCCCGGGCAGGATGGAGTGGGATGACTTGAGATATCATCATGCTACTCAGAACAGCACACATGTAATTAATACTTACCAATTTTTTATTTCTAAAGTTTTCCACTCAAATGATGATCTTGCTTCTTATTTCATCAGAAAAGCAATCAGAAGGTAACCTCTACGTTCTACTACCACTGCATCAACCTACCCACCAGCATCTGCACTGCCTTATTCAAGCACATTCCTTCTACAGTTATTTTATTTCTTTCTCTTGCATCTTCCATTTTTCCCTTTTACTGATGCATTCTCAGCAACTTACAAACATGCCATGTTATCTCCTATCTTAAAAACCATATAAAATCAAAATTCTTCTCTGACAGCACACTTATTTTCTAGCTATCACCTCACTTCTCTAATCTACTTTATAGCAAAACATCTTGGAAATTTGACTCTATCCTCTCTCTACTTTCTCTATTCCCATTCTCTTTTGAACCCACTCCAATCCACTTACCCTAACTACAGGGAATGCATCAAGGGGAGCAGAGAAAAGGGACAGTATCTAGAGAGATGGATGATGGGACTCTAATCCAGTCAGGTGTTGTCCCCACCATTACACCAAAATTGCTCTTTCCAAAGTCATCAATGACTTCCATGTTGCTAAATCCAATGGTCAGTTTTTAGTTGCACTCTTTCTTGCCCCATCCACAGCCCAAATAATCACTTCCTCCTTGAAACACTCACCTGACCTCACAGGGACAACCTTCTCTCTGTTTTCTTTTTCCTTCAATGGCTTTTCCTTCCATCTTCCCAACCTCTACTAGCTGGAGTGCCCAGGTACCAGTCTTAGACCTCTTCTCTTGCCTATACTGCCTGTCTTGATTGATGCTCCTGTCAGACCCAATGCTCCATTTTAATTTAATCTAACTTATTTTCTAAACATTTTATCATAAGGAATTTCAAACATACAAACAAAAGTAGGGAGAACAGCACAGCCGACATGGCTCAGTAGTTGAGCATCAACCTATGAACCAGGAGGTCACAGTTCGATTCCCAGTCAGGGCACATGCTCAGTCAGCAGGCTCCATCCCCAGTGTGGGGCATGCAGGAGGCAGCTGATCAATGGTTCTCTCTCTTTGTTGATGTTTCTATCTTTTTCTCCCTCTCCTTTCCTGTCTGAAATCAATAAAACTATTTTTTTAAAATGTCAAGAGAACAGTACAATGTATTCTCATATACTTATTACCCGGAATCAATATTTAACAATATTTTCCTCATTTGCTTTACCTATCCCTTTTTCTCTTTTCTTTGCAGAGTATTTTAAAGCAAATCCCACATACCATGTGTTCATCTATACAGACCCAGGGAAAAGCCCTGAGACTGAAAATTTACTTCTGTAAGCAAAGGACAGGGAAAGACTGAAGAAAGAGGCTGGCCACTGCCCTGACCTGTTTGGCTCAGTGGATAGAGCGTCGGCCTGCGGACTCAAGGGTCCCAGGTTCGATTCTGGTCAAGGGCATGGTTGCGGGCGCATCCCCAGTGGGGGGTGTGCAGGAGGCAACTGATGGATGTTTCTCTCTCATGGATGTTTCTGGCTCTCCCTCTCCCTTCCTCTCTGTAAAAAAATCAATAAAATATATTTTAAAAAAATAAAGAAAGAGAAAGAGGCTGGCCACTCCAGTCTGGTAATTAATAAAGTTTATTAAGGGAAATTTGCATACAAGGTGTGTCTTGGGTGACTGCAAGATGAAATGGATCCTTGTGCTGCTTGGCAGGCACCCAAGACTTATATAGGATAAAAGAGGTGGAAGTGGGGGGTGGGAGGTGCAGGAATACTCATAGGTACTAGTACATGAATGCTACCAAGTATGGAAATTACTTTACATGTTTGACCAGATCAGGACAACAGCCTGTTCCAGGAAACAGCACAAGTGGGAGGCAGGCGAGGAGTGCTGATTTATGTCAGAATGAACATCAGTTACAATCATTCTCTAAGAGAGGTTTGCAGTAAGCAATCTCCCCTTTCTGGCCCAGTGTAGCTCACTGGTCAGGCATGGTCAAGTCAGGGAACAGTCTCTCCTATTCACCATGTCATTTCTTTCTTTTTTATTTTTTTAAATATATTTTTATTGATTTCAGAAAGAGAGGGAGAGGGAGAGGGAGGAGGAGAGGGAGAGGGAGAGGGAGAGGGAGAGGGAGAGAAAGAGAGAGAGGGAGAGACATTAGTGATGAGAATCATTGGTCGGCTGCCTCCTGCATGCCTCCACTGGGGTTCAAGCACGAATCAACTGGGGGACCTGTCAGTCCTCAGGCTGACGCTCTATCCACTGAGCCAAACCAGCTGCCGTGGTCGGCAAACTGCGGCTCACGAGCCACATGCGGCTCTTTGGCCCCTTGAGTGTGGCTCTTCCACAAAATACTACGGCCTGGGCGAGTCTATTTTGAAGAAGTGGTGTTAGAAGAAGTTTAAATTTAAAAAATTTGGCTCTCAAAAGAAATTTCAATCGTTGTACTGTTGATATTTGGCTCTGTTGACTAATGAGTTTGCTGACCACGGGGCTAGGGCATCATTTCTTTTTTTTTTTAAATCCTCACCTGAGGATATTTTTCCATTGATTTTAGAGAGAATGGAAGAGAGAGGGAAAGACAGAGAGAAATATCCATGTGAGAGAAGCACATTGATGGATTGCCTCTTGCACGTGCCCTGACCAGGGCCTGGCCCTGCAACTGAGGTACGTGCCCTTGACCAGAATTGAACCCAGGACCCTTCAGTCCACAGGCTCATGTTCTCTCCACTGAGCCAGACTGGCAGGGCTCCATGTCATTTCTTTTAAAAAAATAAAAAAATTTTATTTTTATTGATTTTAGAGAGGAAATGAGAAAGAAGAGAGAGAGAGAGAAAGAGAGAGAAACATCAGTGATGAGATAGAATCATTGACCGGCTGCCTCCTGCACACCCCCTACTGGGGGTTGAGCCCTCAACCCAGGCATGTGCCCTTGACCGGAATCAAACCCAGGACCCTTCAGTCCGCAGGCCGACACTCCACCACTGAGCCAAACCGACCAGGGCTCCGTGTAATTTCTTAAAGACATGGGCCATTTTCTCAGATAACCATGGTGCCATGACTACACCTAACAAAATTTAAAATAGTTATTTGATATCATATAATATCCCATTCATAATTATACCTTTTCTAATGTCTCAGATATGTCTTATTACACTGGGTTTGTTCAAATTTGGATCCAAACAAGGTCTACACATTACATTTTGTTATGCCCTTTCAACCTTTTAAATCTGCAGTGGTCCTCCTCCTCTCTTTACTTTTCATACCATTGCCTGATTGCAGAAACCAGCTCAATTGTTCTGTAGAGTATTCCACATTCTGGATTTATTCCCTTTTTATAACACATCTTTTCTAATTGTCCCTTTACTGTCTTGAAGTGAAATTCAGGAATGATGTAACTACTGTATTAGTTAGAGCCTGGAAGGAAACAGATGGCACACTCAAGCCAAGTCCAATCGAGGCCAGTTTAAGCAAGGGATTATTGACAAGATTATTGACAAAGTTAAGAGAACAAACAAGGAATAAGAAAGAATTAGAGGGGAAAAAATGTCAAATAAACCCATCAAAATTTCTCAAAAAACTAGAGGGAGTGTCTGCCATCCTTAGGCCTGAAGGGCCAAGATAAGGGAGTGGTATGTTCCTTTGGCTGAACCCAACCAGAAAGTACAGGGCAAGGGAGCTTGACTCATGCCTTTCATAAAAGCTGGCCCCCCAGGGCAGGATAGCAAGGGTGCAAAAGAGCAGAGTGGATCAGGTTTGGAGGGGTAAATGCAGACTATCCCTCACCCCAATCTTCATATGTAATTTCAAAATAATGAATTTAAGTCCCTGTAATATAAGGAGAAATAAGGGGAAACTAATGCATACAACTATATATTTGAACATGTAAAATTATGCACAACTTCAGCAGAAGCTCTAATGTAATCATCATATGCTTGCAGCCATTCATCCCTAGAATCACTGTACCTGCCAAAGCTGCATATGCAGACTGATTTAGGATTGGCATCTAAAATACAGAGAGCAGTGGTGTTACTGATTTTCTAAACAAGACAAAGCACCCTCTCCCATCAATCACATGGATGTGGCATTGCTGGGAATCTCGGTGTATATTAAAACCATATAAAAAATACTGTGTGTTTATGTGCAGAACCTATGTAGGTTGAAATAAATATAAACATATTTTCATCAAATGAATGTCCAATAGGACATTTGAAAATTATGTAAAATGTAAAACAATTTCTATAATATAGGGTTATCTTGTGCATTGCAGGATGCTTAGAAGGCCTAGCCCCACTCATAAAGCCTTATAGTGTTTCTCACTCTAATCATCATGACCTCCCACTCCCATATCCCCCTTCTCAACGTTTTGGTGATTTTCTAAAATTTTCTCTAGTGAGTAGATCATTCCGGTAGAGAATCATTGGCCTAGATCAGTGGTTGGCTCACGAGCTGCGGTTTGCCGCTCTTTTGACTAATGAGTTTGCTGACCACTGGCCTAGATCATCTCCTCTGGCCCCGTGAATTTAAATACACTGCACCTTCCAAATCACTCATTCAGCTTCATCCTCTCTCCTGAATACACATCTGTAGACTCAATTTTTTACTGATGTCTCTATTTATATCACGAACTGACATCTCAAAATCTTGAATCTACACCCCAACACAGAAACCCCACCCTTCTCTCCCAGATTTATTTTAGTTTAGGAAGTGGCAATTTCATTCTTGTAGTTATTTGTTTGTTTGTTTTGTTTTGTTTTGTTTTGTTTTCATCTTGTAGTTGTTTAGACCAAAAATATTAGCATTATTCCTGACACCTCTCATTTCCTCATACCCCACATTGGATCCATCAGCCAATCCAGTTGGCTCTACCTTAAAAATATATTCCAAGCCTGGCCAGCATGGCTCAGTGGTTGAACCAGGAGGTCACGGTTTGATTCTTGGTCAGGGCACATGCCCGGGTTGCAGGCTCAATCCCCAGTGTGGGGCATGCAGGAGGCAGCCAATCAATGATTCTCTCTCATCATTGATGTTCTATCTCTCTCTCCCTTTCCCTTCCTCTCTGAAATCAATAAAAATATATTTTTTAAAAATTCGACTGAGTAAATTTAAAGATCAAATTGGCTTTATTCAATCATTCAATAATTGGGTAGCATCCTATCTAGCAGATAGAAAGGAGTTCCAAAGAGCTGTACAAAATGGAAGGCTTTAGCCCTGGCCGGGTAGCTCAGTTCCTTAGAGCATCATCCCAATATGCCAAGGTTGCCAGTCTCTGGTTAGGGCACATACAAGAAGCAACCAATGACTGCATAAATAAATGGAACAACAAATTGATGTGTTTTTTTTTTCTCTCCTCTCAATCTCTCTCTCTCTCCCCCCCGCCTCCCCAAATCAATAAACAAAATGGAAGGCTTAAATACGCAGAAAGGGGAGGAGATAAGTTTGGCATAAGGTCATTTATTTATTTATTTATTTTTTTGCAGAAGCCGAATGGACTTCATCCACATGTGTCACAGCCTTTATAGATTCTGTTGCTGCTGTCTTTGCAAGAAAGTCAGCTAGGGCCTTTCCCTGATACTCAGGTCAGTCTTTTTAGTGTGCACCTCAATTTGATGACAGTAATTTCAGAAGGTAAGAAAATAGCAGTAAGAAGGTCGTTTACTTGTCCATTTTTGACTGAGGTCCCAGTTGACATAAGAAAATCTCTTTGTTTCCATAACATCCCCAAATCATGGAGAACCCCAAAGGCATATCAGCTATCAGTATATTAACCATTTGTCCTTTTGATAACTGGCATGCTCTGATAAGGGCACGGAGTCTGCTTGTTGACCGATTTAGATGATGGGAGATTTCCCCTTTCAAGGAGTTCAACAACATAACCAGTTTGGTAATTCGCTTTTTCATTTTTACAATATGACTCATCAACAAGCAATGTTAAATCAGGGTTAGTCAAAGGAGTGCCTTGTAAATCAGGACACAGTGTTGCGAAATGGGATGTCATTATATCACGGTCATGGGGCTCATCTTTGTCAGGCAGGGATAGTAGCAGAATTAAGAATGTTGTGATGTTTAAGATGCAGATTAGGTGGTGAAAGCAGAAGGATCTCATGGAAGATTAGTCTGCTTGCATAGAAGTGTTCAGTCAATTCAGTTAAGAAGACTTGGGACAGTGTGTGGAGTTTGTAAGAAAAAGTCATGTTGTTGCATGAGCATTCCTGGGGCTTGGTCACCTTTCATGAACAAACTAGAGGGCTGGTGCACAAAATTTGTGCACAGGGGGTGGGGGTGTCCCTCAGCCCGGCCTGCACCCTCTCCAATCTGGGATCCCTCAGAGGATGTCCAACTGCCTCTCGCAATCTGGGACCACTGGCTCCTAACTGCTCGTGTGCCTGCTTGCCTGATCACCCCTAACCACCTCTGCCTGCCTGATCACCCCTAACCACCTCTGTCTCACCCTGTACCTGGGACCCAGGATTCTCTCCTCCGGCTGGTCGCAGGCACCTGGGACCTGGGCTTCCCTCACTCTGGCTGGCCGCAGGCACCCAGGACCCCGGCTGGCTTTGCCCAGGCCAGCCGCAGCTGCAGGGGACCGTGGGCGGGCGGCTTTGCCTGGGCCGCAGCCGCAGGCGCTGGTGCCCAAGACCGTGGGGCGGGTGGTTTATCCCTCTCCTGGGCCCCAGGTGCGGCCACTGGTGCCCAGGACGACAGGGACCGTGGGGCATGTGGATTGTCCTTCTCCTGGGCTGCAGGCGCAGGCACAGACGCTGGCACCCAGGACAGCGGGGCGGGTGGCTTGTCCCTCTCCCGGGGCGCAGCCTGGCTGGTCCCCATTCGTCTCTCACGAGCTCATTTGTGCCTGGCTGGTCCCCATTCCTCTCTCCCCAGTGTTGAGTGTCTGAGCCCTTACAGTGTAAAGGTATGAGGGCATGATGACCATTTGCATATTAGCCCTTTATTATATAGGATAAGGTGAAATGTTTTGAACAGTTAGGTAGCCTTAGGGCAGGTGGTTCTTGCAACTCTTGTTTTAGTCTTCTAAAGACTTGCTCATGGCCCTAACCAGTTTGGTTCAGTGGATAGAGTGTTGGCCTGCGAACTCAAGGGTTCCAGGTTCGATTCCAGTAGGGGGTGTGCGGGAGGCAACTGATTGATGTTTCTCTCTCATCGATGTTTTAACTCTCTTTCCCTCTCCCTTCCTCTCTGTAAAAAATCAATAAAATATATATATATTTAAAAACCTGCTCATACTTATTTTCCCAAGGAAGGGGTCCAAGGTCTAAAATTTTAGTAAGTTAATAGGGTGGAGAAGTCAATTAAGAAAAATTAGGAACCAATAGCCAGTCAGACCTAGAAATCCACAAAGCTGTCACTTGGTTGTGGGCCTAGGAAATTCTTGGATTAGCTTAATTCTTTTTTGGAGCTAGCTCGATTCATTGAGTGCTTCTATGACCTAGATAATGAACAGTGTCTAGAGATAATTGTAATTTTTCCTTAGTTACTTTATGTCCCTTTTCCACTGACTGTTGTAGCAAACAAAATCCTGTATGGCTACCTCTTTGGTAACCGAGCATAGCAAGAGATCATCTACATATGGTAAAAGGGTTGATTTCCTGGGGAATGAGAGGATGCTTAAATCTTGGTGGAATACTTCAGAGAAGTAAGAAGAGGCCTCAACAGATCCTTGAGGCATGACTGTCCAGGTATATTGTTGATTGTTCCAAATAAAGGCAAGTAGATACTGGCTGTTGGGGTCTCTAGGGCTGCTGAAAAAGGCTGAACAGAGGTCAACAACAGTGAACCATCTTGAATCTGGTGAAACTTGTAACGAAAAGTTGTTCAGGTTTTGGAATAACTGGGACATGGAAAATAACTATCATGTTAATAGCTTTCAAGTCTTGGACAAATTTCCATCTTCACCCATTAGATTTTTGGACTGGCAAGATTATCCCAGTTTTTTGTTCCACATGGCAGGTAGCCAACCCATAGCTCCTAAGTATACATCTCCTCTGTGTGACCTTCCCAGATTGAATTGAATTGGACACTCCTTGTTCTAATTACAGATTAGAGAGAGGGAGGGAGAGAGAAATGTACCCTAGAATTGTATACTTGGTACACAGAGCTGCCCACTTGCGGGTAAGACACTTCAGGTGGTACTTTAGCTCTCAACTATAGAGATGTTTAGGTCCTACACTGTATTGATCACCTGCTGAGAGAAAGTGATGTCTCTCTCCTATTGGAAAATCTCTGTACTCTACTGGCAGCCAACCTCAACCTTCCAGGGACAGCTAAGTTAAAGTGGAAAGAGCCTTATATGCAATCTGAAGTCCTGGGATGGGATCAACCTCCAGTTTACCACTTACTAGCTGTGTGACCTTGGGCAAGTTATATAACCTCTATGAGCCTCTGTGTACTCATTTTAGAAAAATCAGAAAATGCTAACAATTGTAACTAGTAAAAGAAAACCACACTCTTTGTCCCCTTCTTTCTCCCTTTCACAGACTCCTTTTTATATAAGATGCACAAGCACAGCCTGGAGGAGTTTGAGGGTTTAGTTTCAAAGCTTTGGCAGGGCCTTTGTGTCTTTGTGTAGAAAAGGGAGAAGCCATTAAGAGGTACCTGACTCTTCAATAGGCCGGCTCACTATTCCCAGCAGGCCTAAAAGAACACAGTTTGGAAGGCCAAGGATCAAAGAAATAAATACAACTGTTCTGCATTGCAAATAGAAGTTCTAACTCCACTGTGAGAGAGGCAGCTTTGAAAATTATGGTGGTAGAGGGAATGAGGTAGCTAAGGCAGGAACAATTAGTGAAACCCAAGAGTGGAGAAATGTATAAAACTCCAGGGGAAGGTAGGTGAGAAAGTGTTATTTAGGACATGTATGGGAGGGGTAGGTTTCCCCTTCCTGTTCAGACACAGCCAGGGGCACCTCTATCCCACAGTGGCCCTTAGAGGAAGTTAGAAAATGGTGCCCCCTCTCTGAATAGAGGCAGCTCTGTGCCAGGATGCAGGACTTGGTGTGTGGAGTGTGGGGTAGGTACCATCTCCAAGGCTATGCTCAGTGGCCCTGCGTGTCAGCCCTTATTATAGACTAGTGGGCTGCAAGGAAGATCTACCAACAGGAGTGGACCGAAATGGAGACAGAACAAGGGTGATTCCTAGGATTCTCTCCCATCTCAAGACACACCTGGTAGGACGAGAAAAGGAGAGGCCAAACACACAGGTTTTACTATGTAAACCAGCTCCCTACCCTCTGAGATTACGTAAGATTATCTCTAATCTCCAATCCCAAACTGAATGGAAAAAATCACTGCTTAAAATCCTGTTAATTTGCAGGGGTTACATTTTCATATTATCCTTCTGGGTTCCTGATTCCTTCCAATTGTATGATGTCCCCTCCTCAAATTTTACAAAAGCTACTCATACTAAGCATTAATTTGAGTATAAGGTATTATAGAAAATTAGGGGTGAGAAGGGAGAAGATGAAGGATATACACTTAAATTTTGCATAAGGGAAAACTCCAACCGTAAAATTCTTTTCAGTTATCCTGCCACTCTACTGGTTTCTCACTGACATTTAACTTCATGTACACCCAATCTTCCAGAATTTTGCTGGCTCCCATCTCTCTCCCCTTTCTATGTCCTCCTTCTTCTAGAATTGCCTTCTATACTCCAAATTTGTCTTCTCTATTATGCAGAGCAATTTAGCTCGTTTCAACTCTGAATCTGCAACATAAATCTAAACCCATCAAGGAGTCTTACACTGTTACATATGATATTGTTGTAAGAACCTAAGGGAAGCCCTAACCAGTTTTGCTCAGTGGATAGAGCGTCGGCCTGCAGACTGAAAGGTCCCAGGTTCGATTCCAGTCAAGGGCACGTACCTTGGTTGCGGGCACATCCCCAGTAGGGGGTGTGCAGGAGGCAGCTGATCGATGTTTCTCTCTCACTGATGTTTCTAACTCTATCCCTTTCGCTCTCCCTTCCTCTCTGTAAAAAAATCAATAAAATATATTTAAAAAAAAAAAAAAAGAACCTAAGGGAAAAAATATTATCTTTGTTCAACCAAGCAATTTGCTGGTGAACCTCCATATATTAAGTACATGATACTTAATAAATAGGAGGCATAGGATATTAGGTAAAGTTGGAAGTAGAATGATTTTTTAGCCAAGCTGAAAACTTGAATTTTCACCTTGCCCTTCACATTGCTGGGAGATGTGGAATATTCTGCATATATAGTTTAGTCAGGAAAATATTGATCTTTTGTTAACTTGATCTGTAAGTAAAAATTAAGGTCTCTCAATAGTGAAATCTTTGATTTGCCACTCCCTGAGGTATGAAAGAAAAGAAGTTGGGTTATGTGGGGGTCTGAGGATTATATATTTTTATAATGGTGGTTTAACATTTAAAAATTATTATTAAAAATGTAACTCAGTGAGACTTCAATGTGTGATGAAGGGGAGGGGTACTACACCTAGGAGGTGCTAAGACTAGTTCAGTTACTTTGTGCAATTTTGTGTAAAGATGGAGTTACCTAAGTTAATGCAAGTCCAGAGTGTTTTGCTTGTCCATAACTTGGGGGCAGAGATCAAAGCAAAAGGGGGAACACACCTGATGTCAAAAGTGTGAGTGTAAAAAGGAGAAACACTATTTTTTCTTCTTAAACTCCACATATAGTAATATGAAGAAAGCCAGATATATTTAAAAGTAATTATCCTTTTCCTTTGCCCTAGAATAGCATATGGTGTGGGTTGGGTAATGGTTAAGTTTTTCATTTTGTCTACAAGTTGCACAATATGTAGGGAGATCATGATGGAACCAGGAAATGGATGCCATAACTGGATGTGGGCTGTCTCCTTTTAGAAATTGAGTGTATTTTTTTGTTTGCATGTGAGATAATTATATTGTTAGGCAGAGGCATTTAAAAAATTATATATGGTATAAAAAAAAAGTGGGAAGACGTTGCTTGGCAACCCATGGTTGGAATGCAGAAAACATCTGTTGTTTTTCTCTATCAGCATTCTATCTCCTTGTTTTATAGACTGCCTCCTCACCATTGCACACTGGTTTGATGGGGCTGTCAATCATCGTTCTCTGCCCTTCCCTAGTCAGAGGATGGTATCTAATCCCAACTAAGGCAACTGGAAGAGCTTCCTCTATTTCTTTAGTGGGAGATAGGAGGACAGAAAACTCTTGAAGCTGATTCATTCTGGAGTAGCATTCTGAAAAGGCTTTTTATTCATTTCTGTTACCTACATATGCAGAACTGCCCTGATTTCTGATATGTTGAAACTTGGCTGCTCAAATTGTCTTTTGACTTTATAAATTTTCATATTTTATTTCAATAAGTTCCTTCATGCTTCACCTTAAGTTATCCAGACTTGGCTTCTATTGCTTGTAGCCAAAGTACTTTAACTAGTAGTTGGTCCCTTAGCATTAAGCTCAATTAAAAGGGTCCCATAGCCCAGCCAGCATGGTTCAGTGGTTGAGCATTGACCTATGAACCAGGTGGTCCCAGGTTCAATTCCCGGTCAGGGCACATGCCCAGGTTGCGAGCTGGATCCCCAGTGTGGGGCATGCAGGAGGCAACCGATCAGTGATTCTCTCTCATCATTGATGTTTCTGTCTCTCTCTCTCTCTCTCTCTCTCTCTCTCTCTTCCTTCCTCTCTGAATTCAATAAAAATATATATCCTATATAATAAAAGCCTAATATGCTAAGTGTCCGACCCTTTGAGCAGTCGCTATGACACACACTGACCACCAGGGGGCAGATGCTCTGACTAGTAGATTAGCTTGCTGCTGGGGTCCGACCAACGGGGACTGGGCGAGATGGGCTGGACACGCGCTGGAGCCCTTCTGAGGTCCCTCTCGACCCCATCAACCAGTGGGGTCCCTCAGTCTGTTCTGCACCCTCTTGCAATCCGGGATCCGTTGGGGGATGTCAGAGAGGTTTTGACCCAATCCCCACAGGATCCCACAGCAAAAGGACAATAAACTCAGTTAGGAGAATACCATACATAGCAAAGAAGACCCCCAAATGAGATGATATTTAATGATTCAACTTTTTCAAATCATGTATATAGCACCTTTCTCCCCAGACATTCTGCCACAGTGTCTGCATTGGAAAGGTTTCAGGAAGGGTACCAGTAGTTGCTAATACATTGTATTCAGAACTACCATCTAGGTATGGCCTTACAAGTTTTACACTACAAAAAACTCCAGGAACTTCCATTCACAAACATTATGATGTGAATGGTGTTTTGGGTATTATGTAGTGCAGTGACCTGTTACTTCCCTCTCATAGTCTGTTACTGGATCTGTCTTCTTTTTTTTTTTTTAAAAATAAATCTTTATTGTTCAGATTATTACAGGTGTTCCTCTTTTTTTCCCCCCATAGCTCCCCTCCACCTGATTCCCCACCTGACCCCATGCCCTTAACCCCCGCCACTGTCTTCATCCATAGGTGTAAGATTTTTGTCCAATCTCTTCCCGCACCCCTCACACCCCCTTCCCCCTGAAAATTGTCAGTCCACTCCCTTTCTATGTCCCTGATTCTATTATATTCACCAGTCCATTCTGTTCTTCAGATTTTTTATTCACTTGATTTTTAGATTCACTTGTTGGTAGGTATGTATTTGATGTCATTTTGTTGTTCATAATTTTTATCTTTACCTTTTTCTTCTTCTTCCTCTTCTTAAAGAATACCCTTCAGCATTTCATATAATACTGGTTTGGTGGTGATGAACTCCTTTAGCTTTTTCTTGTCTGTGAAGCTCTTTATCTGACCTTCAATTCTGAATGATAGCTTTGCTGGGTAGAGTAATCTTGGTTGTAGGTTCTTGCTATTCATCACTTTGAATATTTCTTGCCACTCCCTTCTGGCCTGCATAGTTTCTGTTGAGAAATCAGCTGACAGTCACATGGGTACTCCCTTGTAGGTAACTAACTGTTTTTCTCTTGCTGTTTTCAAGATTCTCTCTTTGTCTTTTGCCCTTGGCATTTTAATTATGATGTGTCTTGGTGTGGTCCTCTTTGGATTCCTCTTGTTTGGGGTTCTGTGCGCTTCCTGGACTTGTAAGTCTATTTCTTTCACCAGGTAGGGAAAGTTTTCTGTCATTATTTCTTCTAATAGGTTTTCAATATTTTGCTCTCTCTCTCTTCTTCTGGCACCCCAATAATTCGGATGTTGGTACGCTTAAAGTTGTCCCAGAGGCTCCTTACACTATCTTCATATTTTTAGATTCTTTTTTCTTTTTGTTTTTCTGGTTGGGTGTTTTTTGTTTCCTCATATTTCAGATCTTTGGTTTGATTCTTGGGGTCCTTTGATCTACAGTTGAATTTCTGTATATTCTTTATTTCAGACAGTGTATGCTTAATTTCTGACTGGTCCTTTTCCATTTTTTTTGGCATTCTCATTAAGGTCCTTGAAGGTCTCACTAAGCTCCTCGGAGGTCTCATCTAGTTTCTCGGCGGTTTTTAGAAGATTCTTGAGTAACCTTATAAATGTGGTTTTGAACTCTATGTCCAGTAGTTTGCTTTCCTCCATTTCTTTCATTTGTGACATGTTTCTTTGTCTCCGCATTTTGCTGCTTCCCTGTGTTGATAGAATGGTTTTCTGTGGTAGGTGACCAGTGGTTCAGCCTATCACCTGAGGTGGACACTCCTGATGCACCCTTTTGTGGGCTGAGTGCAAAGTCTTGGTGTAGTTAAGCCTTGATTGCTGTTGGTACACTGGGAGGAATTGACCTCCAGGCCAATAGGCTGTGAGGACCCGATGTGTCTATAATGGAAGAACTGCTGTGCTGGAGACACGCTTATGGGGCAGGACTTGCTTCAGTGGGGCTTTGGTTCTCACTGAGACTGCCTCTTGAATGTGTCACTTATGGATGTGAGGAGTTGAAATCTGGTGTCGTCTCACACTGACTACTAGATACACTAGCTTCTGGATCTCCAATGGGATGCAGGTCAGCTACTGTCTGAGGCCACCCAGCAGGAGGTACAGCGAGAACTACAGTTTTCTCCTCTTTGCTTGGGGTTTGGAGGTTTTGGAGCTGTCTGACCAGAGCTGCAGTTTGTTAGGTTAAGCTGCGATAGGGCAGACCATTTATATGCAAAAGCCGCTGCATGGAGCTTGGGTGGGTTTGTAGATTGTGCGGGGCAGGGTCTCAGGGAGTCACTAGGCTAGGACGTGGCAAACAGCGATGGCTGCCAGTCAGCTGTCTCTGCATCTCCACGTTTCCAAGTCCCCGTGTCCCGCGCCCCAGTGCAGTAAACAATGATTGCTGGGCGCACCTCTTCAAGAAAGTCACCCTCACTTTCCGACCCGATGGCAGACAGTCCAGCTTCTCCCCGTAGGAGTTTGGGTCCCCAGCCTCTCCACAGAAACTGGAGTTCTGAGTAATCGGGAGCTTGTCTCCCTTCGGGTTGAAAAAAGCAGCACACCCAGTAGCCTGCCGCCAGCCCGATTCGCGCGCCTCTGTACCTCAGCTTTTCAGCGCTTTTGCATGTCTCAATGCTCTTTTCTCTTTCCTTCTAGTTGTAGAACTTCCACTCAGCCAGCTTTCCTATGGTTCTGGGTGATAGACGTTTAGTCTTTTAGTTGTAGTTTTGAAATTGTTGTGCGAGGCAGCAGTTTAGGTGTTTGCCTATACCGCCATCTTGGTTCCTCCCTCTGGATTTGTCTTCTTATGACAGCCTCATACAGCCTCCTCCTTCTCTTTAATTTTCCATCAAGTGCACATCTGAGCTTCCTAAAATCAGTCAGGGCCATACCAATCCATCAGATGAATTTGTATGTGTCTGAATCAAATAGTGGACAGAGATCAAGACTGTTTCTCAGGAGGTTCCTGAGAAATCAATGTATACACTGAATGTGTTCCCATCAAAATTAATATGTTGAAGACCCAACCCCCAGTGTGGCTGTTTTTGGAAATGGAGCCTCTAAGGAAGCAATTAAGGTTAAATGCGGTCATGATGGTGGTTCCCTGATCTAATAGTATTAGTGCCCTTATAGAAGAGACACCAGCCTTGACAGGTGTGGCTTAGTTGGTTGGGCAATTTCCTATGCACCAAAATGTTGTGGATTCAATTCCTGGTCAGGGCACATGCTCAGGTTGTGGGCTCGATCCCTGGTAGGAGTTCGTGCAGGGGGCAGCCAATGCACATTTCACTTTCACATCGATGTTCAATGTTAAAAATAAAAAAGAAAAAGAAAAAGAAACCCTGGCCAGTGTGGCTCCGTTGGTTGAGTGTTGTCCCATGCAATGAAAGGTAACTGGTTCAATTCCTGGTCAGAACACATGTCCAGGTTGTGGGTTTGATCCCCACTTGGGATGCAACCAATCAATGTTTCTCTCCCACATGGATGTTTTTCTCTTTCTCTCCCTTCATTCTGTCTCAGCAGGAGCTACTCAGAGGACTGCTCAGTTGTAAACTCATTTCTTATGGAAAAGGAAGAAATGATTCAAAGGGTTGAACCAAGCCCACAGTGAACAAGAACAACTCTCAGGCAATTGGATTAAGCTCTAATCAACATAGACTTGTTTGATTTCAGAATTGGCTCTGTGGTGTGTGCTTCCTACTTTCCCTCTCTTGAAAGGGGAATGACTATACAGGTTATTCTGTGCCTTTTCCACCATTGTGTGTACAAAATATATAGGGGAGAGATAACTTGCCTCTTACAGTTCACAGATCTGCTATGTAGGGAATGGTGTTAGGGAGAGACCAAATGAAGAGGTAAATTAAGAGGCTCTTAAGATAGTCCAGGCAAGAGATGATAGCGATTTGGAGTAGGTAGCAGTGGGAAGAGGGATAGGTGGTGAGATTCAGAATACTGGTATATTTTGAAACAGGCTTTGTTGATGGAAGTGGGATATGAGAGAAAAAAGAGTTGAATGTGACTCCCCATTCTTTAGCTTAAAGAACAGGGTAAATGAATGTTTCCCTCAAAACCCTTTTGTTTGTCTCATTTTCAAAGCAAATTTTTCAAGTGACCTACAATGCTGTCTCCATTTTCTCACCTCTCACTTATCCTACTCCTATCTACTCTCTGCCTACTACCACTCTACAGAATTGCTGTTGATAATATCACCAATGGCCACCATGTTTCTAAATCCATTGGACACTTTTCCATCTTCTTTTCATTTGATCACTTTATTGCATTTAGTACAGGTATCCACTGACCTTCTGAAATATTTTCTTCCCTTCGCTTTCTTGATTTTCTGTTACCTCTCTGGTTGTTCCTTCTAACTATCCTTTTCTGGCTTCTCTTCCAGATGTAGCTCCTCAATAGCTCTGGCTGACCTTTTTCTTGTCCCATTTTATATCCTTTCAATCTTAGGACTCCTAAATCCACACCTCCTGGCCAGACTTGTCTTCAAGGATCCAGTTCTATGTCTACGTGCACATTCAGGAAATCCCACAGACACCTCAAACTGAACATGTCTAAAACCGAACTCATCACTTTCCCCCCTCAATCTTAGTCTTCCTCCAGTGTTCCCAGTCTCTATAAAGAAATACCATCTCCCCAGCTGCTCAAGTCAGAAAACTAATAGTCTTCTTGACTACTCACACACTCTCATAGACAACCTAGCTCCTGTAATGTCCAACTCTTAGATCATTCACTCTCAAATCTGTCCATTTCTTTTTATCTACTGCTGTCCAAACCACTCTCATGTCTTGCCAGGACATCTGCATCAGACCCTCACTCCTAACCCCACTGGCCTCCATCCTATGGCCAGAATGTTCTTGTTCAAACACAAATAGGACCGTGTACTTTCTCAGTTTAAAGTCTTTCAATTATTTCCTAAAAGTCTTGGAAGCTATATATATAAAAAGCTAATATGCTAAGTGTCCGACCATCCGACCAGTTGCTATGACGTGCACTGATCACCAGTGTAGGGAGCGGTTATAGGGTTAAGCCTCGGACTGACCTGCTGGCAAAGCCGCAAACAAGTCCCAGCTTAGAGGGCACAGCCCTCTTAGCATAATTAAGCTTGATCTTGTGACTGCTCCCTAGATCTTTCCTGGGTAGCTAATGGGCTGTGAGAGGTGCAGCAAGTGCTGCCAAAAAAAGTGAAACTTACAAGAACATTGTAAATTACTTTGTTTACCTCTGACTATAAAATAAAGCATCAGTTTGCAGTCTGGATCTGTTCTGTGGTCTCAATCACGCACAGAGGATCCCAGCTTATTCTCTTTTTTCTGTCTTTTCTTCATCCTTCACCTGCCCTCCCTCAGGCTCGCCGAACCCTTGGCTGTGCTGGCATGGCATACACCAGGGGGCAGACACCCAATGCAGGAACTGCCGTGACGCGCACTGGCCATTTACAGAGAAATGGCACCGCGAACCTGGCGCCCACAAAGCAACACTCAGGAGCTACAGCCCAAGTGGGACACAGGCCCCGCCAAGTGGGACACAGGCCCAAGTGGGACACAGGCCCCACCACCACTCCGGAGCTACAGCCCACCAAATCACAGCCGATGCTGCCGAGACCCCATGGCGCAAAATGCGGCCCACAGCCCAGCCCAGCCCAGCCTGGAAATGGTTGCTGTGGGTGCTGGGTAATGATGTCATGTAGCAACGCCCTGCTTCCTCTCCCCAGTGATGACTAGTCTCCTTGCAGTTTCTTCAGTCCATGAACACAACTTGCTTTATAGCCAGCTGCAAACATTTCACACTTTAACCAAATGTCTGTGAAGCATTTTCCCGTGCCTCATCTCATTTGATCCTCACAGAAGTCCTGGAGGAGGTAGATAGGAGACTCGGTGGAATCCTAGTTTCTTTTCATTAGCCAGAAAACGGAGATTTAGAAAGCTTAGAAACTTGACCCAACTGAAAAGAAGTAAGAAATGGTGAACCTTGAAAATGACTTCAGGTTTTCTCACTGTGCAGAATATAGTCAAACTCTGCTGCAGTTAAATATCTTACCCTTTGTTCTCCCTGCGTGATCTACAAAAATAATCTGCTTCGTGTTGATATTTACTGCTGTGTTGTTGACAATTATCTGAAAGAGAAGTGGGGTGCTTCACTGGGCTGGAAAAAGTTTAGCTAAATCAGTGAGGACACATATGTAATACCTTAATCAATAAAGAAATTTAAAAAAAAAAGTTTAGCTGAATCAGAAAGCAGGTCTAATTAAGCAAGTTTATTCTATATATATAAAAGGCTAAATTGACTTGCGCATGCACAATACATATAAAGCTCTTGCTGGCGCCAATCACACACATGTGTTTCCAACTGTCATTGTCAATCATGAATTTGGTTGGCACTTCTACTATAGAGAAAGGGCGAATAGTGATATTAAAATATTTCTTCTAATTAATTTCCTTTCAAGGTGCACAAATTCATGCACCGGACCACTAGTATATTATAGAATCCTTCATATAGTTTAAAAGAGTTTTGCAAGATCTGGACCCTACTGTCTCTTTCACTTCAATCTCTTGTTCCCTTTATTCTCTGTGTCCAGCCACACTGAACTTTTCTCAACCCCTTGAAACTGCTGAACTTTCTCTTACCTTTGGACCTTCACACTTTTTCTCTCTGCTCAAACAGATCTTTTCCAATCTCTTTGTTTAACTAATCTTACTCATCCTTCAGGTCTCAGTTAAGTAAAATTTCCTAAGGGCAGCCTGCCCTAATCTACCCAGATTAAGTCTGTTTACTGTTTCTTGAATCTTTAGAACAAGCATGTCAAACTCAAAGGCTAACATGGACCAAATAAACAAGGTTTAAGTTTATGTGGGCTGCAAAAAAAACAAAAGCTTCAATTTTCATAGAAAGGTAGGTTTATTTCGATAGAGACATGCTGAATACAAAGGGCTGAAATAAATGAGTAATCGTTAACATAAAATAATAGAACATTTTAATAAAAATTAATATTTTTCTTGAACTTTAACTTACCAGACACTGAATAACTGCACAAATTAATAATCGTAACTCAAATAAACCTATTTTTCTTGTTCTCCAAAAGCGAAATATTTCCTGTTGCGCATACCAAACAAGTCAGTCCAAAACTAATGATGTGGCAATCGACTGCTAAAATATTCACTGCTAGTATTAGTGGAGAGAAATGGTTCGCCTGCGCGTAGGGCGCATAAGGGAAATGAATGCAACGCGATCATTGTAATAAGTCATTAGTGAACGTTGTAGTTCATTACTAATAATGGCGGATTTTGTAATCAAAGAAAACACGATAATTTCAAGAGAAACATCAAAAGTGCTTTATTCAAAGTAATGTCCATCGCTAGCTACACATTTCCCCCATCTTTAGGTAATTTGTGGATACCGTCCCAATAGAACTTTCCTTGTTTTGAGGCAAACCATTCAGAGACCCAATTTTCCACTTCTTCGTAAAGTGCTGCTCAGAAAGTACGTGTGCCATCGATCAGAACAAGTGGTAATCTGAAGGAGCAAGGTCTGGTGAATATGACGGTGGGTTAATACTTCCCAGGCAAGATCTTTTAATGTGTCTTTAACTGGTTTTGAAGTGTGTGCTGGTGCGTTATCATGAAGCAAAATTACTTTGCCGCGTCTTCTGGCACATTCTGGTTGTTTCATGATCAAAGCATGGTTCAAGTTGATTATTTGTTGTCGGTAGCGATCAGTATTAACGGTTTCATGTGGTTTTAGAAGCTCATAATACACCACACCTTCCTGATCCCACCAAATGCAGAGCATTGTCTTCTTTCTGAAGTGATTTGGCCTTGGTCGATGTTGATGGTTGACCTGGATCCACCCATGATTTTGTGCGTTTGGGATTCTCAAAATAAATCCACTTTTCATTGCCAGTCACAATTGGATGCAAAAAAGACTTTCGTGCCGGTGAAGCAACATTTTACTGATGACTTTTCAGTTTCCCATTTGTCTTTCATTTAGTTGATGTGGCACCCACTTTCCTTCCTTTAAAATCTTTCCCATTGCTTGCAAACAATCGGAAATTGTTTGCTGAGCAACGTTTAATCTTTCTGCAAGTTGTTTTTGAGTTTGACATGGATCTTCATCCAATAATGCTTGTAATTGTTGGTCTTCAAACTTTTTCGGTTGACCTGGACGTTCTTTGTCTTTCACATCGAAATCATCACTTTTAAAGCGTTTCAACCAGAGTTCACAAGTATCTTGAGATGGAGCATGTTCAACATAAGCTTCCCAAAGTATACAATAACTTTTTCTTCAAAATAAAGTAATGAATTAAACCTCCTGCAAATGCTCTTTTTTTGGCACGAAATTCAACATTTTTAAGCGTCAAATTATCTATAATGTTAACACCTTCAGCAAATTTGACATATGAAGCTTTGAAACTTGCTGTGAATACAACAAAATAGCATACATATCAAATTGCATATATATCAACATATGTGTAACTCCATCTATTGAAAAAATCTGCATTATTAACTGGTACACCTAGTAATTATGTATAACAGAATATTGTAAAAATTAAGTTACGAAATTTTTATTAAAACGTTTCTTGCATACTGTTATATTGGCTGGGCTGCAAAAGTATTCGTTTGGCATGCTTGCTTTAGAACATCTCTTTGTCTATTTAGCCGCTACTTGTGATCAATGAGGAAAGGAGAGGGAGAGAGGGATAGAAACATCAATGATCAGAGACAATCATCGATTGGCTGCCTCCTGCATGCCCCACACTGGGGATCGAGCCCACAACCAGGGCATATGCCCTAAGCAGGTATTGAACCATGATCACCTGCTTCATAGGTCGGTGCTCAACCACTGAGCTACGCTGGCCAGAGCTGCTTGTGATTCTTATAATTATTTAGTGGAATATATTTCATGTTGTCTTCCCCACTAGAGTAATTTCATGATGACATTCTGTACCTGTTTTATTCACCATTATATCCACAGTGCCTGGTGGTGCCTGGCATGTGGTTAGATGCTCAGTAAATATTTCTGGACTGGCTGACAATCAGGGAAGATCCAAGTAGCACTGGCCTCAGGCAAAGGCTATAGTTACCTAAGGTTACAACCCATCCCTTTCCTCCCTTAAGGAAATTTGTAAGGGCCAGGGGAAATGCAAACACTGGATGACTTCATGCACTGTAAAATGAAAGAATATTCATCACAGTTTTACTTATTAGAATGAAAAATAGAAAAAAAAATCCAACATCTCCCAAATATGCAACAATGTGGAAATGGCTACATATATTACTTCAGTAGTTTAAAAGTATTGTCTAATATAGTTAATACTTATTTTTCAAATTGAACCTTGCATGGGGCTCAATATCTAGAATGCATTAAAATTGTGCTATTTTATTTCCTTTCCCCTTGCTCCTCTCTTTCTCCCCCAAATCTTTTTTTTTTATTGTTGTCCGAAGTTTTACATATGTCTCCTTTTTTCCCAATTGACCCCCACCCCAACCATTCCCACCCGGGGCAAGCCCCCACCGCCACAGTGTCTGTGTCCATTGGTTATGCTAATATGCACGCATACAAGTCCTTTGGTTGCTCTCTAACCGCCCCCCTCCCCTACCATTTGTCTTTGGATCTATTCTTGTTCATCAAATTAAGTTGATCATTATATCCCACTTTTGAGTGAGATCACGTGATATTTATCTTTATCCGACTAGCTTATGTCGCTTAGTACAATGCTCTCCAGTTCCATCCATGCTGTTGCATCTCCCCCAAATCTTAAAGGCTTAGCAGTCTCTGGTTTTATTCTCTCTCTCTCTATTTTTAAAAATATTATTTTAGAGAGAGTGGGAGAGAGAGACAGAGAGAAACATTGACCAGGTGCCTTCTGCACACCCCCTATTGGAGACTAAGCCCACAATCGACCAGGAATGGAACAAAAAAACTCTTTTAGTGCATGAGACAACACTCGACCAACTAAGCCCCACCAGCCAGGGTCATTCTCTCTTTTAAAGACAGGATATTGTTTCTGCTTAGGGTTCCATGAGGCACTCCCAGATGGTCTGTTGTGTTGTTAAGTTAGTTCAAGTTGGTTTTCTGTTAATTGTAATTAAAAACAAAACAAAAAAACACGTAAATAATACTGTTACATTTTGAGATTCACTTATGCAATGGAAAGAGAATTGGCTTTGGAGTCAAAACTGATTTCAAATCTAGGTCCTGACTTTGAGCAAGTTAATCATTTTTAATTCAATTTTCTCATCTGCAAAGGGAATTATATATAACTTTTGCAAATATTAAAAATATGAATATATTCAAAGAATTGATATTGAGAAGGCTCTCAACAAGTATATCAATAACATTGAAGTCTTATTAGAAGTCACTCCTAACCCCTCCAACTTGAAGGAGTGGATAACTGGATTCAGGGTAGCCAAAATTAGCAAGGCTGCCATCTTGTGGTGGTTTACTGACATACTGTCCAAAGTCATTTAACATACCAGTGTTTGAAGCAAGATACTCAAGAGAACATAAAGCTACATGAAAGGATGGCAGACAAACCAGAGAGCCATTGGAATGAAGATAATAATTAAAGATAGAGGACAAAGGTAATTAATCGTTGGAAAGCACAAGAAATAAAGAACCTAAGATTGAACTTTTAGGAACTATAACATGCAGTAGAGAAGTCAGAGGAAGAAACAAAAGAAGTGATTGATGAAGGAAGAGGAGAAGTAAATAAGTACTTCAGTGTATCACTCAAGCCAGGGTTGACATATATATTTATGTTGATAGCGAACCTGATCCTGTCTTTTGTTTTTCAAGACTTCAACAGCCATTACAAAAGCCAACCCAAGGGGGAAAAAAAAAACACCCAACCAACACCATAATTATTAAAATACCACTAGAGGCGCAGTGCATGAAATTCGTGCAAGGGGCTCAGCCCTCACAGCTGGGTGGCTTGCCTCGGCCCTCGTAGCCCTGGCTTAGTCCGGAAGGTCGTCTGGAAGGATGTCTGGAAGGTAGTTCAGCTGTCCAGTCTAATTAGCATATTACACATTTATTATTACAGATTGCCCGGGCTATTCAAATGCTATCCTTCCTCTTAAATCAATGTTTCACCTTCCTTCTATATCTTATTACAATATACCACTAGTAAAAATTTTAGTAATTATGAGATTACTGTATGTCAAGGGTTATCATCACTCCATTTACCACCAACAATGGGATCCTCATTGCTGTCTGATCCAGTTCCAGAATCCCATTCTGAGACTTTTATTTCTAAGGTCACTTGCACTATCAAATCTTTTAGACTTAATTTCCCCCAAAAGTAGAGCCTGAGACAAGGGCATGCAAATAGTTTTGTTTTGTTTTTTTCAGAAGTGATCCCAAGGAACATGAGTCAAAGAAGGGAAGAGTGAAATAGGCAAGCCAGGAAAGTCAGCCCAAGGATGAGCGATCTAGGAGGTCACTGCTTTGGACACATGGGATTCTATTCCCCTGGAAATATTCTGAGGCCATGCAGAATGTGCTTTTCAATTGTCCAACCAAGGGAAGGAAGAGAGAAGTATTCATTCACTAGCTCCTGCCTTCATTGGTGAAGGATTAACTCCCTTGCACTTTCAAGAGTTAGCACTTTCAGGATGACACACAAATCACATGGCTGTGTAAATTCCCATAGGCATCCTATGAGGTTAATTCCATGAGAGAAGCCCTGAGGCAGAAAGCAAGAGATACTTGGAGAAAGCAGTTGAAGTTTTGGACTGTCAGGTCATACCTGCATGCACCTGATAGGCACAAAAATGGCTGGAGTAGAAAGCTGGCCAACAGAAGTAAGAGACAACAACTTGCAGGATAGAAAGTCTAGCCTATAGGATGCACTATAAGTTCTGAACCAGGAACCAATTTGTGGTGGTGTTTTACTCATAGCTAGAATAGATGGATCCCAGAAGTAAAAGGGTAAATGTGGAGTGGCAATTCTATTATACTTAATTGACTACTTTTAAATGTTTATCTTCGTGTCTTTGTGATTCTGAACATGGCTAATCATATGTTTTATTACCTTCTACCAGAGGACATGAAAATAGTTTCATTGGATTGGAAACTAAGGATGGCAGTTGACAATTTGGGCTTGTCATTTGCCAATTTTGGCTTTCATGCCAGTAGGTAAATAGATTTAAAAAGACAAAGGTGAATTCAGTGGTGTGCTAGAGCCAGCTCACATAGGCTTACAAGAGTCAATTACGTGCAAGTATTAGTTTCCTATTGTTTCTGTAACAAATTACCCCAAATTTAGTGCTTAAGACAACACAAATTTATTACCTTACAGTTGTGCAGATCATCAGAAATCCCAAATGAGCTAAAATCAAGGTATCAACACAACTGTGTTCCTTTTGAAGGCTCTAGGTGAAAATCTGTTCCTTGCCTTTTCCAGCTAGGGCCTGCCCACATTCCTTGGTCATATCACAAAGACTTCTGCTTTCATGGTTACATCTCTTTTTTAAAAATATGTTTTTATTGATTTCAGAGAGGAAAGGAGAAGGAGAGATAGATAGAAACATCCATGATGAGAGAGAATCATTGATTGGCTGCCTCCTGCAGACCCTACATTGGGGATGGAGCCCACAACCCAGGCATATGCTCTGACCAGGAACAGAATTGTGACCTCCTGGTTCACATAAGTCGTTGTTCAACCACTGAGCCATGTCAGCAGGGCTTTCATCTCTTTTTCTGACTCTGCCTCTCCTGCTTCCTTCTTTCCCTTATAAGGATACATGTGATTGCACTGGGCCCATCTGGATAATGCAGAATAATCTGCCCATCTCAAAATCCTTAATTTAATTATATATGCAAAGTCCTTTTGCCATGTAAAATAGCATATTCACAGGTTCCAGAGATTAGGATATGGACATCATGGGGGACCATTATTTCACACACTACGGTGCATTTTTCTCAACTTTATATTCAGTGGCATACCATTGGTTGTTTAAAATTGGCCCTGGTGGTAGTATTTACACTGCAGAAATTGGCAAATTCTTCAAATCAGGGATTTTATCGCTGGAGAGCTTATTGTTAAACTTTACCTATCTCTAATTGT
Source organism: Plecotus auritus (assembly GCF_963455305.1). Lineage (NCBI taxonomy): Eukaryota > Metazoa > Chordata > Mammalia > Chiroptera > Vespertilionidae > Plecotus > Plecotus auritus. The sequence continues at coordinate 27,005,469 of NC_137771.1, forward strand.
GATGATTGACTGGGATGAATGAGCTTATTATCAAGGCAAAAGAATTTTCATAATAGAGGAAGAGAGGATTATGGATATAATCCAGAGGATACCTAGGGCACCTCCTATTTTTGCCATGTTTAGTGAAGACAATTATGGGAATATCATACAGGCAGCACCACCAAGGTCTCTAGTCCCTCAAGAAAGAAGGTCTGGGTCATCTCTAGAAAACTTACTTATATGATTAAGTTCTAGTTAATGCAATATAAGTGGAAGTGATATATGCCACTTCTGGATCAGGGCCTTTAAAACAGTAGCATGTCTCTTTCATGCCCTCTTCTCTTCCCATCACTATGACCCCGAGGAACTGAGGTGCTGGTTGAAGACCAAGGGAGTATGGAATGGGTAGTAGATATGTGAAGTCAAAACTATCAACCAAGGCCTGGCAATCAGGTACAGAAAGGTTTCTGGCCATGTCAGTTCAACAGTTACATACTATATTTAATTTTCTCCCTCCCACCCCATATATGTAGAATGTAGTATATTGTGGTGGTTGACTTTAAAGTTCAATCCATATACTGAAGAACATTGAAGCAGGATTATTATGGAATTGAAGGAAGAATGAACACTATTCAGTACTCCTAGACCTGAAGCTACATGATGTAATTGATGAGACTTCAGTTGATTCCTGATTGGGAGTGGGGAATAAATGTAATGATGATATTTTAGGTGGTAAAAGAAAGGTTATTTTATTTTATTTATTCATTTTTAAAAAATATTTTTATTGATTTCAGAAAGAAAGGAAGAAGAGATAGAAACATCAATGATGAGAGACAATCATTGATTGGCTGCCTCCTGCATGCCCCCCACTGGGGATCAAGCCTGCAAACCAGGCATATGCCTTGACCAGAATCAAACCTGGGACCCTTCAGTCCACAGGCCAACACTCTATCCACTGAGCCAAATGGGCTAGGGCAAAAGGAAGGTTATTTCAGTTAGAAGTCTTGTTTTGTTTCATTTTTTGAAGTGTAAGTATAGAAAGAAGGGTATATGTTGATGTTGAGCTGTCCCAGGGGTTTATTATTGTGGATTTGTATCATTCTTATTGGACACTCAGCATCTGCAGCCCCTTCATATATTTGGGCAATATCCCAAACAGAGAGTGCACACCTTATACTATCAAAGCTGACAATGCTCACTGTCATTTTCCTACCATCACAGACCCAGCCAATCTCATCCTCTCTTTAGTTTGGGTTCCCTGAGACAAGTGAAGTGGGGAAAAGAGAAAAGTCAATGCAAGGTTCATTAATGAGCAGGTTACTTCTGTGGACAACTGGGGGCTCAGTTCTTATGGGGACTTTCAGAAACAGTGTGAAATGAACACATTGGAAATGTCCCTCTGAGGGATAAGGAAACCGCAATATTTGTTGACTGTTGGTTCTGGCTATGAGACAGAAAGCAGAGTATGCTTTATGGAGTTCTTTAGAAAACTTAGACTTTCTAGTTTCAGATATTGCACCTTCTCCTTCCTCTTTCCTTAACATGATGTGATGGCTTGGGCTACAACAGCCAAATTGTAACTATAAAAATAAGTTTAAACAAAAAACCCGCCCTAACCAGTTTGGCTCAGGGATAGAGCATCGGCCTGTGGACTGAAGGGTCCCAGGTTCGATTCCGGTCAAGGGCATGTACAGGAAGCAGCTGATGGATGTTTCTCTCTCATCGATGTTTCTAACTCTCTATCCCTCTCCCTTCCTCTCTGTAAAAAATCAATAAAATATATTAAAAAAAAAAAAAAGCCCTAGCTAGTTTGGCTTAGTGAAAAGAGCATCAGCCTGCGGACTAAAGGGTCCCGGGTTCGATTCCAGTCACATTACCAGGTTGCAGGCTCGATCTCCAGTAGGGGCCATGCAGGATTCTCTCTCATAATTGATGTATTGATGTTTCTATCTCTTTCTCCCTCTCGCTTCCTCTCTGAAATCAATAAAAAAATATTTAAACAAAGAAAAAGTCAAATGGAATCACAGAGATATCAACTCATATTACTGAGCCAATAAAACTGCCCACCTCCATTCTTCTTGTATATGAGAAAAATATACTTTGTTTTAAATGTCTCCACAGTCAAGTTTTCTGTTATCTGTCACCAAAAGCATTCAAATTCCTAACTGATTTATCTAGTCTTACTTGCAGCCAAGGGCACAGGCCACAACTTGGAATCAAAAGGTAATGATACAAAGAAGTAGACACTGTGGGCAACCTTTCTTGTGATGGGATAGTAGTGGCAGTGGTTATGGTGGCACCATCCATTGTGTTGATACTTCAGACTTTATTTTTCTTCCTGGTGGTCTTCACCAGGGACATAGACAATAGACTCTCTGTATTGAATAATAATTGTTACTACTCATTGAGTCAATGATTTTTACAAATTTTCTCTCTTAATCACCCTATCAGCCATTCAAGATGGATATTAATATCCACTGACCTGACCAAGATTACACAATTAGCAAGGGGCAGAGTTGGGATGCAGGTTCAGGTCAGAGTGACACCAAATCCAGATCTTAACCACTACATTATAGTGCCAATATTTATTTTTGCCAACTTGTAATTTTTGGACTTGAGACCCTAACTCAGGCTGGATCCTGGGGCCACCCTAAGAGGGAAGAAAGACGGGCTTGCATAGATTATTGTCTGTCATCAGCCCCTTCTGGCAGGGGGAGAGAGGATCCGCCCAAATGCAGACAGGCTCTGAGCCAGGCTGCACAGATGCAGGCAATCCTCTGAGCCAGGCCTGGAAATATTCCAGATAAACCGCTAGACTTCTGTGTCTGAAACTCTGAGAGATAAGGAAGAACCTTGGGTGGCACCTTAGAGACAAAGCTATTCCGCAGGCTTAGAAATGTGCTGAAATCTAGGCAAAATGAGAAAATGGCAAAGTACACGAAGAGACAGGGCATGTGTGAGAATCAATCAACTCTGTTGTCAATTCTTTTTTTTAAAATTTATTTCAGATAGGAAGGGAAAGGGATATAGAAACACCAATGATGAGAGATAATCATTGATTGGCTGCCTCCTATACCCCCCCTCCCCCACTGGGGATCAAGCCTGCAACCTGGGCATGTGCCCTGACTGGGAATTGAACCATGACCTCTTGGTTCACAGGTCGACACTCAACCATTGAGCAACACTGGCCAAGCATCTGTTGTCAATTCTTGCTTGCAAAATGATTAACTACACTCCTTTCTTTCTTTCTCTTCCCAAGGCTGGATTTCGAAGTCTGAGGCTCAAAACCTTAAAATACCAATCCAGTCTTCCTCCCACCTTCCATTCACCCGTGCTCCAAGTCTCAGAGCCACCTTGGCCCCTCCACCCTTTTCATTTAGTTAACATTTTCCATAAATATTTATTGAGTATCATTTTTTGAGCCAGAGAGGCAAGGACTCTCACTTCAAGGTACTTACAGAGAAAGAAGACATTACAAGATAATTGCACAAATAATTAAGATTGTGAGACCTGCCAGAAGGAAAAGTAGTATTCAATGGGAGTATATCCCTGGGGAACTAGATCTAGACTGAAGGTCCATTCAAATCATTCTCTTTCCATTTGTCTTACTCCTTATCCTCCTCCTCCTCACTGCTCCCAAATGGTGTCTTTTGCATTGTCCTCTCCCCTGCATCCCCCTACCATAGCCTTGATTCAGGCCCTCAGTACATTTTTGTATCTGTCTTCTAACAGGTTTCTCTACCCCCCTCCCTTTTATTAAAATATGTTTTTATTGATTTCAGAGAGAGGGAGAGAGAGAGAAACATAGAATCATTAATTGGTTGCCTCCTGCATGCACCCTACTAGGGATCAAGCCTGCAAACAGGGCATGTACCCTGACTGGTAATTGAACGGTGACCTCCTGTTTCATGGGTTGACACTCAACCACTGACCCACACCAGCCGAGCTCCCTACCCCTTTTTTTGCCCACTCAAGTCCATGCTTTGTACCATGGCTAGAGTTGTATTTCTAAATGAAATATGACCAGCTCTTCCTTGCTTTCACATTAAGGTTTTACCTCTCTTGCCTGGCACATTGCGCAACCTCTTTTTTTTTCTTGCTTTATCTGCAGTTTCTACAGGAAGCTCTCACCTCAGCCATCTCCACTATTATTTACTCATGTTTGCTCTGCAGTGTTCTTCCCATCGACCTCAGCTCAGTAAATGACTATTCTGAATTCAAGGGTGTCACTGAACATGTGCTTGATGAGAGCCCACCATGGATGAGGTACTGCGCAAGATCAGTAAAGAAGAAAAAGCTGGAAGCCAACAGTCAGCCCTTGTTCTGATGACTACTCCAGATATAATATCTGTTTCCACAGTAGAGTGTAAACTCCATTAGGGCAGTGAGAGGATCTGAATTATCCACTGCTGTGACTCTAGCTGTGCCTGTACTCTAGCTGGTACAAAGTAGCAGGGTGCCTAGCATAGAGGAATAAGTCAATAATTTTTTTCCTGTGTATAAATAAATGAATGAATAAATAAAAGTGACAGATACTCTTAAATTGCCTCCCACTAGAATTGTAAGTGCATATATTTAGAGTCCGCAAAAGATTAGAAGTTTCTTAGGGGCAGGGGTTGTGCCTTACTCAGGCGTGCGCTCTTTACAAAAAAAAATCACTTTTATAGAGTGGTTTCACACAGGTTATTGCTTGTTTCACATTACAACCTTACAAACTTTTTTTAAAAGATTTTTTAAAAATTGATTTTAGAGAGAGAGGTAGGGATAGGGAGAGAAATATCATTGTGAAAGAGAAATATTGATCGGCTGCCTCTTGCATGCCCCCTACAAAGGATCAAGCCTGCAACTGAGCATGTGCCCTGACTGGGAATTGAACCCGCAACCTTTTGGTGCACAGGATGAGCCCAACCAACTGAGCCACACCAGACAGGGCAACCTTATAAATTATTATCTTGATTTTATAGATAAAGAAACTTCCTTCCTCCCTTCCTTTCTTCCTTTTCCTTCCTGTTTCCTCATCTCTCTCCTTTTCCTCTAGGATGCATATGTGGTCTAGGTATTTCCTGTCTCTAATTGAGAAAGAGATTTAGAAGGGCTAAATGTAAAGGTGAATATAATGAGGGCCAGCGAGGCTATTTGCCCTAGGTTGCACATATATGAAGCACTCAAATACAACCTTTTGATGTTATGTCTGAATAAAGTCAAAGTTTGTGTGTGTGCTTGTGGCTTTTTGTTAAATGTAAAAATGTACAATTTTTGTATAATATTTTGTCTTATCATTTTTCTTTTAAACATACTAGGAGTCATAACATTGGGAAGAGGCCCAGGTTCAAAGAAATTAGGTAACCTGATAAAAGTCTGACCCGTACTTAAGGGTCTAAGCCAGGACTAAAACCCAGGATGTCTCCTCATCCAGAGAAGCAACACTGCCCAAAATGATTTCAGTATGGTCTATATATGGAGGTTAAGCTCATGGGATTTAGAGTCGGGTAGATGTGTTCCTTTCAAAGGTAAAACAGTTACATTGCAACCTTGGCAAATAATTCAGCTTCCTCATTTTAAAACTGAAGGCTATAATGGTACCTACCGCAGAGTGTTCGTTCCTATTAGGATTAAATGAAAATGCATGCACTTGAAGCATTCAGTACAGGCCTGGCATGTAGTCAGCGCGTAATAAATGGTAGTTCTTATTATAAGAACTGTATTTGTTGAATGAATGACTGGCATATAACGCCTGCATTCAACTTGAAGCTTGGAACTATCACAGTCGCTCAACTGAAGGGACAGGAGCTATATAGCACTCGCCAATTTTTTCTGGAAATAAATCTTTGTGGGAGGATAATCAATGGTTGGAAAATGTGAGCCTTGAGGCAACAAAGCTCTGATCCCCAGGTCCCAGCCAGGAAGGCAAGCCTCCCCGGCGGGCTGCAGCCACCGTGCATAACCTCCCCTGAACTGAGTGGCAGCTGGCTAGGCACGCCCAGGGGTAAGGCTGCTTCAGAAGCCGGGTTTTAGTGGAGTGGAGCAAGCAGTATCTCTTCTAATTCCGCTTATCTTATTCTCGGAAACCACACCCTGGAGGCTTGAAGGAAGGACTCCAAAACCGCGGGGCGGAGGCTTCCGCGAGGCCCCAGACCTGACCATCTATGGTCACAGAGCGCACCGAACTAACAGGAAGTGGGGCGAGCTTCCACCTTCCCAGTCCCGGCCGAACGAACGAGGCAGCAGAGGGCACGCCCAGAAGCCCGGGGCTGAGCCCACGCGCCCTCGTCCACCCTCTCCCCACACCCAGCCTCTGCAGTTCCACCCAGAACACTGTCCAAGGCCAACGTCACAAACGGGGAAACCGAGGTATGCACACCCAGAGAGAGGCGGAGCTTAGCCTTTATCGCCTCGCATAGTTGATGGCCGCCAAGAACTCCGCCCCTCAGAAAAACTACCCCTTGGTCCCTCCAAGACCCCCTCTGGACTGTTGTGAACCCGGAGCAGCCGTTGCCATTGAAACCATACTGGTAGGAGAATTAGCCACTTACCTGTCTCCTTCTATGGAGGTGGAGCTTAGCCAGTAATTTCATCCCTTCATTGGTCCCGGCGCTTGAGGCCCCCACAGTTAGATGAAGGCGTGGCCAGATAGGACACGCCCTTCAGGGTCGCTCCGCCCTATGGGCGGGGCTGTTTTGCATGTGCACTCCGAGCTGGCGGGTAGACACCGGGGCGTGGTGAATAGGGGGTGGAGTCACGAGCAGGGCGGCCGGACTTCCTCCCCCGCGCTCCTCCAGCCAGGCATTTCAGCTGGCCGTTCGTTTCCGGTGGGGGTGCCGCGCCCAGTGAGGGCCCGGAAGTGGGTCGCGCGAAGATTGCTGGGCGGTTCTTGCCGGAAGTGGAAAGCGGCTGTTCGCAGTCGGGAGGTGAAGCCGAGCTCTGAGGTGAGGGTTCGCGGTCCGGTAGGGACTGGGCTGCCTTCCGCGGCCCACTGGCTCCTGGCGTTGTTAATGGCCTATGTTTCTGGCCTATGTGCGCGTGGTGAACCCTGCTGAGGGGTCTGGGGCGGAGGCCCTGAGGCCGACCTGGTATCCTGGGCGCGGTCTCTTGAGGTGGGGCCGGGGTGACCAACTGAATTGGGCTCTCCTGGGGTGGCCCTTCCCCTGGATTTCGCAGTCCCGGTCATCAGCTTCAGCGGAGGCCTGATTCCTAAGATGCCCTAGCTAAAAGGAACCTCCGAGACCTTAGTAGTCGTCCTTATCCCTATCTCGTTCCCATTGCACGTATGGGTAAATTGATCCCGGAAAGAACAGGCTGGTCTACGACCATATAGCTAATGAGGGAAATAATTGGAATCATGACTTCAGTTCTTTAAATCCAAGCCCCAGATCCTGCCTACATTCTTTTCCCCGAGAACCTCATTCTGCCTTGGAACGGTGTTCCGGTTGGTGTCCTCTCTTTGACAACTGTAAGTTAAAGGGCACCAAGATAAAGGCTTCTTGGAACTTCTTTTTTTTTTTTATGCAGCGTGTTTGGGATGCCTGGGGAGTTTTTAAAGAGAGAGAGGGGCAGGTCCTTGTATTTGCATTCAGATAGATAGTCCTCCCTTCCTGTTGCTCTTATTCTGAAGAGGCAAGTTAACTTTATTGAGGGTGTTGCATACTTCTGGTTCTGAAATCAGATGGCTGAGGTTTGATCTTGCCCCACTGCTGAGTATCTGTAGCCATAGATGCCTTATTTAACTTCTTTGAGCCTCTTCCTCCCCCCGCCCCCACACCCCCCATCCTTTAGGTGGAGATTTCCACTCACCTCACAGAATTAAATTTAGGACAAAGTGTGTTTATTCTGTCTCAGATACTCTGCCACATCCAGGGAATGCAGTTTTGAAACAAAACCAGCTAGATCCTGCCATCAAGGAGCTAACTGTTTGCAGGGACGTTTGTTTAAGAAGTAATTATAAATGTGACGTGTTAGGAAAGAACACAGGACGCTATGGAAGTATGTAACAAGGGGCTCAGGAAAATTCCTTTTGCAGAAGTAACGTTTAAGATGAATTTTGAAGGATGAATAGGAATACGCTCGATGAAGAGAGGATGACAACTTTTTAAGGCAGAAGTTAGTATCAGAACTTTCAGTTGAACTTCTTTGTAGGAATTCCTGTTCAAGTGAAAAACGGGACAGCCCATCACCAGTTATTTCTCTAGTCTTTAATATGTGTGAGGCACAGATTAAAGGAGGCACTTGGCCCTGATGGCTAAGAATACAGTTCTCATAGAGTGGAGGAAGGGGCAGACAAGTAAAGCAGGGATGGTTTACAATGTTAAAGTGCACTGTGTGAGCACAAGGCTGTAAGACAATGAGAGGAGAAATACCTGAGCCAGATTTTCATACTTTGAGGAGGAAATGGGAGACTAAGTCTTGCAGATTTATTTAGCCATATGGTGAATCTGAAAAAGGAATTTGCATGCAAAGAGTACAAAAGCAAGGACATGGAGATCTGGACATGTGAAAGACCATGACTAGTTCAGTGTGACTAGAATTCTAGTAATGCTTGGAGAAGTGAAGGAAATGGGAAGTGGTGGGGGTCAAATATGAAGGACCTTGTAAACCATGTTAGGAAATACGGATCTGGCCCAACTGGAGTGGCTTAATGGTTGAGCGTCAGCCTATGAACCAGGAGGTCATGGTTTGATTCCCAGTCAGGGAACGTGCCTGGGTTGCAGGCTTGATCCCCATTGGGGAATGTACAGAGGCAAGCTGATCAATGATTCTCTCTCATCATTGATGTTTCTATCTTCTCTCCCTCTCCCTTCCTCTCTGAAATCAATAAACATATATATATATATATATATATATGAAATGTGGAATGTGGATCTGACCCTGAAAGCTATGAGAAGGCTTTGAAGGCTTTTTTGTAGGAAAATTATGTTGTCAGATTTATGTTTTATTGTATTTATTTTTAAATATGCTTTTATTGATTTTAGAAATGAAGGGAGAGGGAGAGAAGCACTGATGTGAGATAAATATTGGTTGGCTGCCTCCTGCATGGCCCTCCACCCCCCAACTCCCCACTGGGGAGCTAGTCTGCAAGTCCGACATATGCCCTGACCGGGAATCGAACCAGTGACCTTTTGGTGCATGGGATAGTGCTCAACCAATTGAGCCACATAGGCCAAGGCAGATTTATGTTTTAGAAAGTTCAGTCTGTCAAATGGGAAGAGACATGAGAGAAAGTAGACCAGTGTTTGGAAGCTGTTGCCATAATCATAATTTTAAATAGGGCAATGGCAGTGGAAAGGAGAGGAGGAATCAGTGTTAAAAGATGAAATCCATAGAACTGGAGGCTGGTTGTTTATGGGATTGAGGAAATAGGAGTAGTCTAGATTGATTGCCTGGTTTTCTGGCTTAGGGAAATGGGTAGAACCTGTCACCAAGATAAGGTATTATGAGAGGGAAGGCTGGGTTGGGCAGGTGGCAGGGAAAGAAAATTAATTTTGGATATATTGAGTACAAGGTGTTTGCAGCACATCCAAGCAAAGATGTGTTATAAGGTACTCAAATAGTGGAAACAGCAAGAGCAAAGATGTGGAGGCAGGAGAGGGCTTATGTTGTTCCATGAAGTACTGGAACCTGGAGTTTGTGGCAGAAGATAAGATCAGTAAAAAGGTAGATGGCTGCCAGGTTATAAATGGCTTTTGATACCTTCTTTGACTGCACTTGTATTTTCCTGCTTCCCCTCCCAATCCCCCCGAATACTTTATCAATCAGGTGGACATAATTTATATCTCAGAAGTTTAAATAAAATGTAGCAGTGAAAGTACTTTGTCATGTACAACCTGTCTTGCAAAATGAAAACGGTGGTAGTATTAAGATTCAATTAATGGATTTTTGCCTTGAGGAGGTTAGCTGTTTAGTTTGTAAAATGTTTTGTTTCCAGTAAGTAGTGATCTTTATTCTCACCCCTTTTCTTGGTTATACATACATTTGTTTAGTTGCAATTATTTTTTAAAAATATATTTTATTGATTTTTTACAGAGAGGAAGGGAGAGGGAGAGAGAGTCAGAAACATCGATGAGAGAGAAACATCAATCAGCTGCCTCCTGCACACCCGCCACTGGGGATGTGCCCACAACCAGGGTACATGCCCTTGACCAGAATTGAACCTGTGACCCTTGAGTCCGCAGGCCGACGCTCTATCCACTGAGCCAAACCGGCTAAGGCTGCAATTATTTTTTTTAACGAGGGACTAAGCCTTTAAAAATTCACTTCTTCCTTTCAATTTTCTGTGAAGCATTGTGAGTCAACGATTCATTTTACTTAAACGAGCAAATGCAAAATATCATTGGAATTTGAACCCTCTGGTTTGGAATTTAATCCTGAGATTTGAAATCTGAGGATTCTTAAGCCATAATTTACCCAGTCCTAGTGATTATGCCTTGGAATTGTCATCATCAGTTTCTTTACTTTCTGCTAACCTGGCTTTCATGCCTGTACTTCAACTTCTGCATCACAACCGGACTAATCTTACAAAGAACCATTTTCATCTCAATACCCTTCACTTTCCCAAAGAATCATATTACCAAAGAATCAAGTCTAGCCCTAGCTAGTTTTGCTCAGTGGATAGAGCATCGGCCTGTAGACTGAAGGATCCAGGATTCGATTCCAGTCAAGAGCACATGCCTGGGTTGCAGGCTCTATCCCCAGTAGGGGCATGCAGGAGGCAGCCGATCCATGATTCTCTCTCATCATTGATGTTTCTATCTCCTCTCTCCCTCTCCCTTCCTCTCTGAAATCAATAAAAATACATTAAAAAAAAAAGTCACAGGAGAAATGGAAATAAGCATAAAATTTTAAAAAAGAATTAAGTCTAAACTCCATTGTTCAATTTACAAAATTCTCCACAATCAGACTCTTATCTTAATTAGTTTCTTTTGGTGTTTTAGATTGACAATATAATTTAGAAAGTTCTAAACTGCCACATTAGCATTTTATTTGTATCTCTTGAGCTTCCCTTTGCTCCTCATTATATTGGGACAGGGTTTCTCAACTTGGCACAGTTGACATTTTGGGCTGGATAATTTTATGTTGTGGTGTTGTCCTGTGCATTGTAGAATTTTATTTACTTATTTTTAATAGATTTCTATTGATTTCAGAGAGGGAGAGAGAGAAACATCAATGATGAGAAAGAATCATTGATTGGCTGCCTCCTGCACACCCCCTACCGGGGATCAAGCCCACAAACCAAGCATGTGCCCTTGACCAGAGTCGAACACAGGGCCCTTCAGTCTGCAGGCTGACGCTCTATCCACTGAGCCAAACCGGCTAAGGCTGCATTGTAGGATTTTAGCAGTATCCCTGGCCTCTACCCATTAGATGCCAGTAGCACTCTCTCAGTTGTGACCAAAAATGTTTCCAGACATTGCCAAATTTTATTGGAGGACAGAATTACTTCTGATTGAGAACCACTGCATGAAAAAGAATCATATCAGCCCTGGCGGGTTTGGCTCAGTCGATAGAGCGTCACCTGGGGACCAAAGGGTCCCAGGTTTGATTCTGGTGCAGGGCACATACCTGGGTTGCAGGCTCAGTCCAGCGTGCAGAAGGCAGCCAATCAATGATTCTCTCTCATCATTGATGTTTCTGTCTCTCTCTTCCTCTCCCTTCCTCTCTGAAATCAGTAAAAATATATTTTTAAAAAAGAAAAAGTATCATTTCATAGCTATGGTTGTGCAATGCCTTATCTCTTCAACTAATTTTTCTAAAGGCAGGCTCCATGGCCATGCTTAGCACAGTGTATGGCACATGAAAAGTACTAGGTACCCTGCAATGAATGAATCATATGTTTCATTGAGACATCAAGAATTATTATTTATTCAAAGGATTCTTGGGTGGTCCGTGAAGGACTTGCCTTTTTGGTTTTTTTTTCTTTTCATCAGAGGATGTGTTCTTAATAGAGAAATGCTACTGATTTAGGCACTCACTAGAAGAAAGCTTTGGGTTAGTTGACAGTGCAAGTCAGGAAATTTATAGAAGGTGGAGCAAAAGTAGGTTTACAGTTGTGAGAATGAGAAATACAGAATTTATTCTTGTATTATTTATTATTGTATTATTTTTCACATGAACAACTATAAACTTACTTTTGCCCACCTTGTATGTCCCCTATATTGGGGATATATAAATTCCTGTTTTGTTCATGTGCCTGCATTTAGACAGCTTGGTTTAGTGGACAGGAATTATCATTTATTTTAAATTGCATATAGTTTATGATGTTGTATTCAATGTTTATTTGATTGATTAAATTGTTATAGTTTATCATCTTTAATGCAGTTACAGCATCCACCATGAAGCTGTTTCTTCTTGATATACTGTTCATGTAAACACCATAAAAAGAATCATGGCTCTAAAAATATTCCTCACGCACAGTGCAGCTTTGTTTGCCTTGTATTACCAAACCTATCATGTCAAACTTTTCCATCTGACTGGAAAATAGTTATAGTTGAAATGTTTCATGGAAGGAATGAGCTTGCATTTTTTTGTTTTGTTTTCTTTTTCTCCTCCAGAGGTCGTAAAAATTCCTGTATTTAAGTTAATTATAGACTTATAGTCACAGATCTTTTCATACATCTAGTTGTAGCTAAATCATGGGTAGGGACAAATGGCATCCTTGAATCTATCTTTATGCATGAGAATGGGAAATGCTGTTCTGTTTAAAGCAATTGCCCAGCTGAAATCAGCCAGTTTTCCTTACACAATGTCAAAGATGCCTGCTAAATCTTCTTATGCAGTTAGTCTTCATCATATTCCTTGAATGTAAGAAAGCTAGGAACCCATTGTCACATAAAGTTATGTTTGCTCCAGACCTTTGAAACAGCTAGTTCCCAAGTCTTGACTCCAGCTTGTACATTATTACTAGCTTTACTCCTGAAGTTTCAGATAGAGGACCATGTTAAGGAGGGAACAGGAGACAAGTGCTGATATTGAATTGGATTCTTTCCCTCCCTAGAAGATAGGCCTTTCATTCTCTTAATCTAAGCCTCAGGTGGCAATGACTCAGGCACTAAATGTCATTGGTTTCATCAGTGAAACCAAATGCTTGGGGAAGAACAGTGGCTCCTGATTTGGGTTAGATTTAGATGGCATCTTTACTGGGGCAAAGTGATGTCTGTTCTGGGTTAAAACAGCCAACTTGTAAGTATCTGTCATTAGCATGTCTAAGTTTTGCTTTCTGACATGTTAGAGGCTAGTGATGAGAATTTCTATATTGTAAGTAGAACTAAGAGATACCTTATAGCTCACTGGTAGCTAAAGAGATATTTCAAGTGGAGCTGTTTAGCTTTGTTTTCATTATAAAGAAATTATATAACTTTGTTAAAGAAAGTTTGGTAAATGGAGGGGCAAATTGTCCAAACCCCATCATTCTAATGTGACAAATACTTTAAATTTTGTTTTCTTAAAAGTCTTTTTTCACAGTGCATTTAGCTATTCTGTTATAATCAGAAGTCTAAGCTAACATTGTAGTGAGCATCTTCCCACCTATCATTTTTCCCACATTAGGATTATTTTCTTAGGATAATGTCTCAGGAAAAGAATTACAAAGTCAAGGCCAAGAAAAGCCTTTTGAAGTAGATCAGTTGTACTACCATAGTATACAGGCTGAAATGTATAGTTCCTCTTCAATTTCATTTAAGGTTATAACTTAAGGGAACAACTACCAAAGTAGAAAACATTTAAGTGTAGCAACTTCCTACTCAAGTAGAAATTCAGACCACTGGCTTAATTGCCTGATGAGATGAGACAAGAATTGCAGCAGTAACCTGGTTCCATTTACTTTTGCACAACTTCCTTGAGTTGACAGGAAGAATTGGGTTGCTTCAATTGTTAGAATGATGAGAGTATGAAGCAGCTTTGACAGGTATCACAAGCCATTTCTGATTTTACTTCGTTTCAGACCACAAAAAAATTGCTGGAGAACCAATGTTCTTGTTTCTTTTTGCTCTGCATGATATCCCTTCAAGAGCCTATCCATTCTCGTGACTTCATGACATTTCTTTGCCGATGACTCGCAGACATTGATCTCCAGGCTTGATCTTCCCCAAGCTTAATTTCTAACTACTTAACTGGCCATTTCTATTGATGCTTCATCTCTTCACACACTGCATATCCAAAAATGACCTTTTTTTTTTTTTTTGCCCTAACTAGAACATTGCAGAACATGTTTCTGTCTATAGTGTCATCATTCTCTTGGGCCACTGGATTTGCAACTCTGGAATCATCTTGGGCTCCCTTTTCTGAATGCTACTGTATTCAGTAGTCAGCACTGCACAGTTGTTACTTGTTCTGTGTTTAATGCACACTTGTTTTGTGTGACCTTCGATGGTGAACCAAGATCAGTGGGTGGAAGTTGCAGGGAAACCAATTTTGCCTCCATATAAGGAAGAACTTTTAAATACTTTGAGCTGTCTGAATGGAATGGGCTGCTTCCAAAAAGTCTTGGGTTCTCCACACTGAAGGTAACTGAGCAGAGGCTACCTGACTAATTCCTGGGAATGTTCAAAGGACTGTTCTGGCATCAGATGGTGTTTTTACAAGATAGTTCCTGCACTCCCTCCTAATCCTGAAAGCCAGTGGAAGGTAGCTTTGTTTCTCCTGCAACTCCCTTAGGGCAGAAAAACTATTTTATCATTCTTTTATATTTCCACAGCACTTAATTCAGGTGCTGGTCACTTAGTTGCCTAAAACTGATTATTTGTAGGTTAATCTATTCTTTTCCTTTGTTTTCTGTATCTGGTTAGACACTAGATGTTATGGATTTTTAACTTTGAAATATAAAATATATTTTTTGTAGTAGCCTTCTTATTTTACAGATGAACAACAGCTTTCAACCTAACTTAAACCCTAGTATCTTCCTTTTTCCCCCAAATCCCATTCTGTTTCTCAGACAGTATTTGTTTTTTGTGTGTTTTTTTCTCAGATAGTATTTGTAAAATTTAACTTTCATTGTATTATTCACTCAAAATCCCTGAATGGCGTCACATTTATCACAACATCAAATACTGCCTGGCTTTCAATACCTTATTTCCCATGATACTTCATGTTGCATGATATATGTGGTCTTACTTGTACTTTTTATGCATTGCCTTGTTCTCTCTTCTTTGCTTCTGATTCCTCTGGAATGTCTTTCCTTTTTTTCTTTTACCTTTTCTATCAAGATGCCCACTTCCCTCCAACCAGATTACTTTCAATTCTCATTGATTTCTTCTGAGCTCTCAGGCTACATAGTCATTTATACTATATACTTCAGAACCATACAACATTCTGCAAAGAAAAAGCTTTAGTATAAAGGTTGACACTTTAACTTACCCCGATCCAAGTGAAGTTAGATACCTAACAACTTTTTAAAATATAGTCTTTATATAAGTGTGTATGTGTATATTGATTTCAGAGAGGAAGGGAGAGGGAAAGATAGAAACATCAATGAGGAGTTTTCAGTATTTATTATGTTGCCATTTCATCTATGTTGTCCTTCCCAATAAGAATGAACGCTTCTGGAGGGCAGAGACTGTGTCTTCTATTTCTTCAGTAGCTGCCACAGTGCTAAACACTTTCATTTATGAGCATCTGTGTGCCAGGTTGTTCTAGATACTGCAAATTAATGGGGCTGGGGTTGGGGAAAGAGAATGGATAAATATCTATCCTCCTGGGAGGCCTATATTCTAGCACACAATATGCAGTGATAACATTTTAACTACATTTTAAGGCTCTCAATGTCACTAGTCATCTATAAAATGTACTCCTTCAATTCTTAAATCTGTGTGCTAGGTAAGGATCCATTAAATGACTGTTCTAAAGTAATAAAGTTAATACTGCGGAGTTGGGACTCAGACTTTGGTCTCCTGAATCCTAGTTTTATTTAGATTTGTGTAATTAGGTTTGCCTCCTTTTCTAAAGCTTTTATGATAGTCAGGAACCTATACATTCATTTATGAAGCTTACATATAGTTCTTGGTTATTGTCAATCAAAAATGGCAAGGAATACCTGGCCGGCATGGCTCAGTGGTTGAGCATCAACCTGTGAAGCAGAAGGTCACGGTTCAATTCCCGATCAAGGCACATGCCCTGGTTGGGGGCTCGAACCTTAATAGAGGGCATCCAGGAGGCAGCCGATCAATGATTCTCTCTCATTGATGTTTCTATCCCTCTCTCCCTTCCTCTCTGAAACCAATAAAAAAATGTTAAAAAAAAAAAAAAAGAAAGAAAGAAAGAAATGGCAAGGAACAAGATGAGGCAGAGTTTTCTGCTCTGGCAATTCTATATTTTTGGGAAAACCCTTATTTTAAGCATTTGCCTTCCAGACCTGTGTCATCTAGCCTGAATGTGAAAAATATTGGCCTCCATGGAGAAAATTGAAAGCTGCTAATAATGTAACTAAAGACACCATAAAGAGGCCTTGAATTCACAGTACTGTGCTTAGCAAACAGTGGGGGCTGGATGCTCTGATGAGTCACATAATTGCTTAAAAGCCAGGTGGGCCTGGCCAGTGTGGCTCAGTTGTTGAGTGTTGATCCATGAACCAGGAGCTCAGGGTTTTGTTCTCAGTCAGGGCACATGTCCGGGTTGCAAGCTCAATCCCCAGTAGGGGACGTGTAGGAGGCAGCTGATCAATGATTCTCTCTCATCATTGATGTTTCTTTCTCTTTCTTCCCCTTTCTGAAATTAATTTAAAAAATAGTTTTTAAAAAGCCATGTGGGGTTGGGGGGAGAGATTTAGAAAATTTGTGCTCAGTGCCTAGGTTCTCTGCCTACTGGTTGTTCAATATCTGGCAAGCTTTTTAATTTTTGTTAGTTTCACTTTTTTTTCTTTTAATGAACTGTAGAGAGAGGAAGGAAGAGAGAGAAAGAAACATCGATGTGAGAGAGAAACATGGATCCATTGCCTCCTGCACACCCCCGACCAGGGATCAAATGAACAACCTGCATATGTTCCCTGACTGGGAATTAAACCCGCCAACTTTTGGTGTATGAGATCACACTCCAACCAACTGAGCCACACCAGAGTAGTTTCTTTATTCTAAAGATAGGAATCAATATCTTTATAATATATCTCATATAATTAAGTCTCTTTTTAAAATCAAGTCTTAGAAGAAGAAGCAGATTGGTGATGTAAAGCACAACTATAAGGGAATACTATATTTAATTAATATATACTTTAATAAATAAGAATTGGTTTGGAAATCTCTATAGCAATGTGATTTGTGCCCAAGAAGGTGGCATTTATTTGAAAGATCATGGTTTTTGTAAGATCCTAAAATAGACAAGTTAAAAAAGAAGAGAAAGAAAGGGGGAAAAAACACTTCCCAGATTTGTCAGAGAGAGGAAACAGCCAAACTTGTGTTGAGGGGAGGGAGAGGGTAAAGGCTATTATTATACTAGAGGCCCAGTGTACAGGATTTGTGCACTGGTGGGGAGGCGTGGCCTGTGGGGATCAGCTTGCTGCAGGAGCAGCCACTCATCCAGGTCAACTGAGCAGTGCTCCCCTCTGTGGGAGTGCACTGACCACCAGGGGGCAGCTCCTGCGTTGAGCGCCTGCCCCCTGGTGGTCAGTGTGCGTCATAGCAACTGGTCATTCTGGTCCTTTGGTCGCTGGGCTTTTATTATATAGGATAGGATTTTTATTACCTCAAGGACTCTTACCAACTTACAGTATTTACAGTGCATAGTACATTTATAGTACTGGATTTACAAAGACAAGACATGGTTTCTGCCCTCAAGTGGCCAGTGCCTATTAAATGATTAAATAAATGATTTAAAACATATGTGTTAAATGTGTGGTAGAGGTAAGTGCACAATGTGTGGGAACATATATTGGAAATGCTTCTTGGGGAGGTATTACTTAGTGGACCATAGGAGTTCTGGAGAGGGGGCAGATTGAGAAGGAAAAGCATTAGAACTAGAAAAGCTTCCTGGAGAAGGCAGAGCCTTAGCTAAGTGTTATAAGGCAGTAGGAGGTCTGAGACAGGGCAGATTAGGAAGGAAATCAACCAAGCAAAGAGGGTAGAATTATAAAGGCTCAGAAGTGAGAGAAAGCACGACTCTTTCTGGAAAGTGCTAGTAGTCCTGGATTACTGTGCTGTGCGGAGGAAAGGTGTGGCAAGAGATAAAACTGTAGTTATAGGAGATAAAGCAGGACCAGGTTCCAGGTTATGGAAACCTTGTTTGGACTTTACCCTGAATGCCCTGGGGAGTATTGAATAGTATTAAATAAAATACTATCATAATTACATTTGCATTTAAGAAGGATCACTATGGTAATATGGAGACTGGATAAAGAGAGTGTATTACTGGAATTGGGAGACTAGCAAGGAAGTTATTGCAATCTGGCAAAAACTATAAATTCTTAATTTTTGTCAATCAGGATGATGCAAGATGGAGCCTATAGATTTTGATGACTGATTAGATTTGAGGAGTAAGGAAGAAGATAATTTAGTTAACATCTATGGAATCCTATTTTTTAGGACTGAGCCAAGTACCTCTACATGGATTTCCTCTTTTTTTTTTTTTTTTAAATTCCTCACCTGAGGATAATTTCCCATTGATTTTTTAAAATATATTTTTATTGATTTCAGAGAGGAAGGAAGAGGGAGAGAGAGATAGAAACATCAATGATGAGAGAGAATCATTGATTGGCTGCCTCCTACACGCCCCGCACTGGGGATCGAGCTGCAACCTGGGCATGTGCCCTTGACTGGAATCAAACCTGGGACCCTTCAGTCCGCAGGCTGACTCTCTATCCACTGAGCAAAACCAGCCAGGGCTTCCCATTGATTTTTAGAAACAATGGGAGGGAGGGGGAGAGAGATGAAACATCTCTTATCGATTGGTTGTCTCCCACATGGTCCAGACCAGGGCCAGGGATTGAGCCTGCAACTGAGGTACATGCCCTTGATCGGAATCTAACTCAGGACCCTTCAGTCCACAGGCCAACGCTCTATCCACTGAGCCAAACCAGATAGGGCCATGCCTTTCCTCTTGATTCTCACGGCAGCCCTTTGGATTTCATATTGTGGTCTCCATTGCACAGATAAGGAAGCTGAGGCTCAGAAAGTTTGATAACACTCATAGTTATAGAGCCAACGAGTACTGTTTGTTATTCAAATCCCTATCTGTCTGACTTCTCTAAAGACAGTGCTCTTAACCCTCTATACTTGACTGCCTAACGGTTCCCAGGTTACTAGTTTGGTCATTCAGGTGACAGATGGTAGTGCTGGATTACTGAGACAGTGGGAGTGGGAGATGGGAAGTTGATTATTTCTGTTTTGGACATTTCATCTTGATATGCCTTTGAAACATCTAGGTAGAGATGTCTAGGAAGAAACTGGATTTAAAATTCTGAATCCCAGAAGAATGTCCTGCACTAGATATGCTGCTTTGGGAGTTGTTAGTCCATAGGTGGTTGTGGTGGTACCACTCAGCAAGCAGGCTGGATAATGATAGTGGAAGGTTTGGGAGTGGATGCAGCCACCTAAAGAATGTGAATGTGTGTGTAGACAATGAGACAAGATGTATCTTTTTGGTCCCTTCAGTTCTGGACATTCTTTCCCATATCATCTCACGTTTCATCCTACCCTCACCAAAAACAAAAAATTAAGTGCTGTTTTATATTTGGTTAGTGGTAGGATGAGATTAGCTATAAATGATCGCTGTTTTGACCTTCCTTTCATTCTGCTTAACTTAGCAGAGCTAGCTTGTTTAGCACTTAAAGGTTACAAGTGAAATAGGTGGAGAGAAAGGAGCCAAAATCCCATGAAGCTTTGAAGATTGGTGAGTCTTCACCAATCCTGGAAGTCTTTAGAGACACTTGTATTGTGTTTCTGTGTTGACACTAGTCTCAACCTGTAGCATCTATTTTGGGAACATGGAGGGAACATGTTTTAGAACAGGTGGTATCTATTAATGCTTGGGAGTTTATTGTATTTGCTGCCTTTCCCCCTGGATTTATCATGTGTGGTAAATAATATGCTTATCCCTGGAGAGTATGCAGAATTGGCAGCAATTCAGGAACTCAAGTGATGGTAGCATAACATAAGGGAGAATACACTGAGTGGCCAGATTATTATGATCTCAGAACGCATAATATATATATTAGAGGCCTGGTGCATGAATTCGTGCATGGGTGGGGTCCGGCCAGCCTGGCCAGGGGGAGGAGACATGGGCGATTGGCTGGCCTGCCTGCTGGTTGAACTCCTGGTTGAGGGGACAATTTGCATGTTAGCCTTTTATTATATAGGATATACACTGAGTGGCCAGATTATTATGTGTTCAGAGATCATAATAATCTGGCCACTCAGTGTATATTGGCTGCTTCTAGTTTCTCCATTTGTGAGTAGAACAGAGTTGGAGACTTCTGCTGCATCTCCAGGTCAGGGAATGGAAAGGTTTATCTGGTTTGCATTCTTATTTTTTTCTTTGATTTTCTTTTAAACAACATTCTCTGGAAGTCATCGGGCCCAGAGAGACTAGAGCCCATACACAGGAAAGAATGGACAGGGATACTTTATCTGAGCTGCTTATCTCTTCTGCTGAGAGGATAATGTGTTAAGTTGAGAAATTCTGGCATGTCATCTTTGGGGGAATTGTAGTTGTTATGGTCATTTTAGGCAGCTTCAAGGGAGTTGAGTTCATTCAGCTTCAGTTACCTGAACTAATTAATTCTTTGAAATGGAATCCCTCCAAGTCAAGGCTTTGATTGAAATTTCACAGATTTTGCCCAGGCGCCATAGTTGAGTGATTTAGCGTCGACCTTTGAACCAGGAGGTCATGGTTCGATTCCCGGTTAGGGCACATGCCTGGGTTCCAGGCTCATCCCCAACGTGGGGAGTGCAGAGTGATTCTCTCTCATCATTGATTTTTCTATTTTTCTCTATCCCTTTCCCTTCCTCTCTGAAATCAATAAAAATATACTTAAAAAAAGAAATTTCACATTTTTATTAGTTCACTTACGGTCTCAAGCATTTTATGTATATTGATAACATTTAACACTTATTTGTATGTATAATATGGGCAGCTTTCAGAACAATTGTTCCTTTGCAGGGATCCTCAAACTTTTTAAACAGGGGGCCAGTTCACTGTCCCTCGGACAGTTGGAGGGCCGGACTATAGTTTAAAAAAAAAACTATGAACAAATTCCTATGCGCACTGCGGGCCCGGGACGAGTCGGCTGCTAAGCAGGACAGGCAGCGACACCCGGCGGGCCGGATAAATGTCCTCGGCGGGCCGCACGTGGCCCACGGGCCGTAGTTTGAGGACGCCTGCTAGAGTTTTGGGATGCTATACTTCCAGTTCATTAACTTCACAAATATTTATTGAACACCTTCTATCTCTCAGGTAGTGGTCTAGATGGTAGAATATAATTGGGAACATGCCAGAGAAGATACTTTCTCTGGTGGAACATACTTTCTTTTAGGATATTAGACACTGAATGAATGAGACTAGTTCAGATAAATTAATACCTGTGAAAATCCTAGTACTTGTGAAAGATCTGTAAGAAGCTCTTCTGGATGTGTCTATTCTTCCCTACTGTGTATCCAGATCTTATCCATTCTCATTTGAAGCTTGGGTCAAATGGCAGCTTCTCCATGCTATGCTCTTGCCCCCTCTGAAATCCTGTTATTCTATCTGCAACACTCTTAGGTCCACTTAAAATTTTTTTCTATTTGTTTTATAGTTGTTAGTGTACATGTCAAGTCTCCTGTATTATATTTTGTTATTGAGGGCATGATAAATGTCCTCTTCATCTTGGTTTTGGGCATTCATATGCAGGCAGCAAGATGTTGTAGGGAAAAACATTGAACTTAGAGCCAGATTTGAATTTGAGTACTGGCTATAGGCAAGCCATTTAACTTCACTGAAATTAAGTTTCCTATCTTTAAGAGTGTAATAGTTTTCCTTCCATCCCTGAATAGTTGTTGGAAGGCACAAACCAAGATATGTGACTATACTTTATAAATACTAAATTTAAAATTTTGTGATAGCATATTCAGTAAGTATTTGAGTGAGTAAACATTTGCTTTCAGTAAACACCTTTTCCTGGGTAGTTCTCTTGCTTAATGAGGTCTTTATGATCTTGCAAATATTCTAGACTTCTGCCGAAACTGGTTTGGCTCAGTGGATAGAGCGTCGGCCTGCGGACTGAAGGGTCCCGGGTTCGATTCCGGTCAAGGGCATGTACCTTGGTTGCGGGCACATCCCCAGTGGGAGATGTGCAGGAGGCAGCTGATCGATGTTTCTCTCTCATTGATGTTTCTAGCTCTCTATCCCTCTCCTTTCCTCTCTGTAAAATATCAATAAAATATATTAAAAAAAATATTCTAGACTTCTTTTCCATCTTATTTTATTATTAAATGATTCTGTTCCTCAGAATTGGCATCTTCTTCACCCCTAAGTATTCTGTCTTCTCCTTAGGTAGGTACTATGTAATATTAAAACAATAAATGACTTTTTATCTGTTTCAGCAGGTGGTGCATTATGGCTGACATGCAAAATCTGGTAGAAAGATTGGAGAGGGCCGTCGGCCGCCTAGAGGCAGTATCCCATGCCTCTGACATGCACTGTGGGTACGGAGACAGTGCTCCAAAAGGTAAGCAATATACAGCCTGGCAGAATATTTTGAGTGAAACCTAAAATATTTTAAGGGGACCTAAGAGTGTTGGCCTGAAATGTTTTTTTCTCAGTGTATTCTCTCCTTTGGAACCAACTTCCCAAAATGCTTAATCTAGAAAGTTCATTGCCTGTAATTCGTATTGCTGTGAACAGATAAGAGAGGAAGTGACTTATGCAGGGAGGCCTGTGGTTAAGTTATTTTAACACAAGACTTCCTGCTTGTGTGCTGTTTCCTGTTCTTTAGAAAAATGACTCCAGTGTAAGACAAATGACAGGTGATATTAAAATTTCCTCTCCCCAAATGATTGGCAAAGTGGCCATTTTGCATATGCACCAATTGAGTCATAGAGTGTTAAGAGCCAAAAGGAACCTTGGGGGATCATTTTTAAAATTTTCATTTTATATATAAAACTAAGCTCAGAGAGGAAAAAAGGACTTAGTCAAGGTAACACAACCAGTTTATGTTGGTAGGTATTGGAACTAGAACCTAGGTTTCCTGACTCATGTTCATTGTATAGCCTTGCCTCTCCACTTTTATATGGAAGTGCCTTTAACAAGTCATTTTTCTGATGTATGACTGATTATTGGTGACTGTCTTCAGCAGGAGCAGTCCCTTATGTGCAAGCATTTGACTCACTGCTTGCTGGTCCTGTGGCAGAATACTTGAAGATCAGTAAAGAGATTGGAGGAGATGTGCAGAAACATGTAAGGATGTTTTGCCCTTTCCGCCCCCGCCCCCCTCCCCTTTTAAAGACTGATGGCTTTCTTCAGATCCTATTTATCCTTGGTTTAAGAGCCCTCACGGCTCCTTTCTAGCTAACTCATGGCTGGAGTTCAGTCCAGACACTGGAACCATCCTCAAATTTTTCTGCTTTTATCACATATTCTATGTGGGCTTCTTTTATATGGATAACTTGTTTGGTTCATCAAATATGGCTCTGTTCATCTTTGTGGTGAAAACTGCTACCAGTCTCATCCCAACATGTTATATAACCAAGCCTATGGTGGCTTATTAAAAAAAAGGTCATTATCATGACTTAGCATTTATAAAACTATGCTTGATAGTTACTGGTTATGCTAATATGAGTTATTTTCATACTTATCCCACAGCAGGAATATGAAGTAGGCAATGACAGGTGCCTGTCCACCCACCTCCCTCCCTTCATGTGCTGCCACCTACTTGTCACCACCACCTGACACTCGTATACGTATATTTGCTCTCCCTCTTTGGGATCCAAAATCTTCTTTCTAGTCTTTTGAGTGATTCATTGTAAGCAATAATCATGTTTAGGATCTTCCTGACCCTTCTGCAGGACTGATTGCTTGATCTTTGGAAGATTTATTTTGAGCCTGTTATAAACCATCTATTGGCAGTGGTGTTAGCTCTAGAGAATGGGACTGGGCCTTAAATAGGGGTGTTAGAAGTTTGCATTTTTACTTTAAATAGTCTAACATATGAAAACATTTTAAAAGATGTATCATTTTTATATTCTTAAAATGCAAATCCAGAAGAAATATATATTCTTATTTTAATTTTATATTTTAATAGTGCTTATAGCCCATGTTTTTTAAAAACTTTTTTTGAGCCCTAACCGGTTTGGCTCAGTGGATAGAGCATCGGCCTGCGGACTCAAGGGTCCTGTGTTCGATTCCGGCCAAGGGCATGTACCTTGGTTGCAGGCACATACCCAGTGGGGAGTGTGCAGGGGGCAGCTGATCGATGTTTCTCTCTCATCGATGTTTCTGACTCTCTATCCTTCTCCCTTCCTCTCTGTTAAAAATCAATAAAATATATTATAAAAAAAAAACAAAAACTTTTTTGACCATGACCATCAATAAGAAAATACATATTTGTAACCGATATGTTCACAAAATAGCCCTTATAACTACTTGTACTGCACTTTCATTTACTTGTTGTTGAGGGGAAATAATTTCAAGCTGACATACTGTACTTACTGTTTTGTTTTATTTTGTTCTATTTAATTGAATAAAGTGCTGGTTATGGCTCATTAAGTTGATTTTGATTCACCTGGAAGTAATACAAAATAATAGTGAATGTAAACTGTAATTGAAAAATAAAATGTAAAAAAAAAAGTTGATTTTGATTAATTACCTCTGAATGGATTATGATCCAACATTGAGAAATAGCTTTAACCTAGAGGAGTAAATACCTTGAGAATTTTAGACATAAATTTAGGCCTTTGCCTACACTGAGTGGCCAGATTATTATGATCTCTGAACACATAATAATCTGGCTACTCAGTGTATATCCTATATAATAAAAGGCTAATATGCAAATTGTCCCCTCAACTAGGAGTTCAACCAGCAGGCAGGCTGGCCAACCGCCCATGTCTCCTCCCCCTGCCAGGCTGGCTGGATCCCATCCATGCACAAATTCATGCACCGGGCCTCTAATATATATATACTGAGTGGCCAGATTATTATGCATTCAGAGATCATAATAATCTGGCCACTCAGTGTATATTTCTACCTCTGTTTTTTGTTGTTTTTTTTTTTAGAAAATAGGATCTGTTTGGTTTTTTTTTTGGTGAGAGGCCAGAAGGGATTTTTCAGTGAACTTCATATCGCACTGCATGTGCAGTTGCTAACTTAATTGATTTCATCCAAGGATAGCCCTCATCTTCATTTCCTGGATATGTGGCCCTAATTAGTTAAATTGGTACATTTAATGCTGCCATCAGTCCCTGGAATCTGGAATACCTGAGGAAAGCAACGTGAAGTGCCTAGGTTGCTACCAAAGTACATGGAAGTGGAGGTTTCAGGTTATTCTTATCAGGACCTCTCCAGTTGTAATGTGTCATCGATAGCTGTTTCTTCTCCTTTCCGGCAGGCGGAGATGGTCCATACAGGTCTGAAGTTGGAGCGGGCTCTCTTGGTTACAGCCTCTCAGTGCCAGCAGCCAGGAGGTGTAAGTTCACTACTAGTTGGTTTTCTTTTGGCTTGATGTTCAGGAGAAGTTGAGAAGTTTCTGCTGAGCTATCACAACATGCTAAAATAAACCTACCAGGCTCATGCATGATCACAATAATATCCAGAAGTAGAGTCAGACTTACATTGCCAGTTCTGGGACTATGCCATTGGGTATTTATTGAGTTGTACTAGCTTTTCTTCTGTCATTTTACTAAGGATTATAGTTACCCCTGGGACTTTGCTGCTTCCCTTTTTTTGTTTAAGAGAAAGTTTATTTTAAAAGTTACAGAGGTAGTAAGGGCAGAAGATGGGGTGGGAACCGGGTGGAGGGGAGCTATGGGGGGAAAAAGGAGAAACAATTGTAATAATCTGAATAAAGATTTATTAAAAAAAAATTAACCACAAAATAAATAAATAAATAAATAAATAAATAAATAAATAAATAAATAAATAAAAGTTACAGAGGTAGGAAAAGTGTGCTGTAGAAGAAATGGGCTCAGGGAACAAGTAACAGAGGCAAAAGAAGGGCCCTTGGAGCTTAGGAGAAAGATAAAGGCAAGGAAAATGTACCTGGGGGAAAAGTGTGGGCGTGCTCCATAGAGACAGTGGTGCTACTTCTCTTAATAAACAGCCTTTTTTAGCCTTTTGGTTGAGGCTAAATTCACTATATTGTCCCCTAAGCCCTTTGGGTCACAGGAAATGGTTCTCTTTGCTTCACTGTGAAGTGAACTCTAGTAATGCTATGTAGATCCTAAAACTTCTAAAGTACTGCTTCTCCCCTTTAACTCTACTTCTACCTCAAAATTGTATGCTGCCAAGGTATAAAAATTAATTAGAGAAAGTTGAAATTTTTGTTGGAGCCAAAGACTTTAGTTTTGTTTCTTCTTCTTGCATTTGGCTTTCCTAGGCAGATGGGTAATAAATAAAACTCCTGCTAATGTTATATTAAAATATTTGGACCCTTGGCATGCCTAAATAATGTAAAAAATAGTGTAAGATAATGTTAAATATATTAGACTTCAATTATTAATCTATCTTGAATGGTTAAAGCATTTTGTTTAAACCTTTTCTCTAAAACAAATCAGACAGTTGAGACACTATTATAGTTCCCTTGCTGTAGACTAGGGACTGGCAAACAACAGCCCACAGGCTAAATCTGGCCTGCCACCTATTTTGTAAATGAATTTTTTTTTTGGGACACAGCCATGTTCATTCTGTTACTGCTTTATGCACTACAACGGCAGAATTGAGAAACTGCAGAATGTTTGCTGTCTTTACAGAAAGTTTGTTGACTTCTGCTCTAGACTGCTAAGAACTGAGAATTAAGATGTTCAGAAAACTGAGCTTTAGAGAAAGGATAAAAACACAGAAACACAAGTCATCTTTTTTGCTAAGCTGCCTGCTCAAATGACAAACCCCCTAATTACATTTGATTCAACAGATCTCTACTTAGCAGCTGCTATATGGCTAGGAATGTGTGAAAGGCTATAAGGTTTATAAAAGAGGGTTAAGACAAAGCTTTTGTCTTTGAAGAATTAATAAGTGGGGTTGGGGGACAAAGCATGGGGTCATTAATAGTTTGGGCTGGTGTGTGATACAATGCCAAAATTGGTTATGCTGACAGTAAGTGCTGTAGGAGGCCATTGTGACTGGAGTTGGAGGGCAGTTCCTCATGAAGCATGAGGAGCATTTGAATAGATGGAAAAAGAAGAGACCATTATGAGTAAAAGCTCAGAAATGAACTAGTATCTGGTATTAGTGGGACAGAAGAGAGGCTGAAATGATAGAATTTTGTGATATAGCCAGAGTGTGAGTCCTAATCATGAAAATTCAGCCTGAGAAGTTGGAACTCTATGAGGAGAGAGAGATGAGGAACACTCTTTTAGCCATAGGAGCACTCTTTTAGCCATATCAATCTGTGCAGAATGAATACAAAGTTTATTTGGATGCTCATTGTAGCCCATAAAGAATTCTTGCCTTCAGGTAGAGCTGACAAAGCTTTTATAGAAAGATTCTAACATGAATCTTTTTCTGCATCTTTTCCTAGAATAAGCTTTCTGATTTGTTGGCTCCGATCTCAGAGCAGATCCAAGAAGCGATAACCTTTCGGGAGAAGAACCGAGGCAGCAAATTGTTCAATCACCTGTCAGCTGTCAGCGAAAGTATCCAGGCCCTGGGTTGGGTGGCTGTGGTGAGCAGCTCAGCTTCCATGGGAGGGAAGGGATAGGATGAAAAAGGTAAGGAGATAGGGCTGGAGAGGCTCTGAGTCACCGACAGCTTCTCTTTCTTAGGCACCCAAACCTGGTCCATATGTGAAAGAAATGAATGATGCTGCCATGTTTTATACAAACCGAGTCCTCAAGGAGTACAAAGATGTGTAAGTCCAGCCATTCCTCAAGGGGTAAAGGACAAACCCAGTTGGATACTTGTTGGAGTAGTGCTTTGGGGTTAAGGCTGCCCTTGGCTACTATGTTAGTTCTCCTGTTTCAGGGCTGCTTTCTAGAAAGTTTAGTAGATAATGGCTCATAGAAAGTGCATTTATAAGCTGGAAGTGTTTCTCCTTCCACTTTTGCTTCTTCAGGGTTTGTAGAGGCCCAAAGTTTTCTAATGCATACCCTTCCAAGTTTAGGATGTTTTGCTGGAGATTAAATGGACTAATGCCTTTTTTTATCCTAATCTGGCGATATGTTTATTTTAAAGCTCTAAACTTGCTTTCTTTTTTTTTAATGTATTTTTTATTGATTTCAGAGAGGGAGAGATAGAAACATCAGTGATGAGAGAGTCATTGATCAACTGCCTCCTGCATGCCCCCTACTGGGGATTGAGCCACAATCCAGGCATATACCCTTGACTGGAATTGAACCTGGGATGCTTCAGTCCACAGGCCGATGCTCTATCCATTGAGTTAAACTGGGTAGGGCTGAAGATATGTTTATTGATTTTTAGAGAGGCGGGGGGGAGAGAGGAAAAAAACATCAATCTATTACCCCTCATACATGCCCTGATCTGGAATTGAATCCACAACCTTATGGTGTACAGGACAACGCTTCACCTCACTTAACCACCTGGCCAAGGCTGGACTAATGCCTTCTAATTTGCCTGTTTAGATAAGATTTTTTTTCTTTGTTGAGGATTTCCAAACAGCCCATTGGCAAAAGTTTTAGTAAAATTTACTAGGAAATTATCCTGACTGTAGATGTGGTCAGGTAAAGTGAGAGGAAGGCTACCTGGCCAGTGCAGGTATTAAGTAAGGGGAGACATTGTATGGAGTGACTGCAGGTAGCTATTACTTAGCTGCATAGCTACCCAAACCCTTCCTTTCTTCTGTTCATCATAAATCAACCAACATTTGTTGAGTAACTACTTTGTGAAGGAGTTAGCCTTCATGTGTGTGAAGTATGTCCCAGAACACCAGGCACCTCCTTGATCTTTCCAGCAACCTGGAATTAAGCATTACATGTTTTGATTATACCCCCCGCACTTTACAGTTGAAAAAATTAGGTCCTATGCTAAATAACCATAAAGTCTTCTAGCTCATATATAAGATGAGATGTGAACCATACTTCAATGCAATTTCCTCCTGAAGGGAAGTTTTTTGTTTTTTTGGAGGGGTGCATTTCCTATATAATAAAAGCCTAATATGCTAAGTGTCCGGTCATCCGGTCAGCCATTCAACCAATCAAAGCGTAATAAGCTAATGATATGCTAAGGCTGCTCAACCGCTCGCTATGACATGCACTGACCACCAGGGGGCAGACGCTCCAACTGGTAGGTTAGCTTGCTGCTGGGATCTGGCTGATTGGGACTGAGCAAGATGGGCCGGACACGCCCTGGAGCCCTCCTGTGATCCCTCCCTGGCTGGCCAACCTCCTGCGTCCCTCCCTGGCCCCGATCATGCACCGATGGGGTCCCTTGGCCTGGCCTGCACCCTCTTGCAATCCGGGCTGAGAGGGGCCCCCCCACCCCAAGAGTGTGAATTTTGTGCACCAGGCCTCTAATTTTGACATAAGGAACTATGTCATAGTAGTCGAGTTTCTTGGAGTCCAAGAGTTTCACAGTGATGGCTTTCACAGTGAAAGATCTCTACTATGGCTTAATGCACAGGATGACTACTTTCATCAGTTTTTATGTATTAGGTTCTGCCTAAGGTCTGTGAAAAAAACAGTTTTGCTACTTTTAATTTATAAAAAAATATTTATTTTTATTTTTTAACTAGAGGCCCAGTGCACGAAATTCGTGCACGGGGGTGGGGGTATGTTCCTCAGCCCAACCTGCACCTTCTCCAATCTGGGACCCCTCAAGGGATGTCCGACTGCCCGTTTAGGCAGTAGGATCGGGCCTAAACGGGCAGTCGGACATCCCTCTCACAATCCAGGACTGCTGGCTCCCAACTGCTCGCCTGCCTGCCTTCCTGATTGCCCCCAACCGCTTCTGCCTGCCAGCCTGATCACCCCCTAACCACTCCCCTGCCAGCCTGATTGATGCCTAACTGCTCCCCTGCCAGCCCAATTGCCCCTAACTGCCCTCCCCTGCAGGCCTGGTCACCCCCAACTGCCCTTCCCTGCAGGCCTGGTCACCCCCAACTTCCCTCCTCTGCCAGCCTGGTCACCCCTAACTGCCCTCCCCTGCAGGCTTGATCGCCCCCAACTGCCCTCCCTTGCAGGCCTGGTCCCTCCCAACTGCCCTCCCCTGCTGGCCATCTTGTGGTGGCCATCTTGTGTCCACATGGGAGCAGCCATCTTGTGTGTTGGAGTGATGGTCAATCTGCATATTACTTTTATTAGATAGGATAGAGGTCTGGTGCACGGGTGGGGGCCAGCTGGTTTGTCCTGAAAGGTGTCCTGGATCAGGGTGGGGGTTCCCTTGGGGCATGGGGCGGCCTGGGCGAGGGGCCTGTGGTGGTTTGCAGGCCAGCCACGCCCCCCGGCGACCCAAGTGGAGGACCTGGTATCTGGGATTTATTTATCTTCTACAGTTGAAATTTTGTAGCCTTAAGCGGAGGCCAAAGCAGGCCAGGGCTGCAGAAGCTTGGCTTCCTCCATCGCCAGGGGCAACCCTAGCCTCCTACTCTCTCCAGCTCCGTGGCTGCCACCATTTCTGTTGGGATTTATTTATCTGCTATAATTGAAACTTTGTAGCCTGGAGTGGAGGCCTGGGCCGGCAAGGGCAGGCGGAAAGCTTGGCTTCCTCCAAGCCTCCCTCCTGCTCTCTGTGGCCGTAGCCATCTTGGTTGGATTTATTTGCATATTCACTCCTGATTGGTGGGCGTGGCTTGTGGTGTAGCAGAGGTACGGTCAATTTGCATATTATTCTTTTATTAGATAGGATAGGATTGATTTTAGAGAGAGGAAGGGAGAGAGAGAGATAGGAACATTGATGAGAAAGAAACCTCAACATCCATCAGCTACCTCCTGCACACCCCAACTGGGTATGAAGTCTACAACCCCAGCATATGCCCTGACCTGGAATCGAACTGTTCATGGGCCTATACTCAACCACTGAGCCACACCGACCTGGCAACAGTTTTGCTACTTTTTAAAAAAAAGTTTGAATAATACTGCTATAAGAGAAAGACATAATCTGAAGTGCCTGTCCTAATGGACTTTGGTCTGATTAGGGAATAGGTTTTAAAAAAGAGAAGAAAAGCTCAGTGATGATAGAAAAGCTGCTATTGAGCATAGCCTAAGGAACACCAGGCAGGAGGATGTGAGCTCACAGAGAGGGATTCTGGAATCACTATTGTAATGTACCCTGACTGCCTGTGATGAGTGCTTTAATTTTTCCAGGGATAAGAAGCATGTGGAGTGGGTTAAAACTTACTTGAGTATATGGACAGAGCTGCAGGCTTACATTAAAGAGTTCCATACCACCGGACTGGCCTGGAGCAAAACGGTCAGTGAATCCTCCTTCTTTTTACTCATCCAGGATGGGGTCCACAGGTTTCTTAGACTTTGGCGCTAACCAAGGTCCCAGAGCAATGTTAGTCTTTCAGTGGAGGGTAGAAAGAAAAAGGAGAAGGAAAGGGAAAAAAGAAAGACTAAAGAAAGCAAGAGCCAGAGAATATTCATTTCTGTTCTATTTCAGTAAACATGAGTGTGGAACAGTGGGATGGAGAGGAGACAGATGGATGAGTTACATTATTTCAGCACTCTTGAGGCTTAAAAATATAGATACAAAACCCCAATATAAATCATCAAACTAAATGCTATAATAAAGATACACTACAGCAAGCATGTCAAACTTGTGACCGGTGGGTTTAAATAAATGAGGCATGTAGCCCGCCGGCTGCGAGTTTGACATGCTTTGCACGACAGAGTATAAGAAAGAGGAATGATTCTCACTGGGAGAGATTGTACTGAAGGGGTATATTCTGATCTGAGACTTTTTGCAAGTATAAGGCAGTGAGAAGTGGGGGAAATAGGGAAGGAAACTAGCAAATGGCAAATCTTAAAGTAAATGCAGAAAAATCGGTCATCTCTGACTTCAATAAGGAAAGATAGACTTTTAGGAGAAAGGGCAGCGAAGGAAAGTAGGTTGAGACTTTTAGACTTCATAATAGGTGATAATTATAATCGATATTTGAGCAAGAAAGTGATAATGATCAGATTTGCCCTTAAGAGAGCCTCAGTTTCCAGGTTAGGGATAAGGGCACATGTGCAGACTTTGAAAGTGTTCATAGTGCTAGGGCAGTGGTTCTCAACCTTTCTAATGCCGCGACCCTTTAATACAGTTCCTCATGTTGTGGTGACCCCCAACCATAAAATTATTTTCGTTGCTACTTCATAACTGTAATTTTGCTACTATTAATGAATCGTAAAGTAAATATCTGTGTTTTCTGATGGTCTTGGGCGACCCTGCTAGCGGTTCTCAACCTGTGGGTCGCAACCCACAGGTTGAAAACCGCTGCTGTAGATCCTAAGACCATCAGAAAACACAGATATTTACATTACGATTCATTAATAGTAGCAAAATTACAGTTATGAAGTAGCAACGAAAATGATTTTATGGTTGGGGGTCACCACAACATGAGGAACTGTATTAAAGGGTCGCGGCATTAGAAAGGTTGAGAACCACTGTGCTAGGGGCTGCTACAAAAGAATTTGTAGGAGATGTAATAAAAATACAAGGAAGATTTAATGAGATTGAGGAGTTGAAAGACTCAAGGAAGATTGAACAGGCAAGCTTGGGTGCTGATGTCTTTCACTGAGATAGAGATGATGTGATTAGACAGGTAGGGGAGCGGGCAGGAGATGAAGAACTCAGTCTTGGACTTGTTGAGTCTGAGATAGTGGTGACACACTTAAGTAGATTTTTAGAAGTATGGGTTTAGAGTTGGATTAGAGGCCAAAGGAAAAATGTGAAGGTTGAAAAGAGCTGAGTTGGATCTCTGAGAAAGGGTGAGAAGGAATAGTCATGCTTTATTGGATAGCTTGACTATTATTGACCACTGTATCCGGGGTATATCCTGCACACATGTAGGACCCAGTTGGAAATGGTACAAAGGGGAAAGAGAGTATGACTGTTGTTTGTGTTTATTGTTCCAGGGGCCTGTGGCAAAAGAACTGTGTGGATTGCCATCAGGACCCTCTGCTGTATCGGGTCCTCCTCCCCCACCACCAGGTCCACCTCCCCCACCAATGCCTACCAATTCAGGGTCAGATGACTCTGCTTCACGCTCGGCACTGTTTGCACAGATTAATCAGGGGGAGGCCATCACACATGGTGAGTACTTTGGCAAGAAGAGTTGGTACAGTAAGTCGCTTGGGCCAAACCTTATCAACTAGAGATTGGACAGTGTGTAAAGCAGAACTCTGGTTTGTGTATGGTAGAATTAATTTGGGGTGTCATATTACATTAAGTTGCCCAAAGGGACAGCATAGTTGGCTTAAATGGAAATTGGAATTAGGTGATTGTAGTTGGAGGAAGCCAACTTTAGAGGAAAGTGATTGATTGATTGATTTTAATATATTTTATTGATTTTTTACAGAGAGGAAGGGAAAGGGATAGAGAGTTTGAAACATCGATGAGAGAGAAACATGATCAGCTGCCTCCTGCACACCCCCTACTGGGGATGTGCCTGCAACCAAGGTACATGCCCTTGACTGGAATCGAACCTGGGACCTTTCAGTCTGCAGGCCGATGTTCTATCCACTGAGCTAAACCGGTTAGGGCTAGAGAAAAGTGATTTATTAAGTGGCATGTATTGAGTCCCCTGTTGTGCCAAGGCATGGGGCCTGCAATTTTTCCCAGAGCTTTTTCCATGTCTACTTGGGACGACATTGTGTTGGGGGTTAACTTCCTCAGAGGATATATAATGGTCATAGAAAATTTGCATAAGAGTTACCTAAAGTTGGTGTGGAGAAAGTAGACACTCTTTTATATAGCAGGCAGAAGTCTAAATTATACAGCCCTATTTTGGGGATCTACCTAAAAGATATCTAAAGTAAAGAACAAGTTTTATAGTATTATTAATATAACTAAAAATGGTGTAACAACCTAAATATTCTAGAGTAAGGGAAATTGTTAATTGCAGTTTATCCTCTTGATGAAATACTATGCAGTCATTAAATCTCTTTCTGCAGTGAACCAAGCAGTTTACGAAAAATCTAGTATTTAAACTACTACCACCAGGAGTGGTGGAGCTAAAAAGGCCATTCAGTATTGGTTATGTAGATTGGCCATGTTCAGGAGTAAGGAGTGGGTTAGCCTGCTGAGGGTGATTATGGAATCTGTTCCCAAAAATTAAAATAGCCCAGCCCGTGTGGCTCAGTGATTGAGCGTCAGCCTATGAACCAGGAGGTCATGGTTCGATTCCTAGTCAGGGCACATGCCAGGTCGACCTACGAACCAGGTTGCGGGCTCGATCCCTCCATACATACACATGTGCCATGTTTTATCTTTTTGAATGGAACTAAGTAAGTTAACCTTAGCGTAGAAGAGAAATTATCAAGGTGCTTCTCTAAAATTGCTTTTGAGAGAACATCTCAAAGGCTCTAGTTTTGGCTTTGATTTTTTGTTAAGAATCAGTCTAAGTTAGTTATTGCCTCAGCCCAAAGCCATGATATGAAGGACAGAAACAAGGCAGCTTGTTGTTCTTTCAGCCCTAAAACATGTATCTGATGACATGAAGACTCACAAGAACCCTGCCCTGAAGGCCCAGAGTGGTCCAGTACGAAGTGGCCCCAAACCATTCTCTGCACCTAAACCAGGAGTTAACCCATCCCCTAAACCAGCCACAAAGAAGGAGCCTGCTCTACTTGAACTGGAGGGCAAGAAGTGGAGAGTGGTGAGTTAATAATTCCGGGACTCGGGGAACAAGGAGTGGACGGGGTTTTAATGGAGCACAGCCAAATGAATGCAGGGTTCTGACTTAAATTGCAAGAAGGAAAGTTTGTGATAGTCTGTTTTTTGGGATGGTGTGTGCTGCGTGATGAGATTGCTGAAAGGGGTATCTCTTTATCAGGAAAATCAGGAGAACGTTTCTAACCTGGTGATTGATGACACAGAGCTGAAACAGGTGGCTTACATATACAAGTGTGTCAACACAACATTGCACATCAAGGGCAAAATTAACTCCATTACAGTAGGTGAGTTCTTGTTGTCCTAGGCAGGCTCTGTTTTAGAGCTTGAGAGGGCAGAACCATACCTACCCTGTTCTTAAGATTCTTAAATATATTACTTTCCTTTAAAGTTATACTGTTGACCTGCTCCCTTTCTTCTAGATAACTGTAAGAAACTCGGTCTGGTGTTTGATGACGTAGTGGGCATTGTGGAGATAATCAATAGTAGAGATGTCAGAGTTCAGGTAACTTGATATTTTGGCTTTTTCCTTTGGTCCCTGAGGAATTAATTGAAAGAGACAGAGCCGACCCACAGATGTTGCTGTTGTGGGAATCTGATTCTACAAAGTCTGTAAGCTGAGCTGCTTTGGATGTGGCAGAAGAGGAGTTGGCTCTCAGAGTGAGCTCTTTCCAGCACCCATCCCAGCCTGCCCCGAGTATCCAGTATCTGTTGTGCACCTGCAAGCTTTTCATGTAGTTGTTAAATCATGTGAAACCGTGGGAGCTTTTCCTGTAAATTTCTGTTATTCTCCCCAAACTGCTGGGACTTAGTGTTCTTGGTGTTCTCTGTAGGTAATGGGTAAAGTGCCAACCATTTCCATCAACAAAACAGATGGCTGCCACGTTTATCTGAGCAAGAATTCCTTGGATTGTGAGATCGTCAGTGCCAAATCTTCTGAGATGAATGTCCTCATTCCTACAGAAAGCGGAGACTTTGTAAGTTTCTTGATCTTTTTAGTATTAAGATCAGAAGGGAC
Source organism: Plecotus auritus (assembly GCF_963455305.1). Lineage (NCBI taxonomy): Eukaryota > Metazoa > Chordata > Mammalia > Chiroptera > Vespertilionidae > Plecotus > Plecotus auritus. Next base: position 27,041,335 of record NC_137771.1, read on the forward strand.
TGAAGACTTCTTAGGTTAGACAAAGTGAGTTGATGGGCATTCTGCCCTGAGTGGGTCAAACTCAGCGACACACACTTTAAGCAGAGAAATGTGACATAGTCACACAAGGTAGCTCTCCAGAGGAGGGTAGTATCTGCCTTGCTTAGGTTGGACAGCTGCTCAGAGTAGGTAAAAGGAAAGAGAATGTGGCACAGCACTGTTGAGTTGGTGCCATGAAGCCATACATCTTCTCATTTATGCTTCATAGGCTTAACAGTCTGTTCAACATCGTTGGTCAGTGAACTGTACGGAACAGATTCAAACCTGTATCTGTCTGGCTTTGGAGCCTTTGTTCTCATTCCTACACTGCAGTGCTCCTCCATTGTGTCAGTGGTAGGGGAGGCGTTAGTAAAAGATGTGGGTAGCACTGCCAGTGACATAGCTATTTAAGGTGGGTTTGGTTTCTCTCACTACATTTTGCCTGCTCTCAGAGCTTAGTGGAAATAAGCATTGGGAGAAAAGTGTAAGACTGAATCCCAACTTATTTTTTAGCTCATATTTAAACCTGTTTATTTGCAGAATGAGTTCCCCATCCCCGAGCAGTTCAAGACCCTATGGAATGGGAAGAAGTTGGTCACCACAGTGACAGAAATTGCTGGATAAGCGAAGTGCCACTGGGTTCTTTGCCCTCTCCCTCACACCATGGGATAAATCTGTATCAAGACGGTTCTTTTGTAGATTCCCTCTACCTTTCTGCTCTTAAACTGCTTCTCTGCTTTGAGAAGCACAGCTACCTGCCTTCACTGAAATATACCTCAGGCTGAGATTTGGGGTGGGATAGCAGGTCAGTTATCTTCTGCAGGAAGGGGCAGCCTTTTCCTGTCAGCTCAACCACACCACCAGTCTGTTCTTAAGGAACTGCAGACCAGGACTGGCGTGTTTCAGCTTTCAGCCTTTGGGGATTATCCCACCAATAGTCTTTTGGGAAGAACCAAGTAGTCCCCAGGAATTAACAGCTCAAAAAGTTGACACAAGTTAATCTTTTCCTAACAGTGAGCATGAGGTAGCAGAAGCTGGTGTGATTCCAGCTTGTTCTTCTAACAGACTAATTTTTCAATGTTGACAAGTGAGGCAAGTGTTGTATTGGACCAAAGGCTGAAGCTTGGCCATCTAGCATTCCAAGCAAAATTGTTTCTTCTAAGTATTCCTTTTATTCTGCATTCCATCCTGGCTCCACCTGAACCTGAGACAATAGGTTCTCCTGTACCAGCTGCTGTGGCAGTGCCTGCACCCAGGCCAATTTAGAGTCTTGGACCCTTTCTCTGGGATCCCTGCCCAGCACATTCCTAGAGGTGACATAAAGAGAGAAAAAAAAAGAGGAAAAACACACCATTCTAAAGAATCTGGCATTCCTTCCTCCCATGCTAGGTGCCCGTCATCCATCTTCCCTGTCTCCATTGCCCTGTCATGCTCAACAGCTTTTGGCTTCTCTCCAGGCACCTGAACAAAGGACTACAATCTCCACTGTAGGCTGGTTTTCGGTTTTATGTAAGAACGTTGCACAGCATTGCTAATAAAAATTTCAGTTTTTCCCTCTAGGACAAACACATACCAAAATATGCAACTTTTTTTTGGTGGAAAGAGAGATTGTCCTGTGACTTTTACCCATTTCCTGAGGCCTGCAGAAATAAACCTTTACTTAAAGTTATACAGAAAATAGAATAAAATTAATACCAGACTTGCTTAGTATTTACCTGTGGTATTTATTGTACAGAGTTGTAAGAATATTGAAAACATGACACGAAGGTTAAGAAGCTGCTCTTTATTTTAGACAACCTCATACATTTCACATCCCCCCACTTCTTGCCCTTAAGCCTCATCTTTTAGTTGAAAAATAAGGCTTAAGTGTAGGAAAAATCACAAAGAGTAAACTTCACAGCACTAACAAGATACTTTCCTCATGTGTATCTAATCATTTCCCCAAACTGACATTCTGCACAAGTCTTCCAAAACAGTTTTGATAGGTTTTCACGGGCAGGGAAGTTGGGGTTAACATGTTCAAATTGCTCAAATAGTGTGGGGAATGGTAGAATAAGGTTAGTTTTCTTTAATATAACAGGAATTCTCAAAGTCCTTAATATGGGTTGATCTCCAAGGAGAAAAGGGATGTGCAATATTCCCCAAGCTTTTTGAGGAAACAATCTTTTTTTTCACAGAACACATCGGAAACAAGTTTGGAGTATACTAGAAAATATGATTTCTTATAATGGAAATTAGCCTGATCTCCATGTTTTCCTCCCATTCTCTGTTAATAGCAGTAACAGAGTGACTTAATCCAGACCACTAGTTATATTAAGAGATGACATATTAAGGATGGAATGGAAAGAACCACCTCCTCAGTTTTCATTTCCATTTCTACATTTTTCTTCACCTCCCTTTCTAAGTTAAGCAATACCCACACTTCCTCCCTTAAACAATCCAATTGGGTGTTACTTCCCTCCTTTTATTACAGCAACTAATTTATCACAATCTGAGGAGACCAAAAGAGTGCTACTGAAGCTAGATGGTGGGCTAGTGGAATTTGTCTAATAATTGCTAAAGACACTACAGAAGAAAACATACTCAAAGAGAGGAGGGTAGCCTTAGATTATTTAGCAACATTCAAGCAATACTCTTGCAAGCACTGGTTAAATCCCCACCAGCAAAACTTGAGAAAGCATGTCTGTGAATACCTCATGTCTGTGAATACCTGGCCTTCTCTTGGCTTGAAATGTGGCTAGATTTACGTGAGAAAGGTGTTTGCCCTTAGAATCTATGTCATTGTTTTAGTTTGTTCAGTCTCTTCTGGGCCTGGGCACAGTTCTGGCACTGACTTGCAGCAGACACTTCCTGAGACAGCTTGACTACATCAAATGGTTGTAAAATAATCTCCGTGGTTATTAACTAATTAAACACCATATGCTGATAGGATGAGGCAAAGGATAAGATTTAGATCTTAGATCTTTCCGAGTAGGTCATGTTAGATGATGACTAGAGAAAAGGGTTAGTTGCAAGCTGGATCTGTGCTCCAGTTTGGGCATGAAGGGAAGTCTTCACTAGTTTGGAAGTGCTGGGAGCTCCCTGAGCTCTGGTGCAAATTGCAAAGGTTTCACTCAAGGAAGGGTATGATGTGGGCATAAAACCATTCTTCAGACAGTTGAAGATGGTCCCCTTCTACAGCCAGGAATACTAGTTGTCCTGCATTGTCCATTTCTCTTAGCCCCAAGCGGTCCTGCAGAGAGAAATGCCATAATTAATCAAAAGGCTTACTGAAAAGTTTTGGAATAAAAGTAAAGAAAATGTTAGCTGAGCCCTGGCCAGTTTTGCTCAGTGGATAGCGTGTTGGCCTGCAGACTGAAGGGTCATGGGTTCGATTCCAGTCAAGGGCACATGCCTGGGTTGCAGGCTCGATCCCCAGTAGGGAGGGGGTGTGCAGGAAGCAGCTGAGCAGTTACTCTGTCTCATCATTGATGTTTCTATCTACCCCTCTCCCTTCTCTGAAATAAATAAAAAATGTTAGTTGAGATATATTCTCAAAATGCAATCTTTTCCCTAAGTATCACAATTTAGGTGTATTGTCAAAAATGCTAAAAAGGATACCTCCTGTTTTTTCCCCTAAGCATTAAAATTATATGCAGTTGAGATTATTCTATAGTTTTATATTTTGCTTTCTGAAGTTTTCCAAACCTTTTGGAGGACAAAACTGCCTCAAAACGTCAGTTAAGTGGAACTGAACCAAAGACAGGAGAACATTAGCTCGATAACTTAAAACATCCAACCCCTAGGTAACAAATCTGGGACACTTTCTTATCTTGCAGTTGAAAACATTGCCCATGTGCCACAGAACAAATATGGTGGGAAGATGAGCAGTTATGACAGTATCAGAATGTTCTGTGGTTACCATCAGTTTGAGTTTCACAATAAGGAGGCTCTTAAGTTGTAATTTCGAAAACTTAACAGACCTTAGCTTCCCTCTTACCTCACCCAAGAGGGGCATCAAATGTAAGAGAAAAGCCAAGAGAATTCGAGTAGAAGGCAAGTGGCTCAGACATAGCACTTGTGCATTTTGGGGAGTGTATCTCCAATATAAAATCTTTATAGAGTGTGGAGCTGGAAGTGGTGAAATGCTGCAACCTCTGCTTGAAAAACCATCTACTGCAAAAAAAGAATTCACAACTCTAGTCCCATTACCTCCTGCAGGAGCTCCCCTTGTCAGTGTCTAATTTAAAAACACTTCCACGACTATTAATGTTTTATAGTAACACCTGTCTCCTGTTTTCATTATGCCTAGGGGGCTTGTTGGATTTGATCCAGTCTGCATCTCAGCAAAAGAAGCCAGTTCTAACCTTTATACCAGAGAAAAGGAGCTAGAAAGGATGTATCCCTTGGTCATGCTTGAAAACCATGAGGTACAGGTCCTTCGACCTTCAGGATGTAGATTCTATAGACCAGCACCTAACAGACTAGTGCAACACCGAGACAGGTCAGACACCTCACGACCACTTACTGCTTTGGGGTGTACAGCACAGGGTCTATCACCCAAGAACTTGGCAGCTTCAGGAACCGGGAGCTGAAAAGGACAGTACCTCTCCCCACCCAGTTACCTGTGTGTACAGAGTGGTCTTCTGTAAGGGAATGGTTTCCTTGTCTTGGCCACTTCGGTAAAATCCAAACCACTGCAGGAAAGGAGGAAGAAATACGCAGATCACACACATGGCATATATACTGCCAAACTAACTTAAGACCAGCTGGTACCTAAGCCTAACCAACTAACGATGTCATGAAGGTGTAGTAAGGAGGAAAAATAGAATATGTCTTGAGTCATCTTTTTTTTTAAGGGTAGATCTTGAGAGATGAGTTAATCTTTTCCAAAGAGCTTTCCAATTTCCCAAAATTTCTACTTCCGATAATTATTGAGCAACTACCCTCTGAAAATCCTTGTGCTGAACTACACAAAGATGAATACATATGGTCACTCTTTTTCAAAAATCTCTAGTCTCATGAGGCACAGAACAACTAATTGTTTAGCATACTTTTCTATAAAGGTCACATACAAAATATTTTTGGCTTTAAGAGCCACATGGTTGTAACGACTCAATGCTGTCATTGTAATGCAAAAGCAGCCACAGACAATATTTTTTAAAACTTGAGTATGGCTGTGTTCCAATGGAATTTTATTTATGGACACTAAAATCTGAATTTCATATAATTTTCACTTCATCAAATATTTTTTACTTTTTCAACCACTTAAAAAAACTATTCTTAGTTCATGGGCCATACAAAAGCAGGTGGCAGGCTGGATTTGGCCTGCAGGCCATGGTTTGCTAGTTCCTGGTGGTCTGATGAGATGAGTGCTGTAATACAGGCTGATTCTACTTGAAATAGGATAGCATCCTAAATGGAGAAAGTGATCTGAGTTTGGCCTTGAAAGGTAAATAGGAGCTTGTCAGGTGGAGAAGCCCAGGGAAGGGCATTCTAAGAGACTGAAAAGCTTGAATAAAGGAACGCCAGAGAAAAAGCACAGGCCAAGTTCGGGGCATTTCAAGTAGTACAATGTGATCAGAGAATCTAAAGTGGATAGTGTAGGGAGATTAGGTTGGAGAAACAGATTGAAGCCAGGTCAAGGCAAACCTTAATGTCAACCTTAGGGACTTACAGACTTTGGGCTGGTGGTTCTGAACTGGGGTCACAGGTCTCTGAAAATCTAATCAAAATCATAGTCCCTCTGAGAATTCAACATTACCATTTTTCATACAATTCTGGCTGGTGTCCCATTTATAGACCTCAGGTGAAGAACCCCTGCTCTACACAAAGGTAAGTGGACAGGACTAAGGTTTTTCCCCCAAAGTCATTTACTACTATGGTCTGTCTTCTTGTGGCCTGCCCAAGTAGTCTCACCTCAGAATCCACAGGGTCCACAATGGAATCATTGAGGAATTTCACCATCACAAACTTCTTCAGGGCCATCAGGTTTTTCTTGTAGGACTCATTGACACCCTGGGGGGAAAGGCCAGCAGTATCTCAGAGTCATCATCAGGTTCCAGCAGGGGGATTAAAGCCTTTCAGTGCTCTGGTCTCCCTGACCCTGGACCACCATGTTTCTTTCCTATGATACATGCTGCTTTTTCAGTTTCCTGCCCAGAATATACCTTGTACAGCCTTTTTCTTAACATCCTATCTGATTGGCATGCCCCTAGCAACCAGGGTGCCATCATTAATCAGTCACTGCACTCCACAGATATCCGTCATATAGGTTAAAGACATCTAGCCAGAGAAAGCCAAGGCAAAATAAGAAGCTGCAAGTTCTGAGTGGTTTTGCTATACTACTGTTGTTCCCCCTTGGCTGGTGTGGATCCGTTGGTTGAGCATCGTCCTATGCACTGAAAGGTCACTGGTTTGGTTCCCCGTCAGGGCACAAGCCTAGGTTGCAGGGACTTGGTCCCCAGGGTTGGGGTGGGTACAGGAGGCAACCAATAAATGTTTTTTTCTCTCTCTCTTCCTTCCTCTCTAAAATCAATAAAAAACATATTTAATGTGAAATTTTAAAAAACTTCTAGATAAACACAATATAAATTAAGCCGTCTAGTTTACCGGAATCTCCCAAATCATGCTTGTGTTTGGGACACACAGTCCCCTTTGCAGTATCTCTTCTAACTAAATCTCTTTTCTGTGAAAATTTGACCCAAAAGGGACCCACCAGGAAGACTTCCCTCAGTAAACCAGCAGCTGTGAAGTTCCATGTAAGCCAGCCAGCAGCCCACTGAGCTGACCGTGCTTCAACACTAGGAAAGGGAAAGGACATAAGGGAAGAGAGCCAAATGGATTTCAGCCTCCCTAAAAGGAACTGAATCTCCGAATCACTGGCTCCCTTCCTAGAAACAGAACTTCTGTTTCCTGGGTTGTCTGGGATACTTTGGGTAAACAGTCACTGCTGATCTTTTTATAAATGTCCCAAATAGAAAAATGAATACATAACAGCAGCCTGGCTTGGGTGCTTACTCTTTCCTGATTAATATCTGCCAAGAAGATGCTGTGGTTGCGGTACATATCCTCCTTTATGGGGTCGTGCCAGTATTCTGCTTGCACCAGCCTGCAGGGGAAAAAAGAAATCAAGGTGACCAAGCTGCATGTCAGCATGCCCCTCTGCATAGGTCAGCAGGAGATTTCAAAGGGTCAGAGACCAGAGCCCTCAAGTCCCAGGCCTTGCCCTCTAATAGGGAAGACAAGACTTCCACCTACCAAAGTGCATCACCTAGACACCTGAGGCAAGGATGTGCTATTTAATACAGTAAAGAACATCTTAGCCTGGCCTGTTTGGCTCAGTCAATAGAGCATTGGCCCTCAGACTGAAGGGTCACAGGTTCAATTCCAGTCAAGGGCACGAACCTCAATTATAGGTTTGATCCCCTGCCCTGGTCAGGGCACGTGCAGGAAGCAACCAATCGATGTGTTTTACATCAGTGTTTCTCTGTCTCTCCCCCTCCTTTCCACTCTCTAAAAATCAGTGGAAAAACATCATCAAGATGATTAAAAAAAAACAAAAGTATCCTAAAACTTAGGAAAAGGACCTATCAATATTGTTCCCCTGTACCACTGAGCTTTATCACAATCATGCTTCCAAGTCATGAAAACACATGCTGTCCCCTCCCACAACCCTAAATCTTTCACTCTCCTTTGCTTTCTACTCATCCTGCAGGACTCAGCTCAAATCCCACAACCTCTGCCTCCTCTTCCCCTATTTATCTCCTCTTTATCTATCATGCCGTGCTGATACTGGGATGGAGGTCTAACCTTTCAATCACAAAGAATTTATCATACTATTGAGTGACACTAGTTTTCAGGACTCTGGTATGTCATGCAATTTTTAAGGACAAAAGGCAGGTACTTTGTGGTTATAATATTATTTCAAACACAGATCAGTTCTCTTCACACTTTACTTTGTCTCAGTCTCTCTCCACTTCCCCTTCCATTCCCTCCCAACCCTCCCCTACCAAAACTGACACCTCTACCATAAGTTCTCCCGGCAGCTAGTTCCCACTTAGCACCTGCATCTACACAGCAGTATTCCGGCTGGAGAAAAAGGCTGAGCATGGACCCAATGGGAGATGTCCTCTGGGGAAAGGGAGGAATTAGAACATGAGTGGGACTTTCTATCCCAGTTTAGCAGGAAAGGAAATCAAAATTTCTACCAAAGGAGCCAGCCCCCAACCAGAGTGAAAGAGCTGCCCAGAGGCGGTGATCCTGAAAGTGCCACTCAGCAGAGCAGCGTGGCACTAAAGCCCACTGGACCATCTACATCAGAGACGATGGAAGCTTCTGACGCCCAGGAGACGGGGCTGAGTTTAAAGGAGGCAGCAGTCAGACTGTCAGTGGTCAGAGTGACACATATAATCTATAATAATAAAAGCGTAATATGCTAATTAGACCAGACAGCCGAACAACCTTCCAGAGGTCATTCTGGACATCCTTCTGGACGAAGCTACAGCAGCGGAGGCCTAGGCAGAGGCGGTTAGGGGTGATCAGGCAGCCAGGCAGAATGGTTAGGGTGATCAGGCAGGCAGGCGAGCAGTTAGGAGCGATCAGGCAAGCGGTTAGGAGCCAGTGGTCCCGGACTGTGAGAGGGATGTCCAACTGGCAGTCGAACATCCCCTGAGGGCTCCCAGATTACAAGAGGGTGCAGGCCAGGCTGAGGGACACTCCCCCCCATGCAAGAATTTCATGCACCAGGCCTCTAGTCTGCTTATAAACGTATTTGAAAGCTTTTAAATGTTTACTTTATCCAATTTTTAAAAAGGTGATGAATTCTGAACATTTATAAAATACTGGTATTAGTTGTGGTCTTTTCATTTTGTTTTGGCATTGTTATCGCTTATTGTGTGAGAGTATTGGTCCCGCCTCGCCCCTACAAGACTGTAAGCTCCTCAGCAGTGACCGTCTGGCAGATGCTCAGTAGTAAGGGTTTGCCGAATGAAATAGAATGATGTAAGGATGTTAGAAAGTTATGAGCGAAGTAGGCTTGGCAGTAAAGGAGGGTTAGGGTTTAGAGATGTGACAAGAGTATAGTTAGAAGAACAAAAGAAGACAAAGCTTCAAGAGTAGGTGGTCAAGTGTCAAATGCTGAGAAATGTTGAGCACTGAGCCCACACACTTCTCACACAAATGGACACTCAAGTTCCTTCAGAAAATGTAGGTGAAAGAATACAAAGGCCCTAGATCTTGCCAGTCCTGGTTCTGGTGACTCAGAATGGCAGTGGGGAGGCCTAATGGCTAAGGATAAAAGAAAGAATAAAGGCAGTAATCACAGGTTGGTCAACTTTTTGTGTGAAAGGAAATAGCTAAGAAGGGACACAGGAAGAAAAGGACATTTTGTTTTGTAAGAAGCCTGGTGCACACTATTCAATCCTTACAGGAATTCCATAGAGTAAGTACTATTATTATATTCATGTTTACAAGTGAGCCAAGGGAAGGACGTGAGGATAAGCAGAAGCTGGAAGTGCTGCAGAAGGTGGGGAGGTGAAGGAGAGGGAGGCTCTTCAGGAGGTGGACAGAGAAGAAAAATGGGTTTGTACTATTTACCTCCTTTTGAACACTGAAGGGCCAGATTCGGAGAGCTTAAGTAGCTCTCCCAAAGCCACCCAGACAGCACTAGAAAGGGTAAGATATGAGCCTAAATCTGAGTCTACACTCTCCAGTGCAGCACACGAAGAGGCAGGAAGAACAGCTCCCAAGCCAGAACTTCCCAACCACAGGCCACCCTTGGTGACATAAGCCTCTACCTTCTGAGGCTCTAGCCACTGTAGCTTAGAGATTATAATAGTAACATAGCACTTACTATATACCAGGCCTATTGTAAGCACTTTATATATTAAACTATTCAATTCTTACAAGAATTCCATAGAGTAAGTACTATTATTATACGCATGTTTACAAGTGAGGCAACCATACTCCGAGTGATTAAGTAGCTTGCTCAAGGTCAAAGTGTTAGTATGTAATAGAACCAGAACACAGGAGGGGAAGACTGGGCTTTTCAATACAATGATGTTCTCTGAAAGTTGTATGTTATAATGAGAACTAGAAATGAGTACAATATGGAATCAATAAACTGTGAAGTCATAAAATAAAATGTCATGCAGCAAATGAGACAAATCAGCTTTATGTATATGTAATAATATGTTTAGATCTCAAAAACGTAATACTGAGTCCAAAAATCATTTGTAGAATAAAATGCACAATAAGATAATCCATTACATACAATTTTAAATATACAATATAACACTATTTGTTGACTGATTATGGATATGTATATATATGATACAAACTTTTAATAGGCTTTATCTGATTTGACAGTGGCTGTCACTATGGAGGGAGGACAAAGAATGGGATCTGGGAGAGATTTAAAAAATTCAAATTTATCTGAAATGTTTCTATTCTTAAAAATAGCTGAGGCAAATATGACAAAATACTTATTTTAGGTACACAGAAGCTTGTTGCATTACTCTCTGTTCTTTTTTTTAGCATATTTCTTTTTGTTTTCTTTGGAGAGAGAGGAAGGGAGAGGGAAAGAAGCATCAATATGAGAAAGATCGATCGGTTGCCTCTCGTAGGCACCTTTACCTGGGATAGTACCAAAACCTGGGTATGTGTCCTGACTGGGAATCGAGCCAGCGACCTTTTGGACGACACTCAACCAACTAAGCCACACCAGCCAGGGCTCTCTGTACTTTTATTTATTTATTTTTTTGCTAATCCTCACCCAAGGATATTTTTTCTATTGATTTTATTAGAGTGGAAGGGAAAAGGAGAGACACAGAGAGAGAAACATCAATCTGAGAGAGACACATCAATTGGTTGCCTCCCAGTCTGCAGGCCAATGCTATATCCACTGAGCCAAACCGGCCAGGGCACACTATACTTTTATGAACAATTGAAAAGTATCTGAGGCAGCTTGAGTAGCTGCCTCAGTATTTCCAGGAAAGGGTGTGACAAGTTGAGGGCAAAGATGTGGGCAAAGTGGGACAACTGAAGAAAAGCACTCTTTGAGCCATGGGGGTGGGAGCGTAGGCCCTGCAAAGCAAGGGGCATGCAGGCTGGGAGCCAGGAACCAAGGAGAGGGCCAGCTGGGAGAGCAGAGCTGGCACAGAAGACAAGAGGCCAAGGGTGGGGGATGGCAGGGAGAAAAGGAGGAAGGAGAAATCAGGAAGGGCTGCTAGTATCTCAGAGGGGAACTACAGGGCAGATTTCAGTCAGAAGGTGAGAGCGAGCTGTTACACTCACCATTACTCATTGTCCCCATCATGCCACTTCCTCACCGCCCTAGCCATGTGGCTGGGTTGGAGCGGTTGTCCATACACCAAAAGGTTGTGGATTTGATCCCCAGTCTGGGAGTGTATTGGAGACAACCAATCAATGTTTCTCTTTCACATAGCTGTTTCTCTCTCTCTCTCCCCCTTCCTCATTCTCTAAAATCAATAAACATATCCCCGGGTGAGGGTAAAAAAACAAAACAAAACAAAAACACTTCCTCACTGCTTATTCAGGGTATTAGGATATCAAATTTGCTTTGCTATGGTTAAATTATCTGAACAGTGTAGAAGACATCTTCTGGGGTCTCTGCCTAAATCAAAACCATCCTCTCTCGTGTGGGAACTGCGCCCTTCCTGCCCCCACCTACCAGTTACAGGAGCGGGTATGGTTGGTACCATGTGGTCCCACACTTCTCTGACCACAGCTAATGAGAACAAGTGGGAACCTTATCTGAGCTGGGGCATGGTCCCTTCCCTAAGAATATGAATTGGGGCAGAGAGGTTCCTGCCTCAGACTGAGGTAATCTCCTAAAGGAGCTGTGCCAGGCCACTTTTTACCATGGCAGCAGGGGTTGGTCTGCATGGAGAGAAAAAAGAAGTGAAACAGAGAGAGCAGCAATGACAACAGTTGGAGAGAGACTGCCTTAGCTCTGGATGGCTCCATTTCTCACTTTTTTTTTTTTTTTTAAGAGTGATTTATTGATTTTTTTTTGGAGGGGGGAGAGAAAGAGAGAGAGGAGCATCAATATGAGAGTGCTTCAATCGGTTGCCTCCTGCTTACTCTGCCCCCTTCTGGGGGTCAAGTGCAAACCGAGCATGTGCCCTTGACCAGGAACTGAACCTACAACCTCCTGGTGCACAGGACCACGCCCAACCAACTGAGCCATACCAACCAGGGCGATGGCTCCCATTTCTTGATTCCCATCCCTCTGAGGCCATGGGTACCAAAATATGAATTTCTTTAAAATTTACTTTGGCTTGATTTGGTTTCTTCCTTGCAACCAGGATCCTCCCTAATACAAAAGCCAACCTAGGACAATATTGCAAATAGAAAACTATTTCCTTTTGTCACGTTAAGCTCTCACCATCCCCTTCCCACTGCTCTACTTGGACTACTTGCCTCTTTAAATCTCATACTGGCCATGTGTTAAAATGAGATTTTACAAAGAAACTTTAAAAGTAAAAAGCAAATAACTTTGTAAAAATAGAAAAGTATCCTAAAAGCTAATATGTAAATGAGTTGCTGAGAACTCAGAATGCACTTCCCAGGAAAATTGTGTTATAAATGGTGAGCTATACCCTAGCTAACAGTCTAGTTCATCTACAATGTTATAAAACATATCTCAACTCATTCTCTTTATCACACTCATCTTCCTATTCCCTTGCTTAAAACCTCCCAATTTTCTCTCGTAATGTTTAGAAGACAATCCAAACTTCTTTTGTGACCTACAAGGCCTTGCATAAAATAGCTCCTGCTTCTCTGTCCAAAAGCATCTATCACTAAACTCTAGTCACCCTGGCCGAGAACAGCAAAACCTGTCTCAGGCTCGATGCTTTTGTTCCTCTTATGCTCCTTACTTCTCATCCTTCAGATCCTGCCTTAAACATCTCTTCTTCAAAGACCATTCTTTCTAAAGTAAGGGCCTCTCCATCACTGCATCCTGCTCATTTCCATCATGGCCATAGCATATTCAAGGTCACCTAGTGCATCTGCTCACTTGGAGATCCCCTTGTCCCACTAATATGTTAGTTATGTCATGAGAACAGGGACCCTGATTATCTTGTTCTCCATAGAATAGGGCCCAGCAAACAGCAGTAATTCAGTATTTGATGAAATTATGAACGAAATACTTTACAACTGTAACCAAACATTAGAGAAAACAAAATCACTGCAATAGTTATAAATAAACAGAAAGCTAAAGCTGAACTAAGTATTTTAAACCCAGCACCACTAGTGGTCACAGCCCAAACCTGCCTTAATATGAACTGAGCACTGCACTGCATGTTTTACTGTTAATTTGTTTAAGCTTCACAACTCTGCAGGAAAGTTCTATTACCCTCACACTAGAGATGAGACTCAGACACTCAAGCTCACACAGCTAGACAATGTAGAACTATGGAAGCTCTTTCCTTTTTTTTCTTTTTGCATGTCTGAAGATGTTTTTATTTTCCCTTCACATTTTTTTGTTGTTAATTCTTACCTAATGATATTTTTTTCCATTGCTTTTAAGAGAGAGAGAGAGAATGAGGAAGGGGGTCGGAGGAGGGGGGAGAGGGGGAGAGGGAGGGAGGGGGGGAGGGGGAGAGAGAGAGAGAGAGAGAGAGAGAGAGAGAGAGAAAGAGAGAGAAACATTGGTGTGAGATAGACATACCAATTGGTTGCTCTCAAATCCTTCCTGACTGGGGCCAGGAGCGAACCCTCAACTCAAGTATGTGCCCTTGACTGGAATCAAACCTGGGACCCTTCCGTCTATGGGCCGATGCTCTATCCACTGAGCCAAACTGGCTAGGGCTGTTCTTATTTAAATTAGGAGATGTGAAAGCTCTTCACATAGAAAGAGCTTATTTACTGGTGGCTTAACCACATGGAATCAGGAGTCCTGACTTGTTAGAGGATGCAAACATCAACCTGTAGGTCTTTTCTCTGGGGCCAGTTTTTCCGGAGAGGGGTCCACCAACCTTCTGCTTAGCAGGTTGCCATCATTCTGAGAGCAGAGTGGGAGGAAAGAGGAGTAGGAAGGGCTGGGTTTTCAGTATGGCATCTTTTTTTTTTAATATATTTTTATTGATTTCAGACAGGAAGGGAGAGGCAGAGAGAGATAGAAACATCAATGATGAGAGAAAATCACTGATCGGCTGTCTCCTACATGCCTCCCTACTGGGGATCAAGCCCGCAACCCAGGCTGACACTCTATTCACTGAGCCAAGTCGGCTAGGGCTCAGTATGGCATCTTATCATCATCCTGTGTTTATTACCTGGAAGTCTGGTACTTCTCTAGTTACATTGTTCCAGAAAGTAAATTTTACTTCTCTTGCTAGGGTGGAGGAGGAGCAATCACTTAAACGTGCACTTAAGAGAATTGGGGATTCTGATAATTCCTTGTAGATTTTCAACAAAAAGTCCTGTGCGCTTATCTCTATCATTCAAAGTATCTTATGCATCTTGCCCCAGACGGTTGGTTGGAGTGTTGTCCCATACACCAAAAGGTTGCGGGTTCGATCCCCAGTCGGGGCATAAATGGGAGGCAACTGATAAGATGCTTCTCTCTCTCTCTTCCCTCCTCTCTCTCTCTCAACCACTTTTCACTTTTTTTTCTTCCCACTTTTAATCAGTATTTAGGTGTCATTGTCCCCCTAGTAACTGCTCATTTATAGTCACTAATAATTCTGATTGCCAATGGTTGTGTTTGGTTCACAAAAGAAATATGAAGAAAAGGATGTGCTTTTCTTAGCCATTTGAGTTAGAATGAGAAGAATAAAGAGTAAATTAAGAACAATAAAGTATAAAGAGGCCATATATATATCCATGAGAACAAAGACTATGTAGGACATTAATAACCAAGCTATGGCTAGTCAAACCATGTAAGGGGGTAAAGCTTAGCAGTGGTTTGAGCTGCTTAAGGGAAGATGGAAATATCAAGTATCTTAGTTTCCTTCACTGACCATCAGGTGGCACTGTTGACCCATGATAGCTTTGTAGCTATGCATATAGCCACTGCAAGAAAAGGAAAAGAGCTAGCTTCCGGTTGTTTCTCTGTGAGTCACTCACAAGGCTATACTTTGGAAAATGGCTTCAAGGAAGTGTTGTATTGAAGAGTTGTTATTAGACAAGAATGATCCACTTGGAAAACCCATAGGATAGATATCATAGCCAAACTAATTGATCCCAGTTATCACCTAGAATAATCTAGGTGTACTGAATCTGAATTTCTAGGAATGGAACCCTAGAATCCATTTGTAATTAATTTCCCAGGGGTTCTAATGTATATTTTAATTTAGAAACAACTGAACATTTTCCAAAAGTGACTCTGTATGCTTTAAATACTCAAACACACACACACACACACACACACACACACACACACACACAAAGAGAAAAATAATACTCTAACACACTGAGTATTGGGGACATTGATGTAGGAGACTAACCACATGCTGCTGAGAACATAAAGAACCTGTCCTCCCAATATTAATAGTAATTGCTTGGGCTTGGTACTTTCTAAAGGCTTTTTGTTTGTTTGTTTTAAGATGGATATTTACTCTGTTGTAATTACATTCTTCTTTTATAGAAAAATGTCCTGTTTCTTTTTAAAATTATTATTAAAGCAGTTTTAGGTTTACAAAAACATTGAGCAGATAGTAGAGAGATATTTATAGGGGGGAAAATCACATTTGAATATCACTAGCCACTATGCCTGGAATCACTGTTAGCATGAAAGTCAGCATGATATTTTCATGAAGTGCTGGTTCTATGTCCTTTTCAGCTAACCATACATACCGTTCTTGAACAGCTTTATTGTAAGCCCCAGCATTCAGTGTTTTTCTGATCAAGTCACAGATGTGAGAGCTCTCTCCTGGGCACCGAGGGAGTCCAAAAACACCTAGAGCAGTAGGAGACAAATACCCGTTCCTTCAATAATTACGTATTGAACACCTACTATGTCCAAGGCACCATGAGAAACAAACAAAAAAGGCAGAGCTTGACCCTGATTTCATTCAAATATTCTTCAAGAACATAATGTATTGAGGATTAACACTATCACCAGCTTCCTCTTGGTCCCCCCACACTCTTTTCTGCCTAAGAACCTTTGCACCTGGTTCTCCCTGGAGAATATACAGGCATACATCAGAGATACTACAGGTTCAATTCCAGACCACCACAATAAAGCAAATATTGCAATGAGTCACTCAAATTCTTTGGTTTCCCATTGCATGTAAAAGTTATGTTTACACTATATTGTAGTCTATTAAGTGTGCAACAGCCTTTAGGTCTAAAAATATAATGTACATACCTTAATTAAAAATATACTTTATTGCTAAAAAAATGCTAATAATCACCTGAAACCTCAGCGAGTTGTAATCCTTTTGCTGGCGGAGGGTCTTCCCCAGATATTGATGGAAATGTAGTATTTGCAAAGCTCAATAAAGCAAAGTGCAATAATACAAGGTATACCTGTACTTCTCTTGCTGCTTCAATGGCTGGACTCATTTGCATCTCGCAGGTCCTAGCTTAGAGAAGTCATATCTACCTACCCTAACTCAAGTAGTGTCCACCCCAATTTTCTTCCCCTCTCCCAGTTACACTTTCATCCCCATTATCCTCAATAATGTTTTCGGGGGTACCAGACATAGTTCTGAGCACATATTGACAATAATTCATTTAATCCTCACAACCACCCTGTGGAATAGAAATCATTTCCAGCCCCATATTACCGATATGAAACTTTAAAACAGAGACGTTCAAGGTTAGATAAGTGATTCGGCCAGATGAACACAGCATTTTTGGCTCCAGAGCCTACACCTTTAACCAATACAAGCACAATTCTGTCCCTCAAGTATTAACCCTTTCATTTTTCTCTTTATCGTGGTTATCACTGTCTGTATTTATTTTATTTGTTTCATGTCTATCTCCCCTGCTCCCCCCAGAAATGGAAGTTTCATGAAGGAAGGGACCTTGTCTTGTTTCTAGGTTTTCCATAAATATTTGCTGAATGAATAAAATGATAAAACTGTTTTTACCAATTTGCACCTGAATAATATTTGCACTTTTAGAAAGTATTTCCTACCTATTATTTCACTTCATCCTCTGAAAAACTCCCACAAGAAGAGCAGAGCCTTATTTTAGTTTCCATCACCTGTGAAAGAGACCTAGGATACCAAATTACTTGCCCATCAGTAATAGTTAATTGGGTAAATCCAGTTTCCTGATTATAAGGAGAATCCTTCCACCTCTACACTATCCCACCTAATAGCTATACCCATCAGAACAGAGATAAAGTTCTATTCCAAAGACACATCCTTCCCCAAGAGTCTATAATTCTGTCTACATAGAAAACCTGTTGTTTTCCAAGGATCTAATAGCTACTGTTAATTTTACAGACAAAAATAAAACTTACACATTATTCTTTACCTAAGCCTAAATTCAACAGACATCACCAATGCCAGAAAACAGGAAAGGCTGTTAGACTTTCCTAATTCCTCAACCAGCACCTGCTACGTGGCTGCAAACATCTCACCTCCAGGAAATCATGTCAATTAAATTGGAGAGAAGTAGATGACAACCTAATAATTCATTTGTGTTCCAGGCCTATGGAACCCTAAGTATCTTCCTATTTCTTCAAGGATGCTCATTAGTTAGAAGCTGGGGGGGGGGGGGGGGGGGGGGCGGAAACACACAGAATTTTGCAAGGATGGCTGGCTGACTTCCTGTATAAATAGAGCTGCTAGAACTTTTTTTTTAATCAAATGGTCATGTGGGTTAAAACAGAAAAAAAAAGAGGCACAGAGCCAAAGTTACCTTGATGTTGTCCCCCAATTGAGATCAGATTGATCATGGGAGGTGAGGGACATCTCTGAGCCACTGCCCTCCTGAGGGGGAAAAAAGGATTATCACCTCTGACTGTCAGATGGAAATGTATCACCAACAATCAATTCCTCAGATTAAGACACTTAATTCTCTGTGATTCTCCAAGGCCACAGAGTTTCAGGATTTTCCTCTGATATGACCAAATACAAGTTTTTATTCTTTCATAGAAAATAAGTTAAGCTCCGTAAAGCTTCTGACAAGGGAACATTTTTTAAAATATATTTTATTGATATTTTACAGAGAGGAAGGGAGAGGGATAGAGAGCTAGAAACATCGATGGGAGAGAAACATCGATCAGCTGCCTCCTGCACACCTCCCACTGGGGATGTGCCCGCAACCAATGTACATGCCCTTGACTGGAATCGAACCCGGGACTCCTCAGTCCGCAGGCCGACGCTCTATCCACTGAGACAAACCGGTTTCTGCAACAAGGGAACATTTTAGAATAGTTCCCAGGCGGCTGGCTCTGTCTATGGAGCACGCCCAGGCCTTCCCCCGCCTCCTTCCCCAGGGACATTTTCCTTGCCTCTCTTTCCCCTAAGCCCCAAAGGGCCTACTTTTGCCTCTGTAACTTGTTCCCTGAGTCCATTTCTTCTACAGCTCACTTCTACTTCTGTGACTTTATAAATAAACTTTCTCTATAGTTTGGGGGAGGAGGTAGCATAGCTTCCCTTCCACAGGTGAAGATCCAAAATTAATTAGAGGAGTCAATCTATCTGAATAAGAAAAAAGAAATCAACTCCATGTAATTGGTATAACAGGAAGGAACTTACAGAAATTGGCCTCCCTGAGAGAATCCCATAGCATTGTAGCCTTGCTGCAATTTAGGATCCTTAGCAAGAATCTGACACACTGATGTTACTTGGGAATTGACGTTCAAGAAGAAGCTGTTCTCCACATCCTAAAAGAGGAACCACAGAGAAGTGAAAAGATGGGGCTGAAAATAAACACTGGCGTCTTCTCTAAGAGGTGAACTTGTTTAGTTTAGGTTGGAACCCTCATATAAGCCACTCAAGAGTTAAACTGCCGTTGCTTGATATGCTGCAAAGACATAAGGCAAAGCATCTGAGCAGTACATTCTATGAAACTAGTCAGCAAACTTCCCAGGAACAGCTGTGAAGAGCCTTACCTCTATCAGGGTCTTCCCAATCTCTAGAGATAAGACGTAAATTCCAGGTATTTTCTTCTCAACCATTTTTTTGATAGCACCCATGCTTAAGGGATTACAACAGCTGTCTCCTAGACAACAAGGACAATGATGGGAACTTATGAAACGTAAGAATTTTTTAAAAACTTTTGTGCTTCAAAGGGCATTAACAAGAATGTGAAAATACAACATACAGTTTGGGAGAAAATATTTGCAAAACATATATCTGATAAGGGTTTAATATCCAGAATATACAATATTAACTCTTATAACTCAATAAGAAGATAACCTAATTAAAAATGAAAGGATTTCAACACACATATCTCCAAAGATGATATACAAATGGCCAAAAAGCACATGAAAAGATGGTCAGCATCATTGCTCATTATGGAAATGCAAATCAGAACTACAATGAGATACCACTTCGTACCTTCTAGGATGGCTTTCATAAAATAATTAATTTTTAAAAATGAAAAATAACAAGTATTGGCAGGATATGGAGAAATAGGAACCTTTGTACATTGCTGGTGGAAATGTGATATGATACAGTCACTGTGAAAAGAGTCTGGTAGTTCCTCAAAAAATTAAACATCCAGTTACAGTTATCATATGACCTAGACATTTGACTTCTAGATACAGAGAAATGAAAACATGTGTCCATACAAAAACGTGTACATGAATGTTTATAGCAGCATTATTTATAACTGTCAAAAGGTGAAAATGACCCAAATGTCTACCAATGGATGAATGAATAAACTAATTGTCATACACACACACACACACACACACACACGCTGACACGTGCTACAATGTGGATGAACCTGTAAACATTATTGTAAGTGAAATAAGCCAGATAAAAGGTCACATATTGTACTGTTCCTTTTAAAGGATATATTCAAAATAGGCAAATCCATACAGACAGAAAACAGATTGGACATCTCAAGTGAGTTGTAGGAGAAGGGGAATGAAGAATGATTATTTAATGGGTACCGGCATTTTCTGGGGTATAAAAATGTTTTAAGCCGAAACCGGTTTGGCTCAGTGGATAGAGCGTCGGCCTGTGGACTGAAAGGTCCCGGGTTCGATTCCGGTCAAGGGCATGTACCTTGGTTGCGGGCACATCCCCAGTGGGAGGTGTGCAGGAGGCAGCTTATCGATGTTTCTCTCTCATCGATGTTTCTAGCTCTCTATCCCTCTCCCTTCCTCTCTGTGAAATATCAATAAAATATATTTTAAAAAAAATGTTTTAACTAGAGAGAAGTAGTGGTTGCACAACACTATAATACACTAAATGCCACTGAATTGTCTATTTTATTATGATTAATTGTATGCTACATGAGCTTCTCCTCAATATAAGAGCATTCTTGCTTAGCTCATGTTTATCAAGTAATAAACTTCAAAAGCCCATACAATATAATTGGGACACCAAATTTACAACTGAAAAATAAGCAGAGGTGCATATTCCCCTCCCTTATCATCAGAAACATCGTGGGTTAATGGACTCAAAAACGCTTTGGGCCAGAAGGGGTCAATGGGGGAAAAGGAGGACATAAGTAATACTTTCAAAAATAAAGATTAAAAAAACCACAAAACGCTTTGGAACTGAGTTTCTCTTTAAGACCAAGACTAGGGTAAGACAAGTGAAGCACATAGGACACAAAATTTAGGGAGGCACTCACTCTCAGATTCATGTAAGTGCTGACCCTCAACTTGTAACAAACTAGAGAATGAGTGCTTCCTTAAATCTAACACTCTAGGGCAGTGTGCAGCAAGTATTTTGAAAACATGGGCACTGACCTCTCTTCCCTTAGATTGTCAAATAAAAAAATGACAACAGCCAACACAATAGCCGTCTGGTGTGAATGAATCAAAATCACACCTTTCTTTTCGTCGGATCGGCAACAAATATATTTTTTGCTGTGCCGCCGAATTTTAGTAATTAGTTTGTGTATGCCATGAGATGAAAAGGGTTGAAAATCATTGCTAGGGGCTTCCTTGTTTCACCCAAGGCCCAGTCCTGTTTCTCTTCCTGTTTTAAGGAGCCAGAACTAAGAATGGGAAGCAAAGTGACTGACGGAACACTGAGTGGGAGAAGTGGGATGAGATTATTTCCCATTTTAACTTAATCATCCTATTTTCAACCTGAGAGGAAGCTTAAGAATTACTTTTTAAAGAGGAAAAGGCTAAGGATTAAAGCATCTTAGATTTCTCTCATAGTAACATTCACCGCACTGAACTGCAATTGTTGGTTCTTACCTGCCTCCCTACGGACTGACTGTGCTCTGGAAGGACATGAAGCATCTTGTGTTCTCATTTAACTCCCCTGTAGCAACCCAGGACCTGGCACAAAGCCCTGACAGACTGTCTATATTTGCTGCCTCTAATTCCTCTCTGAACACTTTCCTTCAACCCATTCCAATAAGACTCTCATTCTTTCCAAACTGCTTTTGTCAAGGTCTTTGGTAATGTTCGTGTTGCTAAATCCAGTTACCAATTCTCATCCCTTACCTTGCTTGACCTGTAAACATTCCATTCAGTTTGATTACTCTCCTCCTCTTGAAACATTTTCAGCTGTTCCCCGGACATGGCACTCTCCTGACTTGCTTCCACCTCCCTGGTTGTCCCATCACTGCCTTCTTGCTAGTTCCTTCTCATCTCCTCAACCTCCATATGTTAGGAGTGCCTCAGGGCTCAATCCTCAGACCTCTCCCCTCTTCTGTGTACACTCACTCCCTAGGTCAGTGGTCGGCAAACTGCGGGTCGCGAACCACATGCGGCTCTTTGGCCCCTTGAGTGGGGCTCTTCCACAAAATACCACGCGCGGGCGTAGCATGTACAGTGCGATTGAAACTTCGTGGCCCATGCGCAGAAGTCGGTTTTCGGCTCTCAAAAGAAATTTCAATCATTGTACTGCTGATATTTGGCTCTGTTGACTAATGAGTCTGCCGACCACTGCCCTAGGTTATATAACCTCACCCAGTCTCACAGCATTAAATACCAAATATATGCTGAAGGCTTCCCCAAGTTAAATCTCCAGCCTGTACCTCTCTCCTAAACTGCACACTCCAAATACCTCTACATCTCCTGGATGTCTAACAAGCATCTCAAATTTATTAAGTTCAAAAGCAGACCTCTGATCTTCTCACCACCCCAAGTGTGGTCCCCTACAGGTCCCCACTTTGGGGAAATGCCAACTTCATCCTTCTAGTTGTTCAGGCCAAAACCCATGGAGTCATCCTTGATTCCTTTCTATCTCTTTTCATTCCACATCTCATCTGTTAGCGAATCCCTTTGGTTCCATCTTCAAAATATTCCAAACTTTGACCACTTCTCCATTTTACTATACTGTTTCAAGCCACTGTCATCTCTCTCTCTTTTTTTTAAGTTTTGTTTTGTGGTGTTTGTTTGTTTGTTTGTTAATCCTCACCCAAGGATATTTTCTCATTGATTTGTAGAGAGTGGAAGGGAGGAGGAGAGACAGAGAGATAGAAACATCGATGTGAGAGAGACACATCGATTGTTTGCCTCCCATACGAGCCCAACCAGGGCCGGGGATGGAGCCTACAACCGAGGTACCTGCCCTTGACCGGAATCGTACCCAGGACTCTTCAGTCCGCAGGCCAATGCTCTATCCACTGAGCCAAACTGGCTAGGGCCACTGTGATCTTTTGTTTAAATTATTGTAATGGCGTCCTAACTTGTCTCCCTGCAAATGTCCATGACCTCCTACAATCTATTCTCAACTAGAGTGGTCCTTTTAAAAGTTAAGATCATGTCACTCATCTCAACTCCCCTCTCCAAGGGCTTCCCATCTCATTCCAGCCAAAGTCCCTACATTAGCCTTAGTGGGTCTAACAACACCTGCAGCCCCCCTCGCCCCACCCCTGACCTAAACCCCTATTTTCTTCTCCTTGTTCACTCAGTTCCCACCACACTGACCTGAATGTAGTTTCTAGAACATGCCAGACATACTTCTGCCTCAGGGCCTTTGCATTTGCTATTCCTTGTACCAGATAGCCACGGGTTATCTCCCTCGTGCACTTCAGTCTTTGCTCAAATATCACTTTCTCAGTGAATCCTTTCCTGATCTTGCTCTGTAAAATTGCAAGCCACCATCTTCGGTTTCCATTCCCCTCTCTGTTTTATTTTTTTATTTTCCCATCGCACTCAACACTTATCTGTACAGTCTGTCTCTCCCATTGGAAAGTAAGCTCCAAAAGAGCAAAGAATTTAGTCTGTTGCACTCTCTATTGTGTCCTCCGCATCTATAGATGCTCAATAACTATGTTATTTGGTGCCTAACAACTCTCTGTTCAATGTGTGAAGGAATAAAAGGATGGATGCCTGGGAATAAAAGGATGGATGCCTGGGTCCCTGCAGCCACAGCCCAGCTCTGCTGAACGGGTGCCAGATGCTCCATCCTGTCGCCACTGCTGTGAGGATTAAACAAACTCCACGTAAAGCCCGTATGCAGTGCACAGCCCTCTGTGAGCGCTCCCCAAAGGACAGAGCCTTCCCCTGCTCCCTTCCCAGTGCAGAGTAGCCCCCAAATCCTAACGTCGGGCCAGCCGGCTGCTGAGTGACCACGGTCCTCGCCCTTGCACTTTGCAGACGCGAACCCGCGCTGAAAGAGGGAAAGAGTCGCCAAACCCTTTTGATCCTCCTCTCACTCACTCACCCATCCCATGCCAGATCACCAGCGGCAACGGCCCGGGCGGGTCGAGATGCCCCAGGCGCAGGGCAGCGTAGGACGCCGGCAGGAGAGCGACAGCCCAAAGCCACAACGTGCTGGGCGACGCCATCTTGACTCAATCACATGACCGCGCGCCCCCGGCCGGTCTGGGCGCGAGTCGGGTGGAGCGCTTCCTCCACGCCTCCGCCTCCGCCTGGGCTTCCCCTGGGCGTGTGCCCTGCCTGTTGGTTAGTAGACTGGACACCACGGTGAGTCAGAATAACATTTATTCACCAATTACTTCACATCAAACACTATTCCAAGTGCTTTAAATCTGTTAACTGATTTGTTCTCATAACAACTGTATACACTTCTCCCCATTTTACAGTCAGGACACTGAGGCACGGAGAATTTGGGTAAGGTGCCAAGGTCACAGAGAGAGCAAATTGCAGGTTCTGTTACAGGCAGACCAGAGACAACCCTTCCCCACCCCCAAAAAAGATGCTATTGGACAGCCCCCTGAGGCAGAGGGAGAGGGCTGTCCCCAAGCTCGATTCTTGTCTTCTTGTATAAATTACTTTTTTTAAAAATATATTTTTGTTGATTTCAGAGAGGAAGGAAGAGGGAGAGAGAGATGGAAATATCCATGATGAGAGAGAATCATGGATCGGCTGCCTCCTGCATGCCCCACTGGGGGTGGGACGCACAACCCGGGCATGTAGCCTTGACCAGAACAGAACCTGGGACCTTTCAGTTCGCAGGCCGAGGCTCCATCCACTGAGCCAAACCGGCTAAGGCCGTATAAATTACTTTAAGTGAGAGACCCTGTGTGTTGTGATAAAGCCAATTTATTAAAGCAATTAAAACAAGCAATTTTTTTAAAGAAGCAAGGCAAGCAAATCTATACATCTGATTTGTGAAGCACAGACTGGCTCTCAGCTAATCCGAAGACAGGGTTGGGGTCCAGGTGTTATATCCCCCGCTGAAGTGCTGCTTGCAGTGATTTGTGGCCTTTCCAGAATTCATGAGAAGCACCTGGCAATTTTATCTTTCCAAGCGGAGACTGCTGGTTTTTCTGTTTAGGGAGTAAAAGTGCCCTTTTTTCATTTCTCCTCCCCCCTCCTCCTCCTTTCCTGCACTCTCTTATTAGGGGAGGATTTTAACCATTTGCTCTCAAATGTCCTTGGCTGGGGAAGATAATGGCTTGTTATTTACGAGCTGGCTGCAAATTGCCTACACCAGTGGTCGGCAAACTGCGGCTCGCGAGCCACATGCGGCTCTTTGGCCCCTTGAGTGTGGCTCTTCCACAAAATACCACGTGCGCGCGCAAGTACAGTGCGATTGAAACTTTGTGGCCCATGCGCAGAGGTTGGTTTTTGGCTCTCAAAAGGAATTTCAATCGTACTGTTGATATTTGGCTCTGTTGACTAATGAGTTTGCCGACCACTGGCCTACACTGTTTGGTCTTGTTTTGACTTTCTCCTCTTGGCTTTAATTCTTCTTGCCCTGGAATTTTCCTAGCTTTTCACAGCCCTGTTAACAGTTGCAAAGCCGTCGTTTTAACCACTGCATTGTACTGCCTTTGGAAGAAAAATACTTTGGGAAGGAAGAAAGGAAGGGAGAACGCAACTCTCTATTAGAAAAGGAAGAGGAGGGATAATTTCCAGCCAGGGCCAATCAAGGCAGGGTGTGTGGTACTTACTAAAGATCTAGAAGGGAAAGGTGGAATCTCAACAGGCAAAGATGAAAGGTGGGAGAAGGACTCAATCAGCCAAGGGCACATGCGGGGGTTGCAGGCTCCATGCCCAGTAGGGGCTGTGCAGGAGGCTCCATCCCCAGTAGGGGGTGTGCAGGAGGCAGGTGATCAGTGATTCTTTCTCATCATTGATGTTTCTATCGCTCTCTCCCTCCCTTCCTCTCTGAAATCAATAAAGTAGTATATTTTTAAAAATAAAATAAATAAAGGTTGACTCGTGCATGCACGATACATATAAAGCTGTCGCTGGCACCAATCTAGACAGAGCAGGAATATTCCTACCTGAACCCGTTTTCAGACATAGTCAGTTATATGTTGCTTTCTCTCGAGTTCGAAGAGCATGTGACTTTAAAGTTAAAGTTGTAAATACTTCATCACAAGGGAAATAAGTCAAGCACTCTGAAAGTGTTTTTACTCTTAATGTGGTGAACAGGGAGATATTAGAATAAGTTTAATCAATTTATCAGTCATTGTTTTTATCAATGTTGTTTTTATATCATGTTTTTGTTGTTTTTATATCATACCTTTGTTGTTATAGCATGTATTTCTTCTAATTAATTTCCTTTCAATGTGCACGAATCTATGCACTAGGCCACTGGTATTATATAAATTAACAATGTAAAATAATACGACAAATATAGAGAAGAAGCCAAGACCGGTTTGGCTCAGTGGATAGAGCGTCAGCCTGCGGACTGCAAGGTCCCAGGTTCGATTCCGGTCAAGGGCACGTAACTTGGTTGCGGTCACATCCCCAGTAGGAGGTGTGCAAGAGGCAGCTGATCGATGTTTCTCTCTCATCGATGTTTCTAACTCTCTATCCCTCTTCATTCCTCTCTGTAAAAAATCAATAAAATATATTTAAAAAATATAGAGAGAGAAGAATTTATGGAAGACTGTGAGTATGCTGATGTCCTGATCTTCCATAGCAGGGTCAATTGATTCTAATTTAAAACATGTTTTTTGAAAGAAAAAAAATATGATATCAAAATTGCTTTTTCTAACCTTAAATTGATATTTTAAGAAATAATATATCTTTTAGTGAATAAACATTTACTTGATTCTCAGCTTTTATTGTAGTGTTTTTTAATTCTGTTAAATTCAAATGAGCTTGAATTTAATACTTTATTTATTTATTTATTTATTTATTTATTTGGGGGTGGAGGGTGAGGAGTTTTTAGGTAGTTTTATTTGTGTGGGTAAAGAAGACAGGGGATTCAAATCCAAAGCTCTGTCTTCCCAAAGGGAGGCTTAGCCATTGTTTATATACACTATTCGGTCAATTACATGCTGATTTATTTGCAACTGACTACACTTTGATTGGGTTCCTGTCAAACTCATCCTGTTCACAGCCACTTCTGCGAGTATACTTTGTTATTTTTATTTATTTTTAAATGTATTTTTATTGATTTCAGAGAGGAAAGGAGAGGGAGGGAGAGATAGAAATATCAATGATGAGAGAATCATTGATCAGCTGCCTCCTGCATGCCTCCCCACACTGGGGATGGAGCCTGCAACCCGGGCATGTGCCCTGACCAGGAATCGAACTGTGAACTCCTGGTTCATAGGTCGACGCTCAACCACTGAGCCATGCCGGCTGGGCTACTTTGTTATTTTTAAATAACTTATATAGTATGATACCATTTAAAAAGTAGATATATCTGTTTATATACCTGTTAGTCTATCATACTATCTATGTAAAGGAATGGAAGAATATTTAGAATGATGTTAATCAAATGTTAATAATGGTTATATTTAGATGGTGGGGTTTAAGAGTTTTAAAATGTTTTTTCTTTGTGCTTTTTTTTGCGTTGTTTAAAGTATTTATAATGTATAATTGTTATAAGAACAATAAGCTGATTTTTCTTAAAAACAAAATGAAAAACAAACCTTCAACACTTCTCCTTAATCTTCAGGACATGGCTGAAACTTTTGTATTCAAAGTAAACATCCATGCCCTAGCGCCAGTGGTCGGCAAACTGCGGCTCGCGAGCCACATGCGGCTCGCGAGCTGCGGTTTGCCGCTCTGTTGACTAATGAGTTTGCCAACCACTGCTCTAGCTGGTTTGGCTCAGTGGATAGAACACTGGCCTGCGGACTGAAGGGTCCTGGGTTCGATTCCGATCAAGGGCACATGCCTGGGTTGCAGGCTCAATCCCCAGTAGGGCGAGTGCAGGAGGCAGCCGATCAATGATTATCTCTCATCATTGATGTTTCTATCTCTCTCTTCCTTTCCCTTCCTCTCTGAAATCAATAAAAAATATATTTACAAATTAATAAATAAATAAAAACATATTTTTTAAAAAGTAAACACCCAAAAAGGAGGACCTATGTATATTTTTAACAATAAAGATTAAAAACAACATTAATAATAATAAAAAAGTAAACACCCAGACTATTTTCCAAACCTAATTTCCTTTATTCCCACGTAAATAGGGCTTATCTGTAAGAGATGTTCCCTGAAAATCCCTGCTTCAGCTCCTTTTCCCACGTGATTTTTACCATTTTGAATGGGCTCAGCATCTTTGTTTTACCTCGACAAATCTCATAAAGCTCAACCTCTGGTCCATCTTTCCCATTGCCCTCTTCAGGGCTCATCCTCCTCCCCAGCATTTTTTAATCAAATAGTTAAAAGTATCCAGATAGAGAAGTAGAGTTCTTACTTCCACTGGATTTGGTTTTAAGAGGAACTATTTAATGAGAGGCAAGTCAAGTTCTCTAAATTTAAGTCAATTCCAGGTTATTATTTTAATAAGTAGCCTCTGAAGCTTATTAATATAATAGGAAGTGAGAACTCGCAAAGCCTGAATTTCATTGTAACTTCAAGGAGTACTGAAAGTTAATAAGATACATATCCATGCCCTAAAAAGACAAGGAACAATGGTAACATAGAGAAGTATCTGAATACTCATAGTTTCAGTTTTCTTTTTGCACACAAGTAACGCCTTTTTTTTTTTAATTTAAATTCTTTATTGTTTAAAGTATTACATGAGTCTCCTTTTCCCCCCATTGACCTCTCCCTGGCCGCTCCCACCCCCCAGCACATGTCCTCACCCCCGTACTGTCTGTGTCCATTGGTTATGCTCATATACAAGTAATGCTTTTTATATATTATGTTTTTAAATAAAGTTGCTTGCTATTAAAAACATGTGTAGTAATCATCAAGATCTAGATACCTGCCCTAACTGGTTTGGCTCAGTGGCTAGAGCGTCGGCCTGCAGACTCAAGGGTCCCAGGTTCGATTCCTGTCAAGGGCATGTACCTTGGTTGCGGGCACATCCCCAGTGGGGGTTGTGCAGGAGGCAGCTGATCTATGTTTCTCTCTCATTGATGTTTCTAACTCTCTATCCCTCTCCGTTCCTCTCTGTAAAAATCAATAAAATATATTTTTTTTAAAAAGACCTAGATACCTATTGGCTTTTTAATAAAATGAACAGAGAATTCACCAAATGACCACGTATAGTAAATACTCTTAGACTGAGAAACAATTTATTTCCGTCATCTGGGCCATGAAAAAAGACCACAATACTGTTCCAGGATTCCAGAGCGGGAGGAATAGGGAAACTGAGACAGGAAAATTAGAACAAGGCCAAACAGTGTGGGAAATTTGTAGCCAGCTTGTAACTAACAAGCCATTCATTATCTTCCCCAGCCAAGGACAAGAGAGCAAATGGTTAAGAATAAAAACAACACCTCCCTAAGGAGAGAATGCAGAAAGGGAGGGGAAAAGGGGAAAGGGAAAAAAAAACAAGTTTACTCCCTAAGCAGAAAAACCAGTAGTCTCAAGGCTAGGCAAGATAAAGTTGCCAGGTGCTTCTCATGAATTCTGGGATGGCCTCAACAAAGTAAAATGGGACCTTGAGAATTAATCTGCACCAAAATAGTCAGCAGAAGAATTTTGAGACCTATAGACAGGAGAGTATATAGCGCCTCAGACCCCCACCCAACCTGCTCTTTAGATTAGCTGAGAGCCTGTCTGCACTTCAGCTAAGATATAAGCCAGACAGGGTTGCTTGCTTTGCTTTTTCAGTAAAGGTGCATGCTTTAATTACTTTAGTAAATTGGCTTTTCACAGTCAAGGTCTCTCGTATAAATTCATTTATATGAGAAGACAAGGATCGAGATTGAGAACAGACCTCTCCACTGACTCGGGGCTGTCCTGTCCAGTAACACCTCTCTGGTGTTGGTGAGAGGTGCCTATATCAATACCATTACCTGGTGGCAACAATGAATAAAAGTAGTACCAAGGTTTCTTGGTTTGTTAACTATTGGGAGCTATAAAAATGATATTGGAAGTGAAAAAGTTAAATTAGATAGGCCATCTACATTAAACTTCTGAGAAAAAGTTTCATCTTCTTGCCCAGTGGAAAAGAATATCATTTTTTGTAACAATGTGACAACTTTTAAAGCTTTTGAACATTTTTACCATATATCCTATATAATAAAAGGCTAATATGCAAATCAACTGAACAGCGGAACGACTGGTCACTATGACGCACACTGACGGCTGGTGAGCTCAGCGGCAGTGGTGGGAGCAAGCAAACCTATGTACATCTGGCTTATACATTAGCTGAAGTGCAGACAGGCTCTCAGCTAATCTAAACACATAAATGTTTAAATTTTAAGAAGGGCATAAAAGAGAAGGTAAAGTCTCTCTTCCTCCCCATTTCTTACCAAGTTTCACTTCCTAGAGGACATTCTGTTAACAATTTATGCTGTTTAGTTTTCCTGATCTTTATCATAATTTCTTTTTTTATTTTGAGAGTACTCTTATTAAAGCTAGGGGAGTGAAACAAGAAAGGGCCTAGGATAGAAAAAGCACAGGAGAGACCTAGCTAGGCAGGCAGCTTTGACTCTCTAGAAATGTTACAGTAAAAGAAGTGACCAAGGTGTGGCTGCTGTCAGCTCCCTGGAGAGTCAGAGAAAAGAGGGCCTTGGG
Source organism: Plecotus auritus (assembly GCF_963455305.1). Taxonomy (NCBI): domain Eukaryota; kingdom Metazoa; phylum Chordata; class Mammalia; order Chiroptera; family Vespertilionidae; genus Plecotus; species Plecotus auritus. The sequence continues at coordinate 27,071,753 of NC_137771.1, forward strand.
GACAGGTGTAGGTTTAGGGAGTTAGCATGGGACAGCTGCCCAGTACTCCCCTGGTTGCAAGTCTTGTGGGGTCCCTTAGAATTTAGGAAGCATGCCTGTAGGGCAAGAGCGGAAGGGAAAGGCGCAGGAAAGGAAAGCACACCTATCCCTAAGTGGTTTGGCTCAGTGGATAGAGCGTTGGCCTGTGGACTGAAGGATCCTGGGTTCGGTTCCAGTCAGGGGCACATACACAGTTGTGGGCTTGGTCCCCAGTGGGGTGTGTGCAGGAGGCAGCTGATTGATGATTCTCTCTCATCAATGACATTTCTTTTTTTTTTTAATATATTTTATTTTTAACAGAGAGGGATAGAGAGTTAGAAACATCGATGAGAAAGAAACATTGATCAGCTGCCTCCTGCACACCGCCTACTGGGGATGTGCCCGCAGCCAAGGTACATGCCCTTGACCGGAATCGAACCTGGGACCCTTCAGTCCGCAGGCTGACGCTCTATCCACTGAGCCAAACCGGTTAGGGCTCATCATTGACATTTCTATCTCTCTCCCTTCCTCTCTGAAGTAAATAAACATATATTTAAAAAAAAGAAAGCACCTATCATAATTTCTTTAATCAGTATAATTATTTATTGGTTTACCAATTTTAACCTTTATCTTTCCACAGTAAAAGACAAATTGAAGTTTATCTTTTCACTTCTCTCCACCTCTAAATTTTTAATTGTAAATATTTGTGACACTTACATTATTTTTTGACCAAATTAAATACAAAATTAATTTGTAAAATCATACACCTATGGATGAGGACAGTGGGGGGGAGGTAAGGGCAGAAGGTGGGGTGGGAACCGGGTGGAGGGGAGCTATGGGGGGAAAAAGGAGAAACAATTGTAATAATCTGAATAAAGATTTATTTAAAAAACAACAACAAAATTAATTTGTATACAGATTGACCTAAAAATTAAAAACCGAAAACTAACATTCACCATATTATAATTTTATAAATATTAACTATAGAACCATGCAGTATGATTATACCCTTAGTGATAGAAACATATTTCTATGTCATTAAAACTTTGTAACTCAAAAGGAAATCTCCAAATACCAAAAGGCTGCGGGTTTAACTCCTAGTCAGGGTAAAAATATATCCTCAGGTGAAGATATAAAAAAAACCAACAAAAAACAACAACGCTTATCTTATGGATCTTTTTTTTTTTTTAAATATATTTTATTGATATTTTACAGAGAGGAAGGGAGAGGGATAGAGAGCTAGAAACATCAATGAGAGAGAAACATCGATCAGCTGCCTCCTGCACACCTCCCACTGGGGATGTGCCCGCAACCAAGGTACATGCCCTTGACCGGAATCGAACCCGGGACCCTTCAGTCCGCAGGCCGACGCTCTACCCACTGAGCCAAACCGGTTTCGGCTATCTTATGGATCTTTTATATTTTCCCAAACTTTTTTCACTTTGGTCTTATTCCTCTATTGTTTATATCCCATATGGTCCTCTTTATTAGATTACATTTTCATTTTGCTGAAGTATATGTATGAGTAATTTTTTTTACATAGAGTATATGGTGTTAAACATTTTGAGTTCTTACATGTTTCCTATTTTGCCCTCAGATTCAGTTGGCAGTATGACTAGGTATATTATTCTAACAAAGACTCTCTCCTTGACCAAACTTTAGACAGGCTTCCCTGCGCCGCCTTTTTGCCTATTCATCATCCTTAGGCTCTGTCCTCAGGTGCCTGGCTCAGTTTTAGCAAGAATCCTGCTACAGCCCTAAGTGGTTTGGCTCAGTGGATAGGCCTGCGGACTGAAGGGTCCCAGGTTTAATTCCGGTCAAGGGCATGTACCTTGGTTGCGGGCACATCCCCAGTAGGGGGTGTATAGGAGGCACCTGATTGATGTTTCTCTTTCATTGATGTTTCTAATTCTCTATCCCTCTCCCTTCCTCTCTGTAAAAAAATCAATAAAATATGTATTTTTTAAAAAGAATCCTGCTACATAAGTTTAGCAAGAATTACCCCCATTCTTGATATCTGATCAAGTTCCTCATTACCCACCCTTGATGTCTAAATATTTGGCCTGCTTTTAGCAAGAAACCTATTAGACAAGTTTATCAAGAATCCCCTACCCTTACCCTTGGCTCAGTGGATAGAGCGGCAGCCTGTGGACTGAAGGGTCCCAGGTTCAATTCCGGTCAAGGGCACATGCCCAGGGTTGCCACCTCGATCCCCATTAGGGGGCGTGCAGGAGGCAGCTGATAAATGATTCTCTTTCATCATTAATGTTTCTATGTCTCTCTCCCCTCTCTTTTCCTCTTTGAAATCAATAATATATATATAAAGAATCCCCTACCCTTAATGTCTCCTCTTAGTTAATTGTCCATTCATTGACCCATTCACACTGTTTTTGCCTATAAATACCCAGCTGTCTTTGCTGTATTTGGAATTGAGCTGAGTTTTGCTGAATTTTCTCTCCCAGACTCAATAATGAAATCTGTCTTTACTGCCTTTAGCTACTGTCTGGCTGTATTTCTCTTTAACAATTCTAGGTTCAAATACTTCTTCCTTCACAACTTTGAAGACATTTATTGCTAAAGATGATAACTCTCATTCCTTTATAGAGAACTGTTTTGTTTGTTTGCTTGTTTTGATATTTTTTTCTCCTTTGAATGCCTGCTTGGCCACACATATTCCTGTATAGAAAGTTAGCCTGAGTTTCCTCTGCATGTGTTTTTCCAATAGGCCTATCCCTTAAACTGGGGCTCTGTGTGAGGAGGAGGTGCATATATCACATCACCAGGCAGGGTTCTCGATAGGATGCATGGGAAGTAGGTAGGCAATCTGGTGACTTCTATACTGACCTCTTCATGAGGGTGGAGTGTACTTTGACTGAGTGAAGCGGCTGTTCCCACCTTCATTCTTTTCAAGTCTGACCTGCATTTTATCAAGCTAAATATTCTCTCTAGGATACCTCTAGGAGACAGCTCCAGACAAATCCCCACTATCTTCAGAGAGCATTCTATGCTGGGATTAGCAGACAAAGCCTTATAAAAAGTGGTTGGGTTTTTTGTTTTTTGTTTTTTTTTTCCTTTGGTGGATGACTGTGACAGATTGTCTGTAGAAAATTCACTCCATTTACTCCCTTCTGTGCTCTTCGATATCACAGGGACTGGAAATTTGGGATCGACATTTTCCAAAACACTTTACAAGTGGAGTTCAGGATAGGGCCAACCAACGAAAGCCATTCAAATGAAAGCAAAGGAGAAACAGAAGCCATACATTCTTTTGCCTTTTTAAATTATTTTTATTTTTTAATCCTCACCCGAGGATATTTTTCCATTGGTTTTTAGTGAGAGTGGAAGAGAGAGGGAAAGACATAGAGAAATATCGATGTGAGAGAAACACATCGATTGATTGCCTTCTGCACATGCCCTGACCAGGGCCCAGGCAGGGAGGAGCCTGCGACCAAAGACATGCCCTTGACCGGCATCGAACCCGGGACCCTTTGGTCCACAGGCTGACACTCTATTCACTGAGCAAAACTGGCTAGGGCAGAAGCCATGCCATCTTGCTCCTTGGGCCGCAGCAGAAAGACAAGAGTTTTTGCAGTGGCCATCAAGTGTTTTCCTACAAATTCTCCACCTTAGTGCTGCATGTGGCAGCAATCATTGCAATTCCTAACACTTCTAACTCTTTGAAAACTAGTGACAAGTCTGAGAGCAAAGGATGACTTTCCCTGACCTTCAATCCTCCAGCTCTTCTAATGGGTTGGTAAAACGGAAATAAATTCCTTCCTGCTTGAAGGAAATATCTAGAGTGGTTTCTTTTTCCCTGATTGATTCCCAACTGACACAATGACAGACAAGGAGAGCCAGGAAGATAAACGTGCTTTGACATGAAATTGTTTAAAGAAAGTCCCACATGGTGAAGGCAGAAGGTGGAAGCTCTGAGAAGAGAGAGGAAAGGGTTGAATCACCTAAGCTTACAGCAGAGAATAAAGAGTCCAAGAGCCCTTCAAGGAGAAGGTGCCTGGGGAGAACACAGTCTAATTTGTTTGCCACGGTATTCCTAGTGCACAGCACAAGCTTGACATAGAATTTATATATGATAAACATCTATATATAAAAGCCTAATATGCAGTGTCCCCTCAGGAGGTCTATCGCTCGCTATGACATGCGCTGACCACCAGGGGATGGCATGGAACAAAGGAAGGCCCTGGCTGGCAGCCGCTAGGGACCCTCTAGTGTTTAATAAATGCATGGTCTAGTAGAAAACTGTGCCTTCCTTTGTGCATCAATTAGGATACTTTTGGTTGCAAGTAATAGAAAATTCAACTCAAATAAGCATAAGTAATAAAGGAATTTATTATTCCACATAACTGAAATTTTTGTTTTCAGAGCTATGCTGAAACTTGATATTAGAACTTCAGGCAAAGCTTGACATTCCTAAAAAAGATATGGTTGGATTGCATTCTACATGGACCTATCACTGTATAGCTGGGGCTAGGCACAGGAACTACCTTTTTAGTGAGAGTCACTGGATAGATGTAGACTGCACAATGGGTAAGACATATCCAAATGACACCACTTACTGATAGAGGATCCCATTTATTTCAATAAGTCCTCACCTTCCTCTGGGGAATATATTTATTCCTTGGAACTAGTGCTGATAAGGAAGGGGTGTGGTTATGCCTCTGCCCTAGGACCTGAACCACAGAGGCAAGGCCTATAGCTACTGAATTTCCTATAGCTACGAATGATATAAAACCTAGGTCGCACTTTCTCTTACCTACTCCAGGACTTAGCTCATTAAATTATTCCCTCTTGCTTCTACATCATCAGAATTTCCCTCTCTACTTGATTGTTTCCATGAGCTCACAAGCATACTGTAATTTATCTTAAAATTGTACCTCTCTTGTACTTTACATCTTCCTCTGGTTATTATCCTGTTTCCCAGGTCCTCTTTATAGGAAGAAAAAAAAGATTTCTTATAAAGTTGTATGTCCGTGGAGTCCCTATTGTCTCTCTCATTTTCTCTTAAGCTCATTTTAATCAAGCTCTTATGCATATAACTCCACTCATAAAGCTCTCATCAAGACCACTAGTGGTGAGGGTAAAGGGGGATAAATGGTGATGGAAGGAGACTTGACTTGCGATGGTAAACACACAATATAATATACAGATGAGGTATTACAGAATTGTACCCCCTGAAACCTATCATTTTTTAAAATATATTTTTATTGATTTCAGATAGGAAGGAAGAGAGAGATAAAAACATCAATGATGAGAGATAATAATTGATCTGCTGCCTCCTGCACACTCCCTATTGGGGATCAAGCCCACAACTCGGGCATGTGCCCTTGACCAGACTCGAACCCAGGATCCTTTAGTCCGCAGGCCCACGCTCTATCCATGGAACCAAACCAGCTAGCGCTGAAATCTATAATTTTATTAACCAGTGTCACCCAATAAATTCAATTAAAAAATAAAATAGCACTAGTGGTTATTTTTCAGTCCTCATCTTTCTTTGTTTCTCAACAGCATTTGGCACAATTGACCATTCCCTCTTTTTCACTTGGCTCCCAAAACCCCACGCTCATCACACTTTTCCTCCTGTCTCACTTGCTGCTTCTCCTCAGTCCCGTCAGCTGATTCCTCCTCCTGTTCCTAACATCTAAAGGTGGAGTGTCATGAATCAGTCCTCCCACTTTTTCTCTATTTATACACGCTCCCTGGATGAGATCATCTGGTATTATAACTTTAAAAACAATGTATTACAAATGGAAGTATTTACAGGGAAAACACTAAATATACAGAATCTGTTTTAAACTATCCAACCAGGGCATAGTGGGAGAATATGAGACAAGACTAACAAAATATTAGTAATTGATTAAGCTAAGTAATGGGTATATGCATATTTATTACATTATTATCTCTACTTTTGTATATGCTTAAAATTTTTTCATAAAATAATAAATATACATACAATCTAGATACTGAATATTTCTATGTTTATGCTTCCAGTCCTGACTTTTTTCCTAAACTTCAACACGTATTTTCACCGGCCTACCCAACATTTCTACTTGCTTAACAGTCATCTCAAACTTAACATGTCTAAAGTGAACTCTGGTCATCCCCCTCTCCACCACAACCCTACCCTCCGCCCAGAAAACCTCTCCTAGAGTTTTCTGTATCTGTAAATGACATTGCATTCACCCAGTTGCTCAGACCAAAAACTTTGGAGTCATCCTTCACTCCTCTCTTTCTTTTATAATTCACATCCAGTTCCATCAGCAAAATGCATTTGGAATCTGACAAGTTCTCACCACTTTTACTGCTACCATCCTTTGTCATTTTTTACCCTGAGCTCTTGCAAATGACTTCTAACAAGTCTTCTTACTTACATTTTGGCCCCTATAATTTGTTTTCCACCAAGCAGCCAGAGTGGTTCTTTTTTTTGTGTGTGTGCACCGTTCCCAGAGGTACTGCAATACTGGGTCGATGCATGGAGTGGACGGAGCAAGCTCCTATTCCATCTCCCTGCTCCAAAATCCATTTAATATATTGTCCTTGGATAGAGGACGTATCAGATATTAAACTGATAAGAACAGATACTACACTTGATATTAACCAAAAGGCCAAGAAGCGATCAGAGTGATTCTTTGAAAATGTGGATCAGCCCTAACCTGTTTGGCTCAGTGGATAGAGCATCGGCCTGCGGAGTGAAGGGTTCCAGGTTTGATTCCAGTCACGGGCACATCAGCTGATCAATGTTTCTCTCTCATTGATGTTTCTAACTCTCTATCCCTCTCCCTTCTTCTCTTTAAAAAAAAAAATCAATAAAATATAAATAAATAAATAAATAACAATATCCTTACAGTGGCCATGTTTTCTGTACTCAGCCTCCAGCCTCACATACCTGACTACATCTCTTACCACTCTTACCATCATTCAATGAGCTCCAGCACAATGGCTGCCTGCTATTCCATGAACCCACCAAGCGACTCCCACCTTGAGGTATTTGGTACAGAGGAGAGCAAAGAAAATTGTACTATATCTAAGAATTTAAAGGCTGTAGGCAACAGCTCCATGTTTAGATACTGAAAATGAAATATTCTTAAATTTCAGCTCAAGAAAATACAAATTATATCAAGCTAAGTTGTTAACTATGAGCCATGTATTGAACAAAGCAGCAAAATAAAATAATCTTAAGTTATTTTAATCTTAATATATTTAACTACACACATTTAATTAACAGAATGTCTTAATAGTATTAATAGTATTTTATTATTAAACTCAAAAGCAAAGGACTGTCTACAAAATAGTGCATAGTGCCCTAACTGGTTTAGCTCAGTGGATAGAGCGTCGGCCTGTGGACTGAAGGGTCCCAGGTTCGATTCTGGTCAAGGGCATGTACCTTGGTTGAGGGCACATACCCAGTAGGGAGTGTGCAGGAGGCAGCTGATCGATGTTTATCTCTCATTGATGTTTCTAACTCTCTATCCCTCTCCCTTCCTCTCTGTAAAAAATCAATAAAATATATTTTAAAAAAAACAACAACAAAATAGTGCATAGTTTTGAAACAGGAATTTTTAGGGGTGAAAAAGACAGGTTTAGGAAATTTTAGAAATTAAGGGGACCATGGAAGAAGCACAGGACTGCGGAGCAAAAGAAGGTATATTTCCATAGAATAGGGGAGTTGAAAAGCTGCAACAGGTCCATTGCTATAGAATAAGGAAGCTAGAAACAGCAGAAGGTCTGTATTTACAAAATAAAGGAAGGAAGCCCCTCATCCAGAAGGAGAAGAAAGCCCAAAGGGAATAGGAAAACAAGGAAGGAGCGGAGGAAAACCTCACATGTCACATGTCCCTTTATAAACCGTGGAAAAGGGAAATCAGTGGGACTCTTTCCCCTTCCCCACATGGGAGTCTGTACTTGTTCTTCAATAAATTTCCACTTTTGCTACACTATCTTCCATCTGTGGATTCATTCTTCAACTCCAACAGACAAAGAGCCCGGGAACCATCCTGCCCAAGGGAACACTGCGTGTTTCAGTCCAAAAATCCCGCTTCACTTTCACCACGTTCTTATTTCAATCCATTTTTCTGATTCTCTTTATTATTAAAGAATACATTTGTCATGTGGCATAAAAAAGGTGGAAAGTTTGCCTTATTTTCAAGAAAAATAATAGCAGTTGCCATTTATTGATCTATTTTCTTAACTGATCCTCACAACAACTCTGACGGGTATTATCTTCATTTTATTTATTTTTAAAATTTTTATTTTTTTATTTTTTATATATCTTCATTTTATATGTGGCTTGGAAATACCTCTGATCTCACCTAAGTATAATGAACACAAATATGTCCAACATTTAGCAATATCCCAAATCTCCAAGCTCTAATCAATGAGGTCTCCTCCCCAGTTCTCTGAAATAACTGGAACTACCACTGTCACTCTTCTACTCATGAATTGCTGACCTTTGTGGAAGTCTGTTGAAACATAGTAGTCTCTATTTTACAAAACTGCTGTTTGAAATTCTCTGCTATTTTAGGTGGTTCCTTGTTCTGGGAGTCAACTCTGCTGTTCTTAGATGTTGAATTAACTGTGAATTCTGTGAATTAACTCTGCTTATTAGCTTCTGTAAACATATGCTTTTTAGCTTACTTGAATAATAGAGAAAGATAAACTTAGCTGTCTGACCTTGTAGGCTAGGGACTGATACTCCCATACTCTCATGCCAGGTGTTTTAGATATCTGAATAGAAATGTGTCGTACTCAAGGTTACAGGCTTCCTGCAAGACATCTACTAAGTATACATGGGGCTCTTTGAAAACTTGTGAAGGTCCAGAAACTCCGTATTTGGGAGATAAAGGGACTGGGGGTGGGGTATAAAAGGAGAGGGCTTCCTCCATGTTTTTAGCTCAGAATATGAGAAGCAATATTCCTCTGAGCCCACTAGCATAATAAAAGACTCCAAATTAATTGGCTCACTAAGGCGTCTGCTGTTAAACTCGCTGATTTACAACATAACACTTTGCTGCCCTCCCCTAGATCACTGAACTTTTCAACTGTTCATGCCAGAGTTGGCCCCACTGCCTATGCTGGGGTCACCTCTGGCTGGAGTTCTCTCTGTCCAGGGTGTCAGTAATTAAAGATCTTTAAACATTCCTAGGATTCAGTCCACCCGCCCAGAAACAAAAGTCCTCTAGGGGGCAGTGTAGACTAACTCCTTAGGCCAACCTAACCTGGTACCTCTGCCCACTTCTGTTAAGCTCAATGCTGAGAGAAGTTAAAGAAAAACACTTGGTCAAGACCACCAGCTAGTCAGTAGCATATTCACTCACAGTCTATCTGAACAAGTGTTTTTTACTCTGTTGGGCTATCTTGCTGACAATTCATTAGATTAAAAGGAAAAGGACAAAAGCAAGTAAATTCCATAGTAATTAAATATATGGGGCAACTCTCTGTGCCACCAGATACCAATCTATGAAGTGAACAAAAGAGAGAAGACAGTCTTTGGGAGAAGTGGTCTTTGAGGGAGAGTTAGGTCTAAGTTAAAGCAGAGAAGAGATTGAGAAAATAGGGGATTTTAAGTCACACATTCAGCAAATATTTGTGCTGGCACTGTGTTAGGCACTGAAATGGAGTGGGAAACAAGCAGACATGAACACTATCTGCAAGTTTACAACCTAGTGTGTGTGTGTGTGTGTGTGTGTGTGTGTGTGTGTGTGTGGTTAAACAAATAAATGAATACTTAAAATGAATCATTCAAGATTGTGATGTATACTATGAAGGAAGACAGAACAGGATGCCAGAAGAGAGAAAAGCAAGGGACCTACTTTAAGAGAAGAATCATGAAAATTGACAGTGAGCTGGATAGGTGAATTACGTTCCAGATAGAGAGGACCACAAGAACATTAGCATTTGAAGGACTAAAGGAAGGCAAATGTAGCTGGGGACCACTCTACTTAGACTGGATAAGTAATATCTCTTAATTCCATTCAGTAAAAATGGCAGGGAGTTCCAGGAAAAGGTGACAAATTGATCAGAAACACAGAGGCAGGAAAACTGTATATAATGGGGATGGTGGGAGTGGTGACATGTTTGGGGAGCTAGCAAGGACCTTTGTGCTCTTAGGACTAACAAGTGATAAATGGTTGGATTTAGCAGCCAGGCTAAAGATTTTTATTGTATTTGAAGTAAAAAAAGAAAGGTATGAAAAGTTTTAAGCAATGGAGATAAATTTAGGAAGTTGAATCTCAGGGAGTGAGTGGGGTGACCTAGAAGCAGGGATATCTGCTGGGACGCTCTTCCAATAGCCCAAACAAGAGAAATATAGGACTTGTGTAAAGGTGTAGTACAATAAAGAAATCGCCCCTTCTCTAAGTCCAACCAATATAACATCCCCAAAAGGAAGAACAAAGAATAATTCTCCAGGGGAAATCTCTGGCAGGAGGAAAACGACTGAAACAACCTCTGTGAGATTTTTTAGTTTTTACCTCTTTTGGGGGTTCTTTGCCATTGGGTCCCCTGATCCTGCATCAGAACACAGCAACAAAGCCTCCCTCCCAGAATGGAACACTAAGTTCCTGGGGAAGAAACAGAATTCTCTTGGGGTCCAAGGGAGAAGACTTGGGAGGGTGTGGCAACAGTTATGGGGAGTAATCATTTAAAGGGAGATTCTGGAGTATAAACACTGTTTTCTCACCTGGCCTCTACTCTCACCCCATGCTCTCCTCAGACCTGTAGAGGACACTATACTATGTTACTTATATGTTCTTATTCCCAGGAATGAATAAGTGGAAATGGGTCAGAGAAAAGATGGATGGAAGATAATTTCCCAAAGACAAATTAATAGGATTTGAAATCTCACCTGATTAGATTTCTAGGAGGAGAAAGAGAAAGAATAGAAAATAATTATGAGAGGAAGCCTGAGTGTTAAAATGGGGGTGATTTAAGATCTTCTAATTCCCTTTATACCAATTCTACCCTCCCTAAGCATCCTTCTGGTGCTAATTTTGTTTCCCAAACTGACTTTTCTATAGGGAAGCCATTATATTTCTTAGAGTAAATTAGTAAATTGGGCTCTTGTGACTTAATCACTACTGAGATGAAATGAGAGAATCAAGTTCTTGAACTTGCAAATGAGAAATTCTGGCCTAAACAGCTCCTTTAATGATGCACACTATGAGTCTGGCCTCTGATCACTTTGTCACTCACAGGGCAGTCATGAGAATAAATTGTTTCCAGCCCTGGCCAGTTAGCTCAATTGGATAGAGCATTGACCTGAATCACCAAGGTTTTGGGTTCCATCCCTGGTCAGGGCACATGCAGGAATCAACCAATGAATACATAGATGTGTGGAACAATGAATCAATGTTTCTCCCTTCTTCTCTCTCTAAAATCAATTAAGCCTAGCCAGTGTGTCTCTGTGGTTGAGGATTGACCTATGAACCTAGAGGTCATGGTTCCATTCCCAGTCAGGGCACATGCCCAGGTTGCTGGCTCAATCCCCAGTAGGGGGGTGTGCAGGAGACAGCTGATGGATGAGTCTCTCTCATCATTGGTGTTTCTGTCTCTCCCTCTCAATTCCTCTCTCTGAAATAAATAAAAATATTTAAAATCAATTTTTAAAAAAGTTAATTGTGCCCTAGCTGGTTTTGTTCAGTGGATAGATCGTCGGACTGCAGATTGAAGGGTCCTGGGGTCGATTCCGGTCAAGGGCACATGCCCGGGTTGCAGGCTTGATCCCCAGTAGGGCGTGTGCAGGAGGTAGCCAATCAATGATTCTCTCTCATCGATGTTTCTATCTTTCTCTCCCTTTCCCTTCCTCTCTGAATTAATAAAAATATTTTTTTTAAAAGTAAATTGTTTCTGAAGTAAGTATGTGTGGGGGTCTACAATAAGAGAAGCTAAAATTATTCTGAGTCTGAACTTCATAGAAGCAATAGAAATAATGTTTATTGAGTGCTTATTATGTGTCCAGCCCTGTTCTGGACACTTCAAATATATTTCATTAGACCCACGACATTACTATCAGATACATGCTATTATTATGCCCATTTTAAAAAAATATATTTTATTGATTTTTTACAGAGAGGAAGGGAGAGGGACAGAGAGTCAGAAACATCAATGAGAGAGAAACATCGATCAGCTGCCTCCTGCACACCCCCCACTGGGGATGTGCCCACAACCAAGGTACATGCCCTTGACCGGAATCAAACCTGGGACCCTTCAGTCCGCAGGCCGACGCTCTCCAGGCGTCTTCAAACTACGGCCCGCGGGCCACATGCGGCCCGTCAAGGACATTTATCCGGCCTGCCGGGTGCTGCTGCCTGTCCTGCTTAGCAGCTGACTCGTCCCGGGCCCGCAGTGCGCATAGGAATTTGTTCATAGTTTTTTTTTTAAACTATAGTCCGGCCCTCCAACGGTCTGAGGGACAGTGAACTGGCCCCCTGTTTAAAAAGTTTGAGGACCCCTGACTGAGCCAAACCGGTCAGGGCTATTATGCCCATTTTACAGTAAGATCAGGAAAGTGAGGTTCAAGGTAATTAAATAACATAGAAGGAGCACATATCTAATAAGCAGTGGAACTGGGATTCAAATCCGGCAAACTTGACCCCAGAACTCTGTTTTTGCCTATAATGAGAGGAAATGCGACAACCATAGTACGGATCCACAATGCTTTTTGTATGTGAATAGGTGAAGCTGAAAAATGAAATTACCCTAAATCATCACTTGTAAATGTGTTACCAATGGCATAATGAGAAATACCCAGCTTCAATCAAGGGGAAATGGGAGTAACCTTAGAAATGGAGTATGACTAAAGTAAGTTGCATCCCTAGCCGGTTTGGCTCAGTGGATAGAGTGTCGGCCTGTGGACTGAAGGGTCCCGGGTTCGATTCTGGTCAAGGGCATGTACATTAGTTGCGGGCACATCCCCAGTGGGAGGTGTGCAGGAGGCAGCTGATCGATGTTTCTCTCTCATCGATGTTTCTAGCTCTCTATCCCTCTCCCTTCCTCTCTGTAAAATACCAATAAAATATATTTTTAAAAAAAGATATTTCTATCTTTCTCTCCCTCTTCCTTCCTCTCTGAAATCAATAAAAATGTATTAAAAAAAAAGAAAGTTGCAAATAAATTAACTATATTGTAACTTTTGGGACAAAAGAATACAAAACCTAGGGACTTCTTGTATTTATGATGCATTTCCAACTCTAGCTAGGACAGTATCTGAAACATAGTAGACTCATGGGTTTCTGGCACCAAAATAAATAGGTAGATAGATAGATAGATAGACAGACAGACAGATATGTAGCAACTTGGTAGACTGGCAATGAATATTTGTTAAAAAAATTAGTGCTGCTCACCACTGCCCTACAATCTTCCTGCAAACATCTAGTTAAGTTTACTTTCCTATCTCACTTTGAAACAACTCTAACAAAGGCTTTCTCTCTCTTCAAATGTCCAATAGTGCCTCTCCTCCCTCATCTCACTATCAGCTGTGGACTTTATCTCATATTTCATGGAGGAAAAAAATGTTCAAAACTCAGGCAGCGATTTCCAAATCTTTCACTACTAAATCTATGCACCTTCCTGTATCTGTACCCGTATTACCTAGCTTTGAAGTTAAAATAAAGACTCTAATTCCTATCCCAGACTCATAGATATAGAACATGTTGACAGCTGTGGGGGAGTGTGTGTGTGGGGGGACACTGGGAGGAGGGGCAGGTGGAGAGATAGAGCAAAAAGAGAAAAAACTCATGGACATGGACAACAGTGTGGTGATTGCTGAGGGAGGAAGATGGAGGGAGTTGGTAGAGGGTATACAGGGGGAAAAATGGTGATGGACCTGAGACTTGACTTGGGGTGGTGAACACACAATACTGTGTGCAGATGATGTGTTGTAAAATTGTGTACCTGAAACCTATATAATTTTGTTAACCAGTGTCACCCCGATAAATTCAACTAAGAGGAAAAAAAGATGACCTCCCTGCACCAGGAGGAAAAGAACATTCTTATCACCGGACATAAGGAGTCAAGGCCAAAGAGAATCTGCACACACTGTGTTAAAAAATCATCTTTCTGCCCTAGCTGGTTTGGCTCAGTAGATAGAGTGTTGGCCTGCGGACTGAAGGGTCCCAGGTTTGATTCCAGCCAAGAGCACTTGTCTGGGTTGCAGGCTCGATCCCCAGTAGGGGATGTGCAGGAGGCAGCCGATCAATGATTCTCTCACATCATTGATGTTTCTATCTCTCTCCCCCTCTCCCTTCTTCTCTAAAAATCAATAAATATATGTATATATATATTTTAAAAAATCATCCTTCTTAACCACAGTCTAATGCCACCCATATAGAATGAAGGACAACTGCTAACCTATACAGGCTGAAGATGGTCCCTGGTGTCTATTTTTATACTTCATGATAGTATATATAAAATTCAATGTTATTTTAAATATATATGCAAAAATATGTCTCTAATATCTATCCTAGAACACATCTTTTTTTTGTATTCTGATGCCATCTCCTCCTACCTTTTCAAAGGACTTTTATCCTGCAGTTCCCCCTATCTTTTCTATATCATAATTTTCTCATTTTCCTGTGTCATTTCCACATGCATAAACCATACTCTAGAATTTCCTTATCTTTAAGAATTCCTTCCAAAAACACATGCCCCCTTATAGCACAGCCCCATTTTTATGCTCCGCTTTTATAGAAGAACCTCTCAAAGGGGTTAATTTCCTCTCCTCCTGTTTTGTTTTGTTTTAACTACCTCATCTCCCGTTAATTCTTCAACCTTCTCCAATCCAACTTCCATACCAGAGATCCATAGAAACTTCTCTAGTCAAGGTTACCAACAAACCCATGATGTATCAAATGATCCCTTTTCGATCCTTATCTTACCCAAACTCTTACTAGCAGTCTACACAGTTGACTATTCTCTCCCTGCCACTGTTTTCTTTTGTCTCCACATTCTTCTGGTTTTCCCTCCACCTCTTTGATGGCTCCTTCTCAACATTCTTTGCTGACTGGATCCTTCCTCTGACATGTCAATTTTGGAGTGATCCTGGACCCTCCTCCTTTTATTTCTGTTTGAGGTCACAAACTGTTAGCTCATCAACCAAACTGAACTGACAATTGGGCATTATATGGCCTGCAGTTAAAAAAAAAGGGGGGGGGAGGGAAAAATTATATTAAAAAACCTGGATTTCCAATTTCTCTTGGAGAAGACCTAGAAAAATGGGATGTGCTTTCTCATATAGCAATTAATTTGTTGGAGCGGAGTACCTGCTGCCTGGGTCATTTCTTTTTTAGAAATTTTAAATATATTATTATTGATTTCAGAGAAGAAAGGAGAGGGAGAGAGAGATAGAAACACCAATGATGAGAGAGAATAATTGATTGGCTGCCTCCTGCACGCCCCCTACTGGGGATTGAGCCCACAACCCAGGCATGTGCCCTTGACCAGAATTGAACCCAGGACCCTTCCCGGGACCCTTCAGTCTGCAGGCCTATCCTCTATCTACTGAGCCAAACTGGCTAGTACTGGGTCATTTCTTAATCATCCTACTATTTCCAAAATAGTGATATTCAGCCTCCTTCATTCATTTAAGGTTACCTGCCTAAGGCATGTAGGATCATGAGTTGGTGACTTCTGATTTACACTTTCCCTAAGTCAGTGGTCGGCAAACTCATTAGTCAACAGAGCCAAATATCAACAGTACAAAGATTGAAATTTCTTTTGAGAGCCGAAAACCGACTTCCGCGCATGGGCCACGAAGTTTCAATCGCACTGTACGTGCGGGCCCACACGTGGTATTTTGTGGAAGAGCCCCACTCAAGGGGCCAAAGAGCCGCATGTGGCTCGCGAGCCGCAGTTTGCCAAACACTGCCCTAAGTGATCTAAGCAAGTCTCATTTAAATGCCATAATATTTTAAAGTTTCTTCTTTAAAAAACAAACAAACCCACAACAACAAATGTTGAGTACCCATAATATACCAGATTCTAGGGATACAGCATTGAATAAAACAAATCACCTTATCTTTTGTTCTATGTCAATGATATCTCAATTTAAAAAAATTTACCTTCTAGCAAGGAGAGACGCATAAAAGAATGATAATGTAAAGCCAAGTAAAGTGAGAAAAAAATGAAAGGTGAGCAAGGAGATATAGGGTATTTTAGATAAGGTAATCAGGGAATACCTCTCTGAGGTGATACTTGAATCTGAATGAAATGATAAAAAAGAAGGGTTCCCCAGAGAGGGAAGAGTAGGTAAGAAAGTCATGGGGTTTATCTTGTTTAAGAATAGTAAGGCCAATATGGCTGGAGCCCAATGAGAGATGAAGTAGAGGGAAGTGAGTTTGGAAAGGTTGTCGGTAGGACTTTATGGGCTCTGTTAAGGCTGAGGGAAAGCCACTGGAATGTTTTGAGCAGGGGGAGTGATAAGACCTGAATTGTTTTAAAATTGTAATATGGCTATTGTATGGAGAATTGATTACAGGGGGGCAAGAATAGCTAGTTCACTAAAAAGGTTATTATGTAAGTTTAGAAGGGAGGTGTTAAGAGGTAGAGCTAGAGGAGGAGAAAAAAAGATTGTATTTGAGAATATATTTTCAATCTAGAGATTGGATCAGATGTGGAGAATGAAAGAAAGGATGGAACTGAGCAGACTGCAGAGTCTTTGGCTTAAGCAACTGGATGAACAGAGTGTCGCTTACTGGGGAAGGAGCGTTTTGGACATGTTTTGTGTAAGATGCCTACCTGATATCTGAAGGACAAGTTAGGAGGCAGAGTGTGGATTTTAGAGCAGCGGCGAAAGTTAGCAGCTTCGTTCTTATTATTCACTAGTGGCCCGGTGCACGAAATTCATGCACATTAAAAGGGGATTAATTAGAGGAAATAATTTAATATTGCTATTTGCCCTTTCTCTATAATAGAAGTGTCAGAGATGAAAGAAAATGAGTAAAATGTATATGAAAACCTTCCTCCTGTCAGAGTCTGGGGCGCACCACGGGACCCAGAGTCAAGTCCCCGCCCACCTACATGCTCCTCAAAATTGTGTGAGATCCAGAACCAGCCCCCCTCCTCATTGGGCCAGATCCAGTCCCACCCTTGTCAAGCCTCAGGTCCCCTGGCCTGGTTCCAGGACAGGGGGTGTGGCCTGAGGTCCCCCATCCCAGACCAGGGCGAGGGGCGTGCCTTGAGGTCCCCTGTCAAGCCCTGCCAGGCAGGGGGGAGGGGGGTGCAGCCTCAGGTCCCCCAGCCAAGCACTGGGAGGGGGGCGCAGCCTCAGGTTCCCCATCAAGCCCCGCTGGGCGTGGGGGGGGCGTGGCCTGAGTTCCCCGGACCCAGCACTGGGGGTGCACCTTGAGGTCCCCTGTCAAGCCCTGCCAGGTGGAGGGGCGGCCTGAGTACCCTGTCAAGCCCCATGGGGGCTGGGGAGGGCGTAGCCTCAGGTCCCTGCTGATTGCTCGTTAAGGCTCCTTATGGGAACTTGGCCTCAGCTGTGGGTGCAGCCATATTTGTGACGGAGTGATGGTCAATTAGCATATTCCCTCTTTATTAGATAGGATAGGGTTGGGAGCAAAAGTACAAATGGAGGCCCACATACCATATATCTATTTAGAAGTTATAACCAAGCTCACAATACACTGTTAGATAAAACATATCCTTCCATCTTGATAAACATACCTTTGCAACAGTAAAATAAAAAAGGTACATTATAGGGCTATGATTTTTATGACTAAATGTTGGGAAAATGTCAAAGATGACTGAAATTAATTATTATTGTACATGCCTGGGTATTTGATGAGCCAGAGATGTTTAGATAAATTATAAAAGACATAGGTAATTGATAAATGCTACATTCTTGCCTCCCACCACCTATTTTGCATACAACAGCAAGCATGTAAATCAGATGATATCACACCACCACTTAATGTGATACGGCCCTTTTCTTCTCCAACCTCATCTCTACCTTTCTCTCTCTCTTGCATCATACTCCAGACACACTGCTGATCTTTCCTTTAAAAAAAAGGACTTAACACATTATGACCAGTAGTTTTATTGCTAGCTTTACCCAGTGGCCAGACAAGTTTCTATTTAACGAGTACAAAAAACGTTTTACATAAATGTTAAAGGCACGCTTTAAAATTAAATACCCATTGCATTTTGAAGTTATTTATTACATATTCTTACAGGCTAATATCTTTTTAAAGTACGATACTTTATAAAACTCTGTGTAATATGAAGCAAGAATTCTCATAATCTGTCTGCAATGTGTTATTTGTATTGCAAAAACTATTGGCATTCTTTAAAAAATATTTTTATTGATTTCAGAGAGGAAGGGAGAGGGAGAGAGAGATGGAAACATCAATGATGAGAATCACTGATTGGCTGCTTCCTGCACGCTCCCTACTGGGGATCGAACCTGAAACCAGGGAATGTGCCCTTGACCAGAATCGAACCCAGGACGCTTCAGTCCCTAGGCCATCCGCTCTATCTCAGCCGTGGGCAAACTACGGCCCGCGGGGCCGGATCCGGCCCGTTCGGCTGTTCTATCCAGCCCGCGGAGCCAAAAGAGCAGAGGGTTCTCTTGCTCTCCCCTCCGCTCCTTCACCAGCAGCAGTGTTAACATGTCAACGTCGGGAAACACGGCCACAGCTCCTTCTGAGTGGGCCAATTTATATCCGTCCATTCAGTAGAAGGAACAACCTCTCAATCTTCCAGAGGCTCCTTGTAATGCCCGCGGACTTGTCCCCCGACATCACCCTGGGAATGCGTAGACACGTTATCGTGGTGATGTAGGGAGACACGCCCCTGGAGAGCACAGTATCAGAGCATTAGCTAAAAAGGAGACCAACAACACTGTTCCCACTGAAGTTGATGTTTTAAAGACCAAAAACCTTTCAACCCAGTCTACATTGCCATCTACATCTACGTCCCGGGCATAATTTGGAAGTTGCACTAAAGAAAATGTTTAATTTACTGTTTACACATTTTGTTCTTTTCTATTTGTTTTAGTTTTAAATTATTTTATTATATTTAAGTTTAATTTGAAAGGCTTTTGTACCTTTCCTTTGTTAGGCAATTTTATTTTGCCTTTGCCATCTTCAATATAAGGTATGTTATTGTGCTCTGATTCCTCCATTTTTTGAAGTTTCAAATTATAATAATTAGTGTTTACATTCTTGTTAAAATGTTTGTAATGAATAAAACTATTGAAATAAAAAAAAAAAGACCGTACCCTTTTATGTAATGATGTTTACTTTGAATTTATATTAGTTCACACAAACACTCCATCCATGCTTTTGTTCCGGCCCTCCGGTCCAGTTTAAGAACTCATTGTGGCCCTTGAGTCAAAAAGTTTGCCCGCCCCTGCTCTATCTACTGAGCCAAGCTGGCTAGGACAATTATTTGTATTTTTTAAAAGTACAGAGAATGATATTACAGACAACATGTACCCACTACCCATATCTAACACATTACTATTAAGCCACATTTGTCCATTAAAATCCATGCTCCTCTGAATCTCTATTACCTGGTAAAGTGCCTAGAATATAATAGGTGATTAATGCTTCTGGTGTGATTATTGAATATTTGCTTCTGATTTTAAAAAAAAGTAATACAGGTGTAGTGAATGCTTCTTACACCTCCCTCCCTCCTTCCCCAGGGCACTGCCATTTTAAAAGCAATGTATGCCATTTCTATGCATCCCCTTGTTTTAATATTTTTTTTACTACTTAAGCATTTGTTTTGTATGTTTTTAAAACTTGTAGTACGGAGGCCAGCTGGTGTTGCTCAGTGGTTGATAGTCGACCCCATGAACCAGGAGGTCACCGGTTGGATTTCTGGTCAAGGCACATGCCTGGGTTGCTGGCTGGATCCTGGTGTGGGGCGTGAAGGGGGCTGCTGATCAATTTTTCTTTCTTATCGATGTTTCTGTCTCTCTGCCCCTCTCCCTTCCTCACTCTAAAATCAGTAAAGACATTTTTTGAAAATTATAATATGGAATAATAAATAGTATATTATATCCTTTGCAATGTTCTTTTTAAAATTTTTTTTTATTGATTTCAGAGAGGAAGGAAGAGGGATAGAGAGACAGAAACATCAATGATGAGAATCATTGATTTTATTTTTTTCCTTTTTGGAAAAAAACGTCTCAGCGCCATGTATGTAAGAGTTCTTACTTTCCCTACTGACTTGTATAAATCACGTTCCCACAGAACTAGTCTTCATTTAGGCCTCACAATCTTTTCTTATTTTCCTTCTAAGGCTCTTCTTTCGATCGCAGCTCAAATGTCATCCTTCTCATATTTCAGATTATGTCTACAGGTATGTCGACTTGTTAACCCATGACTGTAAAGGCTTTGGAAGAACTGATTCGGGCAGGAGCCTCTCTGGCCAGTGGTCAGGCTGTGGGCAGGACCGCTGTCCGGGAGGCCGCAAACAGGAGGAGCATCCCTCCTCCAGTGACGGCATCCGGCCGGCGCCGGCGTCGCCAGGTTGCGCGTCACCGCGCGCGGTCTACGGGGGGCGTGGCCAGGCTAAGTCACGTGGCTTGGTTGCCTACGCGCTGCTGGGCCGTGGGAAGATGGCGGATGGAAAGGGAGACGCCGCCGCCGCTGCTGCCGCCGGGGCTGGTGGTGAGGCTTCGGTGGGGGCCGGAGCGGGAGACCGAAGCGAGACTGAATCCTTGGCTCGGAGTCAGCGCCCCACATCTCCGGCTCCAGGAGCCCCTGGACTGCGACCGTGTCTATGGCAGCTAGAGACAGAGCTGAGGGAGCAAGAGGTGTCGGAGGTCTCATCTTTGAACTACTGTCGGAGCTTCTGCCAGGTGAAGGGCTGACTGGTTGGCTGAGGGCGGCGGGGTGGGGAGGCCAGGGAAGAGGCCCGGGATCCATTGCCGTAGCCGGGGCCGGACTGGAAAGCGCTCTCTCGGTTTCGCCGCGCCCCCGGGCCGGGAAGGCCCAGCTCGGAAGCTTGACCACGGGCCCCCCTCCGCCCTGCCAGACTTTAGCTACCGCCGGGGCGGGTTGCGCTGGGTCAGACTTAGAGCTCGGAGGGCGCCGGCGGTTCCCTGGAAGGGCCGTGCCCTGTCGCCGTTGCCTGTGCCTGGCTGGGTGGTTGGAGCGCCATTGCCCTCTGAGGGATTGATTGCTCGTTTCTGCCAGGAGGTCCTTTTCTGAGTGGAGTGCAGATCTCCAAACTGGAAAACATGTTTTGTTTTTGTTTTCGGAATAACCCGGAGATATGTGTTGGGGCCAGAGACTTATCTTTAGAGTCAGCGTTTAGGTTAGGTGTAGGTATGACAGTTCTTTGAAAGGCGTCTAGGTTAGGTGTAGGGTTTTTTGCGCTTTTGAAAAACACACACACGAACAAAAACATTTAAGGCGTTCTTTCGACTCTTCTGTATCCTTTGAGGATTTTGCTACCATAAATGCGGCTGGTGAGCCTGGTAGTGGTTATTAGGATCTCTAAGTAGAAGAAAGTCAGGAAAGATGTGGAGTGTGATCTCCTTTGGCAGTTGTATGACCATTTCTGTGCCATACTGGTTTTAACCTATGGTTAGTATTTATTCTTATGTTTAGTTTAGTCTCCATGATCACCGAGATTTTTCTCAATGTTGTTGAGCCCCTTACAAATTTAAAGACATGCCATTCATTATCCTTTCTACTTCTGTTATATCAGGTTTCCGAGCTACCCCTTTGCTCCTTATCCAGTATACCTTAGAGCATGTAAAATAATCATACTATGTTGGCATTTGGACTCTTAATAGTTGACTTTGTTGAATAAATTGCGGTGCTCCAAACTTAAAATTTTGGGGAACAATTTGCTCTACTGATCCGAAGGAGAATAAAAAGTTGACTTGCTTGGTTACTTTTTCCCTTCAGAAGCGCCTCATCTCTGAATGGAATTTTGTCCTTGCTAATCTTTTCCGTACATTGTATCACTCCAATTTTTATTCTACAACCTGTATCATTTCCTTGCACTATGAAGTGTTAAGCTGTAATTGTTCTTTGCTTCTTCACTAGTAATGATCATTTGTACTTACTACACACACCTGTTCTACTAATTTTTACTGACTCCGTAGGATAGTGCCAGGTACTTTATGATGTGCTGAGGAAACATTACTAAGACAGCACTTACACTTGATGAGCTTATAGTTGGAAGGAGGTGGTAGAAATAACAGAATTTCCAATGCAGTTTTGGTAATGATGGGAAAGGAGGTATAAAGACAGTGCTGAGGGAAGAAGAGTCCTCATGGGACATCCTAATGGGACCAACAATTAACTAGTAAAAATAAATGAAAAGATTAACTCTAGAGTACAATATGTACTTAGAAGGAAGTAACTGGGAAAGGCCACTTTAGATAGGGTGATCAGAAAAGGCCCTATGCCGAAAAGATGAAAAAATGTGAGTGTTGTGTGTGTGTGTGTGTTTAGCATTCCAGGAACACAGAATGTTTTGAGAGAAAGAGCTAAATGGAAAAGGAGTAGTGAAAAGGAGGGTAGGAGAATTGTGGGTTTGGGGTAAGACTTCTAAGCTTGACTTGCCTTTCTAGAAAGATAATAAGAATGGATGTAACCAATCAAATTGAAGCTTATCAGAGGATATTATGCATATATTTTTTTATGCTAGTGTTTGCAGCTCAGATTTTATTTTAAATGCATCTTTTAATGTCTTGAATCTTGGTCATAAACTAAAGATGTGAGGGCACAGAATAATTTAAAAAAGAAAGTATTTGTATTATATGATTTTAAAAATATTGATTTTAAAGAGAGAGGAAAGGGTGGGGGGGAAGAGAGAGATAAATAGTGAAAAACATTGTTGTTTCACTTATTTATGCATCCATTGGTTGATTCTTGTATGTGCAAGGGATTGAAACCACAACATTGTCATGTGGGGATGAATGGAGCTACCCAACCAGGGCTTTTCTTTGATTTTTTTTTTTTTTGGCCTAAAGTTTTTCCCAAAACATTTTTTTTGGACAAATAAATGACATAAGAAAAGGTTTTCCTGTGATGGTATGTTGTAGTAGAAAGCAGGTGGAATTGGTTGTTAGTTGGATCTTAATTGTGACTACCATTTATTAGCTGATAACCTTGGGTAAAACTATGACTGAAATTGTATTTTGTTATCTGACCTTTATCTCCTGGTAATGCTTTATACACACAGTAAAAATAGAAAGTTTATATACAACTCTTTATAATATTTATCACAACATTTTTGTCACATTTTTTCCAGTAGCCCAGATGAAGTAAGTCAACTTAGTGTGTTTTTGCTCACCAGATACAGGAAAAAAAATATATTTTTTTAACTTTTTAAAATAATTAATTTTAGAGAGAGAGAGACATGGAGACATCCATGTGGGAGAGAAACATCGATCTTTTGCCTCCCACACTCCTCCTGACCAAGGAATTGAACCAGCAACCTGGGTATGTGCCCTGACTGGGAATCAAACCAGCCACCTTTTGGTGCATGGGTTGATGCTCCAACAAACTGAGCCACACCAGCCAGGGCCAGAAAATTTTTTTTTTAAATTTTATGATGAAGTAGGAAAAATTTCACCAACCATATTTGGTTTAAGGGGTCTTGGTTTCACACTTGAAAGGTAAAATAATATTTATCCATCCTTTTAAGGAACCCTGGTTGTGGGTATCCCTGACATTGCACTAAGTACTGGAAATGGGAACCTGCCCACTAGGAGCACATAACATATAAAGATAGGTAGTAGCATTACATTATCATGAAGGCCTGACCTGTGCTGTCTGGGATGCTTAATTGCCATAAATGTATTTTCATCAGGTGTTTAGTTTAGAAATGTCCTAGAGACTTAGGTTGTGCCAAGTAGATTCCTCCTGCAACACATTGGGACCATATTCTCTCCATCTTTTGCAGCACTTAAAAGAAATGGCTTTATTTTTGGAATTGCGCCAAGTCAAGAAATAAACTAACATATGAAAGGATAGAGAAAGCTTGTCTCATTCTGGGCATGTTTTCAATTGTCAGGGGTTTGTGAAGATGATAAAAACAAAATTGCAGAAGTAATAATTACTAAGAAAAAAATACCTAGATTAACTTGTAGTGAACATTTGTATTCAGTGACTATGGAATGTGGTGTTTTTTTTTTCTTTTCTTTTCCTCAGTTCATTTTCTGAAAATATTGTCTGCTAGACAGTGTGGGTTAAGATAAACTCCAGAAAACAGTCTTCCTTTTGTTTTTCTGAAAAATTGATGATAGCCTCTCAAGTTTTTGCTATATTTTGGGAACCAAAATTCCTGAAGTTTTACAACTGGTTGTTCTATATGTAACACAAATTTTGAGGACTTTTAAAGTAATCTTCATTAACAAGCTCAAAGTTAGTAGGTGAATGATTATACTTTGAGAATATCAGGCAAAGTAGTTTAATGAGTAAACCTTGCTTACATGAGATAATTTTAGGTTCCACACAAACAGTGACTTTGTAAAATTTTCTTTTTTAAATCGTCATCTGAAGTTATGTTTTTCATTGATTTTAGAAGGTGGGGGAGAGAGAGAGAGAGAGAGAGAGAGAGAGAGAGAGAGAGAGAGAGAGAGAGAGAGAGAGAGAGAGAACATTGCCTTATGTACCCCAACTATGAATTGGACCCACAACCTTCTGGTGTACAGGATGTTGCTCTAATGAACTGAGCCACCTGGCCAGGGCGACTTGGTAAATTTTTAAATGGTTAAAATAAATGAGTACTACATATATGTATTTCAGTTTTCCTAGAATAGGGATTGAATACAAAGGGTCTAAGTTAGGCATAGGGGCTTAATCACAAGGAACAACAACAGCCTGTAATTATTGGAATTGAGAGTCTAGTATACTAGTTTTGTGACCTTGGACATGTATTTTTTTTAAAACCTTAGTTTTCTAATTTGCAAATGGAATAATAATAGTACTTATTGTCCTTTATGTAAAGTCATTGTTGTGTGGACTAAATAAGGCAGTCTATTTAAAATACCAATGCCCTCAGAATTGTCTTGAGTTTTTAAGATTTCTTAGCCTTGGAATAAAAAGCCTTTACAACCTTGCCCACAGTTTACTTTTCAGCTCTTACCTAGCCAGTCCCCTCACTCTAATCCTACTCTTAACTTATTCAAGGGTATTTGGAGTCAATGGACGACCAAAGTGTGGTCTCAGTTGCTTCTGTGATTAAAATTTTGCCTGTGAATTTCCAAGTGCATTATTTTGGGAAAGATGATCTTAATTTTCATTTGATTCTTTATGATTCAAGACACATATTAGGCTTTTTGTTAAGTATTTACCAATTGATTGACTGATCCCCAAAAGGATAGAATTATTTTAACAAAATCTCAGGTCATATGTCTTTCCCTCTTTTTTAAAAAAATATATTTTTATTGATTTCAGAGAAGAAGGGTAAAGGAGAGAGAGATAGAAATATCAATATCAATAAGAGAAAGTCATTGATTGGCTGCCTCCTGCACACCCCAATTGGGAGTCAAGCCTGCAACCCGGGTCTATGCCCTGCCTGGGAATCAAACCATAACCTCCTGGTTCATAGGTTTGACCCTCAACCACTAAGCCATCCTCACTGGGCTGTCTTTCCCTCTTATTGTGCTGTTCTATCTTTTCCTCTCATTTTCTGCATGGCAAATATTCTTTCTTTAGGGCCCAGTGCAAATGTCACTTCCTTCTGTGAAGTTTTCTGATTTCACTAAATATATTTCCTCTTAGTTATTTGTGTTCTTTTGATTTTGTACATACTTATTTTTAAAATTTATTTTTATTGTTGTGAGTATTACAGATATCCCCCGTCACCCCCAACATCTGGCCTCCACCCCTACCCCAGGCCTTCACCACACTATTGTCTGTGTCAGTGGGCTGTGCATAAATGCATATAAGTTCTTTGATTAATTTCTCTCCCCCCTCTCCACTTTTCCTCTGAGATTTGTTAGTCTGTTCCATGTCTCTGGACCAATTTTCTTTGTCAGTTTATTTTATTCATTAGATTCCACATATAAGTGAAGCTATGTGATATTTGTGTTTCTCTGACTAGCTTATTTCGTTTAATAAAACAATCTTCAGGTCCATCCATGCTGTCTCAAAGGGTAAGAGATCCTTCTTTTTTTAAAGCTGCATAGTATTCCATTGTGTAAGTGTATACCTATGGTTTTTAAAATATATGTATTTTAATTGATTTCAGAGTGGAAGGGAGAGATAGAAACATCAGTGATGAGAGAGAATCATCAATTGGCTGCCTCTTGCACACTCCCTACTGGGGATCAAGCCTGAAACCCAGGTATGTGCCCTGACTGGGAATCGAACTGTGACCTCCTGGTTCATAAGTCCACCCTCAACCACTGAGCCACACCTGCCAGGCTCTATACCTATAGTTTTAACTTGTTTTTCTTGTCACTGTTTTAGCTCAGGTTTTGTAATATTCTTGTCACTAACCTCCATTGCCTTTTTTAAAAAAATCCTCATCGGAGAATATATTTTCATTGATTTTTTTTTTTTAATACATTTTTATTGATTTTTTACAGAGAGGAAGGGAGAGGGATAGAGAGTTAGAAACATCGATGAGAGAGAAAGATGAGAGAGAAACATCGATCAGCTGCCTCCTGCACACCCCCTACTGGGGACGTGCCCGCAACAAAGGCACATGCCCTTGACCGGAATCGAACCTGGGACCTTTCAGTCCGCAGGCTGACGCTCTATCTATTGAGCCAAACCGGTTTCGGCTCATTGATTTTTTTAGAGAGAGAGAGAGAGGAAGGGAGGGAGAGAAACATCTATTGGTGTATAGGACAATACTCGAAATGCTCCAACCAAGCCACTTGGCCAGGCTTCTTTGCCTTCTGACTGGCCTTATCTACTACAAACCATTTTGGTGCTCCTTCTAAATTTTAAATATAATCTTGTTAGTCACTTTACTCCATAACATTGTTCATTGGTTTCTTGCCCCAAAGGCAAGATAAAATTCAGACTCATCAGCCTGGTATACAAAGGCATTTAGAATTCTGGGCCCTTCTTCCCCTCCCGAGCTCCCACTTCAGTTCAGTCAGCCTGTTAACTCCAGGGTTTTCCCTTCCCCATCTGCCTATTTATTCTTTAAGACCTGGCTGAAATATTAGTAGTCTTTCAGAACTGTGTTTTGATTTCAGCTAACAACTGAATGAGGTGGTTCTTTCCCTTGGTATACTCCAATACTATCTCATACATAAGTTTGGTGCCAGAATATTTGTTTCTATGTTTGTCTCTTGTATTTACTAGTAAGCCAACAAAAGTGTGGCTCTTGTTTAGTCTTTTTTGTATACTTTGTAACTAGCAATTACTACAGTGCTGGGATATAAAACTAATTTGTATATAAAAGGCTAATTATGCAAAGTGTTCCCTCAGGAGTTCGACCGGGAGACCAGGAATTCAATTGCTCGCTATGATGTGCGCTGACCACCAGGGGGTGGCACGGAACGAAGGAAGGCCCTGGCTGACAGCCAGGGGAGGGAGGCCCCATCCGGCAGCTGGTAGCCGGGGAAGGGAGGCCCTGGCCAGCAGCCAGAAAGTCCCAAAGCCCTGATTGCCAGCCAGGCCTAGGGACCCTACCTGTGCATGAATTTTGTGCACTGGGCCTCTAGTGTAAATAAGAGGTGAATACTTCAAAAGGAACACCTAATGTAAAACCTAGTATGTTAAAAAGCAACTTTACCATAAGAAAGTACTATATATAAGGAACAAGATAGGAGATTTAGGTTATTACTTGGAGACATTACTCATCAAGTTAGCCTACATTCCTGTAATAATGTACATTTTTACACATGTGGAAAGAAGGGTAGTGTTGATGGAGGGACACATTGGGATACATTATAGTATTGAGGAAGAATTAGCAACTAACAATTGGAATAGCTTGGAAATATTGAGATGGGGGAGGATTAGTCTTTCTAATAACTTCAGGTTGATGGCCATGAAGACCCTTAATGGGTCTTTCATTTATTTTAAGTGATTTTTTCATTTGTTTTAAATGAGTGTGTGTGTGTGTTGCTTTTTTTTTTTTTTAATCCTCACTCGAGGATATTTTTCCATTGATTTTTAGGGAGAGGGAAAGAGAGAAACACCAATGTGAGAGAAACACATCAATTGGTTGCCTCCTGCACACACCCGATCCAGTGCCCTGGCCTGGGAGGAGCCTGCAACCAAGGTACGTACCCTTGACCAGAATTGAACCCAGGACCCTTTCATCTGCAGGCCAGCGCTCTATCCACGGAGCCAAACCAGCTAGAGCTTAAATGATTTTTTTAAAATATGTTTTTGATTTTTTTATAGAGAGGAAGAGAGAGGGATAGAGAGTCAGAAACATCGATCAGCTGCCTCCTGCACACCCCCTACTGGAGATGTGCCTGCAACCAAGGTACATGCCTTTGACCGGAATCGAACCTGGGACCCTTCAGTCCGCAGGCCAACGCTCTATCCACTGAGCCAAACTGGTTAGGGTTTAAATGATTTTTAATGCATTAGCTTTTCTTCTTGTGCTGCCTTCCCTTGGGAGATGTCTAAATAGAAATTAGATGACAGGTAGTTAATAATAGCAAAAGTTAGCTTTGTAGTGCATATGACCAAAACATATTTTAAATTTGATTTGTGAAGCAGTGGGAACTTTGGGGATATTATTTACTGTGGTACCATCCAGTCTCTTGCTATATACTGTGACCCTCTAGTGATTTCTGTGTCTACCAGTTGATCGTGTTTTTCTGAACAATGTTAACAAAAAAATCTAAATAGAAACCACTTCAAGATTGTGAAGGCATTGGTAAACTGAAATGTGCTTTGTTTTCATTCAGTTCTAGATACCTGTTACCTCTCTCAGAGGTCTTCCTTGACTAACTTATCTGAAATACCACTTCCCCATTTTCTTCTAGCTCCTTACACTGTTTCATACTTTTTTTTTTTTTTTTTAACTTCTATAAGTCATTGATTACTATCTGGTATGTCTATTTGTCTACCCGCCTGGAATGTAAGCATGTGAGGCTGTTGTCTGGTTTGTTTACCCAGTGCCTAGAATAATCCCTGGCACTTAATGGGTACTCAATATTTATTGATCTTTTATCTCCCCCTTTCCTTAAATTTCTGACTAGACTTCTTGCGGGTAACAAGCAAGTCTTTCTTACCCGTCTTTATCAAGAAACAGGGACTTTTTTTTTTGTCAACCAGTTTATGCTGCTTCTCAGCAGGGATAAAGTCTTACAGTTCTTTATATTTTGACTATCTGAATAGAATCTCTTTTTTATGTTTTCTAAGAACTTTTCATGGTTACTTATATTCTACAAATATTTAAAGTAATGATTTTTTCTACTAGCATTGCTTAGCAAGATTTAAGCATTTATTTTGTATAATTGACACCATATTGGAAACCGTGAACAAGATGATATAAAAAAATAATTCCTAAAACTTTCATTGCTGATATAAAGCCAATATACAAACCATTATGTGAAAAATTGGAGGGACTATTTTAAGTTACCGAACATCTTTTATGTGCTAAGCACTCAGGCAGGTGATGTTATTTTCATTTTACAGGTAAAAAACTGAGGCCCACAGAAATTAAGTAACTTTCCCAGGCTCGCACAGCAGTAAGCTGTGGCAAAGTCTTCAAACTCCAGAGCCCTTGCTATTTTTCCTATATCAGTATTTCCTAAACTCTGTTTTGTTCATATACACATATATACACAACTAGAGGCTCAGTGCACGAAATTTGTGCTAGGGAGGCCTGGGGGGGATCCCCTCAGCCCAGCCTGCACCCCCTCCAATCTGGGATCCCTCTTATAATCTGGGACTGCTGGCTCCTAACTGCTCACCTGTCTGCCTGCCTGATCGCTCCTAACTGCTCACCTGCCTGCCTGCCTGCCTGATCGCCCCTAACTGCCCCCCCCCCGCCAGCCTAATCACCCCTATCTGCCCCCCCCGCCGGCCTAGTCGCCCCCAACTGCCCCCCTCTGCTGGCCTGCTCACCCCTTACTGACCCCCCTGCCAGCCTGGTCGCCCCTAACTGGCCCCCCCCCCCCCCAACTGCCCCTCTCTGCTGGCCTGGTCGCCCCTAACTGCCTCCCCTGCTGGTCTCGTCACCCCTAACTGCCTCCCCCGCTGGCCTGGTCACCCCTTACTGTCCCCCCTGCCGACCTGGTTGCCCCTAACTGCCTCCCCTGCTGGCCTGGTTGCCCCACACAGCCTGATGTTCAGTTTATTAGTATAGAGATATGTATGTATGTATTGAAATAAGGATTGTGTTCATAGAAATTGACACAACATTGGGATAAATGTTTTTTACTGTGTCTTTTATATGTTAAAATGCATTATGAGTCGCCAACCTTTCGGACCTCACAGGCCACTAGTGGTCTGCGTACCACTGGTTGGCACCTGCTGTCCTAGAGAGACATTAAGTGTTGTACAGCATTTGGCAAATGTAGCAGGTTCAAAACATTTAACATTTACCATGTTCTAAACAGTATTCCAGCCTAGAAGTCACATGCTTTTCTTTTATTATAGTACTAGAGCAGTGGTCGGCAAACTCATTAGTCAACAGAGCGGCAAACCGCGGCTTGCGAGCCGCATATGGCTCACGAGCCGCAGTTTGCCAACCACTGTACTAGAGGCCCAGTGAATAAAATTTATGCACCCAGGGGTGGTGTCCCTCAGCCCAGCCTGCATCCTCTCGCAATCTGGGACCCTTCGGGGGATGTCCAACTGCTGATTTAGGCCATATCCCTGCAGTTGGACATCCAGCAGTCAGA
Organism: Plecotus auritus; assembly: GCF_963455305.1. Classification (NCBI taxonomy): domain Eukaryota; kingdom Metazoa; phylum Chordata; class Mammalia; order Chiroptera; family Vespertilionidae; genus Plecotus; species Plecotus auritus. Next base: position 27,102,525 of record NC_137771.1, read on the forward strand.
TACCCCTCTCACAATCCAGGACTGCTTGCTCCTAACCGCTCGCCTGCTTGCTCACTCCTAACTGCTCGCCTGCCTGCTTGTTCCTAACTGCTCATCTGCCTGCATCATAGCGACCGGTCATTTTGGTCGTTCCAGTCGTTCCACCCTAACGGTCACTTAGGCTTTTATATGTAGAGAGAAAGCAAAACTCTATGGTGACGAGAACTGTGCACACCACTGAGTTTTTGTTTTTTGTTTTTAAATATATTTTTATTGATTTCAGAGAGGAAAGGAGATAGAGATAGATAGAGAGAGAGAAACATCAATGAGAATCATTGATTGGCTGCCTCCTGCATGCCCCTTACTGGGGATAGATCCTGCAACCTGGGCATGTGCCCTTGACCAGAATGGAACCCAGGACCCTTCAGTCCGCAGGCCGATGCTCTATCCACTGAGCAAAACCAGCCAGGGCACCACTGAGTTTTGATTCCCTAGTTTCAGCCTAAAATAGGACTATGAGCTTTCTGTGAAAAAAAATTTCTTCCAAAGTTTTTGCAGGTCTTGTTATTGTCCTATATAAAATTTATATAAAAAACGTTTCAATATATTATAATTTTTGGAAGTTGAGAATGAATTATATTTCAGACATATCTTGATTTCAGGTTTATTCAGGTTTACTAATATTTCTGCATCCTAGCTAGACTGGGAACTAGTGATGTATTTGTCTGTTTGTCATCACTTTTATATTATGTCTGATTTCTCTAATGTGTTTTTTTGAGTACCTTTTTTTTTGGGGGGGGGGTGTCTAGTAACATACTGTACTGATACTTGAGTTCATAGTATTTTTGCTCCCAAGGAAATAACCTCAGTGTGTGACATTAACCAGCACAATAATGTATGGTATTTAAAAAAATTTTTTTATTGACTTCAGAGAGGAAAGAGGGGGGGAGAGAGAAAGGAACATCAATGATGAAAGAGAATAATTGATTGGCTGATCAAGCCCACAACCCAGGCATGTGCCCTGACCGGGAATCGAATTGTGACCAGATAGGTCAACTCTCAACCACTATTACCAGAATGAATGGTTTAGCTTGGGAATTGCATTTTTATGGTATATGATTGTATAAAACAGGAATATTTGTATTGGTGTTTTCATTATCTTTAATTTTCTTTTTTCATATGTGTATTTTAAAATATATAAAGTACCTTAAAATAATAAAACTATATTTTTGGGGGCTTTTTGTGACTCCAATTAATACATGCTCATTCAGAAAGCTTAAGATAAGATGTTTAAATGCATAAAGCAGAAAATGAAAAGACCATGTAATCTCATTGTTAATTGCTTAGTGTAGTTAGTTATCTGATTTTTGGAAAAATACATATAAATAGAGTTAGTGTGTATGTGTGTGTGAATAAAATTTTAATTGCCCAAGAAATTCAGGAATACATTCTAATTGCAAAAAATTAGAACAATGTAAAATAAGCAAAAATAAAAGATGAAAACTTGTCATACATACTCTTATACTTGATTACTATGTTTTTCTAGGTTAACATTTTGGGATATATACTTAAAGAATTTCTCTTTATGATATGTACATACAGAAAAAGTGTTAAGCTTACATGCTAAAACTTACTTATTTCATTAATTGTATAATACCTATCTTTCCATGTAAAATACATAGTTACTACATTAAAATAATAACTCCATAGTATTCCATTGACAACTGCATTGATTTCAAATTCTGTAGGTAGCCCAGCCAGTGAGGCTCAGTGATTGAGCGTCGACCTATAACCAGGAGGTCACGGTTCAATTCCCGGTCAGGGCACATGCCTATGTTGTGGGTTTGATCCCCAGTGTGGGTCATGCAGGAGACAGCATATCAATTATTCTCTCCCATCATTGATGTTTCTCTCTCTTCCTCTCCCTTCCTCTCTGAAATCAATAAAAATATATTTTAAAAATTCTGTAGGTAGCAAAACCTTCAACACTCTAAATTTAAAAAATAATTTTTAACTATAAAAGTGATGTTCAAGGCAAAATATATAATGCTACATAAAGATTTAAGGGAAAAGTAAAAGCCCCCTGCTACCCTCAATTCCTTTGTCACTCCCCAGAAGAGTTAACAGTCTCTTGTGTATTTTTAAAGCTCGAATATATGCTTTTCTGCAATTTACTTTTAAATTTAATATATTTAGGACAATTTTCTATACCAGTACAGTTTAGTATGTACCATACTTAAACAATTTTTTCTTTTTGGTTATCACAAATAATGTTTCAGTCAACATTCTTAAACATTAAGCATAGGTTATTTATATTGATAACATAAATTTCTGAAATGAAATTTACTGGATTAGCCCTAACTGGTTTGCCTCAGTGGTTAAGAGTGTTGGTCCATGCACTGAAAGGTCTTGGGTTCAATTTCATTCAAGGGCACATACCTTGCTTGCAAGCTTCATCCCCAGCGGCACATTATGTTCTTTGTCTCTCCCCCTCTCTTTCACTCTCTCTAAAGAAAATAATAATAATAAATGGGAAAATTATCCTTGGGTGAGGATTAACAACAACAAAAATTTACTGGATTAGAAGATTGTTTATTTTTTTTATTTTTATTTTTATTTATTTTAAATAAATCTTTATTCAGATTATCACAATTGTTTCTCTTTTTTCCCCCCCCCATAGCTCCCCTCCACCCGGTTCCCACCCCACCTTCTGCCCTTACCTCCCCCGCACTGTCCTCATCCATACGTGTATGATTTTTGTCCAGTCTCTTCCTGAACCCCCCCATACCCCCTTTCCCCCTGAGAATTATCAGTCCACTCCCTTTCTATGCCCCTGATTCTATTATATTCACCAGATTATTCTGTTCCTCAGGTTTTTAATTCACTTGATTTTTAGGTTCACTTGTTGATAGATATGTATTTGTTGTTCATAATTTTTCTCTTTACTTTTTTCTTCTTCTCTTCTTTAAGAATACCTTTCAGCATTTCATGTAATACTAGTTTGGTGGTGATGAACTCCTTTAGCTTTTTCTTATCTGTGAAGCTCTTTATCTGCCCTTCAATTCTGAATGATAGCTTTGCTGGGTAGAGTAATCTTGGTTGTAGGTTCTTGCTATTCATCACATTGAAAATTTCTTGCCACTCCCATCTGGCCTGCATAGTTTCTGTTGAGAAATCAGCTGACAGTCGTATGGGTGCTCCCTTGTAGGTAATTAACTGTTTTTCTCTTGCTGCTTTTAATATTCTCTCTTTGTCTTTTGCCCTTGGCATTTTAATTATGATGTGTCTTGGTGTGGTCCTCTTTGGATTCCTCTTGTTTGGGGTTCTGTGCGCTTCCTGGACTTGTAAGTCTATTTCTTTCACCAGGTGGGGGAAGTTTTCAGTCATCATTTCTTCCAATAGGTTTTCAGTATCTTGCTCTCTCTCTTCTTCTGGCACCCCCATAATTCTGATGTTGGTACGCTTGAAGTTGTCCCAGAGTCTTCTTACACTATCTTCAACTTTTTGGATTTTTTTTGCTTTTTGCTTTTTTGGTTGAGTGTTTTTTGCTTCTTTGTATTTCAATTCTTTGACTTGATTCTTGTGTTCCTCTAGTCTGTTGTTGGGTCTCTGTATAATATTTTTTATTTCAGTCAGTGTATGTTTAATTTCTAGTTGGTCCTTTTTCATATCTTCGAGGGTCTCATTATATTTATCGGCCTTTTCTAGGATATTCTTGAAAAGCCTTATAACCGTGGTTTTGAATTCTATATCCAGTCGTTTGTTTTCCTCCATTTCTTTCGTTTGTGATCTGTTTCTTTGACGCCGCATTTTCACTGCTTCCCTGAGTTGGTAGGGTAGATTTGTGTGCTAGGTTTCCTATATGGCCCAGTGGGTTGGCCTCCCCAGTTAACCTGAGGTGGACACTCTTGGTGCACCCCTTTGTGGACTGTGTGTACAGCCTTGTTGTAGTTAAGTCTTGATTGCTGTTGGTATCACTGGGAGGAATTGACCTCCAGGCCAGTTGGCTGTAAGGATCAGCTGTGTCTACGCTGGGAGAAGTTTGGTGCTGGAGACAGCCTTATAGGATTAGACTTGCCAAATTGCAATAGCCTCTGTGCTCAGCTTGGATGGGGTGGAGTCTCAGGGCGGAGCAGATAGTCTTGGCTTCCAGTCAGCCTTGCCCTTGCGCGCGTGTGCGCCTTCAGACCTCTGCCTTCCCTGGCTCCCGAGTCTCCACCCGAGAGTCCAGTTTCCCCCCACAAGAGCATGGGTCCCCAGGGGCTCGCCTGGAACTGGGGTTCAATGCAGTCAGAACTGGGGCTCAGTGCAGTCAGGAGCTTCTGACTCCCTTCCACTAGGGAAAGCCTGTGGCAACCTCCGCAGCCTTTGTGCGCACTGGCAGGCGCGCGCCTCCAGACCTCTGCCTTCCCCGGCTCCCAAGTCTCCGCCCGAGAGTCCAGATTTCCCCTGTAAGAGCGTGGGTCCCCAGGGGCTCGCCTGGAACTGGGGTTCAGTGCAGTCAGAACTGGGGTTCAGTGCAGTCAGGAGCTTCTGACTCCCTTCTGCTAGGGAAAGCCTGTGGCAACCTCTGCAGCCTTTGTGCCCCTGCCCGCTGGGGCTCCCCTGGGTCTCCGAGTCTCCGGGTGCCTTTCTCTCTGACAGTCCAGACTCCCCCTGTATGAGCCTGGGTCCACGGAGTTTCGCCCGGGACTGGGGTTCAGTGCATTCAGAACTGGGGTTCAGTGCGGTCGGGGGCTTCCTTCCCCCTTCTGCCAGAGAAAGTCAGCCAGGCTCTCAGCCACCCTTCCTCTCTGCACGCACAAAGACCCTTTGCCGTACCTCCAGTTCTCTGTGAGCTTTTCTCTTTCCTTCTAGTTGTAGAATTTTCACTCAGCCAGCTTTCCTGTGGTTCTGGATGGTGTCCGTTCTGTCTTTTAGTTGTAGTTTTGAAATTGTTGTGCGAGGCAGCAGTTTAGGTGCTTACCTATGCCGCCATCTTGGTTTCTCTCGAAGATTGTTTATTTTAAATGTTGATAGATACTGGCCTATAAAAGTTGAAAATGTACTTCCACCAATAGTGTTTGAGAGTCCCTGTTTCACTATATCTTTGCCAATTAAACTCATCTGCAGCTGGACTATATCTCTGGACTTATCAAACTTGTAATATTTGCCATTCTGCTAGTTTAAAAAAGCTATCATATAACTATATTAACTTGTATTTTAACAGGACTTGTGTATTTTTTCATGTGTATTAGATATTTAAATTTTTTCCTGAGCGTTTTTTTTTTCACTTTTTTAAATATGTTTTTACTTTAAAAATGTTAATAGTTAAAGGTCATTAAAATTGGATTGTGTCTAATCATCAAGTATGACCATGTAATCTTGAGAATTCTATACTGCTTTGAGGTTTTCAATAAGCAGAACATAACAGAGATTTATTTATTTTTATTTTTTAAAAAATATACTTTATTGATTTTTTTACAGAGAGGAAGGGAGAGGGATAGAGAGTTAGAAACATCGATGAGAGAGAAACATTGATCAGCTGCCTCCTGCACACGCCCTACTGGGGACGTGCCCTCAACCAAGGTACATGCCCTTGACCGGAATCGAACCTGGGACCTTTCAGTCCGCAGGCTGACGCTCTATCCACTTAGCCAAACCGGTTTCGGCCATAACAGAGATTTAGTTGCAGCCTAAGCTGAAGCCATTGGAACGTATGATATAATTTAGTGATTGATTGTTGTGAGAGATTTTTCAGTGTATTGATTTCTAACAAACTTTGACTTATATATATAGATATATCTTATCAATGCTATTAGAGGAATTATAGCTGAATAACTGGAAATAGTGCTTTCCATTAGCTAACTTTTTCTTATATTGTTATCTTTATGTTTTCAAATAAAGTGCCACTGATTGGATGTATGACCTCTGGCCAAATCAGTTTGTTCTTTGGGGCCTCAAATTGCCACTCTCCTTCAGTCCTATCTAATAAAAGAGTAATATGCAAATTGACGGTCACTCCAAGACACAAGATGGCCGCCCCCATGTGGACACATGATGGCTGCCACAAGATGGCCTGCAGGGAAGGGCAGTTGTGGGCGGTTGGGGGTGACCAGGCCAGCAGAGGAGGGCAGTTGGGGGTGACCAGGCCGGCAGGGGAGGGCAGTTGGCGGGGGGGACTGGGCCAGCAGGGGAGGGCAGTTTGGGGGGACCCAGGCCTGCAAGGGAGGGCAGTTAGGGGTGACCAGGCTGGCAGGGGAGGTCAGTTAGGGCCAATCGGGCTGGCAGGGGAGCAGTTAGGCATCAATCAGGCTGGCAGGGGAGTGGTTAGGGGGTGATCAGGCTGGCAGGCAGAAGCGGTTAGGGGCAATCAGAAAGGCAGGCAGGCGAGCAGTTGGGAGCCAGCAGCCCTGGATTGTGAGAGGGATGTCCGACTGCCCGTTTAGGCCGGATCAGGCCTAAACGGGCGGTCGGACATCCCTCAAGGGGTCCCCCCCATGCACAAATTTTGTGCTCTGGGCCTCTAGTCTATATATCTATATATATAAAAGGCTAAGTGTCTGTCTGACCATCTGACTGGTAGCTATGACGCACACTGACCACCAAGGGGCATACGCTCAATGTAGGAGCTGCCATGATGCACATTGCACTAGCCATCTTCTTTGTATATAAAAGCCCAGCGACTGTTAATGTAGAACGACCAGTGGCTATGACGCGCACTGCAGCAGCCAACCTGCCTGATCCAGGCCCTCATCACCCCCTTTTCATACACACACCCTCACCCCCGCCGGCCCAGCCTGATCGGCCCCCAGCAGGAGGAGGAGCTGAAGTGGGGAGCATGGCGGGCAGCTCAGCCAGAGTTGCAGTGGCAGTGTACACTGCATCCTCCCAAGCCCTGAGTCCCAGGGGGCAGGGGTGCAGCAGCAGGGAGTGCCAGTCAGACCAGCCACTGCACCTCCATCCCCTCAGTTGCCGTCACTGTGCCTGGGGACCGCCAGTCATGGCCGCGCCACCCACCTGATCCCCCAGAAGAGCTGCTGCTGCTGGCTGGCCCCAGGTCCCAGTGGTTTGGGGACCTGGAGGAAGGGGAGGACGAAGCAGTGAAGTGGAAAGGGGTGAGGCCTGGTGCCGCAGGCAGGGGAGTCCAGCTAGGGGCTGGGCGTGCGGGAGGGTTGGGGGGCCGGGGAAGTGGCACCCTGGGAAATGGGCTTGAATCCCGCCCGTTATCATGGAAACTGCATCCACAGGTAAGGCGCAGCCCTGCAAATGGCATCAGGGACCAGGGTCCCCAGACTGTCCCCTCCCTGTAGCGCGCCTCTGCACCTTCCTCACGCTTTCCACCTTTAGCACCAATCTTCTCCCCAGCCCCCACACATACCCTGCTTTGCCACAGGCGACTATAAATGTTAGCGGATCTGTTGAAAACCTGAATTTAATTTTCCCACATACTTGGAAGAAAACAAAATATTGTTAATTCTTTTATTTAATGATCATCATTATTCTGGCTTTTAAAACGATCCTCAGAGGCAAACCGCAGCACCTGGCGCTGGAGAGCCTGTGTACAAGTTTCTTCCTTCTGCCAAGGGGTGGGCTCTTAGGGGCCTCTTGGCTGGTTGCCCCTAAACCCGGTTCTGTCCTGGGCAGAGAGGTGATTTTAACTGGCTCTTACCTGTTCCCTCCATGAATTGCCACACCCTACTCCCTCATGGTTCCCCCGCCCCCCCAATCCTCCATTTCTCCCTCTCTCCGTCGCAGGAAACGGAAATCCCAGGGGGTGTATGTCTAATTCAGGAGGGACAGCGTTGCCAGCTGCCCGATGCAGAGAACACCGACTTTTGCAGGGAGCATTAAAACTTGCAACCCCTTCAAGTGGACAGCCTGGCTGTGGTGTTACAGGACTTGGGTGGTGAGTGGGCAAGGTCAGCTTACCAGCAGTCTGGACTTTCCTGGGCTTTTGAAAATTGCCCTGGGTTCAGCCTCCCTTCGTCTGACTCCCCTACTTCTGAACCAGAGCGCTCGGGTGCCCAGGGGGACCAGGGGTCTGAGGCATCCTGGCTCAGGGTTGTGAGAGGTATATTTGGTGAGGAGCTGCTGGCCTGGTAGTGCTGTTTTTCTAGGGACTGGGGAAGAGCTTATGTGTTGTGTGCTCTGAGAAAGCTTTGTTGTGATGGAATGGGAGTGTGTATTTTTGGAAATGTAGCTTTCCAAGGCCTGGGGTGGTGGGTGCTCCCAGCAGAGGGGAAAGGCAGTGGGACTGGCCTTTGCGCTCTTGGCAGCTGATTTAGGGGAACCCCTTTCTTAAGCCACCGCCTCTTACTGGTCATGTGGCGTGGCCTTAGGCAACTTTAACTCTGTTCCAGTACAAGATTTGAGCTAAGAGAAGGAGGCTTGGGGAATGCATTGAATAAAATGGCAACATTCTGAAGGGAAGAGGGGGACCATCTTACAAGCAAAAAAAGAAAGACTTAAATCTGAAAAACCCATTTGTCCTATGTTAATTATTATATGAAAGGTTAGGGGTGAAGGTGGAGGGTTGGGGGAAAGAATAAGACTAAGATGGCTACTTAGCCTGTCTTTCAACTTCTTCATCTAAGTAAAGTGAAAACAAGACTCTTTATTATTGCACATTAAGATGGCAAAAGATAATAGGTAAATAAAGGTACCGTTTTTTGTTGAGTTACCATTACCATTCTATGATGAGGGTAGCTCATGGTTCAGAACCTTTATCCAACATCATCAAAATAAATTATTTCTTTCTTTTTTTTTTTTTTTAAATATATTTTATTGATTTTTTACAGAGAGGAAGGGAGAGGGATAGAGAGTTAGAAACATCGATGAGAGAGAAACATCGATCAGCTGCCTCCTGCACACCCCCACTGGAGATGTGCCCGCAACCAAGGTACATGCCCTTGACCGGAATCGAACCTGGGACCTTTCAGTCCGCAGGCCGACGCTCTATCCACTGAGCCAAACCGGTTTCAGCAAAATAAATTATTTCTTTATAGACATGGCCTACCTCCCCTTAGTGTCACCAGGGTTCGGTGGATTAGGGAAAGGAAGCCAAGTGCTTAGTGTTCAGAAATACTATCCACTAAAATGAGTCACTATACGATGTTTACAACAACTCCGGCTGTCACAAAGCAGGCACTTGCAATTTTCAACATCATCATCATCATCATTATTATTGTAGAAATAATCTATTTTGTTAGCTGTCATAGGGGTTTCCTATCCTAGGCAACAAATCTATCTATCTAAAAGCCTAATATGCAAAGTGTCCCCTTGGGAGTTCGACTGACCGGGAGTTTGATCGCTCGCTATGACGTGCGTTGACCACCAGGGGGTGGCACGGAATGAAGGAAGGCCTTGGTTGACAGCTGGCAGCCAGTGCAGGGAGGCCCCGGCTGGCTCTGATCGCCAGCCAAGCCTAGGGACCCTACCCATGCACGAATTTTGTACACCAGGCCTCTAGTCTACATTATATATATATATAAAAGCCTAAGCGACCTGCTGTCTGTTTGACCAGTATCTATGACGTGCACTGACTACCAGGGAGCAGACGCTCAATGCAGGAGCTGCCGAGCAATATCAACTTTGCAGAGTACCCTCTCATACTCTGGGACCCCCTCAGGGGATGTCAGACTGCCGGTTTTGGCCCAATCCCCACAGGCCAGGCCTAGAGACCCCACCTGCTAAAGGGACTCCACTCACTCCGCAGATGCCCTTCAAGCCCCTGTGCCGCCCAGGTGCAGCCAGCCAGGGAGGGGCCTTGGGAGGTTGGTTCTAGGGCGTGTCTGTCCCGTCTCACCCAGTCCTGCCCCGTCAGCCACCTTCTAATTAATTTCCTTTCAATGTTCATGAATCTGTGCACCGGACCTCTAGTCTAAAAATAAATGGCACTGTGGACCTGGTGCCTACAAACCAACACTGAGCTTCCCCAAGTGGGACACAGGCCCCACCACCACCCCGGAGTGACACTCCACCAAATCTCAGCCAATGCTGCCAAGACCCCATGACACAAAATGTGGCCTCCAGCCCAGCCCGGAAATGGTTGCTGTGGGCTCCAAATAATGACGTCACATAGCAACACCCAGCTTCCTTTCCCTAGCAACTAGCCTCCCTGCAGTATCGTCAACCCAAGAACACAGGTGGAAACATTTCACACTTTAACCAAATGTCTGTGAAACGTTTTTTTCGTGCCTTATCTCATTTGATCTTCACAGAAGTCCCAGAGTAAGTAGATAGGAGACTCGGAATCCTATTTTCTTTTCATTAGCCTGGAAAACGGAGATTTAGAAAGCTTAGAAACTTGACCTGACTGAAAAGAAGTAAGAAATGGTGAACCTTGAAAATGACTACAGGTTTTCTCACTGCGCAGAATATAGTCAAACGCTGCTGCAGTTAAATATTCTACCCTTTGCTCTCCCTGTGTGATCTACAATAATAATCTGCTTTGTGTTGATATTTACTGCTGTGTTGCTGACAGTTACCTGAAAAACAAGTTAGGGTGCTTCACTGGGCTGGAAAAAGTCTAGCTAAATCAGAAAGCAGGTCTAATTAAGCAAATTTATTCTGTGCCCATAATAGGCTAAGTTGACTCACACATGTGTGATACATATAAAGCTCTTGCTGGTGCCAATCACATGTGTGTGTTTCGATCTGTCATTGTCAATCGTGAATTTGGTTGACACTTCTATTATATAGAAAGGGCGAAAAGCAATATTAAAATATTTCTTCTAGTTAATTTCCTTTCAATGTGCACAAATCCGTGCACCTGGTCACTAGTATGATATAATTTTATTGAAAAACTCTCACTAAGGATTATTTTCTTTTAAAAATATATATTTATTGATTTCAAAGAGGAAGGGAGAAGGAGAGGGAAATAGAAACATCAATGATGAGAATCATTAATCGGCTGCCTCCTGCACACCCCTACTGGGGATCAAGCCTGCAACCGAGGCCTGTGCCCTTGGCCGGAATTGAACCTGGGACCCTTCAGTCGTCAGGCTGACACTATCCACTAAGCCAAACCAGTTAGGGCAAGGATTATTTTCTAAGTCACCTTGTGCATTCTAAATAAACTTACTTTGTTTTATTTATATAGTACCAGTACATAAATTATAAGCGAACAAAAATATTAAAGGGATGAGATTTTTGAAAACTCATTTAAATAAAAAGATTAATGTTATATCCTGTCCCCTGGTAGGTTGTTATTTACTCCTCTAGGGTAAGTGCCCATCCCAATGGAAACCATTCTACTAATTTGAACTGAGGTTGTTTGTTTACATTAATTGTTATGCTCACTATCCTTACTTGGCTTTTACGTTCATAGTGAAATCTTACTTTCACTGTTTAAAGAACTTGGTAAAAGAAAATCTAGAGCAAATTGTCTCAGAGTTTAACAGTAAATGTGGATAAAATACTACATTTGGTCAGTCTCATGTTTTATTGTCTTAAGAAATGGAGAACATATGCAGTAGAAAGTAGATTTGAGATAAGGAGATTTCACTTTAAATGCTCATTCCAACACTCTTGTGACTTTAAACCTTGCCTCAGATCGATATTCATGTCTATAAAATTTGGGGTAGTAGAAAGCTACCTCAATTAAGGATCAAATGGAACAGTGTAACACTGCCCTTGGAATAGCTCTTGGTAGCAGAGATATACAGTGTGTATGTCTATATTTTATTTCCTTTCTATACTGAATATTGTTTTAATAAGTGTTTCATGTAGAGCAGCTTTTCTCCATTTTTCCTGTCAATGTACAACCCATTGAAGGAAAAGGTTTCCTAGATGTTTACAGAGCATTTGCTAGCATAGTGTTAGATTCAGAGAGCCTCTGATGAGCTTTGTAGATTGGAAGTGTAATTTACAGTGAATTTCTGTTACATTGAAGCAATATGTATGTCCTTTGGGGTTTATAGTGTGTATATGGGTTTGGTCTGTTGCAACCAACAGATCATTCTATATACAATATTTTTTATTCATTTGGCTATTGATTTTAACTTGGTTTATTGTTGGGGATTTAAAGGATATATGATTGAAATATGCATATATCAAAAATTATTTGAATTTGTAACACATTGTCTTTGAGTTCCTGGGGAAAAGATGGCTGGCCATCCTATATAATGAAAGGCTAATATGCATATTGCCCCCTTGACTGTGAGTTTGACCAGGGGGTGGGGCTGGCCCACCAACTGCCTGTGGCCCCTTCCCCTGGCCAGTCCTGCCCCTGTTCAGCCCCACCTCACTCCCGCCCTAATCGGGGCAGGCCAGCCAGACCCCACCCGTGCACAAATTCGTCCACTGGGCCTCTAGTGTTTTCATAAAATCATAGAATCTTTTGTTTAGGGGAAGGATTATAAAGGTTATCTAGCCCATTATCTTTCCAGCTTAAGACTTTACAGGGGGAAATTCCCTCTTATTCTAGGATGTTAGCTGAGGATCAGAATAGGTTATAATTTCAATAAAGTTCTGAACTTTGACATATCTATTTGCCAACAAACAAAATTCAAGACTAGTATATCATTGTGACTTGATGTGAGTACCCTTCTAAAATGTTCAGTGATCTAAGTGTTTTCCTTTTTAAAATTTCTACGGTTTGGTCAACATGTTGCTTTCCTCCTTTTACAGAGTTTGAATGAAGCAGTGAGAATTTGAAATCAAATCTACTTAGGCTTATTTCTTTCTAATAAGATGTGTATCTGAAAAACTGTCTCAATCAAACATTAGGGTCGGAGAGTGAAACACAAACTTAAAAGTTAGTAGATCCTTTAATAATAGTGCTAAGCATCAAAAGCAAGTAATGACAGAATACTTGCCAAATGCTACTCAGTATGCTGAGTTCTGGTCTACAGTAATGAAAAACAGATGTTGTTCTTGCCCTTTGTGACTTTATTATCTAGTGAAGATAAACATTAAACAGTTTTTCATATTCCATTTACTTATGGTACAATAGAGCAGTAGTCAGGGTTTGATGATCATGTATATTTATCCACCTTTCAACTAGTTTTTTTAGGTAACAGGAGCATAAGTAAAACAATTCCCAATGCCTAATTATTGCCTACTTTTGAAGTCTAATAAATTGATTTGAATAAGCAACATTATTGCTCTTTGCCACTTGGTATAGATTATAAAGACATCATTTTCTTTTCTTTTTTTAAAATGTATTTTTATTGATTTCAGAGAGGAAGGAAGAGGGAGAGAGAGGTAGAAACATCAATGATGTCAGAGAATCATTGATTGGCTGCCTGCTACAAGCCCCACACTGGGGATCCAGCCCACAACCCAGGCATGTGCCCTGACTGGGGATTGAACCGTGACCTCCTGGTTCATAGGCTCAACCATTGAGCCATGCTGGCCGAGCTATAAAGACATTATTTTCCCTGCCACTTTTCTGTAACCACTTCATTGGTATTGGTTGCCAAACTAAAAGTTTGAAGCAAGTATGTGATAAAGAAGGGAAGACCCTACAAATTTAAGGGAGAACAGGAATGCTAGGCATCCATTTTGGGCTGGATGAGGGCTTTTATAAGATACTAGAGGCCCAGTGCATGAAATCATGCACAGGGGAGGGTCCCTTAGCCCGGCCTGCACCCTCTCCAATCTGGGACCCCTTGGGGGATGTCCAACTGCCCTGCGGGATAGGGCCGGCAGTCGGACATCCCCCTCACAATCCAGGACTGCTGGCTCCTAATCCTCGCTTGCTTGCCTGATCGCCCCTAACTGCCTCTGCCTGCCTGCTGGCCTGATTGCCCCTAACTGCCCCCCTGCTGGCCTGATCGCCCCTACCTTGACCCCTGCCAGCCTGATTGCCCCTAACCATCTCTGCCTTGGCCCAAGTCTAAGCCACAGTCTGGCCTCCCTCTGCTGGAGGCAACCTGGATGATCAGGGGAAGGTGCTGCCCCCGTCACCCCGCTGCTGCTGCCACTGGTGGCTACCATGGCTGCCTGAGACTTTGGCGGCTTTGTCCGGAAGACGTCCACCCTAATTAGGATATTACCCTTTTATTAGTATAGATTTTGGGTTTGGAAATTCCAAAAAATAAGTACCCTTTGGACATTCCATAGCCATAAAACATTTGAGCTCAGGAGATTTTTGCCAAGAATTAGAAAGCCTTTGTCTGTGTATATAGGGCATATGCACTAATTTGTTTATAGGGGTTATTTGGGAGTGGGGAGTGGGGAGTGGGAGTGGAATTCCATGGAACCACAGGTGTGATCCTTCACTTCTTTATTGCATTCAAAACTTTAAAGTGGTGGTATTATGTGGGTTTTACTTTTGTGAATTTCAGTATTTTTTTTAAGAAGACGTTTAGGAAACTATATTATCTCCTTTTATGAAGCAATGATGCTTAAGAAAAGTTTCTCTTTTGTTAATACTCACCTGGGGTATTTTTTTCCATTGCTTTTAAGAGAGAGAGGAAGGTGGGGAGGGAGAGAAACATTAGGGTTGGGGAGTGAAACACAACCTAGGTATGTGCTCTTGACTGGGAATTGAACCCGAGACCCTTTGCTGCACTGGCTGCCTCTAACCTTTGAGCACACTGGCCAGGGCATAGAAAAAGTTTTGAAAGACAATTCTGAAGTATTATTTGCATTTCAGTGAAGAATTAGTGGGACATTCACTTTATGTTTGTGTTTTTATATAGTTTACTAGAGGCCTGATGCACGAATTCGTGCATGGGTGGGATCCGGCCGGCCGGTCCCAATTGGGTCCCATTGGGCTTGGCTGGCAGGGCGCGGGGCAATGGAGAGGGGCAGCGGCCAGGGGAGTGGCCATGGGCGGTTGGCCGGCCAGCCCCTTCCCCTGGTCAATCACCCAGTTAAACTCCCTGGTCCAGGGGACAATTTGCATATTAGCCTTTTATTATATAGGATACTTCTTCATTACCCTTTTAAATTAATTTTCTTTTTATCAGCTATTGTTTTAGTTCTAGTTTTTGCTTTTCTTGTTAGATCCTCTGTTTCTTGGTCCTCGTGTCTTTTTCATGTTTTGAATGTAGCTTCTTGAGGCTGTCTCTCCTCTCTCTTGGTGGTGTTAGTCTGGCTGGGTATAGGAATCTGGATTGAAAATCAGTTTTACTCAGAACTTTGAAGGGTATGTTACTTTAAAAAAAATCAAATATCTCCAAAATACAAAGTAGTAAAGAGTGTACTAAAATGAATACAACCTAAGAAATAAAATGATTGAAGCTACTACGTATGTATCTGTTCACAAATTATCATCTACTCCCACCACCATTCTGATTAGGGTATTAATCATTTCCCTATATCTGTTTAGTTTTTAAATTTTATTTGTACACCTTAATACAATGTATTAAGTATTATTTTGTTTTTTAGCATTAATTAAGTGATGGTACTATATGTATTCTTCTGAAGCTTTTTAAAATTTAACATGTTTGTAAAGCTTTATATTGGTATGTTTAGCTTTGGTGCATTTGCTGGTGTGTAATATTTTATTATACAAATATGTCACAGTTCATTTGTGCACTCTTTTATTGACAGATTTAGAAGCATTTATATTAACGGGGTGGACATTTAAAAAATATGTTGATACATGGGTGTAAGAATTTCTTTAGATTATATGCTTACAGTGGAATTGCTGGGTTCATATTATTGGCCTATTATCAACTATAAAAATACTGCTAAGTTATTCTCCAAAGTATTTGCAACAATTTATGCCAGTTATCAGTGTATGAACATTACTTTTGCCCCAAAATACTTGCCAATGCTAGATGTAGTCAGTTTAATTTTAGCCATTCTGGCCGGTGGGCTGTAGTATCTCATTGTAGTTTTGTCTTTGTTTTTGTTTACTTATGAGAAGCTGTTTATCTTTTTAGTGAGTATTTATTGCTATTAAGGTTTCCTCTCCTGTAAATTGCCATGTTATTTCTTGCTTATTTTTCAATTTTTTTAAACTGCTTTAATAAAATTTTGTATTCTAGTCATGAATCCCTTGTTGGAATTATTTTTTCGTTTACCTTTTCACATTTTATGTTATCTGTATGCATAGAAAGTTTTACAATTTATTGCAGTAGATATTATAAATCTGACAACTGGAAAGTCAAATTTATTTAAATTCCTTTTATGATTTTGTGCAGTTTGTGGCCTATTTTGTCTTTTTAAAAACGTTTTTGAAGTATAATTGACATATGATCAACTGCTCATATTTACAACATACAGTTTGATAAGCTTTGGCATATACACCCATCAAATATTACTGTAATCAGGATAAAGTATATTCATCACCCCTAGAAGTTTTTTTCCTACCACTTTGTATTTCCATTTTCCTACCTTTCTCCTTTGTACATTCTTTCATCCTCACTCAACTATTGATCTTTCTGTTTCTATAGATTGTGGGGTTTTTTGTTTGTGTGTTTGTTTTTTAGAGAAAGGGAGGAAGGGGGAAGAAAGAGAGAAACATTGATGTGAGAGAGATACATCAGTTGGTTGCCTCTCGTATGTGCCGTGATGGAAATCAAACCCTCAACCTTCTGGAGCACAGTATAACACTTAAACCAACTGAGCCACACTGGCCAGGGTAGATTAGATTGCATTTTTATTATTTTTTTTAATCCTCACCTGAGGACACCTTTTCCATCTATTTTTAGAGAGAGTGGAAGAGAGGGGGAAAGACAGAGAGAGACATTGATTTGAGAGAAACACATCAGCTGGTTGCCTCCTGCACGAGCCCCGAGCCCCGACCAAAGACCCGGGCTGGGGAGGACCCTGAAACCAAGGTATGTGCCCTTGACTGGATTCAAACCCGGACCCTTCAGTTTGCAGGCCAACGCTCTATCCACTGAGCAAAACTGGCCAGGGTGTTTGCATTTTTTAAAAAAACTTCATATAAATAAAGTTATATAGTCTCTTTTGGAGGGCTTTTTTCACTCAGTATAATTACTTTAAAATTTATTCATGTTGTCTATATTAATTCCTTTTATTGCTGACTATTTATTGTATGATTATATCATGATTTGTTTGTTTATCACCTGTTGATAGACATTTGTCTCATTACCAGTTTTTGGCTGCTGCAGATAAAGCTGTTGTGAAACTTAGTGTATAAGTCATTGTGAGGACACATGCTTTCTCTCCTGCTGGTAAATACCTAGGTGGAATGACTGGGTCACATGACAGGTTTTTCAGAATTAGTTGTATCATTTTACATTCCCACCAACAATGTAGGAGAGCTCTAGTTTTCCACCTCTCAGACAACACTTGCTTTGGCCAGCCTTCTTATTTTTAATTTAATTTTTAATTTTTATTGACTTCAGAGAGGAAGGGAGAGATAGAAATATCAATAAGAGAAATATCAATTGGCTGCCTCCTGCATGCCCCCTACTGGGGATCAAGCCCGAAACGTGAGCATGTGCTCTGATCGGGAATCAAACTGGTGACCTCTTGGTTCATGAGTCGACACTCAACCACTGAGCCACACCAGCTGGGCACTATTTGAGTTTTAAATTTGATTGCATCCCTGTATAAAATATGACCACCCTCAAAGAAATTTCCCTCCTTGATATTTTCAGAGAATAATCAGGATACTGCCATCCTCTTTGAAACCATGCAGTAAGCAATGTAGATGAAATTGGAATGAGGGGAGATATTTTTTTCTTTTATTGTAAATATAATATTCCTGGTTAAAGAAAATCTGGGAAGTTCAGAAAAAAATGTAAAGACAACAAAAAATTGTTCACAATCCTAATACTACCCTATCCTAGTGCTAATAACCATATAAGCATTTTAATTGAGTTCCTTCTAGTCTCCCCACTTCCACATTAATTTTTTAATGTACAAAATATGTTGTCACTCAACACACATATGGAAATGGAGGGTATTTAGCCTAGAAAGTAAACTATTTAGCAGTCCAATTGAGGGATGTTGGGGACTCTGGTCTAGGTCATTGGCTATAGAAATAAAGCTTAGGGGCAGGTGACAAAGGTATTCCTGAGGGTGAAGCTACAAACTTTGATGTGGTGGTTTCAGTGGTTAGAGTGTCAGCTAGTGGACCAAAGGGACACAACTTTGATTCCTGCTCAAGGGTACATACCTCAGTTGCACATTGAATCCTTGGCCCTGGTTGGGGTGCAAGCAGGAGGCAACCAATCAATGTATCTCTCTCATGTTGATGTTTCTCTCTCTCTCTCTCACATGAAATAAATAAATAAGATCTCACATGAAAAAGATTTAGAAATATTAAAAATATGTAAATCAGTATAGAGCAAACTGTAAACATAAATATGTGGTATTGAATCTGAAATTGTATTGAAATTGTGTAACTTGCAGTAGTCTTAATGGAGTTTCTGGGTCAGAAGATAGATTGGTAACAACAGTGTTCTAAATGCAAGGGTGGACTGTGGAAAGACCCACCTCACCTGTGTGCACTCTGCCTTTCTATTTGCATACTTTGGCTAGCAGTTGGTTAATTTGCATGTGTGGTTCCAACTGTCACGTTGTGTTGACTCATTCTGAAAGTTCTATGAGGAAAGGTCCCCATGTCTTTCCCCAGCACCTAGGACTGTATGTACAGTAGGCTATCAATAATTTTTGTCACCCTAGCCAGTTTGGTTCAGTGGATAGAGCATTGGCCCATGGACCAAAGGGCCTCGGGTTCGATTCTGGTCAAGGACATGTACCTCGGTTGCTGGCCCGGGCCCTGGTTGGGGCACATGCAGGAGGCAACCAATAGATGTAATTCTCTCACAATGATATTTCTGTCTTTCCCTATTTCTTACACTCTCTCTAAAAATCAATGGGAAAATACCTTCGGGTGAGGATTTAAAAAAAAAACAACAAAACATTTCTATGGCTATTTAAAAAAATAAATATTTGTCAAATGAATAAAATGGTGAATGTATTCAGTAAGCATTTAGTGAGATTTGAGAATGTCCTCTAGGGATGGAGGAGTGTTAGGCCTACAAAGATTGATAAGATATAATATCTGATCAGCCTCAAGGAGCATAAAATCTGGTACTGGTTATGAATTTGTAAAGCTGTCTGGTTTTTAGATAACAAATGCATACATTAAATAATTTGCTGACCTAAAACAGAATTTCTTTCTAACATACATTTAATAAATTTCTGAAGAGTGATTTTTGTGACATCTTACCTATATAACAGATAAGCACATATTCTGTGTTCCTTCTCTCATTTAGCTGAAGAGTATTGTTATGGGGTAAGTTTTATGATCCTGTTATTTACTGTTTTTTTTTTTCATATTTTATTAAAATTTGGAATTTGGCCCTGGCTAGTGTGGCTTTGTTGGTTGGGTGTCATTCCAAGCACTGAAAGATTGCTGGTTCGATTCCTAGTCAAGGCACATGCCTGGGTTGTGGGCTTGATCCCCATTAGGGGGTGTGCAGGAGGCAGCCGATTAATGTTTCGTTCCCTCATGGATGTTCCCCTCACTTCTCCTTTCCCCCCCTCTTTAAAAATCAATCTATATATATATATATATTTTTTTTTAAATCCTCACTTAAGGATATTTTCCCATTGATTTTTAGAGAGAGTGGAAGAAGAGAGAGGGAAAGACAGAGAAATTATCAATGTGAGAGAAACACATCAATTGGTTGCCTCCTGTACGAGCCCCGACCAGAGCATGGGGCAGGCTGGGGAGGAGTCTGCAACCAAGGTACATGCCCTTGCCTGGAATTGAACCCGGGACCCTTTGGTATACAGACCAATGCTTTATCCACTGAGCCAAACCGGCTAGGGCTAGAGATGATAACTTTAGACCTCTAGAGAGCACCACTATAGGCATTTTATGGCTCTACTCAGTGATTTATTTTCCTGTCAAAAGAGCAATTATGCCTTTTCTTTAACTCAGCAAAAACAATTCATTAAGTGGTGAAAATAGAATCCTTTAAACAAGCCAGAGTCTGTAAAGTCAAATACAAGGTGTGTGAGTCTATTAGAAAAAAGGGAACAAAGAGAATCAAAGACAATTTGTTTCATTGTTTTTATTGTTTAAATAATTAAAATTCTTACTTTATTTTTTAGACCCTATTGCAATATGCAAGCAACAAGAATGCATCAGAACATATGGTATATCTTCTGGAGGTATATCGACTTGCTATCCAAAGCTTTGCCAGTGCACGCCCGTATTTAACTACTGAATGTGAAGATGTCCTATTAGTGCTTGGCAGATTAGTACTGTAAGTTTAAGAACTTAAATCATTCTTAAAACTAAGTACTCTTGGTTGTAATATTTGCCTGGCTTCTGGTTCCTATGGCATCATGTTATTCAAAGCACCATTAGAGTTATATCTTTGCATGAAATTTCCTTTGCTCTGAGCCTTCATACTCTGGTTCCCAGGAGATAAGTACAAGCCAAGCAACGTAACCCAATTGCCTCCAGTCTCTTTTCCTGCTCAGGCTTAAAATCCAAGAATGATAGATTTTCTCTGTTTTCAGGTGTAGGTCAGTTTAAATGACAGAGTATCTGTGGAAACTGTTTTGGTCTTAGAGGGACACTTTGGAGAAAGAGGAAAACATTACGAAATTCTGCAATTCAGTTGTATTATTGGAACTAAGAATTTTACTAGCAGAAAATATCAGGGTGTACAATATAACATTACCACTCTAAGAGTCCATGACAGTTTAGCTGCTGTTTTAATAGCTGGCTGCCTAGTTGCAGACAAAATTACACCTCTAATGTAATTTTCAACTGCAAGCTGAAAAAAAATACAGCAGCTCTTTCGTTCTTATTTGGAAATCACCTTGGTTCAGCTTACAGATTGTTTGTTGGGATAACTTCTTGTCTGGGTGATCCATTTTATTTTTCTCTGGCCTCACCCTATTTTCTTTCCTTTTCTCCAAAACCTTTAATACTGTACCTTTAATGGAACACAAACATTCCTGGTTTTATAATCTCATTATTACTTACTAATCCCTAAGGGGCAAAGTAACATTTTGCAAGATTTTAGAGAGGTGTTGGTTTATTGGTATTTTGATTTGATCTTTATTCAGAGTATTATGTATTCCCTTTTAAAAATTCTCCATTATTTTTACTGGGTATTGGTTAGTGTAGAAAGAAGAAAACTCTTTTTTTTCTTGCTTGACTGATTAGAGGTAAAGAAATGACCTTGCCAACTTTCTGCTTATGCAAGTGACAAGAACCTAAATAGATGATAGTTACATATATTTATCACTTTATCAACTGAATTGACAGGAGCATGAGCTCCTGTTTTTATTTTCTGTAATCAGAATGTTTCCTGTACGGTCACCTCCCCTCCCCCTGACACCCCGATTAACTAAATAAAACTGCTTGGTATATGATTAATAAAAAGTTTATATTCTTACTAAATATATTAAAGTAACAATGTAACTATTAAGCATCCTGTTTTTTCTTTTTTTAAAGTTGAAAAGCCACTGTAACAATATTGAAGAAAATTTTAAAGAATAAAAAAATAAATTTAAAAGTCTAAACAAATATATATTCTGTACCAAAGTCATACTGTGTTTGATTATGACTTTAGCCACTTTTATATCCTGACTTATGTATATTGTAGGAGTTGTTTTGAATTGCTGCTTTCAGTGTCTGAAAGTGAACTGCCTCATGAAGTTTGGGTACTCTTTCTTCAGTCTCTACAGGTGAGTTGATTTGGGCTCAAAAAAGGTCTCTGTTTAGGTATACAAGACACCTAATTAATTTCTCTCAGCAAACTAATTTAGAAACTTAGAACAAAACAAGTTAATTATATATTGGTATTAAGTTTGTAAAATGAGAGACCTTTCAGATAAAGGGGGTGTGTTAAAAAATGATTTTTTTGTTTTGTTTTTATTAGCCTTACATAGCTTAGGAATCAACAAAGAAGTTTTCATTATTCAAAAACAGTTTTAGGCAGGATAAAGCTATTAAAAATGTAAAATTGTGTATGGTTATAAGGTAGCAGTATTTGGATCATTCATAATAATACACTTATATAGCAATTTCCTCCTAACACTTCAGGGATTGTGTCAAGCATTGTAAGTCAAAATAATAATAAATTCTATTCATGCTTTTTACTTACAGGAGAGCTACATTGGCTCTCATATTGGCTTGATTATCAGCTTTCTAAGGATGAGCAGATCAGAAGGTAGCAAAGTGGCAAATTTGCTTATTACTGTTAGAGAAAGAAAAAATATTTTTAAAAAATAGACATAAGTAGCCCTAGCCAGTTTGGCTCAGTGGATAGAGCGTCGGCCTGTGGACTGAAGGGTCCCGAGTTCGATTCCGGCCAAGGGCACATGCCTGGGTTGCAGGCTTGATCCCTGGTGGGGGGCGTGCAGGAGGCAGCTGATCAATGATTCTCTCTCATCACTGATGTTTCTCTCTCTCTCTGTACCCCTCTCCCTTCCTCTCTACAATCAATAAAAATAATTTAAAAAAATAGACATAAGTAATAATAGTTATCATTTATTTCTAATCACTAATTATGTGCCAAACACTGTTCTCTGCATGTTTTGTATCTTTTTCTTTTTTAAAAATATATTTTTATTGATTTCAGAGAGGAAGGGAGAAGGAGAGAGATAGAAACATCAATGATGAGAGAGAATCATCAATTGGCTGCCTCCTGTACTGGAAATCTACATATTTTTTTTCTTATATAGATGCCTGAATAAAAGTGGTATTTTAAATATATCACTTTCTGTGTTATTTTTATGTCTTAAACTCTTTCACACTGGGGATTGAGCCCACAACCCAGGCATGTGCCCTTGACCGGAATTGAACCTGGGAACCTTCTTTCCACTGAGCCAAACTGGCTAGGGCTTGTATCTTTTTCTTAATC
This sequence comes from Plecotus auritus, assembly GCF_963455305.1. NCBI lineage: Eukaryota > Metazoa > Chordata > Mammalia > Chiroptera > Vespertilionidae > Plecotus > Plecotus auritus. The sequence continues at coordinate 27,125,255 of NC_137771.1, forward strand.
CTCACCCAAAGAGATTTTTTCCATTGATGATTTTTTTTTTTTTTTTTTAAAGAAAGAGTGGAGGGGAGGAAGAAAGAGGAGGGAGAGAGAAACATTGATGAGAGAGAGACACATTGATTGATTGCCTCCCACACATGCTCTGACTGTGGCCAGGGATTGAGCCTGCAACCGAGGTACCTGCCCTTGACCGGGAATCGAACTTGAGACTATTCAGTCCAAGGGCTGACACTCTAACCACTGAGCAACCGGCCAGGGCTGTTTTGTATCTTTTACTCAAATTATAAACTTCATAGTCATTTGACTCTCCATTTACAAATGGGGAGACAGGCATAGAGAGTTTAATTAATTAGCTTGCCCAAAGTTACAACCAGGTTTATATCCAGAGCTTTGTATCCTTGAAGACCCAAACTCCATAGTAGCTTGGACCTGTTTCATGAACGCACAAGAAATGATCTGCATATTAACAGACACACCTCATTATCTGGGAATTTCTTTTCTGGGATATATAAACCAAAATGAAAAAATGTTAATATTTTTCTCTTTGTGGAAAAGAGATTTATTTGTCATGTTCTTGGACTGTTTCAATCCTTGTAATGTGGTACTAGTTCTTCACATAATTATACAACGTCTTTCATACCTAGCACATTGATTTTGTTACTCTTTGTTGTTTTTTTGTTTTTTTTTAAATATATTTTATTGATATTTACAGAGAGGAAGGGAGAGGGATAGAGAGTTAGAAACATCAATGAGAGAGAAACATCGATCAGCTGCCTCCTGCACACCCCCTACCAGGGATGTGCCCGCAACCAAGGTACATGCCCTTGACCGGAATCGAACCCGGGACCCTTCAGTCCACAGGCCGATGCCCTATCCACTGAGCCAAACCGGCTAGGGCTGTTACTCTTTGTTTTGAGTCCTGCCAGTAGTTTTGTCCTGGCATATGGCATTCTAGAAGGCATATTTACTTACTCTTATTAGGGCTGTTGCTATTATTTTTATTAGTATCTTTTTTTTTATTTTATTGATATTTTACAGAGAGGAAGGGAGAGGGATAGAGAGCTAGAAACATCGATGAGAGAGAAACATCGATCAGCTGCCTCCTGCACACCTCCCACTGGGGATGTGCCTGCAACCAAGGTACATGCCCTTGACCGGAATCGAACCCGGGACCCTTCAGTCCGCAGGCCGACGCTCTATCCACTGAGCCAAACCGGTTTTGGCTTTATTAGTATCTTTTGCAGAGGGAATACTCTCACATTTCTTCTTTTCTTAGATAGATGCCTGAATAAAATATTTTTCTTTATTCCCCATCTGTGTAAGAGTTTTTATCAGACATTTAGGATATATTTTTGAATGTGTTAAAAAAATAAGTGCAGTAGAGGTACAAATAAATGTAAGATGTGGTTCCTTTTGAAATCTAAAAGATAAAACACTGTAATTTTCTTAGTTTAAGTGATAAGTGGACAAGATCACAGATGTTTTGAGGATACTGTTAGTAATAGAATAGTTTTAGCAGGCAGGCCACTGATAGAACACTCAGTCACAACTTAAAGCTATGTAACCCTTCCAGACTTTTCACCCTATGGATATAAAAATACACTCTGAAATCGATCTTTTGTTGTTGTTAATCCTCACCTGAGGATATTTTTCCATTGATGTTTAGGGAGAGTAGAAGAGAGAGGGAAAGACAGAAACTTAGATGTGAGAGAGAAACACATCGGTTGGTTGCCTCCTGCACGAGCCCCGGGCTGGGGAGGAGCCTGCAACCAAGGTACGTGCCCTTGACTGGAATTGAACTTGGAACCCTTTGGTCTGCAGGCCGATGCTCTATACACTGAGCCAATCTGGCAAGGGCTGAAATGGATTTTTTAATAAACTAAAATGAGCTCCTATGTTTTGTAACTTCTTTGAAACTTAATAATTTTATCATTAATTGAGGTTTCCCGGACCCAGTGTCAGTATGGGGTGTGGTTTCCACACCAGCAATTCTTGTACTCCAGCAGTGTGTCAAGGAATTAATTGAACTGAATTGTGACACTGTCTACCCAGAGAAGAGAGCATCAGATTCTCTTCCTCCCCCGCCACACACTTCAGACACCAGCCACAAACCTAGTTGTTACCTGGACTTCTGACTGACTGCCATAAACCAGAGGTTCCTTATGACTGCCTTGGGGTCGATTAAATTGCTAGAGCAGATCACAGAACTTAGAGAAACATTTTATTTATTAGATCACCAGTTTATCATGAAAGGATATAACTCAGAAATAGCCAGATGGAATACATAGGGCAATGTACATCGGAAGGGGCATGGAGCTTCTGTGCCCAGGAACTGTGGATGAAGACCAACTGTCTTATAAATCACAATATTGCAATCATGGACATATGTCTAGGATTATATACACAGATCTCCCTTTCTGATAACCTCCTGAGATTCTGTTGTGTGGCTGCACCATAAATTATTTGATTAAGCCCTGATCGGTTTGGCTCAGTGGATAGAGCGTCGGCCTGCGGACTCAGGGGTCCCAGGTTCGATTCCGGTCAAGGGCATGTACCTTGGTTGCAGGCACATACCCAGTAGGGAGTGTGCAGGAGGCAGCTGATTGATGTTTCCCTCTCATCGATGTTTCTGGCTCTCTGTCCCTCTCCCTTCCTCTCTGTAAAGAATCAATAAAATAAATTTTTTAAAAAATTATTTGATTAAATCTCTTTGCTATTTGTTATAAGTAGTGCTAGAGTGAACATCTTGTGCTAGTATTTTTGTACTATAGATTTCCAGATGTCCACTAGGATATATATACATGTATATATATTTTTAATATGTTTTTATTGATTTTATAGAGGAAGTGAGAGGAAGAGAGAGAGAAACATTGATGAGAGAGAATCACCCATTGGCTGCCTCCAGCATGCCTCCCACTGGGGACCTAGTCTGCAACCCAAGTATATGCCCTGACCAGGAATCAAACTGGTGACCTCTTGATTTCTGGGTCAACCCTCTATTGCTGAGCCACATCAGCTGGGCTCCATCATCGTTTTAAAAGATTCTATTTAATATTTTTTAAAGTAACTTTGCTATAATAAATATGTACCCATTGGTAACAAAGGATTACACACATCATTCTTTTTTTTTTTTTTTAAATATATTTTATTGATATTTCACAGAAAGGAAGGGAGAGGGATAGAGAGCTAGAAACATCGATGAGAGAGAAACATCGATCAGCTGCCTCCTGCACACCTCCCACTGGGGATGTGCCCGCAACCAAGGTACATGCCCTTGACTGGAATCGAACCCGGGACTTTTCAGTCCGCAGTCCGACGCTCTATCCACTGAACCAAACCGGTTTCGGCACACACATCATTCTTACTTAGAATAAACTGTATTTTGAACAGAGAAAAAAGTAGAAAACTTTTGTTTTTAATCCAAACTGTAGTTTTTATTTCAGTTGGTGATAGTATTTTTTGCTAAAGTATAATGGTATAGATATGCTTAGATATTATAAATATGGTAACAGACACAGCAAATTCTGAAATTTTCACGTGCAGTCTTCACCTTTACTTCAAAGTAAATGCCTGTTGTCTTAAATTAAAGAGAAGCCTGAGGACAAGCCAAGCAACATTTGTAAAATATTACTGTTTGTAAACTATTAACGGGAAATATCACTTTCTGTGTTAATTTTTATGTCTTAAACTCTTTCTCAGTAGAAGATAACATATTGGGAATGTATTTAACTACAATTTTTAAAAAATATATTTTATTGGCCAAAACCGTTTTGGCTCAGTGGATAGAGCGTCGGCCTGCGGACTGAAGGGTCCCGGGTTCGATTCCAGTCAAGGGCATGTACCTTGGTTGCGGGCACATCCCCAGTGGGAGGTGTGCAGGAGGCAGCTGATCGATGTTTCTCTCTCATCGATGTTTCTAGCTCTCTATCCCTCTCCCTTCCTCTCTGTAAAATATCAACAAAATATATTTAAAAAAAAATATATATATATTTTATTGATTTTTTTTTTTTTTTTTTACAGAGAGGAAGGGAGAGGGATAGGATAGAGAGCTAGAAACATCGATGAGAGAGAAACATCAATCAGCTGCCTCCTGCACATCCCCTTATGGGGATGTGCCCACAACCAAGGTACATGCCCTTGACCGGAATCGAACCCGGGACCCTTCAGTCCGCAGGCCGACACTCTATCCACGGAGCCATACCGGCTAGGGCATAAGATTACATTCTTAAGTCTGTGAACTTTTCAAACTTATATTTTCCAAAGGAATAGTATATTGCTGTAAGTGAAAGCTATGTTCCTTGAGAATTTCAGAAGTCTAAATTAAGGGAAAACAAGTTAATTTTAAATATGGGAACAACCAATAATCCTCACTAGTAATAAAGGATAGTGAGACATATACTTAATTATTTACGCCAAGTTAAATTTCTAACCCTCTTTCCCCCACCCTTTATGTATGGATTTTTAAATTTAATTTTTTCCATCACCATTTATATATAAGTATTTTAAAGAACAAATTATAGGCAATTTTGTTGTCTTTTTAAAAGAAATATATTTTTATTGATTTCAGAGAGGAAGGGAGAGGGAGAGATAGAAACATTGGATAAGAGAGAATCATCCATCAGCTGCCTCCTGCACACTCCCTACTGAAGATTGAGCCCACAGCCCAGGCTTGTGCCCTCACTGGGAATCGAACACTTTTACCTCCTGGTTTATGGGTCAATACTCAATCATTGAGCCACACTGGCTGGGCTATATTTTGTTTTCAGTGGAGATAGAATGATAGCTAATAACCTAGACTTTCCACGATATTTCATATACAGCCATCTCATTTAAAAAGCCATTTGATAGAATAATTTAAGCAATTGAAAAAGTATATGACAATTTGTGTCATTAAGTAATATTTCTATTAAATGGAATAGGCTGCCTCTGAATACTATAGAATTCTTTAAAGGAAAGCTTTTTCATTGGCCATAAAATAATTTAGTAATGCAAGGATGTAATTGAATTGTGATGCTAATTTTACCTAAGGGGAATTTAGGAAATTTTTTTAATATATATTTTTTTATTGATTTCAGAAAGGAAGGGAGAGAGAGATAGAAACATCAATGATAAGAATCATTGATCTGCCTCCTTCACGCCCCCCATTGGGGATTGAACCCACAACCCAGGCATGTGCCCTTGAAAGGAATTGAACCTTAGGACTCTTTGTCCATAGGCTGATGCTCTATCCACTGATCTAAACCAGCTAGGGCTCATAAAGCTTTGAGTATAGTTTCCCACCCCCAAAATATATAGGTCCTTTTATAGACATTCATCTATATTTAAAAGGCAAAACTACTGTCTATATTGCTTACTAGCCTATTTTCTGGATATGCTGTTTTTGTTTTAGGAGTCACATGATGCATTATTGGAATTTGGGAATAATAACCTACAAATATTGGTTCATGTTACCAAGGAAGGGGTGTGGAAAAACCCAGTTCTTCTTAAAATTCTGTCCCAACAGCCAGTAGAAACAGAAGAAGGTGAGTCTTAAAGCATACCGACTATATTAAAGGAGGAGTTAGTTCTATGAGAATTAAAATTGATATGTGGGTTAAAATTTTGTGAACTTTACCTGATGTTTATACCCAGTCATTCTGTTCTCCTTGGAATAGTAAAAACTAACCATTAGCATTTAATGTTTTAGGGGTTTTTTTTTAATCCTCATTCGAGGACATGCTTATCGAGGAGGGCAGAGGGACAGAGACTTCGATTGGTTGCCTTCCATACATGTCCCAACTGGGGATCGAACCTACAACTTTTTGGTACACGGTATGATGTCCCACCAACTGAGCAGCTTGGGCCAGAGAACATTTAATGTTTTGCCTAAGGATTCTTTCATTTTTAAGTAGTGTTTTAAGTTCTTTGTACTTATTTTTTTAAAGATTTTATTTATTATTTTTTTTTTTTAGAATTTTTTTATATATATATATTTTATTGATTTTTTACAGAGAGGAAGAGAGAGGGATAGAGAGTCAGAAACATCGATGAGAGAGACATCGATCAGCTGCCTCCTGCACGCCCCCTACTGGGGATGTGCCTACAACCCAGGTACATGCCCTTGACCAGAATCGAACCCGGGACCCTTCAGTCCGCAGGCCGACGCTCTATCCACTGAGCCAAACCGGTTAGGGCTATTTTTTTAAAGATTTTAAATTGACTTTTAGAGAGGAAGCAGGAGAGAGAGAGAAAAAAAAAACACATCTATATGAGTGCAATCTATCAGCTTCCTACTCTATGCCCCTTACTGGGGATTGATTCCCAACCTGGGCATGTGCCTTGATGGAATTGGACTGGCAACTCCTCGGTGCCTGGGACGACTCCCAACCAACTGAGCCACACTGGCCAGGGCTCTTTTGCACTTACTTGAAAATGTTTCATTGAGTAACAATGTTCAGACAAAGTTCCTGAGGTAGAAATGAATAATCTGCTTCTAGACTTTGGTGTAGAGCTTAATATTTGTACACTATAAATCTTTATTATTATGCTTAAAGAGAAATGTAAGTATGGTGAAAGAAGTAAATGTGGGAATTTAGAAGAGGGTGGGTTGTATAGATTACATGCCTGTTTTCAGGTGTGGGATTTGTGAAACTGCTTACACCCTAGTAGGGCAGATAAATAGAGCAGAAAAGGATTTAGGGCTGACAGATGTGGTAGAAGATAATATGGGTGAATTAGATTGGAGAGAGTTTTTAAAAGAATTGCTAGGACACAACACCTAACTTCATTTCCTTGAGTAAAGGAGTTGGCTAGGAAGAATAACGCCAGAATTTCATTTCTGTATGATTGAGAAAGTACCATTACTAAAAATAGGAGTAACGAATTAGGAACTATTTGGGAGATATGATTATGAGTTCTTTTGTGCTATTTAGTGCCTGTGGCACTAAGCTGGAAAAGTCCAAGTGAAAGTGATCTGTTTTCTGTCCATGCTTTTTGACCTTTACTACACATTATCTATCTGGAATGTAAAACCAAAACACACACCCACGCCTGAAGGTCAGGCTCCATCTGCTAAATCAAAATCTCTAGAATTGAAGCTCTGGCATCCAGACCTTTTTGAAATGCCACAGGAAATGGGCATCTCCCACCTATGAGTGGTGGGAGTATAAATTGTTATAAACTCTGAAAATCAATTTGTCACAAGGTCCAGTTCTAGGAATTTTTTTTCCATAGACATATTCATCCATGGTTGGAATAGCCTATGTACAGGACTGTAAATTATAGCACTATTGATGTTTGTCAAAGATTGGAAACAACTTGCAAGTGTATCAGTGGGGGATTGGTTAAATTAATTACAGTATACCCACACAGTGGAATACTATTCAGTTGTTAAAAGTATTGAGGTAGCTCAATGTGCAGTGATGATAGAATGATGTGTATGATATATTAAATGGGAATCTTCGGTACTCAGAATATTTTTGGAAGTATAAACAAGACATTGGAAATGGTTATTGTTTCTTGGGGAGGGAGACTATGGGACTGGTTTCAGAGTAGAAAGAAGACAGTTTTTAACTACACCTTTTTGTATGCCTTTTGAGTTTTGTGTCATGCGTATATGGAATTAAACCCCCAAAAAGGGGGAGTTTTGAAAACCTTTGATCCTGATACATAGTTAAGATTGGGCCAGTGGTTTATCTCCCTCCCTCCTCAGTGGTTTATTGTTAATATTAATGATTTCTACCCCGTATGTGGCCTATAGACATAGCACCATGGGTATCACCTGAGAGGCTTGTTAGAAAAGCAGAATCTCAAGTCCCATTCCAGACCTACTGAATTAGAATCTGTATTTTAATAAGATTCCCCAGGTGATTCAGAAGGCACTTTGAGGTTTGAGGAACACTATTTTAGATGAGCCACTTAAAGCAGTTTGCTTATTCATCACTTGTCTTTTTAAAAAATATGTTTTTATTCATTTCAGACAGAGGAAGGGAGGGAAGAGATAGAAACATCAATGATGAGAATCATTGATCAGCTGCCTTCTGCACACCCCCTACTGGGAATTGAGCTTGCAACCCAGACATGTTGACCTCCTGGTTCATCGTTTGACACTCAACCACTGAACCACACGGGTGGGGCACCACTTGTCTTGATATGCAATATTCCCACCTCTATTCTTTAAATGTAAAACGATGCCACACACTTGTAGAGAATCTGCTGTTCATGAATTGAGGGCTTGTCCAGAATACTGTGCAAATCAGTGCTCAGGTGCTTAATATTCAGTATTGCTCAGCAGCATTTTCCAAAGTGTGTACTGAACCAGGAACATATTTACATTGTACTAATAATATATGTAAAAGGGTTCTCTGGTCAAATCAGTTTGGGAAACATTGGATTAGATCAAAGTGGACAGTTTTCTTTATTGTAGGACTGTTCAGAGATTTGACCAAGGAATCCTTTTTTTTTCTAGGACTATCTCTCAGGTCTTTTGGTCGGTGGAACACACTTTGAGAAATGCCTGGTTTAGAGGAAAGAGCACCACTGGCTTTGGAATTTTTGGCAAGTTACCTAATTTCTCTGAATATTAATTTTCCTAACCTTAAACTGGGGATAATACTTGCCTTGGTGGTGGTGTGAGGAATAAATGAGAGGTATATAAAAACACTCAGCTAAAAGCTTGGCTACCTCATAATTATAAGTTGTAGTTGTTAATATTACATAGGTTACTTGTTTCTTTTTCTTGCACTTATGCTTATAGTTCATTTCACTATTTCTGATTATCTTTATCAGAAAGTGAGGAATGAGGGCAAATAATTAATTTTGATAAAGGGTTAGTAGCTTTATTAAAAGGTTTGGTGTTCCAAATAAAACTGCTAAGTAATGTGGGAAGCATTAACAAAATGCTTTTTATTTTACTCTGCTCTATTAAATGAGTATTGAGACTAGATTCAACTTCCCAGTTATATCAACTGATTTTTTTATTCATTAAAAACAAATGAACAACATTGAAAGCTATCAAACTTTCATCATAACAACCTTGACATTTTATGTGGTATATTATAAAAATGTTTTTTTTCCTTTTTTCTAGTCAATAAGTTGATTGCTGAAGAAGGACCTTTCTTTCTGCAAATGCGAATAAAACATTTGTTGAAATCTAACTGCATCCCTCAGGCTACTGCCTTATCAAAACTGTGTGCAGAATCTAAAGAAATTTCAAATGTGTCATCTTTTCAGCAAGCCTATATCACATGTTTATGTTCCATTCTCCCTAATGAAGATGCTATTAAGGAGGTAAGTAAAGAGAATAACTGCTGTTGTCATTCAGATTTACTATGAATTTTAGTAGAATTTGATAAGTGCTGCATGGCATGATGAAAACCAAGACACCCCCCACCCCCCTCCCCGACTACTGAAAAGTACTGTTTTGGGTTTTTTTTATTTGAAAATTACTGTTTTAATTGTATATTTAAGTGTTCAACAGATTGAATATAAAGTTATGTCGTAGGTAGATTTCAAAAGTAGGTCATTAAAGAATATGTAGATGTTTGTGTTTGAGTAATGGTTTGCTTTGAAATCTTTAAATGTGAAAGTTGTTTTTTCTTAAAATAATGTTTTTTTCTATGTTTGGGAAATGCAGGAATTATTAATACTGGCGTCAAGGAAGAAACTAAAGAGAATGACACCTTTAGCTTAAATTACTTTATACATTAACTATAAGCAGAGAAATGTAGGACTTTAGAACCCATGAATACATTTTGAACAGGGATTAAGTGGACAAATGGGATACCATTGAAAATAATAAGTGATTGAGTCTTTTTTAAAACTATTTTATCAGTCACATTGCATTCTTTTTTTTAAACCTGAGTCATTGTTTTCCTCAGAAAAGTTAAAATTAGTTTTTTCTAATAGTTTTTGATAAGTTATACAGAGAAAAATGAGGAATTCCTAGGCTGTAATTTATCATCTGTCTTTATTTCTCTTACCTGCCATTCAAATCTGACATAGGGATTCTCATTTTACGTCTACACTGACCTTTCTTATTTAATGAAGGAACCCCATGGATCTGGATTTATGGTGTAGTAATTCTTAAACTTTTATGACAATTTAAACTATAAGTATTCTACCTTCCAAATGCAACTCTCCTCTGTCTTTTCACCTCACTCCCTTTAATATAAAGCAAGCATGTCAAAGTCTAACATGGGCCAAATAAACAAGGTTTACGTTTATGTGGGCTGCAAAAAAACAAAGGCTTCAATTTTCATGGAAATGTAGGTTTATTTGGATAGAGACATGCTAAATACAAAGAGCTGAAATAAATGAGTAATTGTTAACATAAAATAATAAAACATTTTAATAAAAATTAATATTTTTTTTACCTGTCAATAATAACTTTATTTTTTTAAAATTTAATAAGTCTTTATTGTTCAGATTATTACAATTGTTTCGCCTTTTTCCCCCCATAGCTCCCCTCCACCCGGTTCCCACCCCACCCTCTGCCCTTACCTCCCTCCCACTGTCCTCGTCCATAGATGTACAATTTTTGTCCAGTCTCTTCCTGTACCCCCCACACCACTTTCCCCCTGAGAATTATCAATCCACTCCCATTCTATGCCCCTGACTCTATTATATTCACCAGTTTATCTGTTCCTCAGATTTTTAATTCACTTGATTTTTATTTTTTATTTTTTTAAAATATATTTTATTGATATTTTACAGAGAGGAAGGGAGAGGGATAGAGAGCTAGAAACATTGATGAGAGAGAAACATCGATAAGCTGCCTCCTGCACACCTCCCACTGGGGATGTGCCCGCAACCAAGGTACATGCCCTTGACTGGAATCGAACCCGGGACCCTTCAGTCCGCAGGCCGACGCTTTATCCACTGAGTCAAACCGGTTTCGGCTAATTCACTTGATTTTTAGATTCACTTGTTGATAGATATGTATTTGTTGTTCATAATTTTTATCTTTACCTTTTTCTTCTTCTTCCTCTTCTTAAAGAATACCTTTCAGCATTTCATATAATACTGGTTTGGTGGTGATGAACTCCTTTAGCTTTTTCTTGTCTGTGAAGTTCTTTATCTGACCTTCAATTCTGAATGATAACTTTGCTGGGTAGAGTAATCTTGGTTGTAGGTTCTTGCTATTCATCACTTTGAATATTTCTTGCCACTCCCATCTGGCCTGCATAGTTTCTGTTGAGAAATCAGCTGACAATCGTATGGGTGCTCCCTTGTAGGTAATTAACTGTTTTTCTCTTGCTGCTTTTAATATTCTCTCTTTGTCTTTTGCCCTTGGCATTTTAATTATGATGTGTCTTGGTGTGGTCCTCTTTGGATTCCTTTTGTTTGGGGTTCTCTGTGCTTCCTGGACTTTTAAGTCTATTTCTTTCACCAGGTGGGGGAAGTTTTCAGTCATTATTTCTTCAAATAGGTTTTCAGTATCTTGCTGTCTTCTTCTGGCACCTTCATAATTCTGATGTTGGTACGCTTGAAGTTGTCCCAAAGGCTTCTTACACTATCTTCAACTTTTTTGATTCTTTTTTTTTTCTTTTCCGGTTGAGTGTTTTTTGCTTCTTTGTATTTCAAATCTTTGACTTGATTCTTGCATTCCTCTAGTCTGCTGTTGGGTCTCTGTATAATATTTTTTATTTCAGTCAGTGTATGTTTAATTTCTAGTTGGTCCTTTTTCATATCCTGGAGGGTCTCGTTGAATTTATCGGTCTTTTCTAGGATATTCTAGAAAAACCTTATAACCGTGGTTTTGAATTCTATATCCAGTCATTTGTTTTCCTCCATTTCTTTCGTTTGTGATCTGTTTCTTTGTCTCCGCATTTTTACTGCTTCCCTGAGTTGGTAGGGTGGCTTTGTATGCTAGGTGTCCTATATGGGCCAGTGGGTCGGCCTCCCAGTTACGTGAGGTGGACACTCTTGTTACACCCCTTTGTGGGCTAAGTGCAAAGTCTTGGTGTAGTTAAGCCTTGATTGCTGTTGGTACACTGGGAGGAATTGACCTCCAGGCCAATTGGCTGTGAGGACCTGCTGTGTCTATAATGGAAGAACTGCTGTGCTGGAGACACGCTTATGGTGCAGGACTTGTTTCAGTGGGGCTTTGGTGCTCACTGAGTCTGCCTCTTGAATGTGTCACTTATGGATGTGAGGAGTTGAAATCTGGTGTCGTCTCACACTGACCACTAGATACACTAGCTTCTGGATCTCCAGTGGGGTGCAGGTCAGTTACTGTCTGAGGCCACCCAGGAGGAGGTACAGCGAGAACTACAGTTTTCTCCTCTTTGCTTGGGGTTTGGAGGTTTTGGAACTGTCTGACCAGAGCTGCAGTTTGTTTGGTTAAGCTGCAATAGGGCAGGCCATTTATATGCAAAAGCCACTGCGTGGAGCTTGGGTGGGTTTGTAGATTGTGCGGGGCGGGTTCTCAGGGAGTCACTAGGCTAGGGCGTGGCAAACAGCGATGGCTGCCAGTCAGCTGTCTCTGCGTCTCCGCGTTTCCAAATCCCCGCGTCTCGCGCCCCAGCGCAGTAAACAATGATTGCTGGGTGCACCTCTGCAAGAAAGTCACCCTCATTTTCCGACCCGATGGCAGACAGTCCAACTTCTCCCTGTAGGAGTTTGGGTCCCCCGCGTCTCCCCAGAAACTGGAGTTCAGAGTAATCGGGAGCTTGTCTCCCTTTGGGTTGAAAGAAGCAGCGCACCCAGACACCTGCCGCCAGCCCGATTCGCACGCCTCTGTACCTCAGCTTTTCAGCGCTTGTGCATGTCTCAATGCTCTTTTCTCTTTCCTTCTAGTTGTAGAACTTCCACTGAGCCAGCTTTCCCGTGGTTCTGGGTGATAGATGTTTTGTCTTTTAGTTGTAGTTTTGAAATTGTTGTGCAAGGCAGTAGTTTAGGTGTTTACCTATGCCGCCATCTTGGTTTCTCCTAATATTTTTTTCTTGAACATTAACTTACCAGACATAAATAACTGCACAAATAAGCGTAACACAAATAAATCTATTTTTCTTGTTCTCTAAAAGCGAAATATTTCCTGTTACGCACACCAAACAAGTGAGTCCAAGACTAATGACGTGGCAATCGGCTGCTAAATATTCGCTGCTAGTATTAGTGGAGAGAAATGGTGCGCCTGCATGTAAGGTGCGTAAGGGAAATGAATGGAACACGATTATAGTAATCAGTCATTAGTGAACGTTGTAGTTCATTATTAATAACTGTGTAACAGGATATTGTAAAAATTAAATTACGAAATTTTTATTAAAATGTTCCTTATATACCAGTATATTGTTTGGGCTGCAAAAATATTTGTTGTATATTCGTTGTGGGCCACATGCGGGCCATGAGTTTGACATGCTTGATATAAAGATTCCACCAGGACCAGTAATTCATCCTGTCACCTTGTCACTCTCCCTCATCCTCAACATGCTCTCACTTCCCTCCTTACTTCACTTTTCCATAGCCAGTCAGTTATCATTCTCTTGCATACACCTTCAATTCCTCTGCTGATCTCTCCCTTACCTGTACTTATTTGACTAACCAGTATCCTGAGTCCCTGAATTTCCACCAACTCCTTTTTAAAAAAAATTTTTTTAATTGATTTCAGAGAGGAAGAGAGAGAGAGAGAGAGAGAGAGAGAGAGAAACATCAATGATGAAAGAGAATCTTTTATTGACTCCCTCCTGCACACCCCCCACTGGGAATTGAGCCTGCAACCCAAGCAAATGCCCTTTGTCCGGAATTAAACCCAGAACACCTCAGTCCGCAGTCCAACACACTTTTTTAAAAATAAATATTGATTTTTACAGAGAGGAAGGGAGAGGAACAGAGAATTAGAAACATCGATGAGAGAGAAACATCCATCAGCTGCCTCCTGCACGCCCCCCTATTGGGGATCGAGCCTGCAACCCAAGTACATGCCCTTGTCCAGAATCGAACCTGAGACCCTTCTTCTGTCTGAGCGGGCCGACGCTCTATCCACTGAGCCAAACCGGTTAGAGCCAGACCAACACTCTTAGCCACTTTATCCACTGAGCCAAAGCGGCTAGGGCTCCACCAACTCTTTATCTTAACTTACATCAGTGATGCCAAACTTGTGTGGAGAAACATCTGCCAACTAAGTTATACTTTAAATCACTATATTTCTTTATTATTCTTCCACTGTTTTAGATTACTATTTCATACTTTTTCTTCCTCTTCAAACCTATACTATAATTTGTGTCCCATGTCACTCTGTTTATGAACTTTCTATTTTTCTGAGGAAATGGAGGCAGTTATAAGAGAATTTCCAAAAGCTCCTTCCATGACATCTATTCACCTGCCTGCATCTATGCATATACAGCTTCTCTTTTGTTACTAAGGACATATCTGTTCTTCTAGCTTAGGTCATTCCCCTTGACTTCACTATCAGATCCCATATGCTCTTCTCCCTCAACAGCAGTTCCAGCAGCAGTTCTTTTCTCTATTGAATCATCAATTTCAACCCCTGCTATATCTATCTCGCCATGATTTATGTTGTTTATTTTTCTATCTTTAAAAAATAAATTTTAAGATTACACTTCCTCTTCCAGCTACCACCCCATTTCTCTCCTGGCCTTTTGAGGTAATTTCTTGAATGAATTGTCTAAATTTACTGTTTAACATTTTTATCCTTGAACACTTTCTAATATGGTGTTCACCCCTGCCAGTTTACCACATCACTAAGTCCAATGAAGCATTTTCAGTTTTCATCTTATTCAGTCTAACTTCTTAACTTTGTCTTTTAAACTTCTAACAGTTTTTCCACTTGGTTCTGGTTTACCACACTCTCTTGGTTTTATGTCTACCTGATTGGTTGCTCTTTCTCAGTTCTACTCTAGGACTCTGTTTTTGAGTATTCTCTCTTTTCTGTCTACACTTATTCTTTCGATTATCTCATCTAGACTTAAGATGGTAAGTACCAATTACGGTTTAAATCCCAAATGTTTTAATTTCCAGACCATTTCTCTCCTCTGAACTCCAGATTTATAAATCCAACTGCCTAGTTATATCTGCTTGTATGGCTAATAGCATCTCAGACTTAACATGTCCATAACTAAGCTCCCGATATTCCTAATATTAGGAGCTTTATTTCTTTTTCTGATTCCTTTTGAATGAAGTCAGTTGTCTTCCAACTATATTCTCAATGTTAAAGGTGGGGAAATGGGTAGTGAATAACCAGCCACCATTTTTTGAGTCCTTACTATGTATTAGGCATTAGGCTAAGTGCTTATATACATTGTCACATTTAACCCTCACAATAACTGTTAGCTCCATTTTATTGGTGAGGAAGCTGAGGCTCAGATTAAATAATATACATTGGTCACAGAGCTTAAAGTGATTATGTTGAGATTCATACCTGAGTATATTATATTAAAGATATAAGTGATGCCCTAGCCCAGTGGTCGGCAAACTGCAGCTCGCGAGCCATATGCGCCTCGCGAGCCGCAGTTTGCCGCTCTGTTGACTAATGAATTTGCCGACCACTGGGATAGAGCCTTAATCACAAGGAACAACAACAGCCTGTAATTATTGGAATCGAGAGTCTAGGTCAGTGGTCGGCAAACTCATTAGTCAACAGAGTGGCAAACCGCAGATCGCGAGCCGCAGTTTGCTGACCACTGCCCTAGCTGATTTGGCTCAGTGGATAGATCGTCGACCTTTGGACTGAAGGGTTCCAGGTTCAATTCCAAGGGCACATGCCCGGGTTGCGGGCTCGGTCTCCAGTGTGGAGCGTGCGGGAGGCAGCCAGTCAGTGATTCTCTCTCATCATGGATGTTTCTATTTCTATCTCTCCCGCTCCCTTCCTCTTTGAAGTCAATAAAAATATATTTAAAAAATAATAATAAAGATATAAGTGATAATAAATATTGGCCTAGGTGTTAAATATCTAAGGGTTTGTATACCAAGTGCTATCTTAGGCATTGGGGATAAAAAGATGAAGTCAGAAGCCTCCAAATTGATGTACTTGCTTTCATTGTTGCTCCCTACGTTTTATTCTCCTCAAAAGTAGCAGAACAGCTCTGGCTGGTACATGCTCAGGTGCGGGCTTCATACCCGCTAGGGTCATGCAGGAGACAGCTGATTGATGTTACACCCTCACATAGAGATAACTCTCTCTCTCTCCTCTCTCTCTCTCTCTCTCTCTCTCTCTCTCTCTCTCTCTCTCTCTCTCTCTCTCTCTCTCTCTCTCCCCCCCTCTCTCTCCCTCTCTCTCCCTCTCTCTCCCTCTCTCTCCCTCTCTCCCTCCCTCTCCCTCTCTCCCTCCCTCTCCCTCTCCCCCTTCCCCCCCCCACCCCCTTTCCTCCTCTCTCCTCTCTCCTCTCTCCTCTCTTTCTCCTTCCCTCCCTCCATCTAGGGCAAAAAGAATCTTTAAAAGTTGCTTTGCAAAAATACTAATGAATCACTAGTGTCATTACTTTAAAATCAGCATATGTTCTAAGGTAGAAGAGTTATACACATATTTTGCCATCTACTTCAGTTGAGTTCAGAAGAGTCAAATTAACTTGAGCAACAGGTGGGAATACAAGTACTTATATTTGGCACCTGTGGGTATCACAGTAATAGATGTGTGTAATGGGAAACCTCTGCTGGGGAAGACACATACAATTAAGAATTGATAGGGTCAGCTTGAAAGCCAAAATTCAGAACCCCAAATTCAGAACTCCATGGAATTTTCAAGTTCTAGTTTGTAAGTACTTCCATTTAGAATTGAATGCGATGACATTGTTATTAATTTTACATATGAAAAGATTTTAATGAAGGTCACAGACTTGGCCATGGCCCAGTGTCCCAAGTGGATGTTTCCTATTTTTTTTTTTTTTTTCACTACTTAAAAAAATCCTTGCAAAGATCAAGTTTTCAGGTAGAGGAGGCTCGGGGGAGGTCACTGGGGAAAAAAAAAAGGAGACATATGTACTACTATTTGTAATACTTCAAACAATAAAAAAAAAAAAAGATCAAGTTTTCTACATACAGTGTGAAGGATAATGATGTTTTAAACATGAAGCACTTCTATTATTATGAAGAACCAAGAAATCTGTCAGCAAAGTTCTTGACATAGTTAGGGTAGGTGACCATTTCAGTCCTGGTCCCTGAATGAACTATATCTTCAGTGTTTAATATGGTTAATAGCCACAGTAGCAAAGGCTTGTTTCTTCTCTTGATGGGAAAAGGAATAGACAAAGGGCCTAATTTACTCACCAGTCTAATACTGTTGGGAATTGACACAGTCACTAGGTATAAATGATAAACAGAGCAAATACATTTAAACAGGACCCATTGGGAATTCAGTTTGGGAGTAGAAGTAAAAGTAAACACGAACTTAGAAATTCTAGGTGGTTTTTTTTTTTTTTTTAATATATTTTATTGATTTTTTTTTTTACAGGGAGGAAGGGAGAGGGATAGAGAGTTAGAAACATCAATGAGAGAGAAACATCAATCAGCTGCCTCCTGCATACCCCTTGCTGGGGATGTGCCCACAACTAAGGTACATGTCCTTGACCGGAATCGAACCTGGGACCCTTCAGTCCACAGGCCGACTCTCTATCCACTGAGCCAAACCGGTTAGGGCTCTAGGTGTATTTTAAATAAGAAAGAAGATTAAGATGGATCCGGATCAAGGAATAATAACAGTGTATAATTAAATTTAAAATTAAAATTCAATTAATTTTATTTTACCATTATGATCATATAGGGAATGAGATGTACTCAAAAATACACCAAAGGTAGCCGAAACCGGTTTGGCTCAGTGGATAGAGCGTCGGCCTGCGGACTGAAGGGTCCCAGGTTCGATTCCGGTCAAGGGCATGTACCTTGGTTGCGGGCACATCCCCAGTGGGGGGTGTGCAGGAGGCAGCTGATCGATGTTTCTCTCTCATCGATGTTTCTAGCTCTCTATCCCTCTCCCTTCCTCTCTGTAAAATATCAATAAAATATATTTAAAAAAAAAAAAATACACCAAAGGTAAAAAGGCATTCTGAAGAAATTGAGAATTTGTCTATTTAAATATTTTATCTTTTAAAGCAGAGGTCTTTTTAAAATATACATATTTTTATTGATTTCAGAGAGGAAGGAAGAGGGAGAGAGAAATGATGAGAGAGGAACATTGAGTGGCTGCCTCCTGCACACCCCCTACTGGGTATTGAGCTCCAGGCATGTGCCCTGACTGGGAATTGAACCGTGACCCCCTGGTTTATAGGTTGACCCTCAATCACTGAGCCACACCGGCTAGACCAGAGGTATGTTTTTTTTTAATTGCTTTGAAGAGGCATCTTCCCATGACTTAGTATGTCTCTGGATCTCACATCTAGTCTCACTTTCATGGGTTACGTGTGAGTATTTTGGTTGATGTATGATTACACTGGTGCAGTCATTTTGGAGAGTTAGACATCAGTTTCAAAAATTCAGTAGGACATTATAAGTTTCTCTTAGATACACACAGCCATTGGATTTAACTAGAAGAATCAATGGCCATTTATTGCTTCAAAAAACTTATATGTGCCCTTGTGGAAGGCCTCCACCCCACCCCCATCAACTGCATTCTCTTTGACTACAGACTACCGGGGAGGTCTCTATGCTGCCTTTGATGTGGATCACCCACTGGCTTCTTGGCCACCTTATCTCCTCTAGCCACCCTGGGCCTTGGGCCCTGCCCAACTTTCCTCAGTGCCCCACTCTGGAGCCTTCCATCTTCCAGAGCGCCTGAAAGGCACAGGGATCCGAGCTGAGCTTAATCAATTCCCCAAGCCCTTTCCTGTTCTTATGTACCCTGGCTTCCTTCCTTTGAGGGACCTTGCTGCCCTCTTGACACATTTCCCCCAGCTCTGTCTTCCTCCCAGCAGTAATCTTTGTCCTTACCCCTCCATCTTCCAGTCATCCAAGCAAACACCCTCCCTCAACCTCTTCCTTCATCTGCCAGTCATCCAAGCAAATACCACCCCCCGCACTTCCAGTCTCTTCCTTCCGGTCAGCCAGCCCCTATCCTGTCTCCTAGCCTCTTGTTTCTGGAGGTGTCCCCAGTCCTATGAGTCTCTATGAATTATGAGTCCCAGCATTTGGCCCTCAGCCTTGCTGTCCTTTTTATCCTTACCTGCTCCTCTCCAAAGCCAAGCAGAGCTCCAGCTGGGAGGGCAGCTAACAGCCAAAAAAAGAGGGGGGCGGGTAGAAACCTACATGGTACCACTCAATGTAGTGATGGTCTGTGGTATTGCTACAGTTTAAAAGAAGCCAGATGTTTAGAATTCTTTTTTCAAGTGATGTCTGTGAACTTAACTCTCCCAAAGATAGGCCTAGGTTTACATGAAATATAGGCTTGTTAACTATAAACTCCTACCTTTCTCCTACTTTAAGGGTGCATGTGACAGGAATCTTTTATATGGATAATTAAATCCACTTCAATTCCATTTTGAAAAGACATTTAGCAGTTTCAGTTTTTAAAATATATTATTATAAACAAATTATTTGTATTATATCTCAGAATGGGTCAGGAAAGTTCTAGATTGAAAACCACTGTTTTAGATTGAAAATATTTCAGTTATGTCACTGGCCAGAATACTAGATTACGTTGGAAGCCTAAGCATGAAAATAACGGAGGAAGAAAAATATACTTTACCCACCTTCTCTTATGCCACTGTTGATGTTTAGTTGGCTGATTATCATGAAAGTCTAATAATTGCATCTATTCTTGTCCCCACAGTTCATTTTTTACAATAGCTAAGGTGATCTTTTTTTAAATAATAAAATTAGACATTTTATTTTGACATAATTTTAAACTCACTTGTTATTGTAAGAAATAATAGACATGCCTTTCAACCATTTAACATATATTCATTGGACGATTTTATTTGGCACTGGGGATACAAAGATAAATAACACAAAGAAGAGGAGCAGCAGAGAGCAGTCACACAATGTGAGATTTAGGGGAGAGGTCTGAGCTGGAAATTAAGAGTTCCAAGTCATCAGCATTTGAAATCAGAGAGTGGATGAGATTTACTTTTTCAGAACTCTGGAAATTACATAATGACTTACCACAATCTTAGGAGGTTTTAGTCAAGAAAAACAGATGAATTTCAGTAAGAACAGCAAGCTTGGTGGCATTTTAACTTTACCTGCTTCCCACCTGTCCCCTACCAACATCACAGTAACCTTGACAGCAGCTTTGAAACTCCGGTAGCTGTAAAAACCAGCAGCCTAGCAGCCACTCAAGAAAGCAGCAGAATGGTCTTGGAACTCTGCAAAAGCCCATCCCTGGTGACTTGTCGCTCTTTGACATATCTGGCAATTTTCTAAAAAGCTCCATTCTCAGGACTTGTCTTTATTTGACTCAAGAGTTTACGCTGGCTCTGGCTGATTTGGCTCAGTGGACAGAGCGTCAGCCGCGGACTGAAGGGTCCCGGGTTCGATTCTGGTCAAGGGCATATGCCCGAGTTTCAGGCTCAATTCCCAGTGGGGGGCATGCAGGAGGCAGCCGATTGATGATTCTCTCTTGTCATTGATGTTTCTATCTCTCTCTCTCCCTCCCCCTTCCTCTCTGAAATCAATAAAAATATATATTTTTTAAAAAAGTTTACTCTGCCAAAACCTCTGTCTTCAGAACATGTGTCAAAAAAATTAGTGATAACTTATTAACATGACAGTTGTCTGAGGAGGCATTACCAACTAGTCAGGTTAACAAGAGATTGGTCAAAAACTTAAGAAGAAAAACTGGGACTTTGAAAACCTCATATATTCATAGGATTCTGGAAAGTAACATGCATGTACAGGACTATGTGTCTAAGGAATGACCCAAGAAGGCCCTAATCCCTCACCTCTTGTTTAACTTGGGGCTCTATACAACTAGGAAATTAAGGGCAAAGCAGAGTTGTAAACTGCCTACTGATATGTTGAAAGCATGCCCTAACACAAACACAGAGCTGCTTGTCAAAAGCAGAGAGACCTACTTGTTCAAGGCATTTAAACAAATCTGAATATGTTGAATATGTAGCTGACCATTAAGCAAACTGAGCAAAGACTTATAGTGGCCACACATGACAAAGTATATAGACTTTAACAGAATTATTCCAGGAAAGTCACTAAATAAATAGTAACAATAACAAACCCTAAAGAGATGGGGGAATCACATTTCCAAAGTTGCCACAATATATTATTTAAAATAATCCATAAACCTTAGGGTTAGGAACCATATTTAAAAAGAACAACAACAAAATTGCCCAGCTGGTGTTGCTCAGTGGTTGGGCATCAACCTATGAAATAGGAGGTCCTGGTTTGATTCCAGGTCAGGGCACATGCCCAGGTTGCAGGATCAATTCCCAGTAGGGGGCATATGCAGGAAGCAGCCCATGGATAATTCTCTCATTATTGATGTTTCTTTCTTTTTTTTGTTTTGTTAATCCTCACCTGAGGATATTTTTCCATTGATCTTTTAGAGAGTAGAAGAGAGAGGGAAAGACAGAAACATCGATGTGAGAGAAACACATCGATTGGTTGCCTCCTGCACTCGCCCCGACCATTTATAATACTGAAACAGTCATGAAATAGATTATGTTCTTTACATTCTGCTTATTAAGGCAGGGACATGATAAAGTAGAGAGAAAGGATCTTTAGAGGTTTTATTCTCCTATTTTATCTATACTAATAAAAGGGTAATATGCTAATTAGACCAGGAGACCTTCTGGACATCCTTCCAGACAAAGCGGGGCTGAGGCAAAGGCGGTTAGGGGAGATCAGGCCAGGAGGGGAGGGCAGTTGGGGGTGATCAGGCTGGCCTGGGAGGCCAATTGGGGGCAAGCAGGCCGGCAGGGGGGGGCAGTTTGGGGCGAGCAGGCCAGCAGGGGGAGCAGTTGGGGATGATCAGGCCGGCAAGGCGGGGCAGTTGGGGGCGAGCAGGCCGGCAGGCAGGTGAGCAGCTAGGAGCCAGCGGTCCCGGATTGCGAGATGGATGTCCGACTACCGGTTCAGGCCCGTTCCCTGTGTAACGGACCTAAACGGGCAGTCGGACATCCCCCAGGGGGTCCCACATTGGAGAGGGTGCAGGCTGGGCTGAGGGACAGGCCCCCCTCCCCGTACAAATTTCGTGCACCAGGCCACTAGTCAATATATAAAAAAAGCCCTAGAAAATTTTACTGATTTGCCCAGAGGTGGTTCTTGTTTGTTTGTTTTTTAAGATTCCCATAAATAGTGTAAATGAAAAAGATATGTTTCAGTTTGAAAAACTCACCCACAATATTTTTTCCTTATTTATATGAAAAAATGATAATGTTAATACAGCATTTATATTTAAAACAGTTTCTCAGTTGTCTTCCTCTAGCCCTACTGGCAGCAAGGGTAAGCCCTTTATTTTTCTATCTGTAATTGGAGCAACTTGAATAAGATTGAAAACAAAATAAAAAATGGGGAATATGATGGTACTTCAGCTGAAAATAATCTGAAGTTAGTCTACATAATTTGACTCATTTAGATAGTAGCAATGTTCATGAGTAATTTTTCTTAACTGTACTAAAATGTTTTTATCATGTTGGGACTGCAGTGGAACTTCTTATAGTATCTATTCTCTTCTCTGCTTAATGTTCTCTTACATAAAATATTTCATTCTATAAAACTCAGCCATTAGGTCATAGAAGAAAATTTTATCTAATTCTTGCCTCACCAATTACCAAAATGGAAGCTTTACATTTATACAACAAAGTGTACAGGAAAGTCACCATTTTCTTTTTTACTTACTCATCTCATTTTTGATAGATTGCAAAGGTCGACTGCAAGGAAATACTAGACATCATATGTAATCTGGAATCCGAGGGTCAGGATAACACAGCATTTGTTCTTTGTACAACTTACCTTACCCAACAGCTCCAAACTGCAAATGTATATTGTTCTTGGTAAGTATATTTACTTTTTATTCCCTTTATTTGTTAGTGCATAGTACAGCATTTAGGGTTTATGTAAAACATTGGTTTGTTTCAAATTTAAAGTCTAAACAAATTAAATGATGACTTGGGAATAAAATTTTGTTTATAAGCTAACCCATTTAATTAATATCATTGGTTTAATCTTTTCTGAAAGGGTCCAAAAATAAAAGGGTAAAAAGTTTGAGCTTATCTTTGTCATCCCATAGAGGGTTGTTAACTCTAATATGTGCCTTTTTCTTTGAAGATAAAACTATGGCACTATGAAACATATTGGTGTTAGGTTGTTTTCCTTTACATTTATTATATCTTCTGTAGTCACTTTCCTCCTCTTATGTGGAAACCTACTCATTATCTAGGTTTTTAGGTCAGACTTGCACTAGAGAAGGTAATCCATTTGAATAGTAATTTCTTTCCCAACTTTGGTGTACTATATTGCAGAATTGCATTATTTTGGTTTTAATTCCATTTTATATCTTGTTTGCCTACTGAGAACTTAGTTGTTAAAAAGGAAACAGTAGGTGTCACCCATGGTTCTTTCATTCTAACTGTATTGAGTCTATTTAGGTCAGAATACAAACCTGATACATATGAAACCTCTAAAATGCAAGAGTCTGTCAATAAAAAATCAGATTAGTGGTATGGATAATGTTATAGGAGGTTAGAAAAAGATTTTCACTGTACACCAGTGTTTAAGAAAAGTATTTGAGCTTTAATTCAAAGAATAGGTTGGATTTGTGCATTACCTTAATTAGAGGAGCCTTGAGTATTTTAGAAACTAAAGATGCCCTGAAGTTGAAATGAGCATTTTGTTTATAGAAAAACTTAATAAACTCTTTTGTACACTTTAGCCTTCATCTCCCTCTGGAGTGTCTGTATATTTGCATAGTTTTATGTTATTAGCATTTTGTATATCACTATATTTCTTTTTGTTTACTATTTTATGTAGAAATATTACTTGTGACTACAGTGGAAGATCAGAGAGATTAGAGAGAGAAGTCTTGTGATTGCTCAAGGTCTTAGGGCTAACATGGTAGAGCTGAGATTCAAGCCAAGGATTTTTGACTAATTCAAATGGCAGTCTTTACCACCAAGTCCCTATGCCAAAGTTATGTGGGATAGGGGCTTAAAATATATTTTGTAATAATCATTGTGGATGATATCTAAAAAATGATTAAGTAGCAGTGAGGTTTTTTGTTGTTATTATTTTTGTTGTTGTTAATCCTCACCAAAAGATTTTTTCCCATTGATTTTTAGAATGGAAGGTAGGGAGGGGGGCGAGGGAGGGTGGACGGACATTGATGTGAGAGACACATCATTGCCTCCTGCAACCCAGGTACATGCGCTTAACTGGGAATCAAACCTTTGTCCATCTCTGACCACTGAGTCACACCGGCCAGGGCGAAGCAGTGAGGTTTTTGATTACTAAATCAAATATAGGTGGTTGTTTTTTATGCGTTAGAGATTAGAGATTTTTACCTTCAGTAAAACAGATATAGTCACTTGAAGAACAAACTCTTATTTTTCTTCTCACAGTTAACCTCTGCCTCTAATGGAAAACTATCTGCTAGTTATAGTTAGGTTTTCAGTGCAAAGAATACATTATCACATATGGGATGTGTTATAAACTATTTTTAAAACTACAGTCAACAGTTCTTTTAATAACCCTGATAAAGCTTCCCTTTTATAGTGACCCATACTTTTTCTTCTTCTCTTTACTCTGCTACCATTAGCCCTTCTAAAGATGTTAGTGGCTCTAGGATTAGTGCTGTTCCCCCGTAGCAGGAAAGGATTAATAGGGATTTCCCTCTTATTGGCCTCCCAAGGAGCTATAATGAGAAAAGAAAATCTTAAAATCACTTCACATTTTGTTAAAAGTAAGCTCCTTCAAAGCAATTCAAAGAGAAATATAATCTAAAATTTAAGATTTTGGAAACTTTTTTTACCCTTCTATTATTTTACAAAGACTTTTTTTTAAGTGGTATTTTTGACAAGAGATATTTGTAAAAATATGACAGTAAAGTTGGGTATGATAATAAAAGCAGTCACTTAATTTTAAACACATTTATTTTATTGACTAGAGAGAGAGAGAAATTTGTTGTTCCACTTATTTATGCATTCATTGGTTGATTATTTTTTAAAAATAAACTTTTATTGATTTCAGAGAGGAAGGGAGAGGGAGTGAGAGATAAACATCAGTGATGAGAGAAAATCATTGATCAGCTGCCTCATGAACACCCTGGGGATCGAGCCTGCAGTCTGGGCATGTGCCCTGATGGGGAAGTGAACCTTGAACTCCTGGTTCATAGTTCGATGCTGGCGGGGTACATCATGACATTCCAAAAATGGGGTGGAGAGGTTTATAGCAAATACCAGTTGCTTTAAGTGTTTTACCTTAATTTTTTGTTTTATAGGGAATTGACTCTCTTTTGGAGTAAACTGCAAAGAAGAATTGACCCTTCTATAGACACTTTCTTGGAGCGCTGTCGTCAGTTTGGTGTCATAGCTAAAACACAGCAGCATTTATTTTGCCTCATTAGAGTTGTACAGACTGAAGTGAGTAATTTATGCTTTTTATGCTGATTGTCTTGGAGGGAAGAAATGAGGTGGGAGATAACTCACAGGCAACTCCTTTTAAATAAGGAAAAATGAAGAATATTGGGGTTTAATACAGTTATGAAATTGGATATATCTTAACTGTTTCTGAAGATTGACCTTTGTTTTAATGGAAAATAGTAATTTGATGTGATAGACCATTGGAGGAAAGGAAGATTATGTTTCTTTGCTGTCACCTCAATCACCCTACACCTACTTTTCCTAAAATAGTGTTCTATATATTTTGCAAATTAACATAATAATTATAAGGCATGTTTGTTTGCAAATTAACATAATAATTATAAATGAAGAAAATGTAATTGCATTTCCAGCTTCTTGAAGATGTAATGATACATTTTTCTGGGATTTGGAGTAATAGAACAGTTCCAGAATCAAATTGACACAAATTACAAACTTCTGTGCAAATAGGAAATAAGTTAGATATTTTTAGGAAGTAAATATTTCCAAAAATGAATTGAATTGCCATATATAAAAACCGTGTTTTTTGAGTTAAGCCTTATATATATTCAGGGTGGGGCAAAAGTTGTGAGTGTGCAACATCTTGTATTAATTACTACGCTATTTTCCGTATGAACAACTGTAAACCTACTTTTGCCTCATCCTATACGCTATGACTACTAGCCTAGAAGTTTGAGGTGAGTCTTATGCTATTCTCTATTTTTGTTTTGTTTTTATTATCTTTTCATTATTTAGTTCTTAATATATCCATATCTATAATGGGTATGTTTTATGGGTTACTTCTTTGACAATTCCCAAGGATTGTTATTATACTAAAGTCAAGGTGCAGTTGTATCTTTGATATTCCCTATCTCCTTTAATGCATCATTCCATATCCTTACTTTATTTGAAATATGTTGATCTAGTTTCCTCCAGTGAAGATAGAAAAAGGTTAAAACAATTGTCAGAAGCAAATTCATGGTCAAATAAGTTAGGTGATAATTATTTCTAATCACTGTGAATGAAGTTATGTCTCCTATCACAGAAAGAACATGTTCAAGTAGTTATAGAATTTACCTTATTTTAAAAATTTAGTATTACAACTGGCCTTTTAAAATTTTTGTTTTTTAATCTTTAAGGAAAATGTTAGTTTTCTATTGCCACATTAAAAATTACCACAAAGTTAGCACTTAAAACAGCACCAATTTATCAGCTTACAGTTTTGTAGTACAGAAGTCCAGCACAGTGTGGCAAGGTTCACTGCGTAGAGTATCACAAGGGTGAGATTGAGATGTTTGGTCAGGCTGTTTTTATCTGGATGTGCTGTAGAAAATCTGCTTTTAAGCTCATTCTTAATTGTTGACTATATTCAGGTCCTAATTTTCTTGAAGGATATCAGCCATAGTCTGTTTTCAGCTCCTAGAAACCTCCCTCATTCCATGCCTTTATTTTTGAGCCAGGAAAAGCACTAAGAATCCTCCTCCTTCAAATCTGACCTCTTCCATCTGACTTCCAGACTTACATTTAAAGATATCAGGTGATTAGGTCAAGCTCACTTAGGTATTCCATCTAAAGATCAACTGAATTGGGATCTTAATTACATCTGCAGAAGCCTTTTGCCATATAACATAATACAATCATGGGAATAAAATCTCATCATATTTACAGGTTCCACTTACACTCAAGGGAATGAGATTATACAAAGATGAGGGCCTTCTTAGAATCACTGATGGCCTTCTTAGAATTCTGCTTACCACAAGAATTGCTAGAGGATTAGGAATAGTGGGTTTCTAACTCAGACCCAGGAATTTGATGTACATCTGTATAACCTGAACCCATTCCTCTTAATCCCAGTCTAGGATACTTTTTACTATAACCCTATTTATGATATTTGGTCTAAAGGATAGTAAAGATCAACTGGTATATGGAAGGGGAGTGAGCGTAGAGTTTCTTTCAAATGGAGAAACTTGTTTCTATCTTTTTAAAAGAGAGAGGCTAACCTAACCTAAATCGATTTTGATCTAGTTCTGTGAATGGTAGAAATCCCATAATAGTAGTAGTCTAAAAAAGATAGAAGTTCCTCCCTCTCTCATGTAGGTAGATAATCCAGGTAGACAGGCCAGGGTTGCTTTCAGTGGCTCCACATATCAGAAACTCAGATTCCTTTTGTCTTCATCAATAAATAACTTCCATCTCATATTCTAAAAATTATTCCAAAGTGCTCTCTCCAGCTTGGGAGCACACTCAAAACTTTCCCTTCCCTACCCTCACCCCCCCCCCTCACCCCCCAGACACATTACCTTTGCCTTTCTCTCTCCTAAGCTCCAAAGGCCCTTCTTTTGCTTCTGTAACTTGTTTACTGAGCCTATGAAGCCCAGCTGGCTCACTTCGACTACCTCTGTAACTTCCTAAAAAAACTTTCTCTTATGATTTGAATAAATAAAAAGTGATCCAATCCTAGCTATAATGTCTCCATTCCAGATAGCAAGAAGGGAGGTGGGGGACAAAACATACTCTATGACACACCTTTCCTCATTCCAACACACACACACACAAACAGAGCCACATCTAGCTGCAAGGGAGGCTAGTAGATATATTATTCTGGGTGACTTTATAACCAGATAAAAATCATGTTGTCTTTTTATTTTTTTATTTTTAATATGTTTCTGTTGATTTTCAGAAAGAGGAAGGGAGAGAGAGAAACATTAATGATGAGAGAGAATCATCCATTGGCTGCCTCCTGCAGGATTGAGCCTGCTACCTGGGCATGTGCCCTGACTAGGAATCGAATCATGACCTCCTGGTTCATAGATGGACGCTCAACCACTGAGCCCACTGGCCCGGCAGGTGATCTATTGTAGAAGAGGAGGGGAAAGGATATCGGGAGACAACTAGCAACCAGTCACATAGCCCTTGGGATGGAAAGGGATAATGATGCTGAAAAGTTGGTGTGGGCATTAGGTCTGTTGCAGATAGCAACAGTGTATAATGGAGAAGGCCTTGTCACAGTACCTCTTTATTTTCTGGGCTTTCAATTTTCTAGAAATAAAGTGCTTAAGACAGATTATTATTTAAAGGTGTTCAGAGTAGTTAAACTTTAATTCTATGACTTGAGAAAGTCATAAATGGAAAGGATTACTTTAGAGAATCCAGGGTCTCAAGACTTTCAAAATAGTATGACAGAATTCATGTAGATGTCATTATATTTTGAAGTGGAAGGTATAAGAAGAGGGATCATTTTAAATCCAATTCATTTGATCATGGGCCCCTTTTGGTGAAACATAACGGTACTACTGTTGTACAAAACATGTGTGATTTGTAAGGATCATACACTTAGTTTGCAGCAGAGTTAGGACTAGACAAATTTTTTTTTAATTTTTACTTATTTATTATTATTATTTGTTGTTAATCCTCACCCGAGGATATTTTTCCATTGATTTTTTTTTTAAGGGAGAGTGGAAGAGAGAGGAAAGACAGAAATATCAATGTGAGAGAAACACATCGATTGGTTGCCTTGGACCAGGGCCAAGGCCAGAGCCCGAGGAGCCTGCAACCACACCATACATGCCCTTGACCGGGATTGAACCCGGGACCCTTTGGTCTGCAGGCCGACGCTCTATCCACTGAGCCAAACCAGCTAGGGCAGGACTAGACCAATCTTGACAAATTGCATAATGTGATATCAGAATATCATTTGTAAATTAGAGCACAGATGACTTGGAAAAAGCTAAGTAAATTTTTAAATCATGGATTCTCAACAAATTATTATTACTTAATGTCTTTTGGAACACCCCCCTTTTTTTAAACAGCCTAATCTTGTTTATTAAATGGTAAAATTTGTGAAGTCAGTGTGAATACTTAAAAAATACACAAACCAACACCTAGAAATAAATATTATACATTCTGAATAGATATGCCAAGCAGTTACTTGTTAAAGGATTGGTGAATAAATTAGAATTAGGATGTGGAATTGTAGATCTGAATTTAGAAGAAATTGATGGACATACATAAATTAAACCAAGAAGCTGAAGGAACAAAGAGTGGCTTGGCATATTGTATTGGATTAAGAGCACATGGGATATAGCGAAGTCAGTTAAGTTTTGGAATCAGTTTATGCTATGAAGTGGTTAAGAACTCAGGCTCTGGAAAAAGATTGCTTTAAGTTTAAATCTTTGCTCCTCTGCTCACCAGCTAGTGCCATTGGGCAACTTTATAAACTGAGGATAATGTATGCAAAGAGCTTATTTAGAATAGTGCTTAGGATGTATTAAGGGTTCTGTAAATTTATGGCAGTTATTTCTTTGTGTTTCCAGCATTTTGACTGGTGCCCAACATTGGAAAAATTTGTCTAGCAGATTAATTACTGACTTGAACAGTGGAATTTATCCTCAGTTTTTTTTAATATATTTTATTGATTTTTTTACAGAGAGGAAGGGAGAGGGATAGAAAGTTAGAAATATCGATGAGAAAGATACATCAATCAGCTGCCTCCAGCTCACCTCCCACTGGGAATGTGCCCGCAACCAAGGTACATGCCGTTGACTGGAATCAAACCTGGGACCTTTCAGTCCGCAGGCCGATGCTTTGACCAATGAGACAAACCGGTTAGGGCTATCCTCAGTTATTTCACATGGTATTCTGTTGAATATTAATTTATGTGCCAACATTGTAGTAATTTATATTATCTTAATTCAGTTTTATTGCAATGTTAGGAATATCTAATATTACCACTATTATCATTCTACAGATGAGGAAACTGAGGCATAGAGGAGTTAAGAACTTGTCACTATAGTGAATCTGGGGTTTAAAAACAGTCAAAATCCAACTCGAAATTCTATGCTCTTAAGTAATGCATTTTAAGCTACTCTGCCAATATGATCCCACTTTTCTTTGCTCAGATTATTTTCCCATTCCATTTCAGCCCCTACTATAAAAAAGTCGTCTTGCCCCTAACTGGTTTGGCTCAGTGGATAGAGTGTCGGCCTGTGGACTGAATGGTCCTGGGTTCAATTCTGGTCAAGGGGACATGCCCTGGTTGCAGGCTCCATCCCCAATGGGGGTTGTGCAGGAAGCTGCCCATCAATAATACTCTCTCATCATTGATGTTTCTATCTTTCCCTCTCCATTCCTTTCTGAAATCAATAAAAATATTTTAAAAAGTCATCTTGTATGCATTAGCCTTTTATTACAAATTATCAGATACTTTTCCTGATTTTTTTATTAGTTTCTGAGAACCTAATGCTATAGGGAGATTTTCTGATTTCTGTTGTTTTTTCCCATGGAAAGCTTGAGATTCAGTACATCTATAACTTCAAAGTACTAATTCTTTTAGGAAGAGATGAGGAGAACGTTTATTTTTAGCCTCAAGGTTTTGAAAATACCCAAGTATTCATAAGACACGTTTTTTACATTGGATTAAGTCTATATTAGACTCACTCATACATGTGTTTCTTCTTGCACCCATTTATTTAAGCCCTATTCTTTTTGTTTTTAATTTCTTTATTGATTAAGGTGTTACATATGTGTCCTTATTCCCCCATTACCCCTCCCACCCCAAGCCCTATTCTTTGTACCCAACGTAAATCCTTTTTTTAATCCTTTGGTGACCTTATTTATCCTGAATTCCTTTGAATTCATGTGCCTTTATTGTTTATGTTTGGCACATAGGTTAATTCCTTGAGAGTTAGGGATGCTTTAATATGCAATTTATGTAATTTTCTATAATAAATAATAACTTTCCTTCCCTGCTTTCCTTGTAGGCACAAGATGCTGGTCTTGGAGTATCAATTTTACTATGTGTCAGAGCTCTTCAACTCAGATCAGCTGAAGATGAAGAAATGAAGGCATCAGTTTGTAAAACAATTGCTTGTCTTTTACCAGAAGATTTAGAAGTTAGACGAGCCTGTCAGCTTACAGAATTCTTAATTGAACCCAGTTTGGATGGGTTTAATATGCTGGAGGAACTGTATTTGCAACCAGATCAAAAATTTGATGAAGAAAATGCACCAGTTCCAAATTCTCTCCGATGTGAACTCTTATTAGCTTTAAAAGCCCACTGGCCTTTTGATCCTGAATTTTGGGACTGGAAAACTTTAAAACGACACTGCCACCAACTTCTAGGACAGGAAGCCTCAGATTCTGATGATGATCTAAGTGGCTGTGAAATGTCTATAAATGACACAGATGTTTTAGAGTCATTTCTTAGTGACTATGAGGAAGGTAAAGAAGATAAACAATATAGAAGAAGAGATTTGACAGATCAGCCCAAGGAGAAAAGAGATAAAAAACCCATTGGTTCTTCTGAAAGATACCAGAGGTGGCTTCAATATAAATTTTTCTGTTTGTTATGTAAGCGGGAATGTATAGAGGCCAGGATTCTTCATCATTCTAAGATGCACATGGAAGATGGAATTTACACTTGTCCAGTTTGTATTAAAAAGTTCAAGAGAAAAGAAATATTTGTTCCTCATGTGATGGAACATGTTAAAATGCCACCAAGCAGAAGGGACCGTTCTAGAAAGAAATTACTGTTGAAAGGGTCTCAAAAGGGAATGTGTCCCAAGAGTCCCTCTGCAGCCCTGGAGCAAAATCAGTCATCAAATGAACAAGCCAAAGGAGAGTCTCATGAATATGTCACATTCAGCAAATTAGAAGATTGCCACCTGCAAGACAGAGATTTGTATCCATGTCCTGGCACAGACTGTTCCCGTGTGTTTAAGCAATTTAAGTACTTAAGTGTACATCTTAAAGCTGAACACCAAAATAATGATGAAAATGCCAAGCACTACTTGGATATGAAAAATAGGAGAGAGAAATGTACTTATTGTCGACGACATTTCATGTCTGCATTTCACCTGCGGGAGCATGAACAAGTGCATTGTGGTCCTCAACCTTATATGTGTGTATCTATAGATTGCTATGCTCGGTTTGGATCAGTGAATGAACTACTTAACCATAAACAAAAACATGATGATCTGCGTTACAAATGTGAATTAAATGGCTGTAATATTGTTTTCAGTGACTTGGGACAGCTTTACCACCACGAAGCACAACACTTTAGGGATGCATCTTACACGTGCAACTTCGTTGGCTGTAAAAAGTTCTATTATTCCAAAATTGAATACCAGAATCACCTCTTAATGCATAATGTTGAAAGTTCAAATGAAGATGTGAAGAAATCAGTGAAACTTGAGGAGCCTGCAACAGGTGAAAAGCCCCATCTACTTGACCAAACTGATAAATCACATTTACCTGAGGACCTTTTCTGTACAGGATCAGCTAATTCTCAAATAGAAACTGCAGAAAATCTGAAAGAAAATAGTGACAGTAATTCTAGTGATCAGTTAAGTCATAGCTCTGTAGCTTCCATGAATGAAGAGTTAATTGACACATTGGATCACTCTGAAACCATGCAGGATATATTATTATCTCACGAGAAAGTCTTTGTGTCCTCCAATTTAAAAGAAAAATGTCCCAGTGTAAGAGTTTGTTTTGATGGGACTAAGTTTACCTGCGGTTTTGATGGCTGTGGTTCCACGTACAAAAATGCAAGAGGGATGCAGAAGCATCTACGAAAGGTACATCCATATCATTTTAAACCCAAAAAGACAAAAGATCTCTTTCCCTGTTTGGGTAATGAACACAGTCAAACAACTGTAAAGTTTGATGCAGAGCCTAAACCCAGCTCAGACACAAACAGTGACTCCCCAGATGAAGGTCTAGATCACAATATTCATGCTAAATGTAAACGAGAACATCAAGGTTATTCTTCAGAAGCCTCCATTTGTGCTTCTAAAAGGCCATGTACAGAGGATACCATGTTGGAACTTCTGTTGCGCTTGAAACATTTAAGCTTGAAAAACTCAATAACACATGGATCTTTCTCAGGGTCATTGCAGGGGTACCCATCCAGTGGTGCTAAGTCTCTTCAATCGGTTTCATCTATCACAGACCTTAATTTTCAGAATCAAGATGAAAATATGCCAAGTCAGTACCTTGCACAGTTGGCAGCTAAGCCTTTTTTCTGTGAGCTTCAAGGATGCAAATATGAATTTGTGACCAGAGAGGCTTTGTTGATGCATTATCTTAAAAAGCATAATTATTCAAAAGAAAAAGTCCTCCAGTTAACCATGTTTCAACATCGATATTCTCCATTCCAGTGTCATATTTGCCAAAGGTCATTTACAAGAAAAACACACCTTAGGATTCATTATAAAAATAAACATCAAATTGGCAGTGACAGAGTAACTCACAAACTATTAGATAATGAAAAATGTGATCATGAAGGCCCATGCTCAGTAGACAGGTTGAAAGATGATTGTTCTGTTGAACTTGGAGGTGATCCCAACAGGAACCCTGAGAAGCCACACTGTCATTCCAAAAAGGATGAATGCAGTTCAGAAACAGATTTGGAGTCATCTTGTGAAGAAACAGAAAGTAAAACATCTGATATCTCATCACCAATAGGTTGCCATAGAGAAGAACAAGAAGGAAGAGAGGGGAGAGGTAGCAGGAGAACTGTTGCTAAAGGAAACCTCTGCTATATTTTGAATAAATACCACAAACCATTCCATTGTATTCATAAAACTTGTAACTCCTCATTCACCAATCTAAAAGGCTTGATTCGCCATTATAGAACTGTACATCAGTACAACAAAGAACAGTTATGTTTAGAGAAAGATAAAGCAAGAACCAAAAGGGAACTTGTCAAATGTAAAAAGATATTTGCTTGCAAATATAAAGAATGTAACAAACGCTTCCTGTGTTCCAAAGCTCTTGCTAAGCACTGTACTGACTCTCATAATCTAGACCATATTAAAGAGCCTAAAGTGCTTTCTGATGCTGAATCTGCAGCAAGGTTTTCCTGTAACCAGCCTCAGTGCCCTGCTGTTTTTTATACATTCAGCAAGTTGAAGCACCACTTGATGGAACAGCATAATATTGAAGGAGAAATACAGTCAGATTATGAGATTCATTGTGATCTTAATGGCTGTGGCCAGATTTTCACCCATCGCAGTAATTATTCTCAACATGTCTATTACCGACATAAGGACTATTATGACGATCTGTTTAGAAGCCAGAAAGTGGCAAATGAAAGGCTACTAAAGAGTGAAAAGTTATGTCAAACAACTCTCACTCAGGGGCATGAACATCAGACTACCAGGAGGTCATTTAATGCTAAGGCTAAAAAATGTAGCTTAATCAAAGATAAGAAAGCTCCAATTACTTTCAAAACAAGAGCTGAAGCCCTCCATATGTGTGTGGAACATTCTGAGCACACACAGTACCCCTGCATGGTTCAAGGATGCTTATCTGTGGTGAAGTTGGAGAGTAGCATAGTGAGGCATTACAAACGTACCCATCAGATGAGTAGTGCCTATTTAGAGCAACAGATGGGAAATCTTGTCATTTGTGTTAAGTATGGTACCAAAATTAAGGAGGAACCCCCTTCTGAAATAGAACCCTATATTAAAAAAGAAGAAGATGGGAGCTGTGAATCAGAGCACATAAAGCACAGCCACTACCCAGGTGACCATAGTGTATCTGTCCAGAGCACTGATTCCCTTCATCCAGGTGAAAGGGATGAAGGTCAGAAAGGATGTACAGAAAACAACCAAGTTTTTGAGGCAGATACCCTGCTTTACAGAGGAACTTTGAAATGCAGCCATAGTTCAGAAACCACTTCTTTGGAACAATGTAATATAGTTCAGCCTCTCCCATGTAAAATAGAAAATTCCATACCTGATCCTGATGGAACTGAAAATGGGACTTATTTCACGAGTTTCCAGCTGCCTTTACCAAGGATCAAAGACTCAGAAAGTGGGCAGCAAAGTTTAGGGCAAGAAGACACTGTAAAAATTTCAACCCATGTCCCAAAAGAGAATTTTAGGAAGCACCCACATCCCAGATCATTTGATTTGAAGACTTATAAACCCATGGGATTTGAATCTTCATTTCTGAAGTTTATTCAGGAAAGTGAAGAGAAAGAAGATGATTTTGATGACTGGGAGCCTTCAGAGCACTTAACATTAAGTAGTTCTTCACAATCCAGTAATGACTTAGCAGGGACTGTTACAGTAAATAATATGGTGAATGACAACAACCCTGAAGTTGACATACCTCATTCTTCCAGTGACTCTGCAATTCATGAGAACCTGACTGCAATCCCACCTTTAATAGTAGCTGAGACAACAGTTCCTTCCTTGGAAAATCTGAGGGTTGTATTGGACAAAGCATTAACGGACTGTGGAGAGCTTGCCTTAAAACAGCTTCATTATCTTCGGCCAGTGGTTGTCCTTGAAAGATCTAAGTTTTCCACACCAATTTTAGACTTGTTTCCAACAAAAAAGACAGATGAGCTTTGTGTAGGAAGTTCCTAAATAGCAATTTTGTTTTCAAAACACATTGGCTCCAACACTGCAACATGGGGACAATTGCCAACTCGAACAAAGGCTGAGAACCAGCCATACCATTGTTTAAGGTAGATTAGGCTGTGTATTTACATGAATGTATAATATCTATGTCAGCACTATCAGCTGAGTCCATTAGCTCTCCAGTTGGTTTATTGATTGGGTTTTTTTGTTTATTAAAAATAAGAAATGGAACTGTACTCTTGTTTGGTGCTAATTAATACATCAAAAAATATATTTGGGCTTCCTTTTTCAAGTTAAGTGTGCATGATTGTATATGGAAAAAATACTAAGATCCCAGGGTGGGAGGGCTAGGGATATGGAGTTCTTACTTGACTTGAATGTGCACCTGAGGGTACTTTGTGTAATATATTGTACACTACAGCATCTTATATTTTTTGAGTTGAGTTTCAATAAATTACAATTTTTCACCCATTTCTTGTTTACTCCTAAAGAGTTTTCATCCCATACATAAGCTGGAAGTGCACTTGAATTTTCTGGAATGTGCATTTCTATTTTTAACGAGTCTATTCAGATCAAGCTTTTTTTAAAGTGACTATTGTCTTAAAATTTTTTGTGGAAAGAGCATTTTCATATTGAGTAATTAGCTTTGGGAGTTAAAATAGCTCCCACAAGAGGATGTCTGGGTAGAAAGGAGAGGGTATGCCAAGGAGAACATGAAGGGCACAGCAGATTCAGAGGTACGAAGTCATGTGTCCCGGGAACTACATATAATTTGACATGCTGGCAGTAAAAGGGGAGCAGGGAGCACCCAGGTGGATGAGATTACTGTAGAAATAGGTGGGCAGGAACCAAACCATGAACACTAAGGATTTTGGACTTAAGTCCTTACACAGCTGAGAGCCTTTGAAGGACT
This sequence comes from Plecotus auritus, assembly GCF_963455305.1. Classification (NCBI taxonomy): domain Eukaryota; kingdom Metazoa; phylum Chordata; class Mammalia; order Chiroptera; family Vespertilionidae; genus Plecotus; species Plecotus auritus. Next base: position 27,161,989 of record NC_137771.1, read on the forward strand.
TTTTACAAAATATCTATAGATCACTTTAAATGAGTGTGTTTTGAGGGGCTGAAATGGAATAGATAAGACTGCTGAAGTAATTAAGGCAAACTTGGTGAGAGTATTTTTGACATTTGCAGAAGGAAAAGTAAGTGAAATTGAAAAATTTTAAGAGTATTGTTGGGCCTAGGCTGATGTTGCTCAGTGGTTAGAGTATCAGCCCATGCACCATAGAGTTGCAGGTTCAATTCCCAATCAAGGGCATGTACTTGGGTTGCAGGTCCCAGTTGGGGTGCATGTGGGAGGCAACCAATCAATGTGTCTCTCACATTGATGTTTCTCTTCCCCTCCTTTTCCTCTCTTCCTTCTACTCTAAAAATCAATGGAAAAAAATATCCTTGTGTGAGGATTAACAAAACAAAGAATGTTGTTGGTTCTCTGAGGATGAGGAAAACATTTTGAGGAATATATAAAGTGATGCAATCAATTGGGGTGGGAATAAAAAAGGAAGGAATGGGTTTCTGGGAAGAAGGTGGAAAACCAAGATGAGTTTGGTCTTTGGATGTGTTGAATTTCAGTGTACTGTGGGACATCTATAATGACAAGGAAAGCAATGTGTTCTTATAAATGGAATAGCTTTATTCTCTGTTCCTCATGAAATTTTCAACCACTTTTATTAGCTAGCAATGAAATGACTCAAACATTCCTAACATCCCTTTATTATGCTGTGGTTAGAATTTCTCTGACCCTTAAACCTTGTTGCCTTGTTTTGTCAGCTCTTTGGGAATTTCATTCTGCCACCTTCTCACCATAGGTCTAAAGTACCCCTGTACCCAAGCTGTTGCTTGGCTCGGATTATAGTAACAGGATTACCAAAAATAAGTTGAAAGAAAAAAGGGCAGAAACTGGCACATCTTAGAGGCTGAGGCCACTGCTGACTCCTTGAGATCTTGAGCTAATTTCTTCTGTGGGCTTCAGTTTCCTCACTTACAAAGTAAGGAGATACAGATGATGATCTTGAAAGGTCCCTTTCTGTGATCTGAGCATGGGAAACAACTGGTGGCCATATTTTGAAAATTCCTCATACTAGAGATTTTTAACCAGGAACAACAGAAAACTGCTAATTTGCTTAAGACTAAACTATATTTATTCAGCCACACCTAATTCCCACCCACTGGAAGGACCAAGTGAGTCACTTGAATGCAACCAAACCCTAATTTTCAGAATCCAATTAAAAATTTGCTTCAAGTACTTAGGATCCTAACATTTTCTATTCTAGTTGGAGCAGCTTGCTTCATTTGATTTTTATTGAAAACAGTCTTTGGTATTAGAAGCAGTACGTGTGACTGTATGAGAATACAGAAAGCCAAAGGGTTATATTTGTAGCTTTTAGGTACTATTATTTTTCTTAACGTCTCTGGGACTTACTCCAGACTTGGAAATACTTTGTTTTCAAAGCCTTTTTCAATATAAAAATGCCTCCCAAAATGATGGGTAGAAATAAAGGGTGCCAAGTATTTTCATTCTTTTTATCTAGACTATCTTGTTTCAGTGTCTCCCCATGTTCATGAGCACCTGTATAATGTAAAAGGGTAGAAAACAATGGGAAGAAAGTTTTTGATTAGCTTTCCTAGGGATTCCATCCCCAATGTATCTTTTCTCAGTCCCAGGTTGCCTACTTCAGAGTTGCACGGCCAAAGACATAGGAGGACAGAGTTAGTCATTAACCAAATATTTAAGCACACACATATTTAAAGATAGTTTCAGATGCTTTGGATATAAAAATACCAAAGTAAGTTTATCAAGGCATCTGCTGTTGTGGAACTTTAATGTGAAGGCTGGGGTAACTTAAACACTGTTAAAGTGTGGCAGTAGGCCAGCAGCAGGGGCATCACCTAGGACCCTGTTAGAAATGTAGAATGTCCAAAATTTCTGGATCAAATCTGCATTTTAACAAGGTCTTCAGATTATTCATAGGCACAGAAAAGTCCTAGGAGCAATGGGCCAGAGTACAAAGTAGGATGTTTTATGAGAATTCAGGGTAATTAACATTTTTTTAGCACTTTACACAAAATTACCTGTTGAATATTTATAACTCCATGAAGTTGGTACTGTTATCCTTATTTGACAGACAAAAGCTTTAGGGTTTAAGTGTCTTGCCTAGCCAATAAAAGCTAGGAAGAGGTGGAACCTAGTTTCCAATCTCTTCTGACTAGATGAATATCAGAGGGGTACTTACACGCAGAAAGTAAGATGTAAAGTTGCAGGTGGTAAAGTACCCAAAATACCAAAGTTCTCAGTATATTGTTTGGGAAAGTGAATAGTGGGAAAGTTTGAAGTGTAGGTAAAAACCAGGTTCTGTAACTCCAACTCCCGCTTTTGTCCAGTATTGACATTTCCTCATGTGAGGGAAGAGATGGAAAACCGGTGCATATTATTTCTGTAACATGTAACCCTGTAACCTGTGAAAAAGTCAACTTAAAGAATCTTATGAAAGTCAAAAATTGCTCAGTCCTCTCTCCTTCCCACCCCACAGTAGACTAATGCCTTCTGGCTTTGTACTACAGATTCGGAGCAACGCCGCCTCTTACATAAAGCTGAGTCTAAAAAGAGTATCTGCAGGAATAGATTGTGACAGACTGCATTTGGAGGTCTGAACCACTTTGAGGAAGGTAACCAGGATAGTCACATTTAATCTGTGAACCTGTATTTGGTACGTTTAGCTTGGAAAAGAAAAGACAGGAGGCATAGGCCATTTACAAAGCACAGAGCATCACTAGCTCCTGGGGATAAGAGTGTTGAACTTGACACAGTGAGTTTCCTGCATCATGGAGATTATAGTCTAGTAAGGAAGATAGACATTAAATGAAATACTAAAAATGGTTAAGTATAAGTGCTGCAATAGAATCTTTGACTGTGATGGAACCAAAAAGAGGACAGGAAAAGCTTCTTTGAGGAAGTGGTGTTTAAACAGAAATTCAAAGAATTAATTCGAGTTAGCCAGAGAGGATAATCCAATTATGTGCAAAGGTTTTGTGGTGCAACAGCTTGGTATGGTAGTGACATTTGCAAATCTAGTTGAAAGAAAAAGTGGGAAAGGGAAAGGAGAGGGTTAAATAGGTAAGCAGGAACCAGGTACTTTAGTGCCTTATAACCCATGTTCTAGATTTCGGATTTTGTTTGAAAGTCAACCTGATGAAGGCTCAAAAGTAAACCCTGCATATGTCATAAGTTGCCATGTGTAAGTAAAAAAGTCCTAATAGGGCATAGGCATGATGTTGAAGACTACTGAATGGACACAACCATGTGATGGCTGGCTGGCTAGGTGAATGGATGACACTAAAGATGGGCTGAGATGTCTTCCATAGTGATAATTTTTTTTTTAAATATATTTTATTGATTTTTTACAGAGAGGAAGGGAGAGGGATAGAGAGTTAGAAACATCGATCAGCTGCCTCCTGCACACCCCCCACCGGGGACGTGCCCGCAACCAAGGTACATGCCCTCGACCGGAATCGAACCTGGGACCTTTCAGTCTGCAGGCCGACGCTCTATCCACTGAGCCAAACCGGTTTCGGCCATAGTGATAAATTCTTGGTCATTGGAGTTGTTCAGGTATCCAAGTGGGAAATCAAACAAATGATTTTTTTGGCCTAGATTCTCTTTGGGACATCATATACTATTGAGATTTACAATACCTTGTATTTGATCATAAATACCACTACAAATAATAGTTGCCCTTATCTATATGTATAGCATGGTACTTTTACACAAATTACCAAATTCTCATTACAGCTCCACAAGGTAGAAATGACTCCCACTTTACAAATGAAGAACTGAGAATAAACCAACATGGTGGCATAGGTAAACACCTAAACTGCTGCCTCGCACAACAATTTCAAAAAGAGAAAAGCACACTGAGACTCAGAGGAGCCGCAGAAGGCAGAGATACCGAGGCGCACGTGCAGAGAGGGCTGGCAACTGAGTGCACGGCTTGCTTTCTCAACCGGGAGGGAGACAAAAGCTCCCGACGGCTCTGAACTCCAGTTCCGGACGAGACTCTGGGGACCCAGACTCATTCGGGGAGAAGCTGGACTGTCAGGAAAGAGAAAAGCACACTGAGGCTCAGAGGAGCTGCAGAAGGCAGAGATACTGAGGCGTGCGTGCGGACAGGGCTGGCAACTGAGTACGCGGCTTCCTTTCTCAACCGGGAGGGAGACAAAAGCTCCCGACGGCTCTGAACTCCAGTGCCGGACGAGACTCTGGGGACCCAGACTCAATTCGGGGAGAAACTGGACTGTCAGGAAAGAGAAAAGCACACTGAGACTCAGAGGAGCTGCAGAAGGCAGAGATACTGAGGCGTGCGTGCAGACAGGGCTGGCAACTGAGTACGCGGCTGGCTTCCTCAAGCGGGAGGAAGACAAAAGCTCCTGATGGCTCTGAACTCCAGTTCCGGATGAGACTCGGGGGACCCAGACTAATTCGGGGAGAAACTGGACTGTCTGGCAGCGGGCGAAACTCGAGGACGGCTTTCTCTCAGAGGTGCTTGCAGCGATTACTGCGAGACACTGAGACCCAGAGGCCTCTTAGGGCAGGGCTGATGGGAAGCCATTGCTGTCTGCTCCGCCCTGAGACTCTGCCCCGAGACTCCGCCCCATCCAAGCTGAGCACAGAGGCTTTTGCAAGTCTTGTTTCATAAGGGTGTCTCCAGCACAGAAGTTCTCCCAGTGTAGACACAGCTGATCCTCACAGCCAATTGGCCTGGAGGTCAATTCCTCCCAGTGATACCAACAACAATCAAGGCTTAACTACAACAAGACTGTGCACACAGCCCACAAAGGGGTGCACCAAGAGTGTCCACCTCAGGTAACTGAGGAGGCTGAGCCACTGGGCCCTATAGGACAACTAGTACACAAAGCCACTCTATCAACTCAGGGAAGCAGCCAAAATGCGGAGACAAAGAAACAGGTCACAAATGAAAGAAATGGAGGAAAGCAAACGACTGGATATAGAGTTCAAAACCACGGTTATAAGGTTTTTCAAGAATTTCCTAGAAAAGGCCGATAAATTTAGCGAGACCCTCAAGGATATGAAAAAGGACCAACTAGAAATTAAGCATACACTGACTGAAATAAAAAATAATATACAGAGATCCAACAGCAGACAAGAGGATCGCAAGAATCGAGTCAAAGATTTGAAATACAAAGAAGCAAAAAACACCCAACTGGAAAAGCAAAAAGAAAAAAGAATCCAAAAATATGAAGATAGTGTAAGAAGCCTCTGGGACAACTTTAAGCGTACCAACATCAGAATTATGGGGGTGCCAGAAGAAGACAGCAAGATACTGAAAACCTATTTGAAGAAATAATGACTGAAAACTTCCCCCACCTGGTGAAAGAAATAGACTTAAAAGTCCAGGAAGTGCACAGAACCCCAAACAAAAGGAATCCAAAGAGGACCACACCAAGACACATCATAATTAAAATGCCAAAGGCAAAAGACAAAGACAGGATATTAAAAGCAGCAAGAGAAAAACAGTTAATTACCTACAAGGGAGCACCCATACGATTGTCAGCTGATTTCTCAACAGAAACTATGCAGGCCAGATGGGAGTGGCAAGAAATATTCAAAGTGATGAATAGCAAGAACCTACAACCAAGATTACAATACCCAGCAAAGCTATCATTCAGAATTGAAGGGCAGATAAAGAGCTTCACAGATAAGAAAAAGCTAAAGGAGTTCATCACCACCAAACCAGTATTATATGAAATGCTGAAAGGTATTCTTTAAGAAGAGGAAGAAGAAGAAAAAGGTAAAGATAAAAATTATGAACAACAAATACATATCTATCAACAAGTGAATCTAAAAATCAAGTGAATAAAAAATCTGATGAACAGAATAAACTGGTGAATGTAATAGAATCAGGGGCATAGAAAGGTAGTGGACTGACAATTCTCAGGGGGGAAAGGGGTGTGGGGGGTGCGGGAAGAAACTGGACAAAAATCGTACACCTAAGGATGAGTACAGTGTGGGGGGTAAGGGCAGAGGGAGGGGTGAGAACCGGGTGGAGGGGAGCTATGGGGCGAAAAAAGAGGAACAATTGTAATCTGAACAATAAAGATTTAAAAAAATAAAAAAATAACTACTGCCAGAAGATTAAAAATAAAATGAAGAATTGAGTCCCAGATTAATAACTTTCCCAAGGTAACAAGGTTAGTGAATAGTTGAACCCAGATCCATTATACTCTCAAAGACCTGTCCTCATAACAGCTAATAGTATAAAGTTTCTGTACAAACTAGTATACAAATATGGTAATTAATAGGCATTTGATGAATGAACAATTTAGTCTGGAATAGATATCTGGAATTCTTCTAGGGGGACTTTGCATTCACTCAAAAATATTTTAATGTGTACTATGTGCCAAGCACTAGGGATAAAGTAGTCAATAAAATGGACATGGTCCCTATCTTTCTTGAGTTTACAATATGAGAAAAACTGGTATTACACCAAAAATTACACAAATCACTATAATTGTGTTACGTGCTTTGAAAATAAAGTGTTAGCCATAACTGGTTTGGCTCAGGGGATAGAGCATCGGCCTACAGACTCAAGGGTCCCGGGTTCGATTCCAGTCAAGGGCATGTACCTTGGTTGCGGGGACATCCCCAGTAGGGGGGTGTGCAGCAGGCTGCTGATCAATGTTTCCCTCTCATCGGTGTTTCTAACTCTCTATCCCTCTCCCTTCCTCTCTGTAAAAATCAATAAAATATATTAAAAGAAAAAGAAAGTAAAGTATTAAGTGCATTGTAATGGGGATCTAATTGAGTGTGGGGAATCTTACATTATTCAGCTGTCACATCCCTGTCTTTCTCCAAAAAGTTTCTGATTATCATTCTTTAATGGTTTCTGACCTATGTTTAACCTGTTATAGTCAAATCCCAAACCTTTTTTGAGTAACTTTAGCCCTTACTAAAAAGGATTCTGGCTACAGTCAATTGCTAGCAGACTATGGGTTTAACATCCATAGCAGTCACTCCTAAATTATTTCACCCCGACACAAGTACTACATTTCCAACAGCACTGTAGACTCCATTTTCTGGATGGGTCTCTGACACCTCAAGCAACTTACCATACCTTCTCTTCCTATAAGAACAAAACAGTTACTCCTTCCCCACCCTTCCCTATTCCTGTTGTTTCAGTCAACCACAATGAACAACTTGGAGTAGCACTAGACAATATTTTCTAAAAATCATTCGTTATAACTGATCCTTTTTTTCCTTATTGTGCCCCTCCCCACTTGGTGCAAACTCTCTTGTATTCTTGCTGTGTGTGATCTTTTTCCATGTAAGCTTTTGGGGAACAGATCATACATTTTATATTTTCATATCGCCTTGCTGAGAAGGTAGGTACTAATCAGTAAATAACTGATTTGATAACATGCCAGATAGTTTATAGTGCAACATGCTGTTTACAAAAGTGTTTAGCATATACTATTTTTTCCCTAATATAAATTGTTGAGGTGGAATGCCCTTCTGTAAAAAGATAAGCAAAATGAGGATCAAATGTGAAGTCTTCCTAAAGATCACAATTTCTTAAACAATTATAACATGAAAAAAGGGAATGCTACAAAATGACCCAGTTATGATCTCTCTCCACATTTACCAGGTAAACTATTCACTCTTTAGTAAAGCCCTCTCTAAATTCTGTCTTCTCAAATCTCCAGATAGCCTCAATTCTCAAATTTTTCATGTGAAAATATTGTTCTACATTCAATGGATTGTTGGGAATTATCTATTCACTGTCCAGAAGGTAACCACTAGCCACACATGGTTACTTAAATTGAATTAAAATTAAATAAAATGTAAAATTCAGTTCCTCTGCCAGAGTATACACATTTCAAGTGACTAGTAGCTACCATATTGGACAGCATATATTTCCATCTTTGTAGAAAGTTCTATTGGACAGTGCTGTGCTAGAGCTAGGACTTGTCAAGATCAGAGAAAACAATATGACCAAACTGAAAACCCAGGCCAGTCAGTACCTGGTTGGTTCTGAGTGAGAAGGTTCACTGGGTGAGTGGGAAGCAAGCTGATTTTTGGGACGGTGACATCACAAAGCACAGCTCACAGTGGCTCTAGAACACGGGCTCCCAGGCCACTTTCCTTAACTCTTATCTAGGGTCCTGAAGCCTCTGAACATGTAGCTCCTGGAGCTGCTGTCTTATTAAAATGTCAACATTTTCACCTTCATCTTCTATCTGGGACATCATAGATTATGCCTCTCTGAGCTCAGTATGGAATTGGCTACAAGCAACTTTTCTGGGACAGACTAGTGTGACTCAGCAAACAAATTTAGGGCTACTAGATAATCTTGCTCCGGCTCTGCAAGTTGCCTTCGGAATTTTCTTTATTATTTTCTTGGCAGTAGGACTATATGCCTTATGGAAACGAAGTGTTCGGTCAATTCAGGTTATACTTTTTTGTTACAGAGAAATTTAAATAGTTATACATTGAAAGTTGATTAATTCTCTCCCCATATTGCTACCATTCTATTTTAAGACCATGCAGATGAACAAGGGTAAACTCGTCTCTGAAGGTTTTTTAGTTGACTGAAACTAAAGTATCCTTAAAATCTTCCCCCAATTAGGTTTTGAGCATAAAAATACTTTCTCACAATTGTCTTTGGCTTGTCTTATAGTAAAGTAGATCAAACAAGTTCACAACCTGAAAAGGTAGCCTTACCCCCAAATTTATTTATTTATTTATAAATGTTTTTATTGATTTCAGAGAGGAAGGGAAAAGGAGAGAAACATCAATGATGAGAGAGAATCATTGATCGGCTGCCCCCTGCACAACCCCCACTCAGGACTGAGCCCACAGCCCAGTCATGTGCACTGACCTGGGATCGAACTGTTATCACCTGGTTCATGAGTAGACGCTCAAACACTGAGCAACACCGGCTGGGCACCCCCAAATTTATTTGATCACTGATTCATCTTTGAGTGTCTACTATGTGCCAGACGCCATTCGGGGTACCTTTTCTAGAATAGGCACTGCAAGTATGACTGGGATCTTGGGTTCTTACTGTGCCACTGCTTTGTAACTGATGAGGCATGAATAGTCAGTCATTTAGTCATCATGGTGTTTTCATTATTTCCTTGTTTTAACAAGATAGGGTTCCATAAGTATACAGTGGCTCTTTCTGGTAAGAGTATAACTGGCTGGGATTATGAGAAACATTATTTTACATATTTCTGTGTAATCACCAAAAATAATACCTATATTTACAATATAGTCAAAATGCTTTGAGAGTCCCAATGATTTCATGATACGAAGTTATTTTCATATAGAAAACAAAAATGAGGTGAACTGAGGTTCAGTGGAAATGAAAGGAAATAGGGTTTTAAAAAAGACTTTCTTAAAGAGTGACTGGTTTACTTGGCAAATCCTAAAAGAAATTATTACCAGATCATTTTACAGCATGTCACTACTGTTGAGGAACCACGGTCACATGCATTCTCTTAATCTTTCAAAACCCTGCATGGTAGGCAGGGCAGGGATTATAATCTCAATTTTGTAGGTGAGGAAACTTGATTATCACCTACCCAAGTTGACAGAGACCAGAAAAGCTGAGATTTGAACCCAACTTTTAGGATTCACACTCAATTCTTTCCAAAATCTCATTTAACATAAGCTGACTTAAATCCCCAGTATGGATGTGTGTGTATACATATTCACATACACATTATAATCAGATAACACAAGGCAAAAAACCAAACTCTATCTGTAGTTCTGGGTTCTGCCCTTGTATAGTTAATGCTTAGCTCAATCAGAAAGACGAATTTACAGCCTTCCAAAAACCTCAGCCAAGAAAAAGCGGTAGTATAACAGAATGGTAAATAGCACGGGCACTGAAGTCGACTGCTGGGGCTTAAATCTTAGTTCCATCACTTGCTGTGTGACCAAGAGCAATCACTTAGCCTCTAAGCCCATTTCCTTATCTGTAAGATGGGTTTGCTAACAGTGCCTTCCTCAGGGTTGTTATGAGGATTGAAGGAGTATGTATAAAGCTTAGCACATAAATACCAATAAGCAAGTAGTGCTTGTATTATAAGGAAAAAAGATTGGTGTGTTTTTTTCTTATTCTGGCAGGAGTCTGTTTTGGTACATTAAAAGTTTTTTGCCATGACCAGGAAATCCAGTTTTTTAGACCACTGTGTCCTGAATATACATGTAAGTCAGAATTCCTGGAGTCCAGTACTGGCTCTACCATTTCCAAGTATATGACCTTGGATAATGGCAGGGTCCAAAATGGAAGGTAACAAAATGGCTATTCAGTTGTGTGGGGTTTTTGTTTTTTGTTTTATATAATTAGGTCATGCACAGGCAAGGAAACTCCTAGCAAAGAGCCCTGTATGTGGCAAACTTTTGGCAAAGGGTATCTATTATTATAATCTTTATTAAGTAAATGCAAAGAATAATCCCTGACCTGCCTACTACTCCATTTTGTGGTGAACATCAAAAGATGAAATAGGGGCAAAGATGTTTTGTTAAACAAGGCTAGGAAGAGGAATAAGGGATTATTGTTACCATTCAGTTTTTGTTTTGTTTTGCATCTACAGTAAACTGGCATTTCACGTGAATAAACAAGTAACGTTCAACTTCTGTTGTTTTATTTTAGAGTCTGTTGTTGTTTGTAATCACACTCTACAAACTTTACAAGAAGGGCTCAGATTTTTTGCAGGCTTTGCTGGTCAACCCAGAAGGGATTAGTCTCCCAATTCAAGACAAAAATATCCTCCTGTCCTTGGGTCTGCAAGAGAAAATTTTGAAACAACTTCAGATGGTGGAAAGCAAAGTGAAGAACCTGGAGGGGATGATCATTTCTCAAAAACCTGCCACGAAGAGGGATTGCTCCTCTGAGCCCTACTGCAGCTGCTCCGACTGCCAGAGTCCCTTACCCACATCAGGGTTTACTTCCACATCTGAAATCTGATGGACTCCAATCTTTTCCAGAAAAGCACCGTTTCCCTTATGTGTGCAGTGGTGTACCAATAAAGGTAGAGAACTGTATTGAAATTACCCTGCAAGGCCTGGCTCTCTATTCGGTAGAGCCCAACTTTTACTTGTGTTGGGGTAATATTGGGTAGGGTGGTGGTTTAAAATGTCTCTGGGATTGTGGTGCCCGCTCAGCAGGCTGGAGACCCGAATCTAGGGAGTGAGAAAAGAAGGGAGAGTGGTCATGGATATGGCCTTCAGCTCCATACCAAAGAGGTTGGGTTGGATATAATAAGCAAGAATGTACTGTTGAAGGGCGATGCTGTGGACTGTCCTGTAAAGTAGGCTGGCCCTTGTGCTGGTCTTGGGTATAAATTAACTATTTGGCCCAGGAGTCTCCCTGCATTAATTACTCAGGAGTGGCCAAGGGTGGGGGTGGACATAAAGGAGACTATTTAACTTTATCCAACTTTTATTGATCCTTCCTCTGTGCTAAGCAGTGTGATAATTCTTGGGAATCTGTCCTGAGTGTTTCAGGAGCACTCAGTTTGGCTGGCTGGACAGGTAATTTCAGAACAAGGAATTATAACACAGTGGGGTCATAACATCTTGAATTTAGGGGAACTCTCATGTGAATCCAGTTTGGCAGCACCTTGGCAGCACTCAGTTGGTTAGAGCATCATCCCAATGTGCCAAGGTTGCAGGTTTGGTCCCGGTCAGGGCACATACAAGGATCAACACTATGATACAATTTTCACAAGTATGGGGAGATGGTAGCTAATCTTTATTGGGCAAGCCAGGCACATTGCTAAGATATTTACAAGATTTTTCTTATTTGATCCTCACAATATGAGGAAGCAAATACTATTATTCTCATTCTACTGATCGGAAACTGATGTACAGAGAGGTTAAGCAACTTGCTAATATATGGTACAGCTATGACTGGCACTCAAGCAGCCTGACTAAATGATCACTCTTAGCCACAAAGTTTGGAGCTTCTGTGAGACTTCGGACCAACTGGATGGTCCTAGACCAGTGGTCGGCAAACTCATTAGCCAACAGAGCGGCAAACCGCAGCTCACGAGCCGCAGTTTGCCGACCACTGACCTAGACAGATGAAGACAAGAAGACTGAAGAGGGCATAGCAATGATAGACCAAGGGAGAGAGAATTTGGAAAAAGTGTTTATCCCCTCATATTTTAAGTTAACATCTAAGTTTTCATCATTCATTTAGTTGCAATGGAGCCCTAGCCCGTTTGGCTCAGTGGATAGAGCGTGGGCCTGTGGACCGAAGTGTTCTATTCCGGTCAAGGGCACGTATCTCAGTTGCAGGCTCCTCCCCAGCCTCGGCCCTGGTCAGGCCTCATGCAGGGAGGCAACCAATTGATGTGTTTCTCTCACATCGATATTTCTGTCTTTCCTCTCTCTTCTACTCTCTCTAAAAATCAATGGAAAATATCCTCGATTTAAAAAAAAAGTAGCTGCAATGCATGTAAATTCTGGCAAATTATAAATAATGACAATTTAAGATAAAATTGTAAAATTACTTTTTATAATGTATCCAACAGAATCCACTTAACAGCTGAATAACCACTATCCATTTAAAATTACACAAATAAGCTCTTTAACATTTGTCAATTCTACATTTTCTTTTATCATTTCTAATTTACATTTATATTCCACTTCCCCATTAAATGTTATCCAAATGTAACTTTTTGTTAGTAAAACCTTTAATTGATCCTTGTTTGGGATAAAAATATGTACCTATTAGGAATAGAATTTTTTAAATATTCCTGTAATTGTATGGGTCTATGTATTAGGATTCTTTGAATTGACTAATCATTATAATTATCACTACAATTAATGATTAAAAATCTGTGCAAAATTATATGATTACACATTTAATAATACATAAACATAAAATGTAAAACACTACTGTAAATGTATTTCTTAGTGAGATGGGTGGGGCTTCCCCACCAATTAATTCATTTGTCTGAATCTATTACTAATAGATTAATTTTTTTTGTTTCTGTAGATATAGTGCTGAGAAATATTACTTCATAAATAGGAATGCTAGTTTTCTAATAGGAATGTCAATTCTTTGATTTCCTTCTCCGTTATATACCACAAATTAAATAATGTCCCTTCATTAGCTGACAGTTCAATTAGGTCCACCACCAATTTTGTTGAAAGCAAAGAACTGAAAACAATTTGACTTGCAAAACAATTTATCCTGTCATTACAGTCCATCACTTTCTCAAGTGACATTTAATTATATAACTACTCTCATTTAAAAGCATTTCGGAAAAGTTGGGAAATTCAAGATAGTGTTAATTTCCACACATCTTTAGCACTACAATTTCACTCTAATTTAAATATATTTTAGTTGCAGCTGCAGATTTCGCTCAATTCATTGTAAATAATAATTATGCACAGTAGAAATGCCACTGTCAATCCAATTAACCAAGTCAGATTTATCTTGGGTCAGGAAATATTTTACTTTTCAAGTCAAACAAATGTGTTAACAGGCGTCCCCGTGACCACATTTCACTCCTGAATTCCAAGACAGACATGGCACTGTGCTTTGATAGGAGCTTGTCCCTAAAGTTAGGCCCTTTCACTTTGCTCCAGAGCACTCTCTCTTAGGCAAAATGCTGCCTGGGACTCGCTTGAGGTGGAAGAGGCGAGATTTTGAATGAAAATCTCATCACTACCGCCCATTCTCTAACATACCTGAATTCAGAATACCCCCATACAGGCCAAAACACGGCACTTACAATGCCTGGTCTCTCTGTTAACTATCCCTTTAGTTCTAAGGTATCCCGGGATGAACATACCACAATCCGAATAGCATTAGTTAGAGGAATGGCCTCTAGAGCCTGAGACGTCTGCTCGTCCCTCGTTCTTCCCAGTAACTTCGGGGCGGGAGTGGCGGTCCACTCTGCGTTAGTGCCCGCTCGGTCCCCCTACCAGTGGGCTTGTCCTGACGGAGAAATACGGCTCAGGTCGCAGCCCGAAGCGAAGAGATGCACTTGCGGATCTGGAAGCTAGAAAGCAGTGCCAGAGGGAAGCCGGAAGCCTCGGCAGGCCCTCGGCAAGGAGCGGAAGGGAAAAAAAAAGTTGGTGTGCAGCTCAGCATGACCAGGTCGCGGGCCGGAGCTGGGGTTGGCGAAGGCCGGAACGCGGCGTCAGAGTTTCAGTTCTCCTCCAGTCGGAAGTGAGGAAGGCGGGAATGGTCCTTTTCCGGCAGAAAATAGGCGGTTCAAAGAGGCGTGGGCATTGGGAAGACTATCTGTGTAACACTGCCGGCTGCGCGCAGGGAGTGGGATGAGGGTGGATGTCGGTGCAGGGGCGCTCGGAAGGGACGGAAATAGCTGTAACACCAACGGGACGCTCTGAGGGGACTGTGTTGGTGTGGCACTGTTGCACGCTTAAGGAGCAGGCGGAACCAGGTGGCCATGGGGATGTGGGCGTCGCTGGACACGTTGTGGGAGATGCCGGCAGAGAAGCGTATCTTTGGGGCCGTGCTGCTTTTCTCTTGGACCGTGTATCTCTGGGAGACCTTCCTAGCACAGCGGCAGGTGAGCCTGACAGAGCCCAGCTAATACCGACACCCGGCCAGCTCTAGGCCAGCCACGGTCTCGACCCCAAGTCCCTAAATGAATACTGCGGCCCCAGCACCCAGCCTCGACCCGCTTGAGTCCCTACTGAGCCTCCTAATTTGTCCCGATGGTGCGACTGGCCTTGAGAGGACCTGGTATCTTGGGGACGTTTTCCGCAACGTGATCGTGGGACTCAGGCGGGTTAGGGCCTGGTGGAAGGGAAAGCAGCCTGCCGCCTTGTCAGGTTTAGCTCTTATGCCTGCCCCACAGCTTCCTTAAGATCCCCGGACTTACCTTTGTTATCTTTGGCAGCGACCCATAAGCCTTCAAAAGGAAGATTTTAGAATCACTAACATTTTAGAATCACAACTTTCTCATGACGTTTGTACAATCATGCTCAACCACAGAATCAGGAAACCATTTTCTGAAAATAAATCCTTCCGAGGACCCGAACTCTTTTTCCTTAAAAAAAATATTTTTTTTTTACCCGAAGAACAATCTTTCTTGTTTTTATCAAAAGCGTCTTTATTATTTTTGTTTAAGCAATTAAAACAGTAAAGTAGAAATGAAAGTTACTTAGCAATTCCCGGGCGATGATCATAAACAGCTTGATGGATTAGAGATCTGAACTTTTAAATGGGATAGATTTTATGTTTAATTGACTGCTTTATTGCCATCTCTCACTGCTGGTTTGCTTTACCTACATTCTGTGTTGTTGCTGAATTGTATCAGCCATGATGGCTATGAAAACCTTTTTTTTCTTGAGCATTATAGCCTTTTTCCTCTGCAAATTTCGTCTCTCATTTTACATTCTGCATGAATCTTTAAATTTGAAAATTTAATTTTTCTATATCTGTCAATGTTTGGGTTATATTTTGATCTCTTCTTTTAATCCAGAATATTCAAAGAGGCATTAATATGAATAGCATTAGTTTCTCTGACCTAATAGTTCTTTGGATAGTTTCATTAGTTCAGAGTCTTGTCCGCTAGAGAAGATAATTTGCATAAAGGAAGCACACGATATGTAGTATCTAAATTGGGAATGGATTTTGAACATCTCTCTGTCTTACTTAAATAATAAGCCTATTTCAGTAACTACTTTTCTATAGTGTCTTCTTTACTCAGTTATGCTTTCATGTAGTACCTTTTAATGAGGGTTTTGTAAGATGCACAGCAATAAATAGAAAAGCCTTTTGTTGTAAAACCATTGTAGAAGATAATGTCCATTATATTATTTGATATCTGTTCATTGTATTATGTCCCATGGGCTGAAAGTATCTTTTAGCATTTGTTTTAACAAGAAAATTTGACTTTCTTGAAGACCTGATATGTTTGTATCTGTTATTCCTCAAATTTCCCTTAATTTGGCTGCTTGGACCAAATTTAGCCACAATATCTGTTAATACTCATGGTTAGCATATTTGGTTCCTTGTATGCTAACCATGAGTATTAACAGATATTATAGCTAGTAATTTGTTTGCATGAATTTGTTTTCTGTATTATAGGATATATGTTATACCTGAAATGGATGGTATCATTTGTGGTTTATATATGCAAGCTGAAGTATGATAACAACCCTGATTTTAATCTTACATAGTCAGCTAGCTTCAGATTCTCTTGTTCTTCTTTTACTTTTCTGCATCATTTGTTTTAGTAGACAATGTGTTTGATCAAATACATTGTTTATGTATAAAGCAAATTCAACAGGCTTATATGACAAATTAACATTATAAACCATTCAATGTTGGATCATAAATGACTATTGTAATAAATAACGAGTTGGTTTGACTGTTTTATTAAAGTGTTTTCTTCAAAATATTTCAGAGACGGATATATAAAACAACAACTCATGTACCAATGGAGTTAGGACAGATCATAGATTCAGAAACGTTTGAGAAATCTCGACTGTATCAGCTGGATAAAAGTACCTTCAGCTTCTGGTCAGGACTCTATTCAGAGATCGAAGGCACTGTGAGTAATTTACTTCTTGAAGAGACAATCTATCAAATTGTTTAATACTTTTTAACAAATATATTTTTATTGATTTCAGAGAAGAAGGGGGGAGAGAGAGAGAGAGAGAAATATCAATGATGAGAGTGAATCATTGATCGACTGCCTCCTGCACATCCCACACTGGGGATCGAGCCCACAACCTGGACATGTGCCCTGACCGGGAATTGAATGGTGACCTCCTGGTTCATAGGTCGACGTTCAACCACTGAGCCATGCTGGCTGGGCTATTTAATACTTTGTAATGTTTGTTTTCCTTTTTATATTTTTGTAATATAAATACATCTACAAACCTCAGAATGCTTTTCTGACCTTTGTTAGTGATAGAATAGGTGTGAAGCAAAAGAGGCAGGAATGTAGCTGCTATGATTTCACTTATATGTAGAATCTAATGAACAAAATAAACTAACAAACAAAATAGAAACAGACTCAGAGGTACTTGTAGAGAACAGACTGACAGCTGTCAGAGGGGAAGGCGTTTGTGGTGCTGGGTAGTAGCTTGATTGTTACAGTTTGTGACATGGGAGTGGTTCAGTTTGCTCTAGGACAGTGGTCGGCAAACTGCGGCTCGCGAGCCACATGCGGCTCTTTGGCCCCTTGAGTGTGGCTCTTCCACAAAATACCACAGCCTAGGCGAGTCTGTTTTGAAGAAGTGGCATTAGAAGAAGTTTAAGTTTAAAAAATTTGGCTCTCAAAAGAAATTTCAATCGTTGTACTGTTGATATTTGGCTCCGTTGACTAATGAGTTTGCCGACCACTAGGAGATGATAGAGGCAGGGAGAGTACAAACAGAATGAGAGCTCTGTAATCTGCTGTGGCTCAAGCTAGAAGCAGTACTGATGGGCAAAAGGTGGGAACAGTAATAGTCATTGTAATAGTTGTATGGGTAGTGATTTTTCACTTCATATATTGTTTTTATATTTATTGTTTTGTTGGATGTTTACAACAGTCTCTGTGGTAGAAAGTATAGGCATTATTCCCTTTTTATGGCTGAGAAAGTGAAGGCTCAGAGAAATTAAATGGCTTGCCTATTTAATGGCTAGGTGACACTAGTAAATGAGAGAATGGGTTTCAAACTCTGCTCTTCTGAGTCTTTAAAACTACATTGAAGAAACCATTCTTTTTTTTAATTTAATAAATCTTTATTGTTCAGATTATTACAATTGTTTCTCTTTTTTCCCCCATAGCTCCCCTCCACCCGGTTCCCACCTCACCCTCTGCCCTTAGCCCCCACACTGTACTCATCCATAGGTGTACGATTTTTGTCCAGTTTTTTCCCACACCCCTCACACTCCTTTCCCCCCGAGAATTGTCAGTCCACTCCCTTTCTATGCCCCTGATTCTATTATATTCACCAGTTTATTCTGTTCATCAGATTTTTTTATTCACTTGATTTTTAGATTCACTTGTTGATAGATATGTATTTGTTGTTCGTAATTTTTATCTTTACCTTTTTCTTCTTCTTCCTCTTCTTAAAGAATACCTTTCAGCATTTTATATAATACTGGTTTGGTGGTGATGAACTCCTTTAGCTTTTTCTTATCTGTGAAGCTCTTTATCTGCCCTTCAATTCTGAATGATAGCTTTGCTGGGTAGAGTAATCTTGGTTGTAGGTTCTTGCTATTCATCACTTTGAAAATTTCTTGCCACTCCCGTCTGGCCTGCATAGTTTCTGTTGAGAAATCAGCTGACAGTCGTATGGGTACTCCCTTGTAGGTAACTAACTGTTTTTCTCTTGCTGCTTTTAATATCCTGTCTTTGTCTTTTGCCCTTGGCATTTTAATTATGATGTGTCTTGGTGTGGTCCTCTTTGGATTCCTTTTGTTTGGGGTTCTGTGCACTTCCTGGACTTTTAAGTCTATTTCTTTCACCAGGTGGGGGAAGTTTTCAGTCATTATTTCTTCAAATAGGTTTTCAGTATCTTGCTCTCTGTCTTCTTCTGGCACCCCCATAATTCTGATGTTGGTATGCTTGAAGTTGTCCCAGAGGCTTCTTACACTATCTTCATATTTTTGGATTCTTTTTTCTTTTTGCTTTTCCAGTTGAGTGTTTTTTGCTTCTTTGTAATTCAAATCTTTGACTTGATTCTTGCGATCCTCTAGTCTGCTGTTAGATCTCTGTATAATATTTTTTATTTCAGTCAGTGTATGCTTAATTTCTAGTTGGTCCTTTTTCATATCCTCGAGGGTCTTGCTAAATTTATCGGCCTTTTCTAGAAAATTCTTGAAAAACCTTATAACTGTGGTTTTGAACTCTATATCCAGTTGTTTGCTTTCCTCCATTTCTTTAATTTGTGATCTGTTTCTTTGTCTCCGCATTTTGGCTGCTTCCCTGAGTTGATAGAGTGGCTTTGTGTGCTAGTTGTCCTATAGGGGCCAGTGGCTCAGCCTCCCCAGTTACCTGTGGCTCAGCCTCCCCAGTTACCTGAGGTGGACACTCTTGGTGCACCACTTTGTGGACTGTGTGCACAGTCTTGTTGTAGTTAAGCCTTGATTGTTGTTGGTATCACTGGGAGGAATTGACCTCCAGGCCCATTGGCTGTGAGGATCAGCTGTGTCTACGCAGGGAGAACTTCTGTGCTGGAGACACCCTTATGAGACAAGACTTGCAAAAGCCTCTGTGCTCAGCTTGGATGGGGCGGAGTCTCAGGGCGGAGCAGACAGCATTGGTTTCCCGTCAGCCCTGCCCTAATAGGCCCCTGTGTCTCAGTGTCCCGTGGCAATCGCTGCAAGCACCTCTGAGAGAAAGCCGTCCTCGAGTTTCGCCCGCTGCCAGACAGTCCAGTTTCTCCCCGAATGAGTCTGGGTCCCCAGAGTCTCACCCGGAACTGGAGTTCAATGTAGTCGGGAGCTTGTGTCTCCCTCCCGCTTGAGAAAGCCAGCTGCGTACTCAGTTGCCAGCCCTCTCCTCGCACGTGCCTCGGTACCTCTGCCTCCTGCAGCTCCTCTGAGTCTCAGTGTGCTTTTCTCTTTCCTTCTAGTTGTAGAATTTCCACTCAGCCTTCCTGTGGTTCTTGATGATGTCCGTTTTGTCTTTTAGTTGTAGTTTTGAAATTGTTGTGCGAGTCTTGGTTTCTCTGAAGAAACCATTCTTGAAACTCTAGGGACTGCAGCATGAATGTGCTCTTTCTCCTTGGGGAATTAGCAGCTACATTTGCCATTAGATATGAAGCATTTTGTGTTACTTTGAAATCCTGTTCTGTTTGAAAACAAGTTCATTAATTCCTGTTTTGTGTTGATTAAAATCAATAGGCTTATATGCTTTGATCACAAAGAACAAGTATAAAGATTAACTTAGACTTTTTTTCTTGCCTTGGTATTTTTTACCTGAGGGAACATAAGCAGAGGCCTTGTGTGCCCACAGGTGCCACTGTTCACACAAATGTGACAGCACCCAGAGAGAAAATGTCCAGCCTCTCTGAGACAGGCTTTCCTAACTTCTCACAGATGTCAATAAAGAGCCCTCTCAGGAAATGGAATGGCTGAGGAGTAGTGTAGGGCAGAGTAGAAAAGTTCAAATTGTTGCTTCCTTAATTTCTGCGTGTTTCTTGGTGAGTTTTAGCCTCTTTGAGCCTCATTTTCCTCCTCTTTAAGATGAGAAGTAGGTAGATATTAAACCATGTTGAAGGTGGTTTATGGCAAGGACTAAGGAAGATAATGTAAGTGAAGCATTTAGTACAGTACTTAACACAGCAATTACTTAGTCATTGGGTTTCTTGAGGCAAATTACTTGAACCTCTCTGAGTTTCAGTTGCCTCGTCTATAAAACAGAAATGACTATGCTCTTGCCCTGCCTGCTTTACAATACTTCATTGAAATAATTATAAAAGCACTGGATTTATTATTGCTGAGATCATTAGTTCTTTTTATAGGCTATCCCAGGAGCATGCTCAGGGAGAGTATCAATATAGAGAAAGTTTACTGTTCACTGTACTTTGATTTTCATTCCACAGAGGATACTAAACAAGGTTGCAACAGCAGTACCCAAATGCATTCGTAGATGCATTCAAAGTTCATATTACAGCTACCCTTGGTACTTACTTAAAAGCTGGACTTTTAATTTTAAGTGTTTCAGCCCTTCACCAAAGACATTATAAATCCTTAATTCTGTATTATTTATTAGTATTGAGAATAGGATGAAAGAAATTCATCCCAAGTCGATTAGTTCAACAAGTGGAGCATATACCATGCATTGATGCCAAAGCATGTCTTTTGGGAAAATAGGGTTTACACCTATGATTGAGTTAGTTATTGTAAAGTGGAAATAGCTGGACATAGAACTAAGGGAGCCTTTAAAAGCAACTTATTAAAACAGTGTTTTTCAAATTTGGGTGTACATCAGATTTATCTGGAGACTGCTGGGCCCCATTTCCAGTTTCTGATTCAGTAGTTCTGGTGTAGAGCCTGAGAATTTGCATTTCTAACATATTCCCAGGTGATTCTGCTATCTAGAGATCATATTTGAGATCACTGGTATTAAACCAACCCAGTATACTGGTAAAAATCTAAAAGATGGATAGCATCAACTGTGAGTGAGATTGTGGGGAAACAGGAACACTCAGGTAATGCAGATGGGAGCATAATTTGGTATAAATACTTTAGAGAACAAGCTGATAATACTGAATAAAGTTAAAACTCACCAAGGATGGATCTAAAAAAAATGTAGAGTGTAAAAGGCAGGTTGTACCATATGATGTCATTTATATACATTCTTAAAAAGCATGTATAAACCACGATATTATTTATGGATTCATAGATAAAAATGCAAAGTAAATTGGGAGGATACCCATGAACTATATTATAGTGCCTCAAACCCTCAAAGCACAAGGAACTGGTGGGATATCGTGCTTCTAACCAAAAAGTGTGATTGATCATTGTATTCCTGAGACTCCACAGGAAGAAACAATAAATTGATTCCTCTTGACCAAATGAGTTTCACAAACTTGTATCTGTTGTGGGAAATCGTGTTTCTTCAGCATGTATTCTCAGATTTTAAGAGCTTCCTCACTCAAATGTCCAAGTGATTTGGTGAATATCTGTATTCACTTTATCTGCCCAAGACAGGGGTGTGCTGAGAAAGGGGCCTCCTATGAAACCCTGACTCCTACCTCAGGATTCACCTTCTCCTTACCTGGAGAAGGCACAGAGAATCCATTCTGTCCCAATTTGATAAGTGGACAGGACTCTCCACTTATACCAATACTAATACTTTGTCCTGGCTGAAGAAGTGATTTCTTTTTTTTTTTTTAGGAAGAGCCAGTTATGGAGCCATAAAGCCTAGTTCAATCCATTTCCGTCACTCAGTAGCTGTGGGATTTTGGACAAGTTGCTTAGCCTTTCTAATCTTGTTTTCTGATTCAGAAAGCCTTTGTTATGGTCTTTTGGCAAAAGTTTTTTTTCTTTTTCTTTAAGCAGCTTTATTGAGGTACTAGAGGCCCAATGCACAAAATTCATGCAAGAGTAGGCCTTTGCAGCTGTGGTGGCTGCCTGGATCCCTCCCTCGCAGCCACATCCAGAAGGCAGCCACGTCCGGAAGGTCATCCGGAAAAATGTCCAGAAGGACATCTGGTCTAATGAGCATATTACGCTTTTATTATTATAGATAATTCACATATTGCACAATTCACCCATATAAATGTACAGGCAAATACCTTTTAACAGTCTAAATTTAGTATCTCAATTGGTTTATATTTATCTAAATGCATATTTTATCCTAAATAAGACAGGTCCTTTTTTCTCTATATCATGATGGTTTCTAGTACTGCTCAAATGTGAGCAAGGTATGCTTTGTTTTATAGCTTATTCTTCTCTTTGGAGGAATCCCTTATCTCTGGAGACTTTCTGGACGGTTCTGTGGCTATGCTGGCTTTGGACCAGAATATGAGGTATGTACATCCTTTTATTAGCTTCCTTGGCTCTGAAATGATACCTGTCCTTTGTATGCACATTTTGTAGGTGAACCACTCATTTAGTCTCAGATACAACGGAGCTGAGTGATGTAGTCTCTGGTTAGGCAGCTGCTTCTCAGGAACAACTCTGCAATGAATGGGAAAGCATGTGTTTTGTTGAGCCCACACTAAGCAGGTACTCTGTGCCACATAACTTAGCAGATACTTCAGACAAAGACAGAGTGTGTATCTCTTACAGTCTCCATTGAGCTGCTTGGTTTGTCTACCCACTCTTCTAGGAACTCCAGTTGAAGGCAAAGCCTTAAACCTGAAACTGCCCACCTGTAAGGATGTTGAGACACTGCTTCCTGACTTTTCCTTAGAAATTGCCCAGTCTATTCCCTCCCTCCTGATTCCTTTTTGAAATGATGGGTCTCTTCTACATACGTATATAGGTACCTTGGGCTTTAATTCAGCTCGTCTGATGTCCCTTTTCTAAAGCAGCCAAATTCTTTTAAGATCCCTTCTTTTTAAATATATTTTTATTGATTTCAGGAAGAAAGGTATAGGGAGAGAGATAGCAACATTAGTGATGAGAATCACTGATTGGCTGCCTCTTGCAGGCCCCACATTGGGGGTCAAGCCCACAACCCTGGCATGTGCCCTGACCAGAATCCAGCCACGATCTCCCAGTTCATAGGTCAACACTCAACCATTGAACCACACTGGCTGGGCTATTTTATTTTCTCTATAAAGGCACTTACCACTATTGCAGTAATATTGTTTGTTTGTTTTCTTTTTATTGCCCTAACAAGAATTTTAAGTTTTAAGGAGACAGAGACCTTATATATACAGGTGTGGGCAAAAGTAGGTTTACAATTGTGAGTACATGAAACAGTTTATTTTTTATAATTATTAATTATAATTATTGTATTATTTCTTTGTTTTGCAGTTGTAAACATACTTTTGCGCACCCCCTGTGTTCTTCATTGCTATGTCACTAGTGCCTAGAGCAGTGCCAGTCACAGAGTAGATACTCCATAAATATTTGTTGAATGAATGAACACAGTCTATAAACATATTCTGAGATATTATTTTAGGATTTAACATGTTTTGCAGATCTCTTCCTGTCCATATATAGATATCTTTGTCCTGTGTGTGTGTGTGTATTTTTTAATTTTAATCTTCACCGGAGGATATACTTTTACTAATTTGAAAGAGAGAGAGAGAAACATTGATCGGTCACTTCCCACACTTGCCCCAAATGGGGATCAAACCTCCAACCAATAGAGCCACCCCTCCAGGGTGATCTTTGTTCTCTTTAATGGCTATGAAGTATTGGTTGTCCATTCTTTACACAGTTCTGGTATACACAAATTTCAATTATACAGTTTAGTTAAATAACACCAGTACCTTAAAAACATGATTCAAATTTCAGTTGCCATAGTATATTATATGAGTAATCACATACAGTATAAACTTCCTTGCTAGCTCTTTAGTCCACCACAGGTCACTTGCAAATAACAGATTCTCATTGTCATCAGTGACTAATCACCTCCCTTTTTTCAAAGTGTGTCAGTGATTGGTCATTGCACATCTGTTATTCAATTATCCTGAGTACACATTGTGTTGCCTCCTGACATTTTAAATAAATGGATATATATCCACCTGACATTTTTAAAAAATGGATAATTGAAAAGGAATTGGCCAACAAAGATAAAAGTGTAGCAAATAAATGAAAAATGGTAACACAGAAGTGAAGTTCAATTCTGACATACGGGGAGTTATAGAAGAAATAGCTGGCCCTGGGAATGCTGCCCCTGCTATCATTAGACAGATTTAGATCTGCAGCCAGAGGAACTTAGTGAAGGTGACCTTTTTGGTATAAATGAGGAAAGTGGCTTTGACAAAAAGGATGATGTCCCAGAGTTGGTGTTACTGGCAAAAAAACTGCCACGTTAAAGGGCCTCAATGATATTTTATGACATTGAAAGCTCAAAGAGTAAAATGTTAAAATGTTCGAAGCTGATGTAAACTTTGAGAGGAGAATAACAATTTACCAAGACAGAGAAAAGGTGCCATTTCCATACAGTAAGTTACACAACAAGAAGGCGAGCATTGCCCTAACCGGTTTGGCTCAGTGGATAGAGCGTCGGCCTGCGGACTGAAGGGTCCCGGGTTCGATTCCGGTCAAGGGCATGTACCTTGGTTGCGGGCACATCCCCAGTGGGAGGTGTGCAGGAGGCAGCTGATCGATGTCTCTCTCTCATCGATGTTTCTAACTCTCTATCCCTCTCCCTTCCTCTCTGTAAAAAATCAATAAAATATATTTAAAAAAAAAAAAAGAAGGCGAGCATTGTTCAAACTACTCTTAAGTTTTTTTACAAAGAAATAAAACACTGTGCTCGCTTCGGCAGCACATATACTAAAATTGGAACGATACAGAGAAAATTAGCATGGCCCCTGCGCAAGGATGACACGCAAATTCGTGAAGCGTTCCATATTTTAAAAGAAAAAAAAAAAAAAAGAAATAAAACACTAATTCTTTTTTTAAAATATGCTTTTATTAATATTTTTTTTTAAGAGAGAGGGATAAAGAGATAGAAACATTGATCAGCTGCCTCCTACATACCCCCTGCAGTGGATCAAGCCCGCAACCCGGGCATGTGCCCTGACCGGGAATCAAACCAGTGACCTCTTGGTTCATGGGTCGCCGCTCAACCACTGAGCCACTCTGGCCAGGCAAACGCTAATTAATTCTTAATGTTTCTAATGGTTTCAGTTATAGTATACTGGCCCAGCCATTGTGCCTCAGTGGTTAAGCATTGACCTATGAATCAGGAGATTATGGTTCAGTTCCAGATCTAGCCACATGCCTGAGTTGCAGACTTGATCCCCAGTAGGGGGCATGAGGAAGCAGCCAATCAGTGATTCTCATTATTGATGTTTCTATCTCCCTGTATCCCTCTCTGATATAAAAAATATATTTTAGCCAAAACCGGTTTGGCTCAGTGGATAGAGCATCAGCCTGCGGACTGAAAGGTCCCAGGTTCGATTCCGGTCAAGGGCATGTAACTTGGTTGCGGGCACATCCCCAGTGGGAGGTGTGCAGGAGGCAGCTGGTCGATGTTTCTCTCTCATCGATGTTTCTGACTATCTATCACTCTTCCTTCCTCTCTGTAAAAAATCAATAAAATATATTTTAAAAATATATATATATATTTTAAATGAATAATAGTATACTAAATAAATATTAGTTTGATTATTTTTTCATATTCTTACATATTTAGAACTGACATTAGGAATAGCCAAAAATTGTAAAGCTCACAAAATAATCATCATTTTTTTATATTGATTATTAAGATGTGTTGATAAACTAGAGAGAATGGGGGAGGTTTCAGAAGATTATAGACAAACAAATGTCTTGATTTACAAGTCTTTTTTTTAATTCTTTATTGTTGAAAGTTTTACATATGTCTCCTTTTTCCCCCATTGACCTCTTCCCGCCTGCTCCCGCCCCCCCTCCCCCCAGCAAATGCCCCCACCTCCCTATTGTCTGTGTCCATTGGTCATGCTCATATGCATGGATACAAGTCCTTTGGTTGATCTCTTATCCCACACCCCTACTTTCCCCTGCCTCCCCTCTAAGGCAGTGGTTCTCAACCTTTCTAATGCCGCGACCCTTTAATACAGTTCCTCATGTTGTGGTGACCCCCAACCATAAAATTATTTTCGTTGCTACTTCATAACTGTAATTTTGCTACTGTTAATGAATCGTAATGTAAATATCTATGTTTTCCGATGGTCTTAGGCTCTACAGCAGCGGTTCGCCTAAGACAGTGGTCGGCAAACTCATTAGCCAACAGGGTGGCAAACAGCGGCTCGTGAGCCGCATGTGGCTCATGAGCTGCAGTTTGCCGACCACTGGCCTAAGACCATCAGAAAACACAGATATTTACATTACGATTCATAACAGTAGCAAGATTACAGTTATGAAGTAGCAACAAAAATAATTTTATGGTTGGGGGTCACCACAACATGAGGAACTGTATTAAAGGGTCGCGGCACTCGAAAGGTTGAGAACCACTGCTCTAAAGTTTGATGGTCTGTTTGATGCTTCTGTGTCTCTGACTTTATTTTTGTTCATCAGTTTATGTTGTTCATTATATTCTACAAATGAGTGAGACCATGTGATATTTATCTTTCTCCGACTGGCTTATTTCACTTAGCATAATGCTCTCCAGGTCCATCCATGCTGCTGCAAATGGTAAGAATTCCTTCTTTTTTACAGCAGCGTAGTATTCCATTGTGTAGATGTACCACAGTTTTCTAATCCACTCATCTGCTGATGGGCACTTAGGCTGTTTCCAAATCTTAGCTCTTGAAATTGTGTTGCTATGAACATAGGGGTGCATATATTCTTTCTGATTGGTGTTTCTGAGTTCTTGGGCTGTATTTCTAGCAGTGGGATTACTAGGTCAAATGGGAGTTCCATTTTTAATTTTTTGAGGAAACTCCATACTGTTTTCCACAGTGGCTGCACCAGCCTGCATTCCCACCAGCAGTGCACAAGGATTCCTTTTTCTCCACATCCTCGCCATTACTTGTTTGTTGATTTGTTGATGATAGCCATTCTGACAAGTGTGAGATGGTACCTCATTGTCGTTTTGATTTGCATCTCTCGGATGATTAGTGACTTTAAGCATGTTTTCATATGCCTCTTGGCCTTCTGTGCGTCCACTTTCAAAAAGTGTCTCTTTAGGTCCTTTGCCCATTTTTTGATTGGATTGTTTATTTTCCTTTTGTTAAGTTGTATGAGTTCCCTATAAACTTTGGAGATTAAACCCTTATCGAATGTGACATTGGCAAATATGTTCTCCCATGCATTGGGCTCTCTTGTTTTGTTGATGGTTTCTTTTGTAGTGCAGAAGCTCTTTATTTTGATGCAGTCCCATTTGTTTATTTTCTCCTTAGTTTCCATTGTCCTAGGAGATGTATCGGTAAAGATATGGCTATGACATATGTCTGATATTTTGCTGCCTATGGGATTTCCAAATCTTTTAACTGTTTATATGCCTTTAGTTAACTTTCATACAGTGCCTGGGTAATAAAAGAGGAATTGTTTTTTGCCTTCTTCTCTAAGAAGTAAACTTTGAGGGTATAGATGATGTTTCAGAGCTTGTATTAGCCATAGAATCAAGCACATTGCTTGAGTTCTAGTAGGTACTCAGCAATTGCTTATCAATTTGTTCACTAAGAATTCATTTTAAGAATGAATTAATATTACACTATAAAAACTGCTGTGTTTTTGTTTTTTTTCCTTCTTGTGTTTAGATCACTCAGTCTTTGGTGTTTCTGCTGATGGCTACACTTTTCAGTGCATTGACTGGTTTGCCATGGAGTCTTTATAATACTTTTGTGATAGAAGAAAAACATGGTTTCAATCAACAGGTATAATAGAAAATGCAAGTGTTCTCCCTTAAATGTGAAGACCTTTTGTGCTCATAATTTACTGTTGTAGAGCATGAA
The DNA here is from genome assembly GCF_963455305.1 of Plecotus auritus. Taxonomy (NCBI): domain Eukaryota; kingdom Metazoa; phylum Chordata; class Mammalia; order Chiroptera; family Vespertilionidae; genus Plecotus; species Plecotus auritus. Next base: position 27,189,994 of record NC_137771.1, read on the forward strand.
ATAGTTGAGAAAAAAGGGAACTGCATGTGGCAAAGATAGTAGTTTAAAGTCTTGCCATAAACTCTTCTAACACTAATGTCTAGTGCTTTTCAGCTGACATTTAAATGAGTTTATTTTAAACTGTAGAATGCAAGACATTTAGTTATTATCTTGGGTTATCTAGTGTCATATAATATAGTCTCACTGCCTTTTAATTTTTAAATTTACTTTCATAATGTGTCCTTTATATTCATTAATTAGTTATTTAATAGCAGTTTCTCAGTTTCTTGTGATGATGTTTTCTTTTTTCAGACTTTGGGGTTCTTCATGAAAGATGCAATCAAAAAATTTATTGTGACTCAGTGCATTTTATTGCCTGTGTCTTCACTTCTACTTTACATTATTAAAATTGGGGGTGACTATTTTTTTATATACGCTTGGCTGTTCACATTAGTTGTTTCACTGGTGAGTAAAATCTTTGTTTCATGTTTTTTACAAAGTTCCTTGGTGGGATAATTATGGTATAGTCTTCATTAGCATGTAAACAGTTCTTAAGAAGCAGATAAAATATACATAAGTGCTCATAAATTCCCCTATTGGTTTCTGCATTTGGTTATAAAAATAGGAGAATTGACTCTGACAGATTTTCTTCTCCTTATGTTGACTTTTACAGATCTTAGAAGCTAGTTGTTACTTTTAATGATCCAGTTGTCAGGCAATTTTGGGCTATGCATTTATGAGTTGTCACCAGAATGGATGACACACTTTGGTAATTTAATGACTCTTGACTGAGCTCCATTGCCTAAAAATCATGGCTGTTTTGAAGAGAATAGATTGAAGAGGGACAAGAAGAAGAAAGCATAAATGTACCTGGTTTTTCTTTGCTTTCTTCCTCTGCTTTTTCCTTCCTCCTTTCTCCCTTTACCCTCTCTCCCTTCTCTGTTCCTTCCTCCTTCCTTTTCCCCCTTCTTCCTACCTTCCCTTCTGCTTTTCTCCCAGTCACTTCTGCTCTCCTTTCTTCCTTCTCCCTCCCTTTTTCTCTCATCCCCCTTCTTTTTCCCTCACTCACATCTTCTTTTCCTCTTCTCCTTCCCACATTCTAAACTGTTTCACAACACAAACACTACAACACAGTGAAAATTGTCTGTTGACAGCTCCTAGAAAATATCATCTGTCATTTCCTAACTCTGCCAATGAGCAGCCTTATTTTAGTCTGAATTACCGTGATGCTCATTGCTTCACTTCCCACTGGTGGGATCAAGATTAGAAAATGGGCACTAGTTGGATTTACAAATATCTGTTGTATGGCAAAGGAAGTGAGAGGAAATGCTTCGAAAATACTTAAAGAAGTGCTGTTTAACCAAGTGTACAGTTGTGAACTGCAGGTAATTAATTTTAGCAGACCAACCAAATAACAGATAGCACACAGTCAGGTGCTAGTAATTCTTTTTAGCAAAGACTTCAGATCTGTCATGATTACTTTAAAAGGCAGCATTCCAACTTCTTATGGGTTTATGAAATCCCCAAGATAGTTTTGAATGGACCATTTGACTTTTCAGTTATTACTACTTTGAGACTATTCATTTTGATTTAATTCATCAAACTGATTGAGTTGAGCACTACTATTTGGTACCGTTTGGGACTGGGAATACCAGAACAAATAGATAAGGTCCCTGCTCTCAAGGTTAGGTCACACAATTGTTTCAATGTAATTGAATCTGTATAATGAGTAGTTCTTTTTAAGAACATATTCATAGGTTGTTCTGACATTTACTTTTCAGGTGCTTGTCACAATCTATGCTGATTATATTGCCCCTTTATTTGACAAATTCACACCTCTACCTGAGGGAAAGCTTAAACAAGAAATTGAAATAATGGCAAAGAGTATTGACTTTCCTTTGACTAAGGTGTATGTTGTTGAAGGTAAGGCTACTGGGGGTAAGAAGATTTTATTTGACTGGTTTGTTTTATTTGAGTACTTTCTTTTTAAAACTTTAATAAATGAACAAATCAGTTTGTCTAAAATTTTGTTATCTAAAGGTTAGAATTTTACATTTTGATGTTTTAAGATTTATAGGAATTGATGATATAGTCCAGGGATAGAAACTGGGGGCTTGATGTCAAATCCTGTTCTTGCCTGAAGCCGTGTTTAGTTGGCTTTACAGTGTTGTTTTTAATTTTGGGCCAAGGCCTTTATCACTCCCTTTAATAGCATGCATATTAGACTGACTTACGGACTTCTGTTACCTGCCTGGCATCTAGTAATTAAGTAGGACTCTTGTATAGTCAAATTTCATATAGCACTAGTTTCAGGCTCATAAACAAAGCCATTGTTATTGGTTTTGTCTCTTTCAACAAAACTTCCAGTGTTCTGGAAGACTCTGATTGTGAAAACCTGCAAATTACCAAAACTATCCTACCATTGGGTAGAAGTAAGCTATCTAGGAGCTTACATAAGACTACTGAAGTCTCAAGGAAGCTTACAGAGATGTCAATTAAAATTGTTTGTGGTACCATGACTTCCAGAATCTTTAAATTAAAATCCATGTAAATGAACTAGACTGGTTTTGCCTCTGCTACTTACCAGCTGTGGAATCTTGGACAGGTCACTTCCCCACTCTAGCTTTCAGTTTTGCTTCCTTTAAACCATGGTTTGGCAAACATTTTCTGTAATGCCATAGATAATAAAATATTTTAGGCTTTGCAGGCCGTATGTTCTTTGTTGAAGCTATGCCATTATAGTGCAAAACAGCATAGATTATATATAAATATGAGCATGGCTGTGTTCTATAAAACTTTATGTATAAAAATAAGTAGCAGATTAGATTGAGCCTGCAAGCCATAGTTTGTCCATCCATCATTTAAACTAAAAAATCACCAATGAGAAGCAGTTATATTGGATGAATGAGTAGAAACTGAGAAGTATGTAATTTCAGGGCCAGGTGAGAACAGATGGTCACATCTGGAAAGAATGAATTAACAGCAATCAGGCGAGTATAGACATCTCAGATATTTGGTAGCTTCTGAGGTTATACAGGTCAACTAAAGGTACAATTGGAACATTTCCATGGGGAAATGGTAGGAGAATAAGCCGATTCATATTACTTCTTTAGCCTCTGAGAATCACTACCCTTAATATTAAACTAGTAGCACACTAATTAGTACAGTAGGACAGTTTTTCGGGGTCTTTATTGAAGAAGCAAACTAAGTTGCTAATCACTTAAGTTATAATCAGGTAACATGAAATCACAGCTGATGATATGACAATAGAGGTACTTAGATATGTGATACATGATTTTAGATGAAATAGTCAGGCAAGGCTTTATGTAGCATTATAATATAAGCTGAGAGTTTATAGAAAATCAAGATTTGAATAGGTGGAGGAGTAGAATTTCAGAGGATAGCCTGGGGAGTTAATATAATAGCCTTGGTTGAGTCCTAGCTCTATCAGTTACCTGTGTGACTATGGGCAACTTAACTTTGCTAAACAGACGTTTACTCATTGGTAATGTATGGTTTTATTGTTGTTAATAATGGTAACAGTCCTCAAAAATACTTTGAATGAGTGAATGTTGTTACTAACAATAACAACACATTATAGATTTGTAAATTAATAGGAATGTTGTAGTGAGAAGCCAAGATTCCTGCTCTCAGAAAATACCAGATAGCAAGTGCTATGCAGAGAATTAACCAGTGTGATGTGATGAAGAATGACTGAGTAGATACTTTAGAGTGGGTCATCAGGCAAGACCTCACTGAGCAAATGAATTTAAGCTGAGACCAGAAGAAAGGAGCCATGCATGCTGAAATCAATAGAAAGACCTTTCAGAGCTTTGAATCATCAAGACAGAGAAAAAAGTCCAATGTGGCTGCCACATAGCAGGATTGTTAGGACATGAAATCTGAGGCAGGCAAGAGTCAGACCATGAAAGCCTTTGTAAATCAGGGGAAGGAGCTTGGGTTTTATTTTAACTTCAGGGGGAAAAGCCATTGAAGGTTTTAGGCAGGAAAGTGACATGGTCTGGTTTGTATTTTTAAAATATCTTGGTTTGCTATGGAGAATAGATTGTAGGGGTGGCAAGAGTAGAAGCAGGGAGAGCCGTTAGGAGATTGCTCTAGTAATTCAGGTAGGAGAGAGTGGTAGCTTAGACTAGGGCAGTAGTGATTGATGGAGAGAAGTGGATGCACTGGGGATGTGTTTTAGAGGTAGAGTTGATGGACTTTGCTAATAGATTATATGGAAAAGATTAAGGGGAAAGAAGAGACATCAAGGATAACAACCAAGAATTTTTAGCCTGAGCAATTAGATAAATGATAGTTTACTGAGATTGGAAAAACTGAGGAACAGTAGGTTTATGAGAAATTAAGTTGGATATGCTGTATATTGAGATATCCATTGAACATTGAATTAGAATTCTGCAGGCAGTAGTTAGTGGCAACCAGGTAGTAGAAACCAACTGGCTAATGTAAGCAGAAAAAAAATTGCTTATTGAAACACTGTTTGGTAGCTTATCACAAGGAAATTAAGTTTACCAAGCTTGGAAGGTGGGCTGTCCCATAGGGAGATGGGGAACTCGGAATTTCACTGCAGAACCAGTCTGGGAGGACACTGCTGTTGCCTCCTTCTGTTGGATTCAGCAGTTTGCACCCCTAGTATCCCTGCCACTAGCACCTACAGAATGTGTTTCTCACTGTCCTGCTTCTAGTGCTAACTATCCAGAGTCCCCAATGGGTGCATTTGATTGACTGAGCTGGGGCACAGGGCTAGCTGTCAGGAATGCTGGGGAAGCAAATATCTGTCTTCTTGTATTTCTTAAGTGAGAAGCTGTCTCTCACAAGACTTAAATGGTTTGAATTCCCTTAACTTTGAACAGAGATTCCAGTCCTGGGCAGGGAAGAAACCACACATCCTATCTAATAAAGAAAGACATGCTAATTGACTGCCCTGCCCTCAAAGATGGCGGCGCCCACAGCCATAAGATGGCGGTGCCCAGTCCCCTCAGCCCCGCTGGGGCCTTACTGCCTCTGGAGTCCCCCAGTCCCCTCAGCCCTCCAGCCACCCAGGGCCAGCCTGAGGCGCAGGCAAGCCACTGATGGCAGCTGCCCAGCCGCCCAGGGCCGCCCAAGGCTCAGGTAACCAGGGCTGCCTGAGGCTTGCGCTGCCCACAGTGGCAGCAGCAGAGGTGTGATGGGGGCGTCGCCTTCCCCTGATTGCCGGGTCGCCTCCCACCCCTGAGGGCTCCCAGACTGTGAGAGGGGGCAGGCCGGGCTGAGGGACCCCCCCCTCCAGTGCATGAATTTTCATGCTCTGGGCTTCTATTAAGAATATAAGCAACAAATATGCACTATAGACATCCATGGGGAGATGTAGAGATAGCAAATAGTCAGCTGGATGTATGAGTTTGGCATTCTAGGGAGAGGTCCAGGCCAGGAATATTGATATGGAAGTATCTGGCAGGTTGGTGGTGTTTAATGCCATGGATGAGGGCATTTAGAGAAGAGTGTGAGGCTCAGGTCAGAGTCAGCAGGAGAGGAAGAGCCAGCATCAGACAGAGGAGACACCATTGAGATAGGAAGGAAAAGAGGAGAAAATGCTGGGTTTTTTTGAAATATGAAAAGAGTCCTGACCGGTTTGGCTCAGTGGATAGAGCGTCAGCCTTCAGACTGAAGGGTCCCAGGTTCGATTTCGGTCAGGGACATGTACCTTGGTTGTGGGCACATCCCTAGTAGAGGGCGTGCGGGAGGCAGCTGATCGATGTTTCTCTCTCTTCAATGTTTCTAACTCTATCCCTCTCCCTTCCTCTCTGTAAAAAATCAATAAAATATATTTTAAAAAAAGAAATGGGAAAAGAAAGTGTTTCAAGGAGGGAGTGATCAACTGCAAATGCTGTTGAGAGGTTGATTAAGATCATAAACAAAAATGGCAATGCCTTACATTTGCATAGAACCTTTTGATTTTTTGAGTTCTCAAATACATTGCTTCACACCTCAGGTGGCATCATTAATCCATTTAGTAAACAAGCACTATTGAGTATATACTACATGCCGGGCACAGCGATACAAAAAGCTTATGGTCTAATGTAGGGACTCTTAAACTTTAGTGAGTACTGTATAAGAATTCCCTGGAGAGTTTGTTAAAAGATAGATTGCTGGCCTCCATTCCCAGAGGTCTGACCTCATAGGTGTTTCTAGTATTTACTTTCTAACAAGTGCCCTGGGTGATTTTAGTGGAGGGGTTCCTTGGGCCATACTTTGAGACAGTTGGACCAGTGGGAGATAGTAAGATGTTAATTTTATTTTATGTATATGCCTACAATCTGCCTGCTTCTATAAATAACTTCAGGCAGCATCTAAGAAATATTTTTAAATTAATTAAAAACAACAGAAGACAGAAATGAAAAGTATAAGACCTCAGAATGATACACTGCTTTCCAGATCCTAAGGTCTGAAGGACTGGCAAAATTGTACCACATATTTGGCAATTAAACAAAAACTGAAAAATAATTAAGTAAATGCAACTATTTATCAATGCCTACTATATTCTAAACATACTGCCCAACGTACTGCTGTATATAGAGAATATACTATATTCTAAATATACTACTAGACATTCTTTACATTAGAAATATGAGTAGATAAAAACTCACATTTCTATCCGGCTGGAGTGGCTCAGTGGTTGAACGTCGTCCCATGAACCAGGAGGTCACCGGTTTGATTCCCGGTCAGGGCACATGCCCCGGTGGCAGGCTCAGTCCCAGTAGGAGGTGTGTAAGAGGCAACCAATCAGTGATTCTCTCTCATCATTGATGTTCCTATCTCTCCCTCTCTCTTCCTCTCTGAAATCATTAAAAAAATATTTTTTAATTCACATTTCTTTGAGAGATCTCAAATTCTCAAGAGAAACAAATATTTTATAATTACTTTTTTAAAGTATGTAAATAATAATAGTTTATATGGATCAGGCAGTATACTAATTGATTTACTTAGAATTTCTCATGTGATCCTTAACCTAATCTGATGGCTTGCATCATAAACAGGAAAATAAAGATTAAGGAAATTTTAAGAAAGTTTCTTACTCCACAGCTAATACATGGCAGATCCAAGATTTGAACCCAAAGTCTGCTCATAACCACTAAATTCACTGCAATTATAGAACATTTAGAAAATAAAAATACATAAATAAAGAAGAAAATAAAAATCAATCATAGTTTGTTCAGCTACTGTTAGCCACTGTTAAAAATTTAGGTATTTTTCCAGTCTTTTAAAAAATAGCTTTAATTATTTTCTGAATATAGAAATGTGTATACTTATAAGCCTTGGAAAAGAGAGAAAAGGGGGGAACAAAAATCCATAGTTCTAGAAGCCAGTGATAAACATTGCAGTGTTTTTTTTTTAACACTTCAGTATTTTGATATATTTCTTAATAGGCTTTTGTTTATGCTTTTCTATTTACATATATTTTTTTTTCATGATAATAATGGAACCTTATGTGCATAAAGTTTTAATCCTCATTATATTGGTGAACTTTTTCCTATCTTATTAACATTCTTCAAAAGTATAGTTTTGCCATCTCATAGCTTAATTATAATTTAATTTAATCATTTCGCTGCTGCTGGATATTTAGGTTTTCCTTATTTACTTATTGCTCTACAGCCCTGATGAGCATACATCTCTGTTAGCAAGACTACAGGTAAACAGACACTCTCCACTGTTGGTGGTGATTTATGTTGATACAGTTTCTTCAGGTATTAAACAATTTGAAAATGTTAATGTCCTTTCCAGTAATTCAATTTCTAGGAGTCTCTCCAAAGGACCCCAGACTTTTTAATTATTTTCCGTGCTTTGAACTGTCTTTTCCTTAGGATCTAAACGCTCTTCCCACAGCAATGCTTATTTTTATGGCTTCTTCAAGAACAAGCGAATAGTTTTGTTTGACACTCTACTAGAAGAGTATTCTGTACTAAACAAAGACATCCGGGAGGAGTCTGGCATGGAACCCCGCAATGATGGAGAAGGGGACAGTGAAGAAATAAAAGCTAAAGTTAAAGTGAGTTCTTCTTTTCCTAAGAGACTCTGGTTTAGTTTTTATAAACAGTTTCTGTGACAACTCTAGGTAACATCCACTTCTTTGTAAGTATTGAATTCAGGGAGAGAGACTATCAAATACAAACACCATGGCCCCTTTATAATTCTGGTATTTTGGAGAGATTCTCACTATTATACAACCTAACTACCTTGCAAGCTTTTGCAGAATGTACATTAAAATTAGAAGCATAAGATAGTAAAATTCTTACGATTATAAGCTATCTTTAAAACAGGGGCTTTATCTTTATTCCTGATATGTTTATGATCAAAGAAATCCCACAAGCAGGATAAAAAGGAGATAAACATCTCATTTTTAGTTTCATTGAGACAATAATTATAGGTTCTGGCAACGGAGAGACTTGGACTTGAACCTTGGTTCTGTCATTTAGTAGCTATGTGTCCTCGGGTACATTATGTAATTTGATCAGTTTTCTTTTGTTTATTTAACAAATATTTATGAAATGTATACTCTGTGCTGAGATACTTTGCTTGGCACTTGGAATCCAAACTTAAAGAGGCAAACCCTTGCTCTCAAGGAACTTACACAATCACAGTACAACATACTAATTGCCACAGTGAAGCTATGTATACTGGATGCCATGAGAACACAAGAAAAGGCATTTCTTAAATCTGACCTGAGAGTCTGAGAAAGCTTTTTCTGAGTCCTTTCCTGGATGAGGTCAGCTGATGCTGACTAACAAAGTCTAAAGTGCTAAGACTAATGGGGGCCGGGGTGTGGGTTGGAGACAATGATAAGAAACGGCCCAAATGTAATCAGAAGTAGTCACCAGTATTTGTAGGTGTGATGTTCTGTTGGCTTTGATATCATACAGAGATGATTTTGAATCTGTGTAATGCTGGGCAAGTATGTTAAGCTTTCTAAATTGTTGGTTTTGGTTTTGTTTTTAATATATATGTTTTTATTTATTTCAGAGAGGAAGGAAAAGGGAGAGAGAGATAGAAACATCAGTGATGAGAGAGAACCACTGATCAGCTGCCTCCTGCATGCCCCACACTGGGGATCAAACCCGCAACCCAGGCACGTGCCCTGACCAGGAATTGAACCGTGACTTCCTGGTTCATAGGTGGACGCTCAACTGCTGAGCCATGCCGGCCGGGCAAATCGTTGGTTTCTTAACTAAAAGATGATGCTACTGGGGTTTCTCACTTCAGCACTGTTGACATTTGGGCCAGATAATTTTTTTTGTGGGAGGATGTCTTGTGCATCATAGGATGTTTAGCAGAATCCCTGGCCTCTCCCCACTAGATGCCAGCATCAGCACCACTATCACCACCTTGCCACCCCAACAGGTGTGACTACCAAAAATGTCTCTAGACATTGCCTGATATCCGTGGGGGTGGGGGCTTGCAGGGCAAGATCACTCTAAGTTGAGAGATACTGGGCTAAAGATGCCTACCTTTCAGGGTCATGAAGATTAAATGAAATACACAGGGTGGGTCAAAGGTAGGTTTACAGTTGTGAGTATGTAAAACACAGAATTTATTCTTGTATTGTTTATTAATTATTGTATTATTTCTGTACAAACAACTATAAACCTGCTTTTGTCCCACCCTATATTTGAAATAACTTGTAGTTCATTTTATATCATCTACATACCAGAAAATAATTACTATCATTCAAGCATCTGCTTTGACCTAAAAAGTTGTTCTAGTAAAATGCCTAGCCCAGGGGTGGGCAAACTTTTTGACTCGAGGGCCACAATGGGTTCTTAAACTGGACCAGAGGGCCGGAACAAAAGCATGGATGGAGTGTTTGTGTGAACTAATATAAATTCAAAGTAAACATCATTACATAAAAGGGTACGGCCTTTTTTTTTAATTTATTTCAATAGTTTTATTCATTTCAAACATTTTAACAAGAAGAATGTAAGCACTAATTATTATAATTTGAAACTTCAAAAAATGGAGGAATCATAGCACAATAACATACCTTATATTGAAGATGGCAAAGGCAAAATAAAATTGCCTAACAAAGGAAAGGTACAAAAGCCTTTCAAATTAAACTTAAATATAATAAAATAATTTAAAACTAAAACAAATAGAAAAGAACAAAATGTGTAAACAGTAAATTAAACATTTTCTTTAGTGCAACTTCCAAATTATGCCCGGGACGTAGATGTAGATGGCAATGTAGACTGGGTTGAAAGGTTTTTGGTCTTTAAAATATCAACTTCAGTGGGAACAGTGTTGTTGGTCTCCTTTTTAGCTAATGCTCTGATACTGTGCTCTCCAGGGCCGTGTCTCCCTACATCACCACAATAACGTGTCTACGCATTCCCAGGGTGATGTCGGGGGACGCATCCGCGGGCATTACAAGGAGCCTCTGGAAGATTGAGAGGTTGTTCCTTCTACTGAATGGGCAGATATAAATCCGCCCACTCAGAAGAAGGAGCTGCGGCCGTGTTTCCCGACGTTGCCATGTTAACACTGCTGCTGGTGAAGGAGCAGAGGGGAGAGCAAGAGAACCCTCTGCTCTTTCGGCTCCTCGGGCCGGATAGAACAGCCGAACGGGCCGGATCCGGCCCACAGGCCATAGTTTGCCCATGGCTGGCCTAGCCTGTTATAAATATGTAGATGGAAAAAAATTCTGTGAAGGGATTAAATAGCATTGGGAGAACCTTAACTCATTTGATTGTATTTATTTTTTAAGTGTGGTTATCCTACTTGTTGGGATTTTGGAATGAAGACCACTTTGGTCTGACCAAGGGTCATAGGATTTTAAGCCAGGGAGAGATCTTAAGGTCATCTTGTAGATAGGAAAACTGGAGTCCAAAAGGGTAACCCAGTGACAACACTGAGGAGTCATACAAATTCAGCAAAGCAACCAACTAAGAGGTATCCACATACAGGGTGGATTACATTATAGCCAAACCTACACATAGATAGTGATTCACTAACTTTAAACAATGTAATGAAATCAGATCTTTAGTATATATGAGAACAGTACTCTTTGGCTTAAAGTTTTAAAAAGATTGGTTAGTCCTTTGAAGCATGTTGAATGGAATTTGAATTATTTTCTGGCTTCTTGAAGAGCCTGCTTTATTTCATTGATAACTACAAATATTTTAGCATCCATGTATAAGTTACATGATGAAGATATATTAGACATAGCCTTACCCTAAAGAACCTATAGTGAAGAAGACTAGATATGTACACAAATAGCTCATACTTTAAGGCAAAGTGTGGTAAATATCCTAAGTGGCCGAAATAGTGTGGCTTTTAGAAATTAAGAAGTTAACGCAGATTCTAATCATCAGATAGATTTCTTAAAAGAGGATATTTGAACTAGACAGAATTTAACTTGAGGATGGGCCTTTTCACATTGAAAACATGGAATTAATAAAGCTATAGAGACCAGAAAACAACAACACACTACACAGTGGTTATTCTGAGACTGATGATTGAATGGATTCTTGTGGAATGAGATGAAAACGTAGGCCAGGACCAGTTTGTAAAATACTCCTTCCTGAAGACATCAAGTGGTTATTTCCAGTGGCCTGAAAAGTTTAGATATACTCTGAAAAGTTTAGAGTATAGAGGCCAAAGCTTGTTTTAGGAAGATTAAAATTTGATGGCAGCATATAGGAGAGAGCAAAGACTGGAGGCGGGCAGGCTTCTCGAGGCCTATTGCATCAAGATAAGCATGAGACAATGAGGGCCTGCACTAAAGTGAGAGGTCAGAATAAGTGGGAGAACAATAAAAGATGAATTTAAAGTACTTGATTGCTATTATGTGGAGTGAAGGAGAAGGTCAAAGATGAACTCAACATTCATTAACTGTATTGCTTTCCAGTGTATGTCCCACTAGTGAGGTGATTTTAAGTAGTATATCAACATTGTGAGTTTGAATAGCTATATTTATTACTATACTAGAGGCCCGATGCATGAAATTTGAGCAAGGGGCTTGGCTCTCGCAGCCCCAGCCTCCTCAGCCCTCGCAGCCCCAGCTTCATCCGGATGGTCGTCCTAACAGTCGTTCTGCTGTTTGGTCTAATTAGCATATTAGCTCTTTATTATCCTATATAATAAAAGGCTACTATGCAAATCAACTGAACGGCGGATTGACTGCTCGCTATGACACAAACTGACCACCAAGGAGCAGACGCTCAACACAGGAGCTCCCACAGAGGGAGCACTGCTCAGCCAGAAGCCCAGCTCACGGCTGGCGAGCACAGCCATGGTGGCGGAGTCTTTGCCACCTCTGTGGCAGCGCTAAAGATGTCCAACCTCTGGCTTAGACCTGCTCCCCACAAAGCTGTCAGTCGAACATCCCCCAAGGGCTCCTGGACTGCAAGAGGGGGCAAGCTGGGCTGAGGAACCACCCCCCCACACACAAAGTGCATGAATTTCGTGCACTGGGACTCTAGTATAGGATATTAGGAAAAAGAAAACTAGCATATTATGACTTCATGAATATTGTCATTTAAGATAAGGCTCAGTTTTAAAAAGTGAGTTGGGTTAGCCCAGCCGGTGTGGCTCAGTGTTGGGCGTCAACCTATGAACCAGGAGATTACAGTTCGATGTCCAGTCAAGGGCACATGCCCAGGTTGCGGGATCCCCAGTGTGGGGCATGCAGGAGGCAGCTGATCAATGATTCTCTCTCATCGTTGATGTTTCTCTCTCCCTCTCCCTTCCACTCTGAAATCAATAAAAAAATATTTTTTTAAAAATGAATTGGTTTAAAGAAAGACATTAAGTAAGTAACACATAGAGAGTACACAGATGTGGCCGAAGTTTAGAAAACAGTGATGTATTCAGCACCTAGTATTCAGCACCTACTGAGCACCTAGTATGTACAGTACAGTGGGGGATACAAAGGTGATTTTTAAGTCTGGATGTTGTAGAGGAGATGAATCGTTTCATTTTTAACAAGTTTAAGGAAGAACACTTAAGTTACCTGAAATCCCTCCTCTTAGAGATAACTGCTATGGACATTTTGAATGTCTATATTGCCTATTAACATTTTAAAAGCTGTCTAGGAAACTTACTCTCTGGAATTTTACCCTTCAGGAGACAAATAGAACACATAATTGGAACAGCCTGTGTCAAAAATAGTTTAAATAAAAGGAAAGTTAAAACTATATAAAATTGTACAGAAAAGCTGCCCTTTTATAGAAGAAAACAAGTATTTCCCCTGCACATGGTAGGGTTAGGTGAAAGTCTTTCTAGCTGATGAGTATGATAGAAATGGTACAGTCTCCTCAGATGTGGGTTTGGATTTTACCCACTGCTTATTAGCAAGATATCTTAAGACATTTTTTTTAAATTTATTTATTTATTTTAATATATGTTTATTGATTTTAGAGAGTAAGGGAGAGGGAGAGAAAAAAAGAAACGTCAATGATGAGAGAATCATTGATCGGCTGCCTCCTGCATGCCCCACATTGGGGATCGAGCCCACAAACCAGGTATATGCCCTGGAACCAAACCGTGACCTCCTGGTTCATAGGTCAGTGCTCAACCACTGAGCCATGTTGCCAGGATTAAGCAAGACATTTAATTTCTCAGCTTCCTTTTCCTCATCTCTAAACTGAAGATAATACTTTCCATCCTGCCAAACTTGGTGCTGTGAAGATCAAATGAATCAGTGTATGAATTTTATAAAAAAGAAAGTATCATAGATAAGGAAAGATGTGTGGTATTTTTGTTGTTGTTGTTGTTGTTTTATATGAAACTAGAGGCCCGGTGCATGAAATTCGTGCACTTGGGAGTGGGGGGGTCCCTCAGCCTGGCCTGCACTCTCTCGCAGCCCGGGAGCCCTGGGGGAATGTCTGACTGATGGCTTGGGCCCACTAAGCCATCAGTCGGACATCCTTAGCGTTGCCACGGGAGAGGCTCCCACCACTGCTGCTGTGCTCGCCAGCCGTGAGCCCTGCTTCTGGCTGAGCGGCGCTCCCCCTGTGGGAGCACACTGACCACCAGGGGGCAGCTCCTGCATTGAGTGTCTGCCCCTTGGTGGTCAGTGCGCATCATAGTGACTGGTCATTCCACTATTTGGACATTTGCATATTAGCCTTTTATTATATAGGATACGCTGTAGATGAGGCCCCCTAGAACCATAAGAAATGCAAAAAATTCAGTTAACTCATTCTCGAATTGCCCTACTTAAAATCAAATTGGCCCCCTGTGAGGCATGTGCTGCATCTTAGGAACCACTGGGCTTGACACTTTTCCTCTCTGAGTTTCATTTCTGAATACATATGCATATACCATGGGAATTGTAATCTCTTCTCCACCTACCTCACTGGGTTGTCATGAGGAGGTTCTGAGCTAATAAACCTAGAAATGTTTCATCAAGTAAGTGATGTCTAAATGGGAAGGGATTGTTATTTTTAAGCCCACCGGTACCCTCACAGGTAGCAGGTGCTGATTAGGGAGGAGGGCATGATTATTTCCTGGGACTATCGCTATCAAAGCTTTGCAGAGGGTTCCACAGGCCTAGAAGGGGTGGGCTCTGTAGCAGTGGTTGTCCCTAGAGGCACTGGCCCAGGGGGCGCTAGGTTGGCAGCGAGGCCGAAGGGGGAGTAACTATCAAACCTCCCTGCTTAGTGCCATTCTTTAAATTGTATGTGACCGTTTTACAGCTGTACATGCTCAGAGCGGGGCTCCAATCTCCTGGAGCGGGGCAGGGGCGGGGCCAGGCGGGCTAGGAGGGCGGGTTTAGCCAAGGCCCCTAGCGAGGTTCAGTGTGCTTCCGCTGCAGAGACGGCGCTGGCGCCACTGCTGTCAGGAGGGTTGAGTCTGACCCTGAGTGGCCGCTTGGGACTGCCTCCACCTGGGAGGAGGGTGTGCCTGGCCCCAGCGGCCCGGGTGCCTCAGGGGTGCATATGTGCTATTTTTGTGGGCGCCCCTGGGTGCGGGGGTTGAGGTAGGATGTCTGTGCAGGGGGGTTGGAAGAGCTCCCCGTGACCGCTTCCTCTTCCTTCTTTGCAGTCCAGGCTCCTGTCAGGCACTCTCCTCAGACCCCCAGGAACTTGGCTCTGGCTGCCCCACCCCTCTGTGGCTCCCTGCCGCCCCCGCCCACTCAGCTCTCTACAGCCGCCCACCTGTCAGGAGGCTGCCGGAGCGCCCTGCTGTAGGCAGCACAGTCCTGGGGCAGGTGTGGGGGTGTGGGGAGCAGCTCTAATAAAGTTTAGTAAATCCTGGGTCTGCGTCAGGATTTGGATGTGAGGCTGCGGGGGAGTCTGCCTGGGCCGGACTAAACTGTGTGAGACCCGAGTCCCGCCCCACAGCCCTGCCCACCCTGCTGAATGGTCATGGCGTGATGGCATCCTGGATAATTTGCATATTCCTCTATTATTAGATTAGTGTGGGAAAGTAAGAAAATCCAGTTCTGCCTAAAAATCCACTACAAACAAGTAATTCTTCTTTTTCTGGAAAATGATCCTTGTTTAATCTCTTTCATTCCGTATCTTTGAATGTGACTCCGGTGCAGTTCTGAATAAACTTCTAAATCCAGATATCAAACCAAAGACATGAGCCTATGCTATCTAATTGAGAACTGGTGAAACAGAAGCCTGAAGACTGTGTTAATTTATATAAAATGAGGCCAATGATACCTGCCTTATAGAAGTAGAAATGAATGAGTTGCATGTAAAATACCTAATATTCACTGTCTGGTATATAACCCAATAATGAGTGGGAACTGGTATCATCATTATTAAAAACAGCCATATTTTTGCTTATTATTAAAGTAATAGAAAAGTTAGAAATCATCAATAACAATGTTCTTGCTGTGAATATCTTTGTATGTAAATCTTCAGTTGCACCTCTTAACTTTCCCCTTTATAATAGATGTCTGTTAATTGGTGCGTTCATTCATTGCTCCCTTTTAATGGCCATGCCCTGAAGATACAGATACGCATGTGTGTATCAGCCATTTTAAGAACTAGGTTAGTTATCTCATTCTTTTCTTTCTCTACCAAATGCACTCTGATCTATATTCTAATATTTAAAAGGAAAAGATATAATAAATGTAAATATTATCCTGCAAATATCTTTAATTGATCCCTTTTTCTCATGCATCTACCCCTCTTTGCTTTAAGTGGTCACTTTTCCTTAAAAATGAGGAATTGGTAAAGGAGGGGGAAGGACTATCTAGACTATCTAGATTCCAATAAATCTGGCTACCTGTGTTCCCATTAGGTTGCGTTTTTCTAAATTGTATAAAGCAAAATCAAGTCCACGTTCATCTGTGAGGTTTGGTGTTTTTTTCTGTACTTCACCCTTTAAGTAGCTGAAATTTATTTCAAAACCTTTAACCTTCACTTTCTAGGATATATGTTTTCTAAGTCTCCAATAGATCAAGCTTGTTTATTAGTTTGTTCAGATCTTTACATCGTTATTAATATTTTATTTGCTTGATGTTTCAAAGATTGAGAGAGGTATGTTAATATCCTCTGTTATGATAGGTTTGTCAGGTTTTATTTACAAATCTGACAATTTTGAAAAAATATATCCTGAGGAAATTGTATCTTCTATATATATAAAAGGCTAATATGCAAAGTGTCCCCTCGGGAGTTCGACCGGGAGACCAGGAGTTCAATCGCTTGCTATGACCTGTGCTGACCACCAGGGGGCAACGCAAAATGAAGGAAGGCCCCAGCTGGCAGCCGGAAGGCCCCGATCGGCCGTGATCGTCAGTCAGGCTTAGGGACCCTACCCATGCATGAATTTCATGCACCAGGCCTCTAGTTAGGTAGATAAAAATTTAGAATTAATATATCCTCCTGTTAAATTGAACCTTTATCATTCTGTTGTGACTTTCTTTAATAATGCTTTAAGTTTATTTTCTCTGATATTAATACAGCTCCCAGCTTTTTTTTGGTTAATGCTTACTAGCATTGTCATGTAATCATTTCACTTTTCAAGAAAATTGAGATAAAATTTATCATTTGAACCATTTTAAAGTGTACATTCAGTATTTTTTAGTATATTCATGTTGTACAACGATCACCACTATTTCATTCATCCTTTTACTTTTAACCTTATCATCCTTATGTTTTAGATGTCTTGTGCATAATCTGTAGATAGATTTTGTTGTTATGGCTGACAGCCACTACCTTTTTTATTGACAAGCTGAGTGAACCCCCAGTTGAAAAGTCCTCTTCTTTTGCCCTATCCAGAGAACAAACTGCCAGGGTGAGGGAGGAGCAGTTGCCTTTTGGTGTGGAGCTGGAGAAGGAATCTGGAGCTTTAACTCTTTCTCGAACAGCTCTCATTCAATTCTTATTTTAGTTACCTTCCCCTCTCCCCCAGTTCCAGAAGTACCTGGTGCTGTTAATTCCCAAACCATTTGAAGACTGCTGTAAATAAGGCTAATTCTCTTTTCTCCATCTGTTTTCTTGCTTCCAAAATGTTGCTGTTGTCACCTCTACTGTTTTCCCCATCCTTGTGGGTTTATATCTTTATGTTTATATATATATATTTTTATATCCTATCTAATAAAAGTAATATGCAAATTGACCATCACTCCAAGACACAAGATGGCCGCCGCCATGTGGTCAAAAGATGGCTGCCCCCATGTGGACACAAGATGGCCACCACACGATGGCCTGCAGGAGAGGGCAGTTGTGGGCAATCAGGCCAGCAGGGAGGGCAGTTAGGGGTGACCAGGCCTGCAGAGGAGGGAAGTTAGGAACAACCAGACTGGCAGGGGAGGGCAGTTAGGGGTGACCAGGCTGGCAGGTGAGGGCAGTTAGGGGCAATCAGGCCAACCAGGGAGCAGTTAGGCATCGATCAGGCTGGCAGGGGAGTGGTTAGGGGGTGATCAGGCTGGCAGGCAGAAGCAGTTAGGGGCAATCAGGCAGGCAGGCAGGTGAGTGGTTGGGAGCCAGCAGTCTTGGATTGTGTGAGGGATGTCCAACTGCCCATTTAGGCCCAATCCCACCGGGATCGGGCTTAAACGGGCGGTCGGCCATCCTTCAAGGGGTCCCAGATTGGAGAGGGTGCAGGCTGGGCTGATGGACACCCACCCCCTGCACACGAATTTCGTGCACCGGGCCTCTAGTATATATATAAAGATATACTTATATTTATATATAAATATAGATACTAGAGGCCCAGTGCACAAATTTGTGCACGGGTGGGGTCCCTCGGCCTGGTTGGCAATCGGGGCCAATCGGGGGAGCTGGCTGGCTGGGGGGAGGGACTGTGGGAGGTTGGCCTGCTGGGGGGTGGGACCGTGGGAGGTTGGCCGGCTGGCTGGGGGAAGGGACTGTGGGAGGTTGGCCAGCTGGCTGGGGGGAGGGACTATGGGAGATTGGCCAACCGTGGGAGGTTGGCTGTGGGAGCACAATGACCATCAGGGGGCAGCTCCTGTGTTGCGCGTCTTCCCATGGTGGTCAGAGCACGTCATAGCAACTGGTTGTTCAGTCATTCCATCACTTAGGCTTTTATATAGATAGATATCGTGATTATAGTTTTATTGGGGATTTTGGGGAGAAAATTAGATGTGATGTATTTTTTGCCATCTTAACTTGGAATTCTCAATTTTTATAATGGCAACTCCTGGTGTGTTTTTGGAGGTCATAAGTGATATGTTCTTATTTATAGATAATTTAGATTATAGGAAAGATATAAAATAGTTAAACATCACTAACTCTACCATATAGAAGAAACTTGTTAACATTTTGATATACCTCCAGTCTGTTTTCTAGATTCGTATATTTTTACATAGACATTTACTATATATATAATTACATATATAATTGATTTCAGAGAGGAAGGGGGAGAAAGAGATACCAGTGATGAGCAAAAATCATTGATTGGCTGAAGCCGGTTTGGCTCAGTGGATAGAGCGTCGGCCTGCGGACTGAAGGGTCCTGGGTTCGATTCCGGTCAGGGGCATGTGCCTTGGTTGCGGGCACATCCCCGGTGGGAGGTGTGCAGGAGGCGGCTGATCGATGTTTCTCTCTCATTGATGTTTCTGGCTCTCTATCCCTCTCCCTTCCTCTCTGTAAAATATCAATAAAATATATTAAAAAAAAAAAATCATTGATTGGCTGCCTCCTGCACACCCCCCACTGAAGATCAAGCTTGCAACCTGAGCATGTGCTCTGACCAGGAATCAGACTGTGACCTCCTGGTTCATAGGTCAATGCTCAACCACTGAGCCATGCCAGCCAGGCTCACATTTTTTCATAATTAGAATCATAAAGTGTTTTTGATTTGTTATTTCCTGCTTTCTTCACCTAATTAAATCATTTTTCCATGTCAGAATATAATCTTTGAAAACATTACTAATGGGTCTATAACATAACTATTTTACACTGTTCATCATGAGCAATTTTCCATGTCACAACCTAATTTTTTAAAACAAAATTTCTGTGCATCCTTCGGCAGCACATAGACTAAAATTGGAACAATACAGAGAAAATTAGCATGGCCCCTGTGCAAAGATGACACGCAAAATTCGTGAAGCATTCACAAAATTTTTAATGGGTTTATAATATGGCTGTCATATGACATTGTCATGATTTATTTATCTAGTCTATTGATAAAGATTATATTTTTTCCAAATCTAAATTAGGCTGTAAACTTCAGGAAGTCAGCATAAGTCTGTCTTGTTCATGATTCTCTCCTCAGTACTTAAACCAGTGTCTAATATAAGTGGTTTAAAGAATGTTCCGTTAAGTAAATGAACAGTTTTACACAAAAGTCAGATTGCTTCCTTAAGTTAAAATCAAAGATGGGCTCTTACTGGGGTAAAAGGTATAAACTCTTTGAATGTTCTTGATAATTTATTTTCAATTTGTTCTTTGATTCAGAATAAGAAACAAGGATGCAATAATGAGGAGGTACTTGCTGTACTAGGCCATGAACTGGGGCATTGGAAGTTGGGACACACAGTCAAAAATATCATTATTAGCCAGGTAAGTTTGGAATGACAGTTCTCTTTTTTGTGGCTTGGTAGTCAAATTTGAAGTATGGCAGGTATGAGAGATCATATAGGAGAGAGGTTAAGACAGACTCTATAGCCTGGCCACCTGGCTTCACATCAAGGCTCCCTGACTTACTACCTATGTGACTTCAGGCAGTTTCCTGAACCTGTCTGCCACCATTTCCTTTTTGAATGATAACACCTCAAAGGACTAATACAAGAATTAGATGAGTTAATATATGTTAAGAGTTTATAGTAGTACCTGAAAATTGGTAAGTACTATAAAGTATTTATGGTTATCACCATCGTCATCACTACCTCCTGAGTCACTAAACTGTGGGAGCTGTAATATCAAAAGAAGTGAGCCCAGCCCTAACCGGTTTTGCTCAGTGGATAGAGCGTCGGCCTGCGGACTGAAGGGTCCCAGGTTCGATTCCGGTCAAGGGCATGTACCTTGGTTGCGGGCACATCCCCAGTGGGGAGTGTGCAAGAGGCAGCTGAATCGATGTTTCTCTCTCATTGATGTTTCTCACTCTCTATCCCTCTCCTTTCCTCTCTGTAAAAAATCAATAAAATATATTTTTTTAAAAAAAGAAGTGAGCCCAAATAGGTTGGACATTAAAATGCTTTTATTAAAAACATTTTTTTCTCATTAAAAGTCATTATACATCTATTGATAAGGAATTGGAAAATGTAGTGAATATAAAGAAGAAAGTAGCAGTTCCTATAACATTCCTCCTTTGGGTATTAATACCTCTAAAGCCACAGAGTGACCACACATTTGCAGGCTCTGGCTGAAATAGCACTGCATCTTGTTGACTAGAGCCGAGCATTTATGGGTTTAACTGAATCTTAAGTAGGACTTTGTACCTTTCTAAAAGCCACCTGATTCTGGATGATGAATTATATGGGAAGATTTATGAATCCTGTAGGTACTTTCCTGTTGCCTTAACATCTATAGGTATAAAAATGAGTTCCTTGGCTTGAAGTTGTTGTATGGATACACATCAGTGAGTAAAACTTTAAATAAATCCAAATTCAGCCTAATAAGGAAAATCACTGCCCTTTTCATGAAAGTAGGTGTCCAATGGAATCAGTTTACCTCATATGAGGTTGTGGGCTGGTCCCTAAGGTGTGGTACTGGGCCTGGGGTTGATTGCCTCCCCTGAGATTGGGCACCTAGCAGGAGCCAGTGGGGGGATGTCTTATGTTGTTGACTAGTGCACTGACTCCATCCCTATCGCCTTGGCTGTTTTGTTCATGAGTCCCTCATCCAGGTTCTTGAGTGACAAAGCAGGCATCTTCTCCACCTGATTTTTGAGAGCCTCCTCTTGTGGGACTCTTGGTGAACATTCACCTTAGACCACAGAATTAACACACTCAGTACTAATTTTGGAAGTTTTCCCACATCCCTTTTTTCCAAATCTTGTTAGCCATCCTCTAGTTCAGTGGTCGGCAAACCGCGGCTCACGAGCCACACGCGGCTCGCAAGCTGCGGTTTGCTGCTCTGTTGATTAATGAGTTTGCCGACCACTGCTCTAGTTTGTTCCAAAGCCCTAATCATCCAGCCAAACCATTAGTTGTCCACTGCTAGTGAATCAGTATATATAGCCTCAGCTTAGACCCTCTCTCCCTCTCTGCTTCCAGACTGACTGAACGATGATGTAAATTGCTTAAAGTTCCTCATGGAGAGTATTCCTTTTTTTTGTTAATCCTCACCCAAGGATATTTTTACATTGATTTTTAGGGAGAGTGGAAGAGAGAGGGAAAGACAGAGAGGAAACATCGATGTGAAAGAAACACATCGATTGGTTGCCTCCTGCACGAGGCCTGACCAGGGCCAGGGCTGGGGAGGAGCATGCAACCAAGGTACGTGCCCTTGACTGGAATTGAACCTGGGACCCTTTGGTCCACAGGCTGACACTCTATCCACTGAGCCAAACGGGCTAGGGCACACTAACACCATTCTTAAATTCACACTATGATGTCTTATTGTACTTTTTGGTACTGCAGTGAAATTGGCTTAGTAATAACTTAGAAATTTTGTGTCCTTTCTAGATGAATTCTTTCCTGTGTTTCTTCTTGTTTGCTGTATTAATTGGTCGAAAGGAGCTTTTTGCTGCATTCGGTTTTTTTGACAGCCAACCCACTCTAATTGGACTATTGATCATCTTCCAGTTTATTTTTTCACCTTACAATGAGGTAATGTATAATCTTTAAAATTATCTCACATATGCCCTTGCCTGTTTCAAATCTAGAACCCCTAGGGTAGTAAAAAAAACCCTAAAAGCTATAGTTTTTAACAAGGAAATGAAACAAAGTCTTTTAGTCCCTAGATTTCCTGGCCAGTATAAAAAAGTAGCAGAAAACCCAAGCCCAAATAAACAAAAGCTTGCATACGGCTAAGGGAAAAAAGTAGAGAATTAGACTTTAGTAGTATAAACCTTGATATAACTTATATCTCAGAGTCTTGGTGGATGAATGCTGTGCCTTAGACCACATATTCACCAATGCTTGGGTGAAAATCCATGTGTGAGGGAATAGAACAAATAATAATTGAGGGTATATGGCTAGATAAGGAAGGCTGTATGATTGTGTTCTCTAACCACCTGCTTCAAAATAGCCTTAGGTCCCCACTGCACACCCTCAAAATCAGATAATCCTATATAATAAAAGTGTAGTATGCAAATTGTCCCTTCAGTTGGGGTTGTTTGGGAGTTTGACCAGGGGGTGGCGGCAGGCGAAGGGGGCGGGGGCGGGGGCAGTACCCGGCTGGCAGCCGCTAGGGACCCTACCAGTGCATGAATTTCATGCACTGGGCCTCTAGTTTATGATAAGTGAAGCTTAAGAACCACTGCTCTGTGATTGCTCAGTAGTGGGACTCCATATATATTAGACAAAGATTACTGAGACTATTAACAAATCTGATGATACAACAAGTCATATTTGATAAGGCTTCCAAATTAAACCAAGAAGTAACATTGGGTGTCTTGATATCTCTCCATTCAGAAGAATACTTTCTTGGGATAAGTATAGATTTAAGGTTTTAAGATAAACTAAATGAATCCTATTTTGTCATAAAAAAGAGGAGCATGGTAAGTAAGGTACCAGAAAAGAAAGAGAGGAACAGATCATATTTATATAGCATTGTCTATATAAAGTAAACAAATTTTCCAGAGAACTGAGATTATAAGTTTTATGGGAAGTATTTATAAAATGCCTAAGCAGTTTGTTACTGCTTAAAGAGGTTGCAGACTGCCTTGTGATGGCATTGTCATTGCTGTCTTCCATCCCAATTCTGTAGTGCCTTAGGACACTGAACTATGTGTACTAATGAACCCAGACCACGCTGCCTTTTCAGCAGTTGTGCTATTTATTTATTTACTTACCTAATTTTCTTGTCTTCCCTCACAGTCAGGCTAATAATCCTTGGTGCTATCAATGTGACTTTCCTTTATGGTCACTATCCCTTCTAATGTTCTTTAACCTGCCACAGACTGGGAAATCAGATAATCATTCCCATTAAGTAAGAGTTACTATATATAAATTTCAGGCAAAATTCAGTTTTTAGGTTTGAACTTATCTTAGAAGGTATAAGGAACTGAGTAGAAAGGTCCTCTTGTAAGTAGTGTTAGTAGTTATCCTTTGTGGCATTTAATTGGGCTCCTCAAGGAGGTTTTGTTTTGTTAGTTTCCTTAAATTGAATAGTTGAATTCACTTCAAAACATCCTATCTAATAAAGACGGAATATGCAAATTGACCACAACTCCGTGACAAAGATGGCGGAGCTCACAGCCAATAAGGAGGGAATATGCAAATTGACGCAACAAGGCTGGAGGCAGAAGGCGGCTCCGGGCGGAGCGAAGGCGGTGCCGGCAGCCTGGGGAAGGAAGGCCTATTCTTGCACGAATCTTCGTGCATCGGGCCTCTAGTGTCTAAATAAATATGTGAGGTAGTAAAATAATTTGAAGTGGTTAATTGACAAAGATACCAACTTTTTTTTTTTTTTAATCCTCACCAGAGGATATTTTCCCATTGATTTTTAGAGAGAGGGAAAGACAGAGAGAAATATCGATGTGAGAGAAACACATTGATTGGTTTCCTCCTGCATGCCCCTGACCAGAGCCTGGGCCGGAGATTGAACTTGCAACCGAGTTACATGCCCTTGACCGGAATCAAACCCGGGACCCTTTAGTCCACAGGCTGATGCTCTATCTACTGAGCCAAACTGGCTAGGGCAAAGATAACCAATTTTTAAAACCTTGGAGAGCCCATAAGATTTGTTTCAAAAAGACTAGATATTTAAACAAAAAATCTTATGTGTAATGTCAGTGTTTAAGAGGTCATGATAGCCCTGGCTGGTTTGGCTCATTGGATAGAGAATTGGCCTACGTACTGAAGGGTCCTGGGTTCGATTCCAGTCAAGGGCACATGCCAGGGTTGTGGGCTCGATCCCCAGTGGGGGACTTGCAGGAGGCAGCTGATCCATGAATCTCTTTCATCATGGAGGTTTCTATCTCTCTCTCCCTCTTCCTTCTTCTCTGAAATCAATAAAAATATATATATATTTTTTAAAAAGAGGTCATGATAGGAAAGAGATTTTCCTGGGGACAACTGCCCAATTAAAAGGAGTTTGGAAACCTACGTAAGAGTCGATAGGTGCAGATTAGTAACTGCTTATGTCTTTATTTATGTGTTACAGTGAGACAGATGTGTTATACATTCTCTCCCAAAGAGTTTATTAAAGATTTGGAAAAAAATTTCAGGCAGAATTCAGTTTTTAGGTTTTGAACATATCTTAGAATGTATAAGGAACTCCCAGACTTTACTTTGAAACTTACATTTGCTAGTAGCAGTAAGAGGACAAACGAGAGACATTTTAGACTTTTTGTTTGTTTTAATGCTGAAGTATTTTAAGATAAGAAATATCTTAAATATCATGTTATTCAACCTGCAATATTTCAGTATACAAATAAATTATTTTTCCCTCAGAAATTTATATTTTCAGATGAAATTTGTGCCCTTCATAGCTGTCACCTGGGGAGAGTGGATATTCTAACAACACTTCCATAGCTCAGAACATTTTCGAAAATTCCATTTTGAGATTGTTATTAGAAGCTGTAGCATATTTTTTAGAATATTCTCAGTAAATACTGTCATTACCTTTAAAAGTAGATGTGATCAAGAATATTTTTTTAGAAAGAAAAAAAAGAGCCTGAATGTAAATGATCATGCCTTCACTCTGTCTCTGAGGAAGGTGGTGTGCATGGGCTTTGGAGTCACTGAGAATTTCAGCACTACCACCTTCTAGCTGTGTGACCTCAAGCAAGTTATCAACCTCTCTGAGCTTCACTTTCCTCATCTGTAAAACAGGAGCAAGATTGTCGGGCAATATGTAAAATGCCCGGCAAATAGCAGATTCTTAAAAATTAATATTTTTGGTAAGGGTCATTTGGATATATATCTGTTTCCGTTCTATTTGCTTGGGGTGGGGGGGAAAGCTCAATATATAATAATTCCCTCATCCTAGGTTCCCTAAGTACTAGTGATGTTTCTTGGGCCTGCTGTTCCTCTTATCTTGAGCAGAACTTCCTCTACAGTCTTAGCTCTTGAAACCTTCAATGACAACAAAGAGGTGGGCAGTGGTTAAAATGCTTTTATTTATTTTTTCAGGTTCTTTCTTTTTGCCTAACAGTGCTGAGCCGCAGATTTGAGTTTCAAGCTGATGCATTTGCCAAGAAACTTGGAAAGGCTAAAGACTTATATTCTGCTTTAATCAAACTAAACAAAGATAACTTGGGATTCCCTGTTTCTGACTGGCTCTTTTCCATGTGGCATTATTCCCACCCTCCACTAATAGAGAGACTTCAAGCTTTGAAAAATTCTAAACAAGACTGAGTTGCCCAGCTTCTGCAACTGACGGCATTTCTAATTATTTCTGTCCTGACAGCATGTTCCGGCTCTTGATGTTTTTAAACTTTTCTTTTTAAAGAAAACTATTAAGTACAGAAAAGTCTAGATTTAAATATATTTAATCCCATTTCAAAAATTATTTTAATGATCCATTTCTCAATGAAAACACTGGATGACGTTTTAAGGCTTGTACTTTATCTTTAACATTGAATTTACCATCAACTTGTAGAAAAAAATTTTAAGTGAATTTTTAGAGAGAGAGCAAGAAACCCTGATTTGTTGTTATTTGCGCATTCATTGGTTGATTCCTGTATGTGCCCTGACTGGGGATCAAACCTGCAACCTTGGCGTATGGGGATGATGCTCTAACCAACTGAGCTACCTGGCCAGGGCCATCAACTTGTAAATTTTTTTGAGCCATGTAAAGTATTTGGGGGCATATACTTAAAAGAGGACACACCACCTCTGAGTCCTATCTGTAATACAGAAACTGCTTTCGAAGCACTGTGCTCATACCCAAGTTGAGACTTGTTTTTACTTTCATGCTGTTATGATTTAATCTGGCCAATCAGTGTTTTAAATGAAGAAGAAAGATAATAATTGGTAAGGCTGATGTTGTTTAAATGAAAGTAGTTAGAAATATGTCCTAACAATTCTACCAAATTTCTCTGTTCCCTCTCTTGCTACACATTGATCAAGAATTTCCAATAGTGCTTTGAAATTAGAAATTATGTGTAGAATGCTTCAAATCATTGGGTTTTAGTTTTGTTTTTAAAATATCTTAGTCTTTATTTTTCCTTCCACCTGGTGAGTATGATCAGATCCATTAGCAGTAAACTAGTATTTTTTAGAACATTCAGCTTTTTCCTCATTCATACTCTTTTATTCAATAGGTGGTATATTCTTTCACTTGGCCGAAATTGCCATATTGAACAGATTTTGCTATTTTTAAAATGACAGAATGTGGAAAGAAGAGAAATAATATTTTAAGAGACATAAGGGTGAAAATGCTGATTCTCTTATGATATTATAGGAAAAAATATAGTTTTCTATCTCTTTCAAGGACAGAAGAGTTTTGGTTTTTATTTTTATAATTTTTATTAGTAAGTTGTAAGTACTATTTAATTGAGCCTGTTCCATTTTTTAAAATTACACTTCTTGATATGCAGATAATTTTTCCTTTTTAAAACAAATGTCACAAAAGATTTCTCTTTAAGTTTAAAAAGCTGCATGTTTGACTGATTCAAATCTCTGTACACTTCCTGTATGAGAACTTTGTGGCTAAACTGCCACCCACGGGTAAGGCTTACCTTCTGGGCATTTATTCCAAAGTGGGATCAACTGTGCACCCTTGGTATCTGGCCAGAAAGTCTTTTGCTCAGCTCATAACTGAGTGATGTCTAGTTTAGTACAGCATTATTTATTTCCCCAAGGCTAAAGAGGAGCAGTCCTATGGTTTTATCCAGCTTTGTCGTGGACCCATGCTGTGTTAACTGCCTTTCCTCCCTTCTGTGCCTTTAAACACAAATTTTAGTTCTGCACAAGTGAAACATTAAAAATTGCCAATTACAGATTGATGTACTTAGTCTTTGATTTGAAAAAATTTGTGTGTCATTTGTCACCTAGCTATGTTTATTACCTAGAGCAGGGGTCCTCAAACTTTTTAAACAGGGGGCCAGTTCACTGTCCCTCAGACCGTTGGAGGGCCGGACTATAGTTTAAAAAAAAAAACTATGAACAAATTCCTATGCGCACTGCGGGCCCGGGACGAGTCGGCTGCTAAGCAGGACAGGTAGCGGCACCCGGCGGGCCGTAGTTTGAGGACGCCTGACCTAGAGAACTGAGTTGCTAGGACACGAAGAATAATGGGAAGAAACAGCCCTGATGCTGAGTGATGTTGACCCCTCACCATGCCTCACTCACACAGGCCTCTTCAGAGTCTACCTCCTGCTGCACTGGTGTGTCAGAGCGTTACAAGTTTTTACTGGTGTGTTCTCAGAAGCGTCATTCGGAACCATTCCTTCTCCGCTTTCATGACTTCCAGTTGTCTTGAGCCTGTGTGGTCTGCTCCAGCTGCCTCTTTGGACTTCCTTCTATGTAGCAGTAGTTAGCTTAATTGTATATAATTAATATGTAATTGTTTTCATCTAGTCACCTACAATGTATGGCTGGCAGGGGCAAAGGGGTGGCCAGAGTATCCTGGTAGGTTCCTGAGTTTTGCCCAATTAGGGGAAGGAGTAGGGAGGCCAACCAAAGAGGGAAGGAGATAGCAATTTGCATCCCTTGGTGGGTATGCAGGGGGCAGAATGAAGTAGAGCAAGGCCTCAGCAGGGTTCAGCTTTGAATTTAAGGCAGAGTCAGCTATGTGTATATACTGCCTTTGTCTTGGCCCTTTACTGACATCTGAGAGCTGCTAGTAAATTCTACCTCTGTTTAGGATAGGAGCAAAATCCCAAGGATTTAGTGGTTTTAGTACCAATGTTGGTCCCACCTTGCCCTTTACCTTTATATTCTCATTGTCACCCCCAATCCTTTATGTAGTATTTCCCTCCCTGAGGAAGCCTTCTTTCTTTGGTCTTTTTCATCAATCCTCTGGATTCTTTTGTACATGTATACTTTATGTAGCTTTGACTGTTTTGAGTACTCTGTCATCATTAGCAGAAAGCTGAGTACCACTTGAGGGCGGTAAGTTCTGTCCTAGGTGCTATAAAAAGAAAATTACAGAGAACTCATATCCAAAAACTTCTGATTCAAGACCACAATGGTGTGAATAAGGAACTTGTGTGTCAAGCTAAGTACAGTTTGGTAGGAAGGCAGAAATGACCCATCGAGGCATGGTGTAGCCCTGTTCAAACAATACTACCCAGGATGATTACTAGGGAGGAGGATTTCCTAAACAATTTGTCAGAGAGGAAGATATCCCCATGTGTTCCATATATGTATTTCTTTTGTTAATCTCACCTGAGGATATTATTCCATTGATTTTTAGAGAGTGGAAGGGAGAGAGAGACAGAAACACTGATGTGAGAGAGACACATTGATTGGTTGCCTCCAACCAAGGTAACATGCTCTTGACCAGAATCAAACCCAGGACCCTTCAGTCCCCAGGCTGATGCTCTTTCTACTGAGCCAAACCAGCTAGGGCTACCCCCATGTGTTCTAAAAACCTGTGAAACCAGGATTTCCCTCCCCCCACCCCCAACCCCGCAAGCAGGATGAAGCCAGCATCTCAGATGATAGCCTCCACTTTTGGATCAGAGCTCCCCTGTGGCTCTCTGGATGATGGTTGATAAACAGGGGGTGTATAACTTAAGAGTAAGATCTAGGGCTCGAAAATCCAACATACCATGTACTAGTGAGACTTTGAGCAAGAAACTTCACTGAACCTTCATTTCTCCACCTGTTACTAGTGAACAAATATCGAGCCCCCACTCTGTACCAAGTTCTGCTCTAGGTGCTGGGGAATCCTAATTAATAAAAGAGTAGTATGCAAATTAACCATCACTCCATTACACCCACAAGCCACACCCACCAGCCAATCAGGAGCAAGTATGCAAATTAACCCAACCAAGATGTCTGCGGCCATGGAGAGAGCAGGAGGGAGGCTTGGGTTTCCCCAGTGATGGAGGAAGCCAAGCTTTCCGCACAACCTGGCCGGCCCAAGCCTCCACTCCAGGCTACAAAGTTTCAATTATAGAAGATAAATAAATCCCAACAAAATAGGCGGCAGCCACGGAGCTGGAGAGAGCAGGAGGCTAGGGTTGCCCCCGGCGATGGAGGAAGCCAAGCTTTCCGCACACCCTGGCTGGCCCAGGCCTACACTCCAGGCTACAAAGTTTCAATTATAGAAGATAAATAAATCCCAACAGAAATGGCTGCCGCCACTGAGCAAGCAGAAGGCTTGGCTCTGCTCCAGGCTACAAAGTTTCAATTATAGCCCTAATCGGTATGGCTCAGTGGATAGAGCGTCAGCCTGCGGACTGAAGGGTCCCAGGTTCGATTCTGGTCAAGGGCATGTACCTTGGTTGCGGGCACATCCCCAGTGGGGAGTGTGCAAGAGGCAGCTGAATCGATGTTTCTCTCTCATCGATGTTTCTCACTCTCTATCCCTCTCCTTTCCTCTCTGTAAAAAACCAATAAAATATATATATTTTTTAAAGTTTCAATTATAGAAGATAAATAAATCCCAACAAAAATGGCTGCGGCCACAGAGCAAGCAGGAGGTTTGGCTCTGCTCCATGTTACAAAGTTTCAATTGTAGAAGATAAATAAATCCCAGATACCAGGGCCTCCGCTTGGGTCGCCAGGGGGCGTGGCTGGCCTGCAAACCACCACAGGCCCCTTGCCCAGGCCGCCCCACGCCCCAAAGGAATCCCACCCTGATCTGGGACACCCTTCAGGGCAAACCAGGTGGCCCCCACCCATGCACCAGGCCTCTATCCTATCTAATAAAAGAGTAATATGCAGATTGACCATCACTCCAACACACAAGATGGCTGCCCCCATGTGGTCAAAGATCCTGCCCTCATGTGGACACAAGATGGCCAGCAGGGGAGGGCAGTTCAGAGGGACCAGGCCTGCAAGGGAGGGCAATTGTGGGCGATCAGGCCAGCAGGGGAGGGCAGTTGGGAGGGACCAGGCCTGCAAGGGAGGGCAGCTGGGGGCAATCAAGCCTGCAAGGGAGGGCAGTTAGGGGTGACCAGACCAGCAGAGGAGAGAAGTTGGGGGCAATTGGGCCTGCAGGGAAGGGCAGTTGGGGGGGGCAACAGGCCTGCAGGGGAGGGCAGTTAGGGGTGACCAGGCCTGCAGGGGAGGGCAGTTAGGGGCAAACAGGCTGGCAGGGGAGCAGTTAGGCACCAATCAGGCTAGCAGGGGAGTGATTAGGGGGTGATCAGGCTGGCAGGCAGAAGCAGTTAGGGGCAATCAGGAAGGCAGCAGGCGAGCAGTTGGGAGCCAGCAGTCCTGGATTGTGAGAGGGATGTCCCAGATTGGAGAGGGTGCAGGCTGGGCTGAGGGACACCCCCCCCCTGCACAAATTTCATGCACCAGGCCTCTAGTACATTAATAAAGGAACAATAGAAAAATCCCACCTCATGGAGTTAACATTCTAGTGGGGACAATCAAAATATATAAAATAGATATTAAATGGTGATACACGTCTTGTAGAGAAACGAGGGCTTGAGGTGTTTGTGTGTGATGGTGGTGGGATTGCAATTTTAAATAGGATGGTCATAAAAAGACATCGCCGAAGGTAATGTTTGAACAAAGAACTGAGAATTGAGTGGGCGACCTAAGCAGATGTTTAGGGAAGAGCGTCACAAGAAGAGGGAACAAGTGTAAAGACCTTGATGTGGGAGCGAGCCTGGTGTGTTTGAGAAATACCAGATGACCAGCGTGGCTGGGACGGAGTGTGCTGGGAAGACAAGAGACAAAGTCAGAGTAGAGATGGAGCAGATTTTACAGGGATTTATAGGCCATTGTAGGAACTCGGGGAGAAAGAGGAGAGGGTGGGCTAGTAAGCAGAGTTCTCTGCCTCTGTTGGCCAGAGGAGGAAAAGAATGCTCCAGCATCTGTGGGGACTTCCAGCCAAGTTTAAGGTGACATGTAGGAGGGCCCAGACTTCATAAAATGCTCAGACCTCAGTCCTGAGTCCTGTTGTCTCCAGAAGGGTCTGGGGCTGGCAGAATGTTTTATTTGGGGGAACAAATGCCCAAATCAATAATGGAACAGAGGGATTGGTTATTCCCTGAATTTCAAAACCTTCCATCTTTGGATGGGTCAAAGACACCTGCCACACCCTTCCCTGCTCCTGCTGCTTGGAGCAGCCTTGCTGGCCTACAAAGCTGAGGCTGGGAGCCCCCAGGGGTACAGGTCAGATTTCCCCTAGTCATCCCCTTAGTGGAAATGGTGTGACTGTCACTTCTGCTCTCATCATACAGGTCTAGGTCTTTTCTCATGGGCCTGGGAACCCCTGGCAGGTAAAAACCAAGTTTTCTAATATTTTGCTGCCAGATCCTGTCCCAGGGCCAGCACACAGCAAGTGTGGAGACACAGAGGCCCTCATGTGTGCCAGGCCCTGGCAAGACACCAGGTATGCTCTGCTGCAACGATTTTCAGCCTTTTTCATCTCATGGCACACATAAACTTAAAAAAATTCTGTGGCACATCAAAAATATGTTTTTGCGGATCTGACCAAAAATTGTATAATTTTGATTGATTTACAAAATAATAATAGTAATTACCTACTCTTTTTGCTCCAAAGTGACTTTAAAAAATTGGGGGACTATACTTGTATATAAGGTGCCAAGAATTAACCAATCACATACAACCTTATTATGCGACATGACCAATAAGATACAACTCTATTATATGATGTATATTTATGTTTAAGACAGGGTCACACCAGGCAGCTGTTGTGTTGGCTGTTGTCATTTTTTAATTTGACAATCTAAAAGAAAAGAGGTAGTGCCCCTGAACTAAATAGGTATTGCATGTTTTAAAAATTCTTACAGCACACCAGTTGAAAATTGCTGCTCTACTGGGACAAATAACACCTGGCTGAGTCCTTGTCACAGCTGTACAAAGACTGGAAAGGGATTTGCTCAAAATTACACAGCAGGTCACCGTCCTGACCATCCCCAGGTTCTTCCATCAGATGTCCCTCAAGCATGGGGTGCCATACTAACACAATTCGGGATGTGCCCAGATGAAGGTACCCCACCCTCTGCCCTCCCTTTTTGGAGTGGAGCCCCTGACCACCCTGCCCAGGTAGTGGAGGCCCAGCCCCAATCCATAAGAAATTAAGCCCAACAACTCACATCCTATCCTGGTTTGTACCCAAGTTGTGGGCTTTTATTTACAGAAAGGCCTGTATGGATCTAGGGGAGGGAGGATGGGAGAAGGTGATGCCAGAAAGAGAAGGGAGTAGGTGTTTAAATACTCAGGAGGGAGGCAGGGAGGAATTAGTAGGGATGGCTTAAGGATAGCCACCTCAGGTAGTCACCTATCGGCAGTCACCCAGTAAGCCCAGGGGGTAAAATGGGTCAGGAACCAGCGGAGACCTCAGTCCATCTGCCCCAGGGACAAGATGGTCAGTGGAGGATGGCGCAGATTAAGGAGATACTTGTTTTGGTGACATCTGAATTATGCTCCAGGAAGGGAAGCCACCCCATCCTCTGGAGCTTGGACTCTCTAGGGACACTTGTCCGTTGGCCTCACCTTTTCACTCAGATGCCCTCCCTTCCCTTCCCTCATGTTTTAGAATTTTCTTTTCTCAAGACTCCTTCCTGGGTCCCAGAGAGAGGTCCTGGGAAAGCTAGTTTCCTGGGCTGAGGGATGGGTTGTGTGTCTATCCAGAGGGGACCTATTCCTTCCCCCCAGGATGCCGGCTGGGCTCTGTCCTGGCCTGCTGCTCATGGGCCCTTGATGGATCCAGGCTCTGTGAGGCGTGCAGAGGCGTAGGCTGAGGCTCCAAGGCAGGCTGCAGGCTCACAGAACCCTGGCAGCCCCACAGGGCCTGGCAGGCCAGGTCGGCCTGCCTCTCCCGGGGCTCCTGGGGTCCCTCGGTCTCCATCTTTGCCATTGATTGCCTGGCCAGGCCGGCCAGGGAGCCCTGTGAATAGGAGAAGGTCAAGACATCAGGGCTTGCTCCTGTGTTAGCTCTAGAACTGGTCATTTTTCAGATGGGGAAAATGAAGCCAGGGACACCACATGAAGAAGGGGCTCTGCCCCATATACATAGGTCAAGAGTCACAAGTGCTTGTCCATTAATCCCAGCCCCCAAACAGTGAATCTTAGGAGTACATGCCCTTCCTTTCCCTCCATGAAGCAGATTTTGGTACAACCCACAAAGTCCTCAGCTGTCCACTTCCCAGCCAGACCCCAACTGGAGGCTCCTGGGTGCTCCAACGGGATGCAAGAGCTGGGGTACGGCACTGAGTTGGCTGAGCATGAGTCCTCCCCAGAAGAGACCCAGTTGTCTGTGGGTCACTAATCCCAGAGCTGAGGGATAGAACTGCTGCTGGGCAGGGCCAAGGTCTTACCTGGGATCCCTGGGGGCCCAGGCATCCCGGGGTGCCCACGTCCCATGTCTCCCCGGTCACCCTTCTCTCCTCGTTTTCCTGCAGAGAAAGATGGGGCCTTAATTTTTCAGAATTGGAAAATGTTTTTTCTACTTTGGTTGCTATTTAACTTTTATGTCACACACAGCAATTATTCCTGTTTTGTACTAGTTTACAATAGAGGAAAGTTGAAAATGACTGCAGAACTGGTTAAATAAAGGATGTCCAAAGGATGGAAGACTATGGGGTAGGGCAAAAGTAGGTCTACAGTTATTCATATGGAAAATAATACAATAAATACTAATACAAGAATAAACTCTGTTTCATGTACTCACAATTGTAAACCGACTTTTGCCCGACCCTATATACAGCTGTTAAAGTTCATTATAGGATAGGATAGCTGACATTTACTGTGTGCCAAGCACTGAACTAAGAGTTCTGTGTATGTTAACTCTGCATGTAATCCTCAGAACAACACTATGAGGTTCTTGCCATTTCACAGATGCTAACTCTAAGGCACCTGTGAAATGGCAAGATTAACACGTAACTTGTCCAAGAGCCACAACAAGCAAGTGGCAGAGTCTGGACACACGCCCATCTTGGGATTCTTGAGCTTGTCTGCTTTACTATTTTGTTAAGCTGCTTCCCTACTTTTAGATACATGGAAAGATGTTTATGGGGTACCACTAAGTAAATTTAAAATAAAAAACTATCCCCCCCCAAAAAACCCAAATTATAAAATAGTGCATTTGTTTCTATCAATTTGCTACTGAGAAAGAAAAAAGAAAAGGAGGTTGGGCGATCAGCCTGCCAAACTGGGCCCACCTTGGCCAGATCACCAGGCCCCACCCGCACCACAGAGCAGCACTCACCCTTAGGCCCTGTGTTGCCAATCTGACCCACGGCTCCCACGATGCCAGGAACGCCCCGAGGGCCAGGATGCCCATGAGGTCCCTGTTTGCCTGGGTAGCCAGGAGGCCCAGGGGGTCCTGGAGGACCCATCATGCCGGTTGCACCCAAGGCTTCCCTCTTGGCACTCACAGCCACCTCTGCCAGTTGCTCTGGAGGGAGGGAGGGAGATGGATGCTGCTCACAAATACAGGCAGGCCCAGCATCCTGACAGCCCCTAGCCGCTGGGTGTGCAGACAGAAAAGGCGGTGTTTAACTTCCCCTTCCCAGCCATTCTGCTGAGGCCCAGCCAGGGCAGGAGTATCTAAAGTTCCCAGTCCCTTGGAGGCAGAGCTGTTATGAGCACCCAGGACTTCCACAATGAGGCAAGGCCACTTGAAGGGGTGATGGCCTGACAGGGACTGTGCGGAGGGGTTGCTGGCTCCTCCCATCACCTTGCAGCATCTTCAGCACCACGTCCACGATGTGCTGGTCACTGGCATCTCGGCCCTGAACAGAGAAGGCCTTTCAGGAGGAAGCCCCTGAGGCCCCTCCTGCTCGCAGTTTCTCACCGGAAGTATTTTTAGCATCTGCCTGAAACCCCTCCCGCTACACCCACACCCATCCTCTCTGATTTGGGGCTTGGAACCAGCCTCAGGGATGTCTGCTTCCTCTAGAAGCCCCCAGCCTTTGGGACCTAGCAGCACTCCCGAGAGATTTCCTACCGGGAAGACTCCCCTCGCCTGGGGCCCACTCACCGCCACGCCCTGTCTCCCGGGCAGCCCGGGCACGCCGCGGTTTCCAGCCAGTCCTCGAGGGCCCGGGAGGCCGGGGTAGCCTTGCACCCCGGGGGCGCCCGCATCCCCGCTGGGGCCGCGGTAGCCGGGTTCTCCGCGGACTCCTTGCTGCGGGGCAGGGTGGGTGCAGAGCCGGGGTGAGAGGGCGCACGCAGAAGAGGGAGGGGCCTGGACGCGGAGGTCCCCGGCAGCGCAGAGGGGTGTGGAAGCGGGGGAGGAGGGTGCCAAGAAAGGAGAAAGGTGGCAGAGGAGGAAGGCGGCGCCGCAGGGGCAGGACTCACCTGTCCCTTGGGCCCCGGCTCGCCAGACTCGCCCTGCAGGCACAAGGAAGCCCTGTCACCAGGTCGGGGGGCCCGGGGTCACCCCCTGCTCTCCCGGCCGCCCCCACGCAGCCCGCTCACCTTCTCGCCTTTCTCTCCCGGGAGGCCGGCCACTCCCGGGTCGCCCTGCAAATGGAGAACCAGGAGTCTGAGCTGAGGCTGTGACACCACCACCCCGCCCTCAACCTCCGGACGTGGGGGCGCCTCCCAAGCCCGAGAAGGGGGGCGCTGGTACTCACCACTCCGCCGCGGGGCCCGGTCTTCCCTGGGGAGCCCTGTAGAAAGCGGGGAGTCGGGGGCTTGGTGAGCTCTCCTCTCCAGGGAGGGCTGGGTACACGGGGTCCCTTCACCCTGGCTCCCGGCCACACCCTGCCTCCGCCGCTCCCCTCGCCCCTCAGGACTCCCTGGGGCCCACAGGGAGTAATTTTTCCTGAAGATTGGGAAGCTCAGGAAGAATCTGAGCTCTAGTCCTCCACCCCCGTGTCTTAGGGCCTCTTTCCCAGGTTTTTTTCCAGGGCCATTTGGTACCTTGTCTCCCTTGATGCCTGGCAGGCCTTGCGGTCCTGGAATTCCCGGAGGCCCCTGCTCCCCCTTGGGGCCCTGAGAAGAAAAGAAACCAGAGGAGTCAATCAAATGAGGTGCCCAGACGTGCTCCCCACTGCCAATCGAAGCCGCCTCTCACTTACCTGCCGTCCTTGAGGGCCTGGCTGTCCCACTGGCCCCCTCTCACCCTGGTCACCCTGAAATAGAAAGGGTCACACCCAGGCTGTCAGCACTGGCAGCCTCCCCCTGCCGGACTCCAGACCAGACCCTGCATGGCCAGGGTGCCCTCTACTTCTACTGTCACCAGCATGGAAGTCCTTTGCCCCACTTCACAGACCAAGATACTGAGGCCCAGGCAGGAAGCCTCACTCAGGGTGGACAGGACTGCGCATGTGCTGGGCCATTGAGAGGACCCAGATCCTGCATCCAGCAGAGCCAGCAGCTGCAAAGGCCCCCAGGGAGGGGCACTGTGCCAGGCACTTACCTTCTGCCCCATGATGCCCTGGGGACCGATTTCTCCTCGAGGCCCGGGCTCTCCCTGGGGGACAGAGAAATTGGAGTTAAGCAGGCCTGGTGGACCCCTCCCTTTCACACCTGGCTAAAGCCCATTCCTGAGTCACAGCTAATTCGCTTCCTCAGGGAAGCTTTCCCTTACGCCCCTGTTCTTTTCTTCTGGTCTCTGTACTTTTCCTTCATAGGACTCAACACAATTGTAATTAGTTATCATGTGTTCACTTATTTAATGTCTGTCTCTTCTGCTAACAAACGTTAAGCTCTATGTGAATAGGAGACTGTGTATCTCAGCATTTAGCACAGTTGCAGGTATTTGGTGAATGCTTACAGAATGAATGAATGAATGGTTCTGAGCCGCAGTCAGCTTGGTCATATGAGGAGGTCTTAACCCAAAACAGAACCTGTCTCCATCCCTACTGCATGGTACAGGGAGGAGAGGGAGCTTCTGTAGGATAGTGGGTCAGTGGTAGGGCCCTGGCTGACACCCAGGGCACCCCCATGCCAGGGGTCCACTCCATAGTCTCACCCAGACCCCATAAGCTGAGTGCAGGGTCCTCAGGCCTGGGGACAGGGGACAAAGCAAGAGCCCTTGTGTCAAAGTAGAGGGCACTTACCTCCTTCCCAGGGGGACCAGAGAATCCAGGGAGGCCCTGCTGGCCTGGCTCACCCTGTAGGAAAACACAGTTTAAGGTCAGTCTGGGTGGCCCAGTCGAGCTCTTGGTCTGGGAGAAGCCCAATGAACCCTAAACAGACTCTGGAACCCAGTAAGTTGTGGAAGGGAGAGGGTGTTCTTGGTCAGATCCTCTGGACTCCACTGATTTCCCTGTTTGTCTCTCCTTTGGATTCAGAGCCATGCCATCTGTCTCCACTGAGCTGAGGTGAGGTGTGGGGGAGTGGCCGGGGATGCCAGGAGGGAAGTGCTTAGGCCCAAGGGATTTGTGCACAGGCTGAGTCGCTGAGCCTGGGGTGAGGCCTGAGTCTTGCAGTCTTTAGGAATGCCCTGGTCCCTTGCCCCTAGGCTCCCTCCCTCAGATGAAGCCATTCTGCTGCCAGCTTGGGGTTACTCCACCTTGTCTCCTGGGCCTCCTTTCGTCCCGGGCTGGCCTGGCACACCCTGTAGAAAAACGTTGACATCAGAGCCCAGCTGGTGTGGCTTAGCGGTTGAGCATCAACCCAGGAACCAAGAAGTTGCCGGTTCGATTTGGGCACATGCCCGGGTTTCAGGCTCAATCCCCAGGATGGGGCAGGCAGGAGGCAGCCAATCAATGATTCTCTCTCATCATTGATGTTTCTATCTCTCCCTCTCCCTTCCTCTTTCTGAAATTAATTTTAAATATATATATATATATATATATATATATATATATATATATACACACACACACATATATGTGTGTGTGTGTGTGTGTGTGTGTGTGTGTGTGTGTATATATATATATATATATATATATATATATATATATTTTTTTTTTTTTTTTTTTTTTTTTTTTTTAAAGAAAAGCCAAGGCAGTGTTGAGAAGTGGTTGAGAGGCAGGAAGGGTAGGCTGGTCCGATTATGTGGTTCTTGAAGGCTAAGATGAGCTGTGAGAGCAAGGATGGTAGCTCTCTGTGCCTGTTTCCCTGCCACTTAGTGTATCTTGGGTATTCAACAGCTATTTCTTGACTGACCATGGAATGACCTTCTGGGAGGCACTGAGGGCCATGGAAGGTGCTGTAGCAGGGAATGGTCAGATTCCACTTAGCCATGGTGGAAGATTGGAATAGCCAAAGAGAAGCCTGGAGCAATCGCCCAAATGATGAGGCCTAAGCCAGGCCAGAGGCCATAGAGGTGGTGATGAGGTCCAGGCTGGGTGCGGACAAGGACTAGAGCAAGAGCCCCGGTGTGTAGATTTGCCACCACAGGGAGGTGGGCAACAGAGCGCTTGGTCTTTCTGAGGAGGAGAAACAGCTTGCAGTGGGCGGCCGCCATGGCTCCATCTACTCACCGCTAGGCCCTGGTGGCCGGGGTTTCCTGGCCGCCCCGCCTGTCCTGCACTGCCCTGGGAGAGAGACAACCAGAGACACAAATGAGAGCTCCACCCAGAAGGTCCATGGCTTCCACCGGAATGCAGGCAGGGAAGCTGAGGCCCAGGGGCAAGAAAGGATGTGTCGATGACACACCTGTGGGTCTCAGGCCTCCAAGATCCCAGTGAGTAATGGGACTCAGGCCTAAGCTGGGAGGGGCCCTGACCCTTGCCCCAATCCCACCAGCAGTCCCCACTCCTACCTTCATGCCAGGTGTGCCTGGGGTGCCGTCCTTGCCGTCGATGCCTGGGGGACCCTGCTCAGGGGAGAGTTGAAGGTAGACTCACAATGGGGAGATGCCTGGGGTCAGGCCACCCACCATGTCGCTCTGTGACAGCTGCAGTGTGCAGGGAGGAAGTGGTCTGGTCATCGCATGAAGCCCCATCAGTCAACTGGGGGAAGGGAATGGACATGGGAATGGGACTTCGGGGATGGACCACACTCCTTCCCTGTATGGATGACAAGTGTCCTAGATTGCTGCAAGCTTCCCATGATCTCTCCTACAGCATTTACAGCTGAAAACACTAAGGCACAGAAAGGGGGCATTTCCCGAGGTGACAGAGCCAGTGGGCCAGCGACAAAGTTCAGTCTGGAGTCCCTGGGGGCTTGGGCAAAGTTGACTGGAGCCTGCCCTCTGTCTGGGTGGGCCTAGGCCACTTACAGCTGCTCCCTTTGGGCCTGTTATTCCCTGGGGTCCTCGAACACCTTGGCTTCCCTGCAAAGTAGACAGAGATGAGGTCACCTTTAGGATGCTAAAGTCCTACCTGGTGGTTCACAGAGGGGAACAGCTGAGAACAGTGGCCTCTGTATCCCAGGGTCCCTGTGGCACAGGCCACGCTGTGCAGGGGCTGGAGGAAAGGGGCCTGGGAGTGCCCTTTTGGCTCTGGACCCAGCAGGAGGGAGTGGAGGGTAAGCCAAGCAGAAGGGGCTGGGTTGGGGGTGGGGAGGAGCCAGCACTCGCTGAGACCCACTGAGACTCTGGGCTCCACTATGCAACAGGACAACCAAATGCAATGTGTGGGCTTTGTTTGGGTCTTAATTTGAACAAGAACCCTGAAGAGACATTTTTGACATAATTGGGAAAAATTGGACATAGCTGGTTATTCGATGATGTTTAGGAATACTTGATAATTTTGCTGGCATGGTAATGATACTGTGATTATGTGAGAAAAAGTGCTTATTTTTAAGATATATACACAGAAGTACTAGTATTTAGGGGTGAAATGACATGATATTAAGGACTTGCTTGAAAATATCAGAGTGAAGCAATAACAAAGTGAAGGAAGGAAGGATGACATGAATTTGGCAAAATGTTAATTTGGGGAGATAGGTTATATGGGGGTTCATTATAGCATTCTCTACTTTTGCGTATCTTTCAAAACTTGCATAATTAAAAACTAAAAAAGAACAATTAGCTTTACTTTCTCTTCAACTTTTCTGTAAACTCAAAACTGCTAAAAAGAAATAAAGTCTATCAATTTTTTTTAAAAAAGTTAAGTGAACTGGGATCTGGACCAAATTCCATTAGCCCCATGGCTGATTTGCTGGAATTCAATTGTCTGGCCCCTGTGACCATTGGGCCAGTGTTATTCCCAGTGGGACTGAATCTCCTGGCTTCTCCCAAAATCTGAAT
This sequence comes from Plecotus auritus, assembly GCF_963455305.1. Classification (NCBI taxonomy): domain Eukaryota; kingdom Metazoa; phylum Chordata; class Mammalia; order Chiroptera; family Vespertilionidae; genus Plecotus; species Plecotus auritus. Next base: position 27,230,691 of record NC_137771.1, read on the forward strand.
TTGATCAGCAACGGGCTGAGCTTCACGGAGTGGGGGCTGGCGGGCTGACTGGGCTCTGGGCACAAACGCTCCTTCCCATACCAGACACTCCCATGCAGACACCAAGAGTCACACACCACACACACACACACACACACACACACACACACCACACACACACCACTCACACACACACACACACACACACACCACACACACACACCACACACACACACACACCACACACACACCACACACACCACACACACACACACACACACACCACACACACATACACACACACATACACACACACCACACACACCACACACATACACACACACCACACACACACCACACACATACACACACACCACACACACACACACCACACACACACACACCACACACACATACACACACACATACACACACACCACACACACACACATACACACACACCACACACACACCACACACACACACCACACACACACACACCACACACACACCACACATACACACACACACACACCACACACACATACACACACATACACACACACCACACACACACCACACACACACACACCACACACACATACACACACACACACCACACACACACACACACACCACACACACACACCACACACACACATACACACATGCCACACACACACCACACACACCACACACACACACACACCACACACACACACCACACACACACACACACCACACACACACCACACACACCACACACACACACACCACACACCACACACACATACACACACACATACACACACACCACACACACACCACACACATACACACACACCACACACACACCACACACATACACACACACCACACACACACACACCACACACACATACACACACACCACACACACACACATACACACACACCACACACACACCACACACACACACCACACACACACACACCACACACACACCACACATACACACACACCACACACACATACACACACATACACACACACCACACACACACCACACACACACACACCACACACACATACACACATACACACACCACACACACACACACACACCACACACACACCACACACACACACATACACACACGCCACACACACACACCACACACACACCACACACACACACCAGCCTTAGGTGGAGCTGAGCCCTGCCCAGTACTCCCGGGAGCCCTAACTGGACAAGAGAAGTGAAGGACTCACCACGTCGCCTTTCTCCCCAGCTCGGCCTGGTGGCCCTCGCGGACCTTCCTCACCCTGGCAAGAAGGACAAACAGGAATCCGAGTTAATGGGCTCAGCTGGAGCAGCACCCCCCTCATCCCCAGGAACTCCAGCCTGGAGATGTGCGGGGAGGTGAGCAGGAGCAGACTTACCGGAGACCCAGCGGAGCCAACAGAGCCCACCATGCCTTTGTACCCACGAGGACCCTGGGCAGAGGAAGGAGGTGCAGTCAGTCCTAGATCCCAGAGGCCAGGGGGCTGTCAGGGCACTTTTGCAGGACACCCCCAGACTCACTTACCGTCTCTCCTTTGGGCCCTGCCATGCCTGGGTAGCCCCTGGCACCCTGGGGACCCTGTCAGGAGAGAATGACAGTGATGGCAGTTGCAAGGCCTGCTTCATGATACCTTCTCTGACCCCAGCCCAGACTTCCCAATGCTCCTCTGTGTCCCTATCTCACAGGGACTGAGGCTCAGAGCTGGGGAGACATGCACCAGAATCACTCAAAGGGACAGTGGCACAACCTGGGCCTCAGCCCAGTCCGCTGACCGCCTTGGTTCTGTCGCCCAATTTCCGACAGTCAGCTTCAGCCTCCTTTCCCATGGTCACAGGCGTCTCTTCTACAGGTTAGAGGCTGGAGCAGGGGAATGACTCCACTAAGGTCTCCTAGGACAAAGAGAGGAGGCCCCGGGGGAAGTGTTCCTTACCGGTGGTCCAGGGATGCCTTGCTCTCCGGAAGCACCCACATCTCCTTTGGGACCCTAAGGGGCAGGATTGAGTGATCAGAAAGGTGGGCAGGTGGAGAGACACCAAAGATAGCATCCCTTCCCAATCCCACATGACAGGTGGGGAAAAGGAGGCCCAGCAAGAAGGGACTCGCCCAGGGACACACTGACCTAGAACATGGGCCTCCTGCTTCCCAGCTCAAGACTCTGTCCCCAGAGACCACGGAGGAAGGAAAAGGAGGGAGTGGGGGGAGAGGAGGAAGAAGTAGGGTCCTCTCCACATGTCCCTCCCATGGCCCTCTGCCCTCACACTTACCGGCTTCCCAAGGCGGCCGGGATCTCCCAGAACCCCACGTTTCCCAGGATGCCCCTAAAGGAAAAGAGGCAGCTCGGTGTGAGGTCCCCACCTGACCACCGGCTCTGCCCTCCCCAGACCAGGTCCAGGAGCTCACCTTCACTCCCTGCAGCCCCTGGGGGCCTTTCACACCCGCTGGACAGTTGGTTGGACACTGGAAAGAAAATCCCACAGGGCTCTGTGGTCACAGGCCTGCCTCAGGCCAGCTGGGCAGTGCTTCCCCATCTTGCCAACTCCCAAACCCTCCTCCCACCCCATCTGGCTGAGCCACTCTGCAAAGCCCCTCCTCAAATCCCACTGTCCTGTCTCCAGACCCATCCTGTCTCCACCACTACCCATCTCCAGGTGACACGCCCCAAAGCCGCATTAGCCTTGTCCCACGACCCCCTCTCACCAGGAAATCCGCGCTGCCTTCCAGGCCCTGGATGGTTCCGGGGCGGCCCTGAGAGGAGATGTGTGACCATGAAACCTGACCCCGAACCTTGCCCACCCCAGGCATGCTTCAAGTACCCTTCTCCTTCCTCGGCTACACACTGCCATGTGGGAGGTCTGAGGACACTTACCGGTTTACCAGGGGGCCCAGGGGGTCCTGAGGGTCCCTCTGGTCCAGGATCCCCCTGGAAGCAAGAGAGGCCCAAATCATACCCCTGTGCAGCCTCCCCTCCAGGTCACCTCCTGCAATCTGGGCTTTTGGGGAGATCAAGGCCTGACTGGTAAGGGATGGCCTCAGCCCTTGGTCTCCCTGAAAGACCTACCACAGGGTGGGCTCAGCAGGAGGGGTTTCTGCCCCAGACCTGGAGGAGCTCCCTGGTGGCCAAAAGCAGGCCCAGGAACTCCTGGACAGACACCTAGCTTACAGGCTTGGAGACAGAGCGCAGGAGGCAGAGTCAGTAGAGGGGTGACTGGGGCTCACCTTGGGGCCTGTGATTCCAATCTCACCAGGGAGGCCAACAGGTCCAGGTGGTCCCTAGGAACAGAGACATCACTGGCCAGGATGCCTCAGCGGGTTAGCCCATCCCAGGGGCAAAGGTAAGGACAGGTGCCAGAGACTGACAAGTTAGGGCTTTAAGGACAGGAGAATCCCACAGCCAGTGGATAGGCCCAGAGTGGGCTGGCTCAGAGTTCTCTGGCAAGTCTGCCCATTCCTGACATGAGAGCATGCCAGCCCCTGACCATGATGGCCAGTCCCCTAGAAGTCCTTCTGTATCATCATTCCCTAGGAGTCTCAGGGGCCCTGCCCCACCCCTGAGGACTTACAGGAGGTCCAGCGAAGCCAGGGCCCTAGAACAGAAGGAAAGGAGATTGGATTGATGGCCTCTTCTTCAAATCCCCCCGATCCACACAAGGTCATCGAAGCCTCTGCAGGTTGTACTCACCGGCAGTCCAGGGGGCCCTGGGAGCCCGGGCTGGCCCTGCAAGAGCAACGGGATAGGCTCAGAGGCTGGGGTCTCCTGGGTCCCTGCTCCTCTCTATTGCAGCCCCTCCCAAACTCTGGCTCTCCACTGCCCATGCTGAGTCCCCAGCAGGCCCTTACCTTGACTCCAGGGGTGCCAACGGGGCCAGGTTCCCCCTTGGCCCCAGTTAGACCCTGGGGAAGAAAGAATGTAGATCAGTGAGGAGCGAACCTGACCCATGGGGCAGAGCATGTACAGAGGTCTCTCTTGGGTGGGCCCAGACTGCCTTTCACCCAACTCCTTGAAGGCCTAGGAGCCTCAACACCTCACTTTTCTTTCCTCGGTTCCCACAGTAACCCTAGGAGGTGGGCAGGCAGAAGGATTATCTTTCTTTTGAAAGATGAGAAACCAAGTCTCAAAGATCTGTTAGCCTGGGCCTCCTGCCTCCCAATTTAGGATCTAGAAGACTTAGATGAAGATCTGGAATGGTCATTGTCTTCTTTTTATTTTTAAATATATATATTTTATTGATTTCAGAGAGGAAGGGAAGGGAGAGATGAGAAAGAATTATTGATCGGCTGCCTCCTGCATGCCTCACATTGGGGATCGAGTCCGCAACCCAGGCATGTGCCCTGACTGGGAATCAAACCATGACCTCCTGGTTCATAGGTTGATGCTCAACCACTGAACCATGCCGGCCGGGCTGGAATGGTCATGTTCTTGATGTCTGCCCTTGGCAACTTTTCCTGAGCTTTAATTTTTCATCTGCAAAATGGATTAATAATCCGGCTTACCTCTGTGGGTGGATGTGTGAGAACTGATGTGGAAGGCAATGTGCTTTGTAATCTTTGCAAGGTGTTGGTGAGTTGGAGGAGCCCCGGTGGCTGGGCACAGCTCTGATGGGGGGGTCTCTTGAGCCAGCAGGGCCAAGCAACTCACGGAGGCCTCTTCCTCATCCCATCTTTCAGTGACTGACCCAAGTGTATTCCCCAACCAGACGACTATCCCAGTGGCCCTGGCTGTGTCCAGGAGCCAGTGACCTTGGGGCCCCTGGGACTCTGTGGGATCAGCCACATAATGCTCCTCTCCTGAGCTGCACCTGGGCTTCAAGGGGGTCAGGTGGGGAAGGGAAGAGAGGAGGAGAGGACGGGGTGTGCAGGACAGCTCTGCGCAGAGCATTCAGTCTGACACTTGGAAGCCAGAAATATGACACTAAATCCTGGCTGCTGCAGAGTCAGTGCTCCTGGGGTGGGGGTGCAGTTCCAGTGAGATCACAAGTCACATGAAGGGGACCGGGGCTCATAGCTGTAGAGTCTCATCCTGCTGCTCCACTGGGAACAAAACGTCAGGGAAGAGGCCAGAATGAGGCTACTCACATCAATCCCGGGCTTCCCATCCGGCCCGTCGGGCCCAGCTTTGCCAGGCTCTCCCTTAGGTCCCTTGAAAACAGAGGTGAAGCACATATTAGCAAGAGGAGGGCAGGAACTAGAAGAGTCAAAGATCAAAGGAGAAAAAGCACTTACCGGAGGGCCGGCTTTCCCAGGGGCCCCCTTGTCACCCTGCAAGATACAAGTTGGTGAGACAACAGGCTCTGGCTCATGCTACCCAAGTGGGCACACACAGACCCTGGCTGATGGGCCCCACGTGCCTTTCTCCTCACCCTCTTCTCCTCTGTCCTGGATCCCCTCAGCCTTGCACTTTTTAGGAAAATAGCTCCATCTCTCCCTATCTGTCTATCTCTCTATCTCTCAAAAAAAAAAATCATAGGTTGATTGAGACCAGGAGGAGAGGGTGATATCAACATGGTTTTAGACATGCCAATGCTGGCTAGGTGCTGGTTATGAGACTTGCAAATGGGGTCGTGGGCTCCAAATTACCTTGGAGAGCTGGTTGGTGCCTCTTGGATTTGGGCAAGTGTGGGAAGAAACTTTTAGAAAAACGTGAAGGGGAGGTGAGTGAAGTAAAGAGACTGGGGTGGGGTAAAGGGGCCTCTGAAGGAGCAGATTTAAACTTCCCAAGGCAAGAAGGAACTCCTTTCCCTGGTGACAAAGGACGCTTGGTGGAGGACAGGCAGGGCCTGGAGTCAGATTCAGCCCCAGAGCGGCCTCCAGGCATCTCAGTCGGCAGCAGCCAGAGAACTGGCAGGAACCCAGCTCCCTGTGTTTGAGGGTGGGGGCACCAGACTGAATAGAGGTCTGTCCAGATGGGTAAACATGGAGCTAACCTCCTGCGGGAGCCTGCTGAATGAGGGCTTTAACCCTCACCATGCTGGGGAGATCAGGGAGCAAGCCTAGCTGGCTCTAAATCGGGGAAGAAATGCAAAAGGAAGAGACAGGAATCTGGCCCCAGCTGGTCAGCGGTCTGGCCAAGGCTTCTAAACTATCCTGAAGAAGCACACAGATGCCAGTGGGCAGGGCCGAGGGGTTAAGGCGTCTCCCACCTTCAAAAGGAGGGAAAGGCGGGGAAGGGGATAAGGCATCGCTGTGAGCTGTGGCGGGTGGACAGCACTGCAGCTCCTTGTCTATGGGTAGCTATAACGGGCTCTGCATCTCCCTGCTGGTTTGAGGTTTTTGCAGAACAAACAGGTTCCTTGTGGGGCGGGCGGTGCCGCCTACTGGCAACAGAGGGCACTGCATCTCCAGGAACCCATCCACCCCCTCCCCGCTCCCCGCGCTCACAAAGTTCCCCTTTGTCCGCAGCCTCCCTCCCGCTTCGGTCCCAGGTTTAGAGACTCACGTCGATGCCGTCGGATCCTGGCATTCCCGGAGGCCCCGGGGGGCCCGGGGGACCTCGCTCTCCTGGCGGACCTCTCTGAAAACACACACAGGGTGTGCAGCCTTCAGACAGCGCAGGAAGCTGGGCATCCCAGGGATGCACCTCCCCCAGGAAAGAATTCCGCAGGAAGCAGCAAACTTCCGTTTATTGAGAACCTGTGATGTGCCAGGCACCGTGTATCATTACACATAGTATCTTATAGAATGCTCAAGCTGTGGGGCGGATGCTAGTTTGCAGCTGTGGAAACAGACTCGGAGAGATTAAGAATGATCACAGGGAGTAAGAGGGGGCTCCAGGATTCCGCTGTACCACGTTGCCCTTGCGATGTCTGGTGAGGAACAGATGGAAATGCTGGTGGCTCAGATCAGTCACAGATAGTACAATGAAGGGCTGCTGGTATTAGTTTTAGAGGACCAACAGGTATGGATGCTGAGTAGGTGCCCTCCCCCCTTCCCCTGGTGAGGGTAAAAGTAGGAGAGGGAGGGAGCTTGTTCTCGCCTCCCACTCAGAGCACCCCTCTCCCAACACCGCCCCTCCATCCTCCCTGGGGTGGCGGTCCTGCGGGGCCAGCCCCGACCCAGGCAGGGCTCCGCGCTGCCAGGTGCCCGCGCCTTCCCTTCGCTGGAGCCCCGCAGGAGAGCTTTGAACCACACAGGGCGCCAGTGGGCGTCCGGGCCCTGCCCGTCTGCGCCCACGACCCTTTAGACCCCAGGCCCCCAGATGCCCTCGGAAGTCGCCGGGCGGGCGAGAACAGCGTCTGGCTGGAGCCGGCGCCCCCTGGGAGGCGGTGGGGGCTGAGGCTCCGGAGCCCCGTGAATGGGCACTATTGTCTCCCCGCCACCTGGGTTCGCCGCGCTGCCAGGACCCAGCGCCAGCTCCTGCTCCACGTTGCTGTCCCCGGCAGGGCCGAGCATCTGGGGACAGGGTCCCTCTGGCTCCCGGCTCACTCACCCCCGTCACGGTGCGGGATGCACCCTGCGCGTACACCTACCGAGGGGGCTAGTGTCCCGAACGGCCCCTGGGGCTGGGGAGTGTCAGGAGAGGGTGGGAGGGAGGCAGAGCCCTGCACGGACTCCTGCCTGGACCCTGGGCGTCGCACCCCAGACCCCGCACCCCGGATCCGGCGCGGGATGGCCGTGGGACTTACGATCTGCGCTAGGGCAAGCCCGAGCACCTGGAGCAGGACAAGGAGGCTGCGGGGGGCGGCCGCGGCGGCCATGGCGGCGGCGGCTGGAGGAGGATAGGGCCGGGTCCACGCCGCACCGACGGCTGAGGCTCCGCGGCGCTGGCTGCTCTGGGACGCAGCGTGCCCGGCCCCCCGAATATGCGGCGGGGCGGGGCGGGGGCCTGTGGGCTGTCACCTGAGAGGACCGGGGGAGGGAAGCCGATGCCCTCCGCCCAGCTCCGCCCCGCTCCGTCCAGCCGCCAGCGCCCACCCTCCGTCCGGCCCCCGGCCTTCCCGCAGGCCCCAGCTCTGTAATCTGAGGAGCGGCGCAGCGCGTGGTCCTCTTTCTGGGTGAGGAGGCAGAGGGCCGTCAAGGTGCCCCTCCAGCCTGACCTCCAGGGCCCGGCACCTCCCGGCTGACCCGCGCCGCGCCCACGCCCCATCACTTGCCCACGTCCTCAGCCACTGCTGCCTGAGAACCTGGGCCAGTGCCCTCTCCAGGCGGAGGGGCCTCAGGACCTCTTAGCATGTCTGCCCAGCGCCCTTACACACACAAGCAGACCTCGTTCACATGAAAATATCCCGAAGCCCTTCCTGGGCAGCCAGCCTGTGAACACCCCATCTGCCTCCTCCCTCTTGCTCACGGCTAACTCTTTATTGGAGTTGTCTGCCACCCCACCCCCAGACTTCCTCCTCTCCCTCTCACCTCCCTGCTTCTGCCTCAGCTGGGAGTCCAGCCCTTGGCCATTCTGTCCTGGAGTCTTCCCTGTCCAGGCTTCCACGACCTGGCCCCTCTTCGATTGCCTTTTCTCCCCTGCAGCTCCCTTAAGCACCTGAGTCTCTAGGATTGGGCCTTCTCACTCACTAGGCATGATCTCCCACATGTTCATGGAGACAACCACCACCTCCTATACCAGTTTCCAAACCTACCTGTCCAGCAGAGCCTCTCTCCAGAGTCCCTTCCCTTCCCTTTCCTTTACTTAATGTTGGTCAAGTGCTCAGGAACCCTACTCTGTTACTAACTCTAAGTCTACCCACAAGCACTTAAAACTGTTTGAAGTCTCAGTGTCCTCATCTGTAAAAGGGAATAAGAAGCCCTAACCGGTTTGGCTCAGTGGATAGAGCGTCGGCCTGTGGACTGAAAGGTCCCAGGTTCGATTCTGGTCAAGGGCATATACTTGGTTGCCGGCACATCTCCAGTAGGAGGGTGTGCAGGAGGCAGCTGATTGATGTTTCTCTCTCATCAACGTTTCTAACTCTCTATTCCTCTCCCTTCCTATCTGTAAAAAATCAGTAAAATATATTTTAAAACAAAAAATAAAAATAAAATAAAAAGGAATAATAAGCATCCCTATCTCACAGAGTTTTGGTAAAGATTGGATAAGATTCTGCAGGTGGAATGCTTAACCTAGCACCAGCACCTAGTAGGTGCTTGATATTATTTTAGCTTTCATTGTGATTTGCTGGGGATCCTCTGTTTACCAGGCTTGCATCCCATGTGGGGAAGATGACCACAAGCAGATCGGCCAAAATAATCAAGGAGAATATCCTCTGGAACCTAGGAAAGCCCAACTCCAGGGGGCATGTTAGCAAAGGCCCCTGGGTTTTAAAGGGTGTTGCTGGAGCTGAGTTTGGGAAAATGGACTTGAGAGAATTTCATTGATCTGGCTTGTAAAGTGAGGAAGAATTTGGAGTTGGTAGGAAGTAAGATGATGGGAGGAGGTGGGAGAGGGATGATGGGCATTGCCTGGGATGGTTGGGGTAATATGTGTAAAGGATGTCTAAGAAATAGGATGTCCAAAGTTGTTGGTTTTATATTATTCATTTCTTCATCTCTTTGTGGCATAAACACACAAAGGCTTTGTGTAAGTTTCCTTTTTGTGGAAGCTATGGGATGGGGATGAGCTTCACATCTGGACAACACACATTAGTATATCCGATGTCTATTGCAGCACAGCAAATCACCTAAGAACGTAGTGGCTCAAAATGACAATTTCTTGGATCAGGAATTCAGGAATGGCTCTGCTGATTCTTTCTAACTCAGGAATCTGTTAGGAGGGTGCAGACAGAAGGTGGCTGGGTTGGCATCATCTAGAAGACTTCACCCACATGCCTGGTGCCTGTACTGGGGAAGCCTTCGCTAGCTGGGGCTGGAACAGCTGGAATTTCCTAGGCAGCTCTCTGTCTCCCCTTTATGTCTTTGTGGGCTTTCCACGGAGTTTCATCAGCATGGTAGCTGAACTCCTCACATAGCAAATTGGAGAGAGGGAGAACACCAGATAGAAACAGAAATACCTCTTAGGACCTAGTCTAAAAAGTCACATAGCATCAGTGTCACCACTTTCTTTTGGTCCAGGCAATTACAGAAGTCTGCCTAGGCTAAAAGGGAGGGAACAGAGATCTGACCTCTTTATGGAAAAGCATCAATATGACATTTCAAGAAGCGCTTAGAGGATGGGACATACATTGGTGCAGCTCTCTTTGGAAAATACAGCCTATCCCACTTGGGCTTATACCCTGAATTGATTCAGTGGAAGCTGAAGCTCAAAGCCAGAGTTGACTAAGAGAAATGTTAGGGAAGGCTTTGGGACCACAAGAAGTACACTAGAGGTTGCAGTCAATTGCATACAGCTCTTAAGGAGCAGGGAGACCTGAATAAATAGTCATCTATCCACATTACTGGATAGGAAGACTCAATGTTGCAAAGATGTGAAATTAATCTATAAACTCCATGCAATCCCAATCAAAATCAATGCAGTTTTCATAAACCTTGACAAGCTGATTCTAAAGAGAATCTAGGAGAAAAAATAGCGTGAAAATAGCCAAGAAATGTTGAAGGAAAAAAAAAAGAGAGAGAGAGAGCCTTAGCTGGTTTGGCTCAGTGGATAGAGCATCAGTCTGTGGACTGAAGGGTCTCAGGTTCAATTCAGTTCCCTGACCCTGGTCGGGGTGGGTGCAGGAGGCAACTAATCAATGTGTCTCTCTCACATTGATGTTTCCCTCTGTCTCTCCCTCTCCTCTCCACTCTCTCTAAAAAATCAATGGAAAAAATATCCTCAGATGAGGATTAACAAACAAACAAAAGAGAGAGAGAGAGAGAGAGAGAGAGAAAGGTCTTTTCCTATGAGTGATCAAAACATGGTACAAAAACAACCCCCCCAAAAAAAACAACATAGTACAAAATTAATTATTCAGATAGGTGTTTTACCAGCCCAGGAACAGATTTAAAAAAAGAGAGACAGACAAGAAACACATTTTTTCAGATATATTTAAACTATGATAAAAGTCTATATATTTCATTTATGATAAAGGTCAAATTTAAGGTAAATGAGGAAAGGGTAGACCAGTTAATGAATGTTGAGGCACCTGTATATCCTATCTGATAAAGAGGGAATATGTGAGAGAAAACCAAGATGACGGCATAAGGTATACACCTGTACGTGCTGCCTCTCACAACCACACCAAAACTACAACTAAAAGACAAAACGACTATCACCCAGAACCATGGGAAAGCTGGCTGAATTTAAGTTCTACAACTAGAAGGAAAGAGAAAAGAGCATTGAGATGTGCACAAGCGCAGAAAAGCTGAGGTATGGAGGCGCGCAAATCGGGCTGGCGACTGGGTGCGCTGTTTTTTTCAACCCAAAGGGAGACACAAGCTCCGATTACTCTGAACTCCAGTTTGTGGCAAGACTCTGAGGACCCAGACTCCTACGGGGAGAAGCTGGACTGTCTGCCATCGGGTCAGAAAGTGAGGGTGGCTTTCTTGCAGAGGTGCGCGCAGCAATCATTGTTTACTGCACTGGGGCAAAGGACGCGGGGATGCGGAAACTCAGAGAAGCAGAGACGGCTGACTAGCAGCCATCCCTGTTTGCCACGCCCTAGCCTAGTGATTCCCTGAGTCCCCACCCCGCACAATCTACAAACCCACCCAAGCTCTGCACAGCAGCTTTTGAATATAAATGGCCTGCCCTATTGCAGCTTAACCTAACAAACTGCAGCTCTGGTCAGACAGTTCCAAAACCTCCAAACCCCAAGCAAAGAGGAGAAAAGTGTAGTTCTCGCTGTAGCTCCTGGTGGGTGACCTCAGACAGTAGCTGACCTGCACCCCGTTGGAGATCTAGAAGCCAGTGTACCTAGTGGTCAGTGTGAAATGACACCAGACTTCAACTCCTCACATCCATAAGTGACACATTCAAGAGGCAGACTCAGTGAGCACCAAAGCCCCACTGAAACAAGTCCTGCCCCATAAGGGTGTCTCCTGCACAGCAGTTCTTCCGTTATAGACACAGCGGGTCCTCACAGCCAATTGGCCTGGAGGTCAATTCTTCCCAGTGTACCAACAGCAATCAAGGCTTAACTACAACAAGACTTTGCACTCAGCCCACAAAGGGATGCGCCAAGAGTGTCCACCTCAGGTGATAGGGGAGGCTGAACCACTGGGCCCTATAGGTCACCTATCACAGAAAACCACCCCATCAACACAGGGAAGCAGCCAAAATGCGGAGACAAAGAAACATGTCATGAATTAAAGAAATGGAGGAAAGCAAACTACTGGACGACATAGAGTTCAGAACCACATTTATAAGGTTACTCAAGAATCTTCTAAAAACCTCTGAGGAACTTAGTGAGACCTTTAAGGATCTTAATGAGAATGCCAAAAGAATGGAAAAGGACCAGTCAGAAATTATGCATACGCTGTCTGAAATAAAGAATATACAGAAATTCAACAGTAGACCAAAGGACCCCAAGAACCAAACCAAAGATTTGAAATATGAGGAAACGAAAAACACCCAACCAGAAAAAGAAAAATAAAAAAGAATCCAAAAATGAAGATAGTGTAAGGAGCCTCTGGGACAACTTTAAGTGTACCAATATCCGAATTATTGGGGTGCCAGAAGAAGAGAGAGAGGAAAATATTGAAAACCTATTAGAAGAAATAATGACAGAAAACTTTCCCTACCTGGTGAAAGAAATAGACTTACAAGTCCAGGAAGCTCACAGAACCCCAAACAAGAGGAATCCAAAGAGGACCACACCAAGACACATCATAATTAAAATGCCAAGGGCAAAAGACAAAGAGAGAATCTTGAAAGCAGCAAGAGAAAAACAGTTACCTACAAGGGAGTACCCATACAACTGTCAGCTGATTTCTCAGCAGAAACTATGCAGGCCAGAAGGGAGTGGCAAGAAATATTCAAAGTGATGAACAGCAAGAACCTACAACCAAGATTACTCTACCCAGAAAAGCTATCATTTAGAATTGAAGGTCAGATAAAGAGCTTCACAGACAAGAAAAAGGTAAGGGAGTTCATCACCACCAAACCAGGATTATATGAAATGCTGAAGGGTATTCTTTAAGAAGAGGAAGAAGAAAAAGGTAAAGATAAAAATTATGAACAACAAAATGACAACAAATGCATACCTATCAACAAGTGAATCTAAAAATCAAGTGAATAAAAAATCTGAAGAACAGAATGGACTGGTGAATATAATAGAATCAGGGGCATAGAAAGGGAGTGGACTGACAATTCTTGGGGAGAAGGGGGTGTGAGGGGTGCGGGAAGAGATTGGACAAAAATCTTACACCTATGGATGAAGACAGTGGCGGAGGGTAAGGGCATGGGGTGGGGTGGGGAATCAGGTGGAGGGGAGCTATGGGGGAAAAAAAGAGGAACATCTGTAATAATCTGAACAATAAAGATTTATTAAAAATAAAATAGAAGAGAATAAAAATAGCAGAACATTTTGCTTATAATAAAAATAAATATTATTTCATCAAAAAAAACCTTTTATCAAAAAGAAAAGAAAGGTGATTTTTACATTTTATAAAAAAAAAAAAGAGGGAATATGCTAATTGGCCCTCACACCATTGAAAAGATGGCAGTGTCCACAGCCAATAAGGAGGGAATATGCTAATTGACTGCCCCACCCTCAAATATGGTGGTGCCCACAGCCAATAAGGAGGGAATATGCTAATTTACTGCCACGTCTCAAAGATGGCAGCACCCACAGCCACAAGGTGGCGGCACCCAGTCCCCTCAGCCCCACTGTGGTGGCAGGCTTGTGGCAAGGCCGGGCCCACCCCCAGGCGAGCCCAGCTGCTCTGCGCGCCTGCCTCCAGAGTCCCCCAGTCCCCTCATTCACCCCCAGCCGCCCAGGGCCACCCGAGGCTCAGGTAACCAGGGTTGGCCGAGGCTTGTGCTCCCGGCAGTGGCAGCAGCAGAGGTGTGATGGGGCGTTGCCTTCCACTGATTGCTGTGTAGCCTCCTGCCCCTGAGGGCTCCCAGACTGTGAGAGGGGGCAGGCCAGGCTGAGGGACTCCCCACTTCAGTGCATGAATTTTTATGCACTGGGCCTCTAGTATATTCAGAAAAATTAAAGTTAGATTTCTACATCAGCATACAAAACATGTATCTCTGGACAAATGAATTGTGGACCCAAATGCAAAAATAACAAACTGTAAAAATCTAAAGGAAATTTTTTAAGAATAATTTTGTGGTAAGGATAACTTTCCTGAGCAATACACAAAACTATGAAAAAAATGTTTAAATTTGACTTCATAATACTTTGTTTAAATCCTCACCCGAGGATATTTTTTCATTGATTTTTAGAGAGAGTGGAAGAGAGGGGGAGCATCAGAGAGATAGAGAGACACATCAATGTGAGAGACACATAGATTGTCTGCCTCCTGCATGCCCCCTCCTGGGGATTGAGCCCAAAACCCATGCATGTGCTCTGACCAGGAATCTAACCATTATCTTCCGCTTCATGGGCTCAACCTCAGAGCAATACCGGCTGGGCTCTGCTCTTGTCTTTCCACCTAATATGGTAATTCCTCTCTAAGAAAAAGCCTGAAAATGTGCGCCCAAGAAGCCAGGTCCTGGACCAGAGAGAAGATTGACACCACACCCTACAAATCCTATCTCTCCTGAAGAATGTGCAGAGCCTGGAAGCATCCTCCCTTCAGCCTAGAACAAAACATAGCATGGGAGAGAAAAGTCCCTTCTATTTCCTTCTCATCCAAATTGATTCAAAACTTATTTTCTTTTTTTATATATATACATATTTTATTGATTTTTCACAGAGAGGAAGGGAGAGGGATAGAGAGCCAGAAACATCAATGAGAGAGAAAACATTCATCAACTGCCTCCTGCACACCCCCCACTGGGGACGCGCCCGCAACCAAGGTACATGCCCTTGACCAGAACCGAACCCGGGACCCTTCAGTCCGCAGGCCAAAGCTCCATCCACTGAGCCACACCGGTCAGTGCTCAAAACTTATTTTCTTTCTTTCAATAAAAGTTTAAATCTTGCCCTAACCGATTTGGCCCAGTGGATAGAGTGTCGACCTGCGGACTGAAGGGTCCCAGGTTCGATTCCGGTCAAGGGCATGTAGCTTGGTTGCGGACACATTCCCCAGTAGGGGGTGTGCAGGAGGCAGCTGATCGATGTTTCTCTCTCATCGATGTTTCTAACTCTCTATCCCTCTCTCTCTCCCTTCCTCTCTGTAAAAAATCAATAAAATATATTTAAAAATTAAAAATAAATAAAAATTTTAAAAGTTTAAATTTTAATCATAGAGATATTTCATGTCTAAGCTGAGACTGAGTCTGTCTGATTCACTGCTGTGCTCCCAAACTGAAGATGTCCACAGATTTCTGGGTGAGCAAGTGACAAGTCACTGAATCAACCCCTAACATGCATGGGATCTGCAGGCTGACGCTTCCCTCAGCCTCCTCCCTACCACGCCCTCTCTCTCATGGGCAGGTTCTCAGGGTCTAGTTCAGAGCGATAGACTCAGAGCTCTTACAGCTATGCGTCAGGCTTGTAGTGTGAGGAAATCTTTAAATGACATAATCATAAAAAGAGTAGCCAGGAGCTATTGTTATTAACAATAACATTTATCACCCCTATATTTATATCATTAAATTATATTTATAATAATACTTATTGACGCCAAAACCGGTTCGGCTCAGTGGATAGAGCGTCGGCCTGCGGACTGAAAGGTCCCAGGTTCGATTCCGGTCAAGGGCATGTAACTTGGTTGCGGGCACATCCCCAGTGGGGGGTGTGCAGGAGGCAGCTGATTGATGTTTCTCTCTCATCGATGTTTCTGACTATCTATCACTCTTCCTTCCTCTCTGTAAAAAATCAATAAAATATATTTAAAAAAAATACTTATTGAGCACTTGCAATATGACAGACATAGTAGTTGTGTGTTGCGTGCATTTTGTCAGGTCCTCACAGCAGGTTGGTGTGATGCAGGTGGTGTGATAATTTCCTCCAAGCCTGAGGCTTAGGAAATAAAGCAATTTCATTCCTGTTCTTCTTCATGTATTGATTACATTTTCCCACTGTTTCTGACTCATGGTAGGTACCAGTAATGTGCATTTCCTTCCTTTTCCGCTAAGACCACACATAATATTGTGCAGTGTGGGCTCTGCACAAAAATGGATGGCAAAGCCGGCCACCAGCTTGCCACAGCTGTTGTTTTGCTGGTCCTACCTATCCCGTTTAGAGAATTCTTAGAATCTAGTTTGACTTGAGGGCTGGACCACTCCAGTATACAATCCTCAGACCTCTATTCTCTAACCTTCCAATCTGCTGATGCTTTCTCCCTAACTCTGATAGGAAGGAGGGTGGACTTAGAGGGCAAGTAGAAAAGGCAGCCCATCTGTTTTCTTCCGTTTCCCACCAAGTGCTCTGTTCCTCCTGGTCAGCAGTAAATCAGGCTTCCTGGGGATCTGGCGCCGCCTAGTGGTCATCGTCTGCAACACACGATGCTGACAAATTGATTAAAAGCCCCTTTCTCATGAAGTCTTAGGGAGATGAAATGGAGAGAAAAGACCAAAAGCTCTGTGGGAACTCAACGAGGGAGAGATCATGGCTTCTGGGGAATTGGAACTTATAATTTCAGCTATTATATTCAGCTATACTTGGATCCTGATTCTACCACATACTAATTGTGTGACCCTGGGCAAGTCACTTCACCTCTTCGAGCATGCCTTTTGATGTCCAGGAAGTGCCCAGCAAGCTTTGACTATTTTAGGTAGAAGAAACTTTGTAAGAAAAGGCAGGGGACAGGGAAAATGTTCAGAACACAGCATAGGTGACATGCTTCCTCTTCCTCACTGGGAAGAGGGTTAGTTCCATGGAGCAAGGTGGGTGGGGAGCATGAATCTCTTAACCATAGCAAAGTGAGAGGAGCTGGAACCCCTTCTTGGAACCAGTTGCTCATTCTAGGCTGAACCCCAGTCTTACGCAAGTTTGCCTACCTGGACTCTGGCCGCCCTCACACGCCTGGGCAGAAAAGCCAACCAGTCCGCTTCCTTCCCAAACTAGAGCCAAGCTCTTCCAAAATCATCTGAACTGGCCAATCCTGATCCTGGTTCCACCTGAGCCCCTGTTTGTTCCATCTGATTCTTCCCAGTTCTGAGGTAATACTGGTAAACTATGCTATTCTGGCTTCCACGAGCTATTTTCTCCTGGTTTCCTCCCACATCTCTAGCTGTTCCTTCTCATGCTCCTCTGTGGGTTTCTTTTATCTGCCCATGCTTATCATTCCAAAGGGTCCTATCCTGTCCTTGTTTTTTTACTACCCATGTTCTTCCTAACTGACTCCACTGACTTTGATTATCAGATGTTTTTCCCAGAGCTTCAAACCCACTATCCAACTGCCTCTGTGGATGGCCCACAGGCACCGCACACTTGATATGTCCAAAATGAAATTATCTGCTTGCCTCCAAAACTGTTCTTCCTGTGTTGATTACATAGACAATGGTTCCATCCTCTGCCCTATTGCATAAGCAAAAAATGTGTTTGTCAGCTTTGACTCTTCCCTGTCTCCCCCCTCTCCTCCCCCGGAAGTATTATCACCATGTTCCAGTCACTATGCCTTATATATGTTATCTAATCCACCCACCTCTCTCCATCCCGCTGTAACTCTGACACCATCCTCTTTTGCTTGGATTATTACAACTGCCTCTGAACTTGACGCTTTGCCTCAGTTTTACCCCTTGTTTGTTCCTTGTGTTCCCTTCTGGATGCTCTAAAGGAGAGCCCGTTTCTTAGCCTTTTCCACCTTCTAGGGGCTTCCCACATTTCTTGGTTCATGACCCCCTTCTTCCATTTTCAAAGTCAGAAAAGTTATATCTCTCTGACCATTCTTCCATCGTCACATCTCTCTCTGCTTCTCTCTCCTGTTTTCCTCTTCCACCTTTAAAGACCCTTGTGATTGCATTAGACCCGCTTGCATAATCCAGGATATCTCCATCTCAAAATCCCTAACTTAATTGTATTTACAAAGACCCACTTGCCATGTAATATAACAGATTCACAGGTTCAGAGGATTAGGAGATGGACATCTTTGGAGAACTATTATTCTGCCTACCACAGTCGTTTCTCTGTCCCCACCCCCAAATATTTGTGTCTGTCCTGCATGCAAAATACATTTGCTTCATTTCAAAAAGTCCCCAAAAGTCCCAGCCCATTCAAGTATTAACTAAAAGTCCAAAATATCATCTAAATCCCACCAGCTCAGCCTGGCCAGTGCGAGTGTACCCCCCACGTCCCGTGTGGTTCAGGGTTCGGGTTCTGGAGGAAGCCGCACACAAATGAAAGAGACTAGACAAGAAAATATTAATTTGGGAATTGGGGGCCAGGCAGAAGCCCAAGAGAGGTCTCTGCTTTGCTCTGGCCTTGCAATCCCTTTTATTCAGGTTTGGGATCCACCTATAGTCCTTAGGCAGGCAATTTCCAGTAACAGGCAAACTATCTTATCAGTAAGGATTTACATGAGACTAAAAGTTGGAAGTTGCTTCGGCTACCATTGTCTCAACTAAACAGTGGGTGTATGGCTTTGACCCTTGCCGGAGCCTCAAGGTTGACCAGCCTTCCAGGTTCCTTGTCCACCCCTTTCTGCTAGTGAAAGCCATGGGCAGCTTCCAACAGGCCAGTGTGGCTCAATGTTTGAGCATCAACCTACGAACCAGGAGGTCACGGTTGGATTCCCGGTCAAGGCACATGCTCAGGTTGTGGATCAATCCCCAGTAGGGGGCGTACAGGAAGCAGCCAATCAATGAGTCTCTCTCATCATTGATGTTTCTATCTCTTCCTCTCTCTTCCTCTCTGAAATCAATAAAAAATACTTTAAAAAATCTCACCAGTTCAAAAGGCCCAAATATCATCATCTGACTCATTTATATTAGGCACCAGATGAGATTTAGTATAATCTCATCGGTCCCAAGTGATTTAAAGATTAAATTGGACCAACTCCATTAGGTTTCAAGGCCTGGGGATACTAATATTCTGTGGCTCTGTCCTTGGAGTCATTTTTTTTTTCCATGAAGTATAGCACCTGTTTTCATCCTGTTGGTAGAATTTTGTGGGTCCATCCTGCAGCCTTCATTTATTTCTTTCTGCCCCTTCCTATCCAAGTGGCACTGTTTCTCCTGATATAAAATTCTCAAGAACCTTGTGGGTCTCTCATGTATGTCTCAGGGATTCACACCTTTAGATAAGAGGCTCTTTCATGATTTTTCCTAAATAAATCCATTTCTATTTTTGGTTTCTGTTGAGATAGCTAAGGGGATCTATAAGTCACACACATAATCTCTTCAAAAAGATTTTTTTCAAGAAAAACAATTTTAAATATAATAATATTGCATGCAATAAACATTAATATTTCAAGAAAATGATTTTAAATATAATGTTACATGCAATAAACATTAATATTCCAAGAAAAAAAAAGAGTTTTAATATAATACTGTTACCAAAACTGTACGAACATGGAATAATGTCACACAAGTTGTAGGAAATATTAAAAATCTGCAAATAACAGGATTATTTCTATTATGTTCTAAAATATTTTTTTCTCAAGAGAAGGAAGATGGCTGCCTACAGGAAGGCAGACTGCAAGATAGTGTGTGAGTGAGAAAAAAAGGGAGAATGTGTGGTCGCTCGGGGAGTGTTTGTTGGTGAGTTGAGGGACAGCTATACTCCAGGAGACTGTGGGGGACTGTCGGACAGGGCTCCCCTGACCGGGCAGCCCCCACTGCTGCTGGGTTCCCTCCCTGAGCGACCGGCTCAGACGCGGAGACCGTGCCATCTTGAAGGAAAAGTGGATGTTATTGGGAACCTGAAAAGCCCAGGGAATCTACAACTACGGCACCCACCAAACAGCTGCGAACGCGAGAACAAGGGTCCCCGAGTGGCACAAGCACGTGGATTCAGAGGAGCTCTACACTCCACCACGGAAAGGTCAGATTTCGCCTGGGATAGTGAGGTCTGTGGTCCCGGCAGGAGAGAGGAACAGGAGCTGGAGACCTGGGGAAGTCTGTGCCTAGAAAAATCCGTGGCTGTTGGGGCTGGCATGATCTGTGAATGTGAAAGGGGGTCCACAGAGCTGCTAATAGAAGGGAACTCTAAAAAACAACCCATTTTTGATCTGGGCACAAAAGGACAGCCTAAAAATTTTAAAAGTGTGTCGGCTGCTTAGACCCAAGGGGAAAAAAGACTGCACAGACTTGCGCGCAGCGCCGGAGTTCGCACACTTAACTCTGGCTCTTTTTTTTTTTTCCTCTTTAAATCCTTGCTTCTGATTACTAAGCCCAATACATAGGATCACCCAACTGGGGACACTCTAAGGCCGTGGTCGGCAAACTGCGGCTCGCGAGCTACATGCGGCTCTTTGGTCCCTTGAGTGTGGCTCTTCCACAAAATACCACGGCCTGGGCGAGTCTATTTTGAAGAAGTGGCATTAGAAGAAGTTTAAGTTTAAAAAAATTGGCTCTCACCCTGACTGGTTTGGCTCAGTGGATAGAGCGTTGGCCTTCGGACTGGGGGGTCCCAGGTTTGATTCTGGTCAAGAGCATGTACCTTGGTTGCAGGCACATCCCCAGTGGCGGGTGTGCAGGAGGCAGCTGATCAATGTTTCTCTCTCATCAATGTTTCTAACTCTCTATCCTCTCCCTTCCTCTCTGTAAAAAATCAATAAAATATATATTTTTTAAATTTGGCTCTCAAAAGAAATTTCAGTAGTTGTACTGTTGATATTTGGCTCTGTTGACTAATGAGTTTGCCGACCACTGCTCTAAGAAACTGCAAGGGGAAGTTGTTTTTCTGGAACCTGGGGATCAGAGCAGGGAATAACCATCAGAGAACCAGCTCTGGGGCAACCCACTCCTCCAAACCGGTATTAAGTGCCACAGGGAAAACAATATCTAAACACCAGCTAGAGAGGATCTATAGACCCAGAGATCAATCCAGACACACTGCCACCCAGGGGTTGAATCACAAATTGACTTTTGTGTAAACACAAATAAACTGCCTGCTTAAAAATCAGGACTGGCTTACAACACTGAGGAGCAGTGGAACGCAGGGAACTTCAATACTGTCCTGACAGGAAATAGGCATGCCAAACAGAATAGTAGAGGAAGTGAATGACCTTCACTACTGCACATTTTTATTTTTATTTTGTTCATCTTTTACTTAAGAAACTAATTTTTTTATATTTTTCCACACTTGATTTTACCTTTTTAATTATTACATTTTTATTTTCAGTCAGTAGGATTACTACTACTATTTCACCTTTTTTTTTTTAAAAAAAAGTGTAATTTTATTTTTTCTTTATTTTACTTTGGGATTAGTGTTCTACATTCTATTTTCATCTTTCCTTTAGCATCATTTTACTCTATCTCAACTTTACTTTTACGCCATCACTCTCTTCCTCACTTTTCCCTTGTTGTTGTCCTGTTTCTCTTACCCTATTCCTGCTTTAGATTTTCCCTATTTCTTCTTTTTACCCCCTGTTAAATTTTCACCCTACTTGTATATCTAATTTCCAATCCCCTGCTCCAAGTCCATGCACACCTCTCTCTTCTCTTTCTTCACTATCTAAAATTTTTTCTCTCTCTGTCCTTTTGTTGTTGTTTGCTTGATTGTTGATTATATTGATTTTTTATGCTTGTTTGTGAGATTGTTTTGCTTTTTCTTTTTTGTTTGTTTGTTTGTTTTTTGTTTCTGTTTTCCCTCGCCTCACTTGATATTAGTTGTTGTTTGTAGTTTGCATTCATCTCTAGGTACTTGTTGCTGGCATGTGTTGCTGGCATCATGGCAACAAACGACAATGAAAACACAGCAATCCAAAATCTATGGGACACAGCAAAAGCAGTCTTGAGAGGGAAGTTCATAGCTCTACAAGCCTACTGCAAAAAACAAGAAACAATGGTAATAAATTACCTAACCTTACAACTCAAAGAGTTAGAAAGAGAGCAACAAGAAAAGCCCAGTGTAAGCAGAAGGAAGGAAATAATAAAGATCAGAGCAGAGATAAACGACATAGAGACCAAAAAAACAATACAAAAGATCAACAAAACCAAGAGCTAGTTCTTTGAAAGGATAAACAAGATTGATGAACCTCTAGCCAGGCTCACCAAGAAGCAAAGAGAGAGGACCCAAATAAACAAAATCAGAAATGAAAGAGGAGAAATAACAACAGACCCCATAGAAATACAAAGGATTGTTAAAAAATACTATGAACAACTCTATTCCAACAAACTGGACAACATGGAGGAAATGGACATATTCCTAGAAAAATACAACCTTCCAAAACTCAATCAGGAAGAATCTAGACATCTCAACAGGCCAATAACTATGGAAGAAATTGAAGCAGTCATCAAAAAGCTTCCAGCAAACAAAAGCCCAGGGCCAGATGGCTTCACAGGGGAGTTTTACCAAACATTCAAGGAAGAACTAAAACCTATCCCCCTCAGACTATTCCAAAAAATTCAAGAGGAAGGAACGCTTCCAAGCTCATTCTATGAAGCCAGCATCATAGAATGATACCCAAACCAGATAAAGACAACACAATGAAAGAGAATTACAGGCCAATATCCCTCATGAACATAGATGCCAAAATCCTCAACAAAATTCTAGCAAATCTGATCCAGCAGTACATCAGAAAAATCATACACCATGACCAAGTAAGATTTATCCCAGGGATGCAAGGATGGTACAATATCTGCAAATCAATAAACGTGATACATCGCATAAACAAATTGAGAGATAAAAATCACATATTCATATCAATTGATGCAGAAAAAGCATTTGACAAAATCCAACACCCTTTCTTTTTTAAAAAAATATATTTTATTGATTTTTCACAGAGAGGAAGGGAGAGGAAAAGAGAGCTAGAAACATTGATAAGAGAGAAACATCAATCAGCTGCCTCCTGTACACCCCCCATTGGGGATGTGCCTGCAACCAAGGTACATGCCCTTGACCAGAATCAAACCCGGGACCCCTGAGTCCGCAGGCAGATGCTCTATCCACTGAGCCAAACCGGTCAGGGCAAACACCCTTTCTTGATAAAAACTCTCAGCAAGGTGGGAATAGAAGGATCATATCTCAACATAATAAAAGCCATATATGATAAACCCACAGCCAACATCATAATCAATGGGCAAAAACTAAAACCATTTCCCCTAAGAACAGGAATAAGACAGGGATGCCCACTCTCACCACTCCTGTTCGGCATAGTACTGGAAGTATTAGCCATTGCAATTAGACAAGAAGAAGAAATAAAAGGCATCCAAATTGGTAAAGAAAAAGTAAAGCTGTCCTTATTTGCAGATGACATGATATTGTACATAAAAAACCTTAAAGACTCCATCAAAAACTATTATACTTAATAAATGAATTCAGCAATGTAGCAGGATACAAAATTAACACCAAGAAATCTATGGCATTTCTATACACCAATAGTGAACATACAGAAAGAGACTAAAAAAGCAATCCCATTTACCATCACACCAAAAAAATTAAGATACCTAGGAATAAACTTAACTAAGGAGGTAAAAGACCTATACGTGGAAAACTACAGGACACTGAAAAAAGAGATAGAGGAAGACATAAACAGATGGAAGAACATACCATGTTCATGGATTGGTAGAATCAACATCATTAAAATGTCCACACTACCCAAAGCAATCTATAGATTCAATGCACTCCCCATTAAAATACTAATGGAATATTTCACAGACCTAGAAAGAACTCTCCAAAAATTCATCCAGAATAAAAAAAAGACCCCGAATAGCCACAGCAATCCTGAGAAAGAAGAACAAAGTAGGTGGGGTCTCAATACCAGATTTCAGGCTGTATTTCAAGGCCACTGTTCTCAAAACAGCCTGGTACTGGCACAAGAACAGACATATAGTCCAATGGAATAGAATAGAGAACCCAGATATTGACCCAAACCACTATGCTCAATTAATATTTGACAAAGGAGGCATGAACATACAATGGAGTCAAGACAGTCTCTTCAATAAATGGTGTTGGGAAAATTGGACAGATACATGCAAAAAAAATGAAACTAGATCACCAACTTACACCATACACAAAAATAAACTGAAAATGGATCAAGGACTTAAACATAAGTTGGGAAACCATAAAAATACTAGAGGAATCCACAGGCAGAGAAATCTCAGACATATGCCGAAGCAATTTCTTCACCGATACAGCTCCTAGGGCAATGGAAGCTAAAGAGAAAATAAACAAATGGGACTACATCAAAATAAAAAGCTTTTGCACAGCAAAAGAAACCATCAACAAAACGACAAGAAAGCCCACTGTATGGAAGAACATATTTGCAAATGTTATCACTGATAAAGGTTTAATCTCCAACATCTACAGGCAACTTATACAACTTAATAAAAGGAAGATAAATGATCCAATAAAAAAATGGGCAACGGATCTAAATAGGATCTTTTCGAAAGAAGACAGAAGGAAGGCCAAGAGACATATGAAAACATGCTCAAAGTCACTAATTATCCGAGAGATGCAAATCAAAACGACAATGCGGTATCATCTCACACCTGTCAGAATGGCTATCATCAACAAATCAACAAACAAGTGCTGGCGAGGATGCGGAGTAAAAGGAACCCTCGTGCACTGCTGGTGGGAATGCAGACTGGTGCAGCCACTGTGGAAAACAGTATGGAGTTTCCTCAAAAAACTAAAAATGGAACTCCCATTTGACCCAGTAATCCCACTTCTAGGAATATATCCCAAGAAACTAGAAACACCAATCAGAAAGGATATATGCACCCCTATGTTCATAGCAGCACAATTCACCATAGCTAAGAATTGGAAACAGCCTAAGTGCCCATCAGCAGATGAATGGATTAGAAAACTATGGTACTTCTACTCAATGGAATACTACGCTGCTATAAAAAAGAAGGAATTCCTACCATTTGCAGCAACATGGATGGACCTGGAGAGCATAATGTTAAGTGAAATAAGCCAGGCAATGAAAGAAAAATACCACATGATCTCATTCATTTATGGAAAATAAAGAACATTATAACCTGATGAACAAAAAGATAGATACAGAGGCAGTAAAGCACTGAACAGACTGTCAAATTACAGCGAGAAGGCTGAGGAGTGTTGGGGAGGGGGGAAAGAGATCAAGTAAAGGACTTGTATGCATGCATATAAGCACAACCAATGGACACAAGACACTGGGGTGGTGGGATGAGGGCATGCGACAGGGGCTAGGGGAGGCTGGGGGAAGGTCATTGGGGGGGTGGGAAAGGAGATATATACTACTATACGTAATACTTTAAACAATAAAAAAAGTTAAAAAAATAAAATAAAATATTTTTTCTCTGACTCTATTTTTGTTCATCAGTTTATGTTGTTCATTATATTCCACAAATGAGTGAGATCATGTGATATTTATCTTTCTCCGACTGGCTTATTTCACTTAGCATAATGCTCTCTAGGTACATCCATGCTGTTGCAAATGGTAAGAGTTCCTTCTTTTTTTTTTTAATTCTTTATTGTTTGAAGTGTTACATACTTCTCCTTTTTCCCCCTTTGACCTCTCCCCAGCCGCCCCCACCCCCCAGCACATGCCCTCACCCCACCCCTCTGTCTGTGTCATTCGTTATGCTCATATGCATGCATACAAGTCCTTTGGTTGATCTCTTACCCCCTCACCCCCCGCCTTCCCTCATAGGTTGGACAGTCTGTTCAATGGTTCTATCACTCTGGTTCTATTTTTGTTCATCAGTTTATGTTGTTCCTTATATTCCACAAATGAGTGAGATAATGTGATATTTATCTTTCTTTGACTGGCTTATTTCACTTAGCATAATGCTCTCCAGTTCCATCCATGCTGTTGCAAATGGTAAGAATCTCTTCTTTTTTATAGCAGCGTAGTATTCCATTGTGTACTAGTAGAAGATGTACTAGTTTTCTAATCCATTCATCTGCTGATGGGCACTTAGGCTGTTTCCAAATCTTAGCTATTGTAAATTGTGCTGCTATGAACATATGGGTGCATATATCCTTTCTGATTGGTGTTTCTGATTTCTTGGGCTATATTCCTAGAAGTGGGATTACTGGGTCAAATGGGAGTTCCATTTTTAATTTTTTGAGGAAACTCCATACAGTTTTCAAGTGTGAGATGGTACCCATCGTCGTTTTAATTTGCATCTCTCAGATGATTAGTGACTCTGAGCATGTTTTCATATGTCTCTTGGCCTTCTGTATGTCCACTTTCGAAAAGTGTCTATTTAGGTCCTTTGCCCATTTTTTTTATTGGATTGTTTATCTTCCTTTTGTTAAGTTGTACGAGTTCCCTACAAACTTTGGAGATTAAATAGTTATCGAATGTAACTTTGGCAAATATGTTCTCCCATGCCGTGGGCTCTCTTGTTTTGTTGATGATTTATTTTGCAGTGCCGAAGCTTTTTATTTTGATGCAGTCCCATTTGTTTATTTTCTCCTTAGTTTCCATTGTCCTGGGAGATGTGTTGGTAAAGATATTGCTACGAGATATGTCAATATTTTGCTGCCTATGGATTCTTCTAAGATTTTTATAGTTTCCTGTCTTATGTTTAAGTCTTTTATCCATTTTAGATTATTTTTGTGTATGGTGTAAGGTGGTGGTCTAGTTTCATTTTTTTACATGTATCTGTACAATATTTCCAATACCATCTATTGAAGAGACTATCTTGACTCTATTGTATGCTCTTGCCTCCTTTGTCAAATATTAATTGAGCATAATAGGGTGGGTCGATATCTGGGTTCTCTCTGACAATGAATCTTTTCATTGTAATATCATTAGCAACCTAGGTAGGCTGAGAATTCCCCAAATCATTAAGTCCTCGTTCATTCTTAAAATATATTCTAGTACATATTTTTATTGATTTTAGAGAGGAAGGGAGAGAGAGAGAGAGATAGAAACATCAATGATGAGAGAGAATTATTGATTGGCTGCCTCCTGCATGCCCACCCCACAATCTATGTATATGCCCTGACCAGGACTCTGACCATGACCTCCTAGTTCATAGGTCTTCACTCAGCCACTGAGCCACACCAGCTGGGCGACATGTTTTCTTTACCATATGCTCCTCTCTTCCTCTGAGTCCTCACAGGCAGTTATTAACATCCACATATCTACTAACAAGTCTGTTGAAGGTGATTGAGGCTGGCGATCATGTCACCCTGGTAGAATTCGGAAATCCAGGTCAAGCTGCCACTGCCTACTGCTCTCTGAATAGCAAACTCAGGGTAACTGAGGCCTGGGCGATGGTTCCCCTTCCCAGTGGAACCCTCCTGGGTTTTGGCACCAAATGTTAGGGTCGCCGATGGAGGAATGCATGAGGCCAAAAGGAGTAAAGAATTATAAACTTGCCCTGGCTGGTTTGGCTCAGTGAATAGAACATAGGCCTTTGGACTGAAGGGTCCCAGGTTTGATTCCGGTCAAGGGCACATGCTTGGGTTGCAGGCTTGATTCCCAGTAGGGGGCTTGCAGGAGGCAGCCGAATCAATGATTCTCTCTCATCATTGATGTTTCTATCTCTCTCCCTCTCCCTTCCTCTCTGAAATCAATAAAACTGTATTTTAAAAAAAGAATTATAAACTTATTTTTAACCTCTGCTAGCAGAAGGGCTGAGACCAAAATGGCATCAGGGCCGAAACCGGTTTGGCTCAGTGGATAGAGCGTCAGCCTGCGGACTGAAGGGTCCCGGGTTCGATTCCGGTCAAGGGCATGTACCTTGGTTGCGGGCACATCCCCAGTGGGGGGTGTGCAGGAGGCAGCTGATGGATGTTTCTCTCTCATCGATGTTTCTAGCTCTCTATCCCTCTCCTTTCCTCTCTGTAAAATATCAATAAAATATATTAAAAAAAAAAAGAATGCTTCAAAATGGCATCAGGGAGGCAGCGATACTTACGTCTCTTGTAAAGGTCAGTCAGAGTAACTGGTCAGATCAGGTACAGGTGGGGGCCAGGTATAGGCAGTCCACTAGAAACTGGATGAGGCAGTTTACTGGGAACTGAAGGCTGTTAATCATGAGACCTATAATGAGAATAATAGGAAAATCGCCGGGAGGGGCTCCAGGCAGGGCATAATGGAGTGCAAGAATGTATCTAACAATGATATGAGGACTATATTATGATAATTCATGTAAAGAGATTAGCATAGTGCCTGGCACAAAGTAAGTGCTCAGTAAATGTTCATTGCTGTGTATGAATGATAAACTCAACCACATAAAGGTTTAAGAGAAATCTGGCTCTGCCCAAAGACAACAAGCTTGTGGGGGGAGGAGGGTCGGGGAAACGTTGGTAGCAGCTCAGTTGCCGAATTCACATTACTTTCCTGGGGGGTAGGGTCGCGGTGGGAAAGGGAATGGGAGGGGCAGAGTATGTGCCTTTAAGATGAGATAAATGGGGACCAGGAAACTTATAAAATCAATCAATCTGAACCAGGCCCGGTAACTCTGTGGGTTAGAGAGTCATTCAGATACGCCAAGGTTGCGGTCCGATCCCCAGTCAGGGCACATCCATGAACGCCTAGATAAGTGGAACTAGGTTCTAAAAATTATGAACCAGCCCTAACCGGTTTGGCTCAGTGGATAGAGCATCGGCCTGTGGACTCAAGGGTCCCAGATTCGATTCCGGTCAAGGGCATGTACCTTGGTTGCAGGCACATACCCAGTAGGGGGTGTGCAGGAGGCAGCTGATCGATGTTTCTCTCTCATTGATGTTTCTAACTCTCTATCCCTCTCCCTTCCTCTCTGTAAAAAATCAATAAAATATATATTTTTAAAAATAAAAATGGTGAGCTGCAGAGTGAAGGATCCCCACAGCATCCACTGCACCAGCCTTCAATATCTGGTGGAGGAGATCATTCAGACTCGAATCTACGAGTCCAAGTATTGGAAAGAGGAGTGCTTTGGACTGATGGCTGAACTTGCAGATGATAAAGCCATGGAGTTAAAGTTTGTGGGTGGCATGTATGGTGGCAACATAAAGCCAACTCCCTTTCTGTGTTTGACCTTGAAGTTGCTGCAGGTTCAACCGGAGAAGGTTATCATTGTTGAGTTTATGAAAAATGAAGACCTCAAGTACATTCTCATGTTGGGAGCACTTTACATGAGGCTGGCAGGCACTGCAATTGATTGTTACGAGTTCATGGAGCCTCTGAACAACAGCTATAGAAAAATTAAGAGCCAGAACCGAAATGGGGATTTTGAGCTGATGCACGTAGATGAATTCATTGATGAACTACTGCACTGTGAGAGAGTCTATGACATCATTCTGCCCCGGCTACAGAAACGCTATGTGCTAGAGAAAGCTGATCAATTGAAGGCTCGGGTTGGCGCTCTAGGAGCGGACATGGATGATGTCCAGTCCAGTGAAGAGGATGAGAAGTTGCAGAGGGTAGTACCATCACCTGATCACCGCTGGAGAAGCTTCGGAGGCTAGGCCTGTTGCCCCTACAGCCCTACAGGAGAAGTAGGAGCGGGTCTCCCAAGAGGAGGAGCCCTTTCCCTCGACTCCCGCCGGGAGAGGCATCAGGGCAGGAGTCCAAGACCTCATACATCTCCTTAGTTACAGACACGGGGGCCACTCAAAATCTCCAAAAACATCTAAGAAGAACCACAAGAAGAGCCAGAGGAAAGGCATAATGAACTCAGATTGGGTTTAGTCCAAATGGCCTGCAGATATGAAGTCACCTCTCTATGTGAAAAGATTAAGATCTACTCCCGAGGCAGCTATGAGAATATTTTAGGGTTTTTTAAAAAATATATTTTTATTGATTTCAGAGAGGAAGAGAGAGATAGAAACATCAATGGTGAGAGAGAATCATTGATTGGCTGCTGCACACTGGGGATCGAGCCCGCAACCTGGGCATGTACCCTGACTGGGAATCAAACCGTGCCCTCCCGGTTCATAGGTCGAAGCTTAACCACTGAACCGTGCGGGCTAGACAAGGGGTGATTTTTTATTTTTGACATAAAGAATCTCCACTTTTTTTTTTTAATATATTTTATTGATTTTTTACAGAGAGGAAGGAAGAGGGATAGAGAGTTAGAAACATCGATGAGAGAGAAACCTCGATCGGCTGCCTCTTGCACACTCCCTACTGGGGATGTGCCCGCAACCAAGTTACGTGCCCTTGACCGGAATCGAACCTGGGACCCTTCAGTCTGCAGGCCGACGCTCTATCCACTGAGCCAAACCGGTTTTGGCTCCACTTTTTTTTTTTCTTATTAAATGAAAGAGGTTCTGGGGGGAAAAAAAAAAGTTGATTGCTGTTTCTCTTTACTTTCAAAGGGAGTCTTTCTGCCTGGCTCCATTCATTCCCTTCCAAGGGCATGCTGAGGGCGTGTCCACTCCTCCCTCCGCCCCACCCAAGCTCCGCCCCTCACTTCTGCCCGGATTGGTTCTTGAGAGGCGGAGCCCAGGAAAGAGCCCAGTACCAAGTGGTGGGGGCGTGGCGCATGCGCGTGTTGGGAAGGGTGGAAGTGAAGAGGAAGATCTGCCGGAAGTAGACGGCAGAGGTGGTGGCGGAGCGGCCGGCAGCTGCATGGGAAACGGGGGCCCAGGACACTTGGCTCGCAGACAGTCAGGCCAGGCAGTCGTTTCTGTGCCTCGCACCCGAAAGGCTTGAGAGCCTCTTTTGAATGGGCCGAGGGCCCCTGGTCCGGCAGCTTTCCCTGCCTTCCCTAAGCCCGCCAGGGGGCGCAGCGCTGAGGGGCTGCAGAGTGGGGGGCGGGCGCGGCTGACGCGAGGAGGGGCGCGGGGCGGAGGAGAGTCCTGCCCCGCTCAGGAAGTGCCCCTGGGCGAGGAACTGGGAGTCCTCACCTCCTGACCGAGGCAAAGGTTTCTGGGGGTGAGGAGGGCGCATCGCCCTCTGCCCCCGCCGGCACCCTGGCCATGACGGGCAAGTCAGTGAAGGACGTGGATCGGTACCAGGCGGTCCTGGCCAACCTGCTGCTGGAGGAGGATAACAAGTTTTGTGCGGACTGCCAGTCTAAAGGTAGCGTAACTCCCCCACCCCCCGCCCCCGGCGGGCGGGAGGTCCTCCAGCTTCCGCGCCGCGCCTGGGAGATGGTTGTGTGGGGAGGGGGTTTCTGGAGCTTAGGCCGTCCAAATCATCCTGAATGGTAACCTCGTGCTACTCTTGCTGCTGAGCCTGGTAGGTGTTCTGCAGCACCGGGATTGGTGTGGAGAGAGGTTGCGAGGGTGAGTGTGCGTGTGTTTGGGGGGGGGGGGGTGATAATGGGGGTGGTGGAGTGGCGTGGTGTGTGCGGGTGAGTGTGCCTGTATTTCAGGGCTTTGAATGAGTTCTGGGCTGTCATTCCAGAGGCAGCCCAGAGCTACAGCCTTCCACTTGCCAAGCTGGGGGTGAACTGCAGTTTGTGTGACTATGACAGAGAGCAGAGAGGGGAAGAGAAAGGGGGAGGGAGGGAGAGAGACGAGAAAAGTGAGGTGATGATGGGGAGGAAAAGTGCTTAAATGATTTTTTAAAGGTGATGATTGTTGCTGCCGGCCATTTGGTTAGCAGTTCTGTCATTTTACCGACTTGCTGAGATCTGACAGTGCTTAGGTGGCTTTCTTCCTGGATATGTGCACTGGGAAACTGCTTTATGCAGTGACACAGTGCGGATTTCTAGACAGCCTAGCCCTGGCTCTGGAGTGCGTTTGAGGCCTAATGTGTATGTGGTGGCAGAAGCTAGCGGATTGTGGCCTTAGTGTAGGATCCGTATAATCACTGGAGAGAAGGAAGCAAGGGATGCATTGAATTTGTTGCTTCCATGGTGATTACCCTTCTAAAGGTGAAATATGATCATTATAAATTGGCAGAGCCATTTAGTCTTTGTTTTCTGTGTCCTCAAAGATTCCTGGTTTGATCCAATTAAAAATCAGTATGATAGAAAGCATGGTTACTAGTGAAATGTTTGCACTTGAAATTTACAGATACAAGTGTCTATACATATTTTGTTTCCTTGTTATCTTTCTGAATTATTTGGAATATAATTAGAGGAGTTGGGAAATTTTTTTTCTTTGGTTGGGGAGAAATAGAGTTATATTTTGGGAACTATTGTTAATTTACTTCTGTTCATCGTGCAGTGGATTTGCCATATAACATATTGGGCATATAGTATATAAGAAATATTCAAATGTATTTGTATTTATCAATATTGACAAGGGAAGTATATGCATAATTGATGCTTTCACTAATTACCTTTTGTTTTATTTTATTTATTTTAAAATATATTTTTATTGATTTCAGAGAGGAAGAGAGAGGGAGAGAGAGATAGAAACATCAATGATAAGAGAGAAACACTGATTGGCTGCCTCCTGCACACTACCCGATGGGGATCTAGCCACAACCCAAGTATGTGCCTTGACCCCTGACCGGCAATCCAACTGTGACCTCCTGAACCACGCCAGCCGGGCTAATTACCTTTTATTTTAGAAAAATAAGGTTATGTGAGAACAGGGAGATGATACATTGATACTACTAGACACCTACTAGTAGTAATATATTTTAGTGCCCTCTACCAATAGATAAATGTGTCATTAGGAAAGCAGGTCCCCAGACTTCTTTTCTGAATTTTTGCATTAGCAAGAATTCATTTTCAAAAGTACTTTAGCATCAGTTTATGTTGAGTAGGTTAATTTCTTAAAGTTGACTCTTGCTAGATTTTGTCCTAAATCTATTAGAAGATTCTGTTTAAAATTTGGGAGTGTATCTCTTGATTTTACTCAAATTCCCCTATATCCTTGGTTGACAGATCTTGAGTCACAGTGAAGCAACCCAGTGGAGTGAGCCTGCTACATTTGGGGAGTCAGATGCCATTGATGATTAGTAATGCCCCCACCCCCATTTGTCATACTACTCTTTTTTTTAAAAGACATTTTTATAAACAGTTATTTATTGAAGTTTTAAAAAAATTTATCTTTTTTGTTGAAAGTATTACAGATGTCCCCCTTTTTTCCCTATTGACTCCCCACTTCCCCATCATACCACTCTTACTCTTACTCATATTCCAATAAAATAGAGCATATGGAAGAAAGAGGTTGACTCATCACTTCTCCAAATTTTCCATTGCTCTTTATCAGTAGCATTAACTGGGGATCAGGTAATGAAATTCTTAATGAGTACTAGTAAATTCTTAATGAGAATTAGTAAATGATGGCTTGTAAACCTTATTAACTGGTGTTGATGGTAGAATCCAGGTTCCTGAAACAATTTCTTTTCACAAGTTAGTTTAACAATTTGGCTTGGGGGCTTCAGTGACGTGGCCATTATATTAAAATTGAGATGACAAGATATCAGCCATCTTTCAATTCAGTTAAATAAGACATTTGTTTATGGTCAGGCCTCACTTTGCTCAGTTTATGAATTATCTAAACCCTCCACTATTTCAGCCCCTCACTCATTTTTCTCTTCCTTTTTCCTGGTTTTGGTTGTCATAATGATCATGTGAACAACTGTCAGATGGTGGAAAGAAGAGGCATTTGCAATCAATAGGTTATGTTTCCTGTTAGCTGTGGTAAAAAATACACTTAGTGGGAAGAGGAATTTAAAAACTGTTGGCTAAAATGAGACTTGGATGTGAGCTTATCTCTGTGTCTCATGTCCTTTCTTACTTAGAAAATTGAGAGCTAACTGGGCCCTCAAAGATTTATGGTTTGATCCAATTAAAAATCAGTGAGTGATTGCTAATCCATTCATATTAAATTAGATGATGTAGCCCTGGACTGCAGACCTGTGAGCAGGTATTTTTGCAATGTCCAAAAATAATAACTCTTTGGCAATGAATCTCCTTTTTAAAACCTTATACTTATTTAAGAATGTTATTATCTTTAGATACATAATTTAAACATTAGAGTAGAGAACAAGAATGTGTTCTCTTTATGTAGTACACGTTTTTTGTTAGTCCTGGGTTTTTTTAAATTTCTTGAGCACAAGACTCACCAGTTTCTGGTACCTCCAAGGCACAGTGACTCCTGTGTGTGAAAGGAAGCTGATTTGGCACTCCTTAAAAAAAAAGTACTGTGTGCCCTAGCCGGTTTGGCTCAGTGGATAGAGTGTCCGCCTGCAGACTCAAGGGTCCCGGGTTCGATTCCGGTCAAGGGCATGTACCTGGGTTGCGGGCACATCCCCAGTAGGGGGCGTGCAGGAGGCAGGTGATCAATGTCTCTCTCATCGATGTTTCTAACTTTCTATCCCTCTGTCTTCCTCTCTGTGGAAAATCAATAAAATATATTTTAAAAAAAATACTGTGACTCGCTGTAGGCCCAAAGATGTGGTTTCCTCACCATCCCAAATCTTCAAGTTATTGTGACCTTTAGGTTAAGTTTTTTGGATTGACCTAAGCAGTAGTGGTAGAACAGAGGACAAACATACTGAAAATTCTAGGTATGTCAATGGTAACTCTACCTAGTTAAGGCTGGGCCCTATTTTTGCATAGACCCTTGGTGGGGTCTTACTGGTCCAAGGTGTAGTCTTTAGCTCTGCAGTTCCATGTTTTATCAGTGTGCCTGAAATAACTCTTTATTGACCTCTTCAGAAACTGGTTTAAATTAGACACTATCTTATTTACCATGAAAGGATCTACCTTTCTGATGACCTGAATACTTGTGTCGCTCTTGGGACACTCCTTTCTCAATATCAAGGCTCGTAAAAAATTGAGAGCTGTATAATGAGCGGAGAATTAAACAGAAAGAAATTTGATGGTCTTGAGGAATATTTACTTCAGACTTTGAAACACCACATGGAATTCTGGAGTCTGACAGGAACTTTGTAATATTTTTTACTTTTCTCTTCTGCTGCATCCTATCTCTGAAATGTTTCACCTTGAATCATCTAACCATTGCATCTGGTTCAATTCCCATTATATATTCTTAAATTTAAATTTACCTTTTGAAAAAGGTAGCACTTGCATGTGGTTCAAAATTCAAAAGGTTTAAAAGGGAATGTGTACAGTGAAAAGTTGTGTTCCTGTCCCTGATTTCCTTAGTCACCATTTTCGTTCCTGGGAGTAACCACTATTGGTAATTTCTTATGTGACTTTTAAGATACAATCTATGCATAGACAACTACATTTAAATATATTCCTAAACAGTGCTTTTGTGCAAAAAGTAGGTGTTACCCCCACTTAATGGCAGCTTGCATTTTTCTTTTAAATTATTTTTAAATGTATTTTTATTGATTGATTTTAAAGAGAGAGAGGAAGGCAGCAAGAGAGAGAGAAACATCGAATTGTTGTTCTGCTTATTTATGCATTCACTGGTTGATTCTTATATGTGCTGTAATGTAGAATCGGACCTGCAACCTTGGCATATTTGGCCCATGCTCTAACCAACTGAGCTACCTAGCCAGGACTGCACACTTGCATTTTTCAGTCAATAGTATAACATGGGGAACATGAAGGTTCACAATATTGAGGGGCTTCCTCATTCTTTCAAGGTATTTTCTAAGTCTGTACCTAGATTATCTTGCTTAAGTGATTTGGAAACCTCTGATCTCATTAAAGGCACCTTAGAAAGTGTCTTAGGCCCATCCATAGCACATAGCTCACCTTACAGGTGCAAAGAAGCAGAGCAGAGGAAGGGGCTGTAGCTTGATGTTGAAATATCCAGTTAAACTCCTTTACTTATTTTAGCTTTGGGACCTTCATTATGCCACCTAACATTCTCAGTTTAATTTTCCTCCTTTGAAAACTAAAGTGCTGAGTAAATAAAAGTGTTACACAGATGTAAGCATTATTTATTACCATTGCTGTTCTTATTTGTTTTATCTTGATTTTATTAATTTCCCATTCTGATGTTATTCCCTTAAATACTCTAGTTCCTGGAAGCCACAATGAGAATGACTCACACAATAATTCCCTAGTCTTTAAGCCAAAACCATTTCCTATATATGGGAGTGCTGGCTTTTTTTTTTTTTTTTTTTTTTTTTTAGGAATTCGCAGTCAGTTTTATTTGGCTTAGGCCCGAAGTCCATGAGTCTTGAGGACCTCTGTGTATCTGTCAGTTTTCTTCTCCACGTTCTTTTCTGCCTGCTTCCAAAGCCCCCTGAGCTGCTTTTTCCTCTGGTAATGGACCTTGGCCTCTCCTTCCTCTTCTGCAGAGTGGCTGTGACTGCCTGGTACTTCCAGCCAACCTCATGAGCCAGGCGCCCTAGGTAGGCAGACTTCCATGTAGGCTTCAGATGTACAACCTTGAGGGCTGCAGCACCATTTGCTTTCTTCTTGTCACAGGGTAGCAGGATCCCATCAAACACCTTGAGGCCTGGCCTTGCTTGGTGTTGTGGGGCAGTGTTTCTTGCTGGGTCGCCAAAAGATGCCGCTGGGGGCTAGGAAGTGGTAAGAACCGCAGGATGGGTTGGTGTTTATTCGCTGGTAGAGGAAGGCCAGGTACTTCAACTTGTTTCTGTAGAAATTGCCAGAAATGTTGATACCCTCACAGTGCACAACCACCATCTTCTGGCCCAGCAATATCTGCTCGGTCACGATAGCTGCCAGGCGACCCAGAAGAAGGCCTTGGCCATGGAGCAACAGGACCTGCCCAACGCCATCTTCAGCAGCCACTGGGAAAGAAGTGGGGGTTCTGGCATTTTTGTAAATGTACTCTATTGGGACCCTTGAGGATGGTCTCTGGATGTTTCCTGACTCTTCAAACTTGATTGAAAAATTACACCAGGGAATCTTTGCATTAACTTCTCTAATAGTAGTACTAAATTTTAACTCCAGTAAATTAATCTCTAGTTTTGCTTTACATTTGTTTCTGTTGATAGCTAAACCATTGCTTGTTACTAAACATCATTACTTAGAACATGAACTTTCCCATAAATTTTTAATTATTTTAGCTGTATCTATGGCACCTTTTGAAAGGTTAAAAAATTCCATCAGATCCAACAGCTTTCTCCAACGAAGATCAAATAACTTTTTGGGTTTTTACAGCTAATGCACCTGAATTCTGACAGCTGTGGTTAGCTTGACACCGTTTTACTGAAAGTAAGTTGTCCAATTCCCAATTAGAATGTCTTTTAATATCAACTTGTTTAACCTGTTCCCTGGGAGATACTTCCCTATCTGTTCTCCTTGTACTTGAAATATCCCGTGGCAGTAGGACAGAGATTACAATATGCCATAACTTTTAGTGGGAACTCTTTGCAAGCTTGCAATCCCACACTACATGTATTCATTCAGACAATATTGCTTGCACACTTTGTGTCAGACACTGTACCAGGATATGTAGATTAAAAACTAGGGCTCGAGGACTCTGAAGTCTAATGGGAAAGCAGATGTGTAAACACATAAATGATGCAATGCTGTCATTAGCGTTATGGTATTGTGTGCAGGGAGAAATGAAAGCATTGAAGAAAGCAAACAAGTCGGCCTCAGGAAGTTGTGGCTTCAAAGAGACATGTAGGTTGTATCTTGAATGATGAGCATGACTTTTCCAGGTGAATTTAGGGGACTTTGCATTATGGGCAGAAGAAACAATGTGCAAAGGCTGCCGGATGTATCACGTGTATGTGTGTGTGAGGAGAATCTTTAGGGTATCTTACCTACATGTTGGGGAGTGGCAAGGGACTTTACTGTGTGGGACTGAGATTATGAATATGCTTTAGACTCCCATAGTACTGGAAGTCTGCCTGCTACTCAGATGGAAGTATAAGTATTACAGATATGAAATATTTTCTGATTACTGAGTAATAAGAAAGGTCTGAGTACTATGCCCACAGATCTCCATGGAAGCGCACCTTCCAGAATACATTAAATTATCTTAGAAAAGTCTAGTGAAATGGCAGCAGTAAGTGTTATGTCATTTCTGGAGTTGATGACATTGGTTTTTGAGTCTGGGCATGCTTTTATACTTAGTCTAAGAGTACTGAATATCTGATGTGTGCTTGTGGTTATTCAGGGCTTAGGAAGTGTAAACAGGTAGTGCAGCCTGATCTCAGTACACTTTTCAGCAAATCTATTGCTTTCAAATAAATCAGAAAATTACTTTCTTTCTGCATTTTTCATCTGATGTCATTGTGGTATGTAGGTGGCAGCTTTCTTGGGCACGGTTGTCTATATAACATGAGTCATTGTCTGTTTCTGTTCTTCTGCCTGAAAATTTCATCTTGGGAATAATGTCATGCGATTGGTGACTGCAACACTTTACTCATTATGTACATTGCAGCTGGCTTTGTATGTTATGTTGACAGTATTTACCTGTGCCATAGACAAGGATAAAGTGACTTCTTAAATAGACAAACTCAATTCCTCCAAATGATATCCCCTGTGAAAAAGATGCCAAGCAGAAATCTGCATAAAACACATTTATGTTTTACATTCTAAGCATACTGTGCCTAACTTTTATTATTGTGTCTGCTTAAATCCTTATCACAGTTGTACTTCTGTTTGAGCACAAGTGGCCAGTTTAAGTAGATAACTAACTTTGAAGAAGTTCTGTATTGGCCTCTGGAATGTGACAGTTCAGCATACCACATTGAAAAGGTAGGAACCACGTCTGTGTAGAGTAGAACACCTTAAAGTGAATTCATTTTTGCCAAATTCCTCTATTGTTAAAGACATATTCCATATTGGTTAGTTTTTTAAAACTGTATTTGCCATGGTTGACATGTCCACTAGAATGTAAGCTCTGTGAGGGCAGGGGTGTTGTGCCTGTTTTTTTTTTTGTTTTTTTTTTAATATATTTTATTGATATTTCGCAGAGAGGAAGGGAGAGGGATAGAAAGCTAGAAACATCGATGAGAGAGAAACATCGATCAGCTGCCTCCTGCACACCTCCCACTGGGGATGTGCCCGCAACCAAGGTACATGCCCTTGCCGGAATCGAACCCGGGACCTTTCAGTCCGCAGGCCGACGCTCTATCCACTGAGCCAAACCGGTTTCGGCTGTGCCTGTTTTGTTCACTGTAGTATTCCCAGCACCTAGAACAGTGCTTGGCACAGATCAGGCTCTTAGTAAATACTTGTTTGAATGAATGAATTGATTTTTGTCATTCATAAATCCGTTGTTTCTTACTAGAAGACATCTTTTACAAGTTATCTGAAAGTTTAATTTTTAGAGAAGTAAGTTTTTGTTGTTGTTTGTTAATCCTCACCTGAGGATATTTTTCCATTGACTTTTAGAGAGAGTGGAGGGGTAGGGGACAGACAGAAACATCGATGTGAGAGAGACACCTAGATTGGTTGCCTCCTGCACACCCCCTACTGGGGATCAAGGCTGCAACCAAGGTACGTGCCCTTGACCCGAATCTAACCGGGACCCTTCAGTCCGAGGGCCTACACTCTATCCACTGAGTCAAACCAGCGAGAGCAGGGAAGCTAAGTTTAAAAATATTTTTTAAAGTCAGGGATCCATTAGGGCAGTGGTCGGCAAACTCATTAGTCAACAGAGCCAAATATCAACAGTACAACGATTGAAATTTCTTTTGAGAGCCAAATTTTTTAAACTTAAACTTCTTCTAACGCCACTTCTTCAAAATAGACTCGCCCAGGCCGTGGTATTTTGTGTAAGAGCCACACTCAAGGGGCCAAAGAGCTGCATGTGGCTTGCGAGCCGCAGTTTGCCGACCACTGCATTAGGGAAATAGAAACCGCTGTAGGTAGTACAAGCAGAGGGAATTTAATATATGGAATAAGTTATACAGGTGATATAAGAGCTGAGAAGGTAAACAGGCTGGTGAGGCAACCCAGAGATTAGCAACCTGGGAGCTACTATACCCCTAAGGAAATTAGAAGGTGCTGGTGTCACCAAAGGCCGAAGCCTGAGCCATCTGGTGTGAGCTAGAAGCATGGAAAGAAGCGCTGTCTGGTGGCAACTGGAACTCAAACCAAGTAAGAGAGAGGGCATTACCCTGGCTTCCCCTGTCCTATTTCTTATCCTTATCAGTACCAACCATTGATGGAACTTACCCAGAAATCAGTTGGCAAGGGAGATGTAGTTCCCTGTGATAGAGTGGAGCAAGGGTAGGATCTGAATGGCAACAGGAAAAAGCACTTAAAAAAAACCTCCAAGATATAGTATTCTTTCTCCTTATAAGTAAATAGTTGCGTTATTTTGGACAAGAGATAAGAAGGGTTTTCAAGCAGGTACAACTTTGTGTGCTTCTAAAGGTTCTTAACTATTGCTGAAACTGAAACAATAATTGGTATCAGGAAGTAATATAACAACTCAGTCATTGCTCATACAAATAGGATGCGTGACTAGGAAAATTGGCTCCGGTTGAATCCGATTTGACTGTTGGTCGCTTCCAGGAGTGATTTATCATTTGGTTACAAAGAAAATAAGTTCCCACCCTGTCTATTCTGGGAATCCTTAAGCAGGATGTGTATACATTGAGTTTGTCCGGTCTACAACTGCAAGACTTGAGTCAGTTACACCTAAGATGTACAGAGAGAATTTTGAGGATTGCAGCCTTAAAACATGGTGCAGATTAGTCATATATCATATATATATATATATATATATATTTAAGGTAATGGTGGTGGAGCTGATTTCCCTTGTGCCACAAATTTTACTGGTCTTTATCTGTCTCCCCCACCCTTACATCTTCAGATGGGTTAGCACTGGGGGAGGGAGGTGAGATCACTGGATCTACTTTCTTCTATACTGGACCTGAAAAGTGTATCTTGTAAGGAAAGTTTCTGCTGCTCCATTTAAAGGCAAAACTTTCCAAATTATTGCTTCTAGTTTTCTTCTTGATTATAAAGTGCTTAAGGAGTTACATGATACAAGTTTAGCACTTTCTAGAAGTGCTTTTTTTGTCAATCAGGTC
The DNA here is from genome assembly GCF_963455305.1 of Plecotus auritus. Taxonomy (NCBI): domain Eukaryota; kingdom Metazoa; phylum Chordata; class Mammalia; order Chiroptera; family Vespertilionidae; genus Plecotus; species Plecotus auritus. The sequence goes on from NC_137771.1 coordinate 27,271,464, forward strand.
ACCTGCCTTTGGGCCCCTGCTATGTTAATGGAATTGGTGGAACTAGGCCAGCAAAGGTTTTCAGTGGAGTGTAAGTATGTTTGCTTTTAGGCTATTTTCCGCAGAGGCCGGGATAAGGGACCCTCATTGTTTGAGTAAGGTTACCAACTGTAAAAATTGCATAGGTTTCATTGTTTTTCTCTTTTCTTCAAAAATTAATTTCCTCTTGGCAGGTATTACTATAATTCCAGATGTCATTAAAATGTAATTTGTATTTTAAAAAGTGTATGAGACTGCTTTCCAGAATACCAGTTCTTTTCAGCCAGTCCATTCAACTTAAGAGGTACAGCTATGTATTTAAAAAAAAAAAAATTATTGATTTCAGAGAGGAGGGAGTGGGAGACAGAGATACAAACATAAAATAATAAGACAGAATCATTGATTGGCTTGATCCCACACTGAGGATCAAGCCCAGAACTCGGGCATGTGCCCTGACCAGGAATCGAACCCTGATTTCGTGGTTCAGAGGTCAACACTCACCCACTGAGCCATGCCAGCTGGGCACATCTATGCATTTTTGAAGCCTCATGTTTAATAAGTACAATATTTCACTATTGTATTTGACTCTTCCATTTTCCAAACTTTCTCCTTTCCTACCCCACTCTTCTGGATCCTGTATTTCTCCACAGGCTTTGTGGATGCTGGTCCATTGACGGCTGCACTGCAGGTCCCTCCCCAGTGGAAAGCCTCAGAGATGAGTCAAATCTGCCTTCAGCTATGACCATCCATCAGTGTAAGGTTGTCCTGGTGGTCGTCTTCAGTTTGTCCAACTTTCCCCTTCCCCCTGACTTCCCTCATATGTGGCTGAAACTTGCCCTGGAATCCCACCTTTGTAACATATCAATGGGTGGTTAACAGGATTTTATTATTGCTGCTTTTTTTTCATTTTCAAGTAATGTTAAGTAGTTTTCTGACCATTTTTGTTGACATAGCACCCCCTCCTCCTTTGTATATTTCCTATGGGTATTCTGGTTTGCTTTTACATACATATAGAATATAGTTTATTGAGGAAGTACTAGGTTTCAGAAGCCCACCTGAAGAATGCTATACTGATTTTTTTTTTTTTTACTTCAGGTCAAAACTTTCAGAAAGGAATTTCTTAATCCAAAGCAGTGAGAACTGGATTCCTCAGGCTTCATGTCATTTCTCCTCAACCAAAAAACAAGCGTGTAACATAATCATTTTATGATTTATTGAAAATAGTAAAGCAGATATGGGAGGAAGTGAGATCTAATGTCTGTAGCTGGTAAGCCTGTCTTAGCATAGCGATTTGAGAGAATAGCCTTTTCTCAAATAACCAGGCAGTCCTTCGCAGCAGTTGCTAGTGATGGAAAAATTATAAATCCCCAAGCTTCTACCACAGAGCTCACATTTTTAGATGTGGGTTTACATATTAATCCTACAACATTGCTTCCTGAAGTGCACACCAAGTAAATGTCAACTTCTTCCTCTTTTCTTGTCTTACTGGAAGTCCCCAGTGTGTGGATTTTGAACTAAGTTCTCTAGTGTTTCAAGCCCTGAGTTAAAAATTGTCTTAATATTATTTAGATGGTTGTTCTTGTTCTGTGCCTTCAAAAAATAATTTCTCACAGAATCTTCTATGTGAGCTGAGAACATCTTTGACTGCAGTCTAAAGCTCATGGGGGGAGGGATGCTGGTATCTTTTTCTTGTTGATACTTTACCACTAGGGTTATAACTACCACAAGCCCTCCAATGAGAAGTAGGAAGGAAACTCCCTGTTCTTACCATGATGCTTTTGTTCAAAATAGCTGTAAACAGCAGAGGTAATGGAAACCAATTTAAGTGTGACTGCTGATTTGAGAAAGAAAGAATGAAAAGACTCAGGCTCCTCTGTTATGTTGAAAGCATTTTTACTGAAAGAATAGCTGCTTGGAACTGGGGGCTTCATCTGTCTGAAGTTAGGCATGAGGAGTGGGGTTAGAGCTACTGTTTCAGACCAAGGATAATTTTGAGAAAAGATCTTCCTTAGAATGAGTGCCATAATAATGTTCCCAGCCGGTACGTGAGAGAAAGTATCATTAAATGCAACACTGGACCCAGGAAGACTCCAAACCAACTCCTCTGAGCATTCTGACTTGGTTCTGAGCCTCATCTGTGAACAGAAAGCAGCCTGACAGAAGTGACTCAAATCAAGGGTCTATATTGGGTGCAGAGTAAAAATGAGGTTCAGTTTCATTAGACTTCTTATGTATTTGCAGGAGAGAGGGGGAAGAATCCTATATAATAAAAGGCTAATATGCAAATTATCCCCTCGGGAGTTCGATCTATCGGAAAGTTCGACCACTCGCTGTGACCTGCACTGACCACCAGGGCGCGATGCGGAATGAAGGAAGGCCCTGGCCAGCAGCGGGAAGGCCCCGATCGGCCCTGATTGCTGGCCAGGCCTAGGGACCCTATCGGTGTACAAGTTTTGTGCGCCGGGCCTCTAGTTGTTACAATAGGATCAAACTCCCAGACCAGCTGTTTTTTGTCTTGTGGGATTTTGGGGAGTGGGGAAGTAGAAGAGTCCTTGTGCTTATTAGCTAAACATCATTAATGTGATTTCTTTGGAAAGCAAATCTTTATTTTTCTGCTTATGAAAGTTATTCATATTTGTGATAACGTTCATTGAGAAGAATGAAGTATAATGATGCAGAAGATATTGCCCATACCCCATTTTGTCCATTTTTTACTTGAGCTTATATTTTCATTATTGTTTTTGCATAACATTTATTATAAGTGTTTTTCATGACATTAAAAACATCTAAATACCTTTATTGTATTCTGTTTGTGTATCATTTGGTGTGCTGGCTGACGCTCTAACCATTGAGCAACACCAATGTTTTGTCTTTTGAAAGTTACCTTCATACTGTTAACACAGCTTTTGAAGATCTGCATTCCAGGAAGCTGAGCAGGTGAATCTCAGGGTTACTTTGTGGTAATCACTTCTTTGTGCCATCTCTTGTGTGCTTCTGGCTTTGGAGCCACATTGAAAACCGGAGCCAGTCACCCAGCTAGTACTCTGCCCTCTCACTAGGAGCTTTTAGTGTGACACATCGTCTTGGGGAAAATGTAGCATGGGGTGTGAAACAGGAGGCTAAAATAGCGGTTCCTTGGCCTTTTTGTAGGAGGGGGGAAGTATTTAGGCACTGTTCTCAGGTGCCATAAACATTAATAATAACCTGGCAGCAGCTTTACGAGTGTCCCTGTTCCCACTGGAACAGGTTTGTTTAATTTGAAGAACCTTACTTTGACTCTTTGGAAGCTGTGATTTTTCCCCCTAGAGATTTGCTCTGGGTTTATCTTCATAATGTTCCCTTTACAGGCTCTTTCAATTTACATGGCTGGCATCTTTGTCCCACCCCTCTGGACCTCATTATATCCAGTTTTGAAACACCTAGGTTTTGAAACACAGTAGTGAATATTTTCTTTTTGAAAGGGCCTATCTCCGCCTTTTGCTCTCCTCCCTTTAGCCAAGGCCGTTTTGATGACTAACATTCAGCATGCCACTGGACTAACTGTACTTTGACCCCAGAATTCATTTCTGTTCTGCTGTTGGTTTAGAAATGAAAGGTCTAGCTTGTTTGTATATGGCTGTGATTCAGTTATACTGATTTTCTGTCTATTTGCCATTGGTTGGGGCTCCTTTGACGTGTTAGGGAAGCTGCCGCACGTCATTGTGGAGAGAAGTTTATATGTTCGTTATCTTGCACAAGGGTTCATCTGCTGACTCAGAAGGTTTTGTATGAAGCCTCTGCTTGGGTGAAAGGCATGAGGTTCCCTTCAAACAGTGGGAAAACATTTTCAGCCTGGGACTTGTTTCTGAGCTCTAGTGTGTGATACTGTCCTCCACTTCTGGGCTTCCTTTGAGGATGGGAAGTGGTGTGAATAAGCCTTCATGCACAACCTCAGGTGTTGGGCTTCCTAGCAGCAGAAGGTGAATTGAGTGTTGAAACAGAAAAGAACACCTACTATAAAGAACAGGGTATCGCCCTAGCTGGTTTGGCTCAATGGATAGAGCGTCAGCCTGCGGACTGAAGGGTCCCAGGTTCGATTCCAGCCAAGGGCACATGCCTTGGTTGCGGGCTCGGTCCCCAGTTGGGGGCGTGCAGGAGGCAGCCAATCAATGATTCTCTCTCATCACTGATGTTTCTATCTCTCCCTCCCTCTTCCTTCTTCTCTAAAATCAATAAAATATATAAAAAAAAAAAAGAAAAAAAGAACAGGGTATCAATTCAGTGACCATTATTCAGCACCCACCATGTATAACACACATTTGGGGAATATAAAGATGATTCTAATTCAGTCCAGCTGATGATTTCCTCTGTGAAATTGGGTAAATGACTTGACTTCTCTGGGCCTTAGTTTCTCCAGCTGTGCTTGGACTAGATAATCCTTAAGTTTCTTTCTAATTTTGGAATTTTGTACTCTAAATTGTTTGTTACAGAAGAGGCTTTTCCACAGAATTGGTATATTCTTATATCTCACATGCTCCAAACTAAATGGCTTATAAATGGTTCCTCTAGAGCCGGCTTCTCAACCTCAGCACTCTTGACATTTATTTACTTATTTCTGTACAAAGATCTTTATTGTGCTGCATAGAATACAACATTAATAGCACTGGCTAAAGAGAAGTCCTTCTTTAAGATTAAAAAAATTTTATTGAATGTATTGGGGTGATAGCCTATCGAATAAAAGAGTAATATGCAAATTGACCATCACTCCAAGACACAAGATGGCTGTCCCCATGTGGTCAAAGATGGCTGCCCCCATGTGGACACAAGATGGCCACCACAAGATGGCCTGTAGGGGAGGGCAGTTGTGGGTAGTTAGGAGTGACCAGACCAGCAGAGGAGGGCAGTTGGGGGAGACCAAGCCAGCAAGGGAGGGCTATTGGGGGGGACCCAGGCCTGCAGGGGAGGGCAGTTGGGGAGGACCAGGCCTGCAGGGGAGGGCAGTTGTGGGGGACCAGGCCTGCAGGGGAGGGCAGTTGGGAGGGACCAGGCATGCAGCGGAGGGCAGTTGGGGGCAATCAGGCAATCAGGGAGGGCAGTTGAGGGGGGACCAGGCCTGCAGTGGAGGACAGTTGCGGGGGACCGGGCCTGCAGGAGAGGGCAGTTGGGAGAGACCAGGCCAGCAGTGGAGGGCAGTTGTGGGGGGGGGAGGACCAGGCCTGCAGTGGAGGACAGTTGCGGGGGGACCCAGGCCTGCAGGGGAGGGTAGTTGGTGGAGACCAGGCCTGCAGGGGAGGGCAGTTGGGGGGGACCAGGCCTGCAGGGGAGGGCAGTTGGGGGTGACCAAGGCCTGCAGTGGAGGGCAGTTGGGGGGGACCAGGCCTGCAGGGGAGGGCATTTGGGGGTAACCAGGCCTGCAGGGGAGGGCAGTTGGGGGCGATCAGGCCAGCAGGGAAGGTAGTTAGGGGTGACCGGGATAGCAGAGGAGGGCAGTTGGGGGAGACCAGGCCAGCAGGGGAGGTCAGTTGGGTGGGACCAGGACAGCAGGGGAGACCAGTTGGGGGGGACCAGGACAGCAGGGGAGGGCAGTTGGGGGGGACCAGGACAGCAGGGGAGGGCAGTTAGGGGCAATTGGGCCTGCCAGGGAGCAGTTAGGCATCAATCAGGCTGGCAGGGGAGTGGTTAGGGGGTGATCAGGCTGGCAGGCAAAAGGGGTTAGGGGTAATCAGGCAGAGGCAGGCGAGTGGTTGGGAGCCAGCAGTCCTGGATTGTGAGAGGAATGTCTGATGGACCTAAATGGGCAGTTGGACATCCCCCAAGGTGTCCCAGATTGGAGAGAGTGCAGGCTGGACTGAGGGACACCCCCCCATGCACGAATTTCGTGCACCGGGCCTCTAGTTGGTTAATAAAATTATATAGTTTTCAGGTGTACAATCCTATAATACATCACCTGTATATTGTATTATGTGTTCACCACCCCAACTCAAGTCTCCTTCCATCACCATTTATCCCCTCCCCTTTACCCTTTTCACCCACGCCCATTTTCCTCTGGTAATCACCATACTGTTGTCTGTGTCTATGAATTCTTTTTTTCTTTGCTTAATCCCTTCACCTTTTTCACCCAGTCTCCCAACCCCCTCCCCTCTGACAGCTGTCAGTCTGTTCTCTATATCTATGAGTCTATTTCTATTTTGTTTGTTAGTTTATTTTGTTCATTAGATTCTACATAAAGTAAGATCATATGGTATTTGTCTTTCTCTGACTGGCTTATTTCATTTAGCATAATAGTCTCAGGTCTATCCATGGTGTCACAAAAGGTAAGATTTCCTTCTTTTTTATGGCTGAGTAGTATTCCATTGTGTAAAATGTACCACAGCTTTTTTATTCATTCATCCACTGATGGATACTTGGGCTGCTTCCAAACCCTGGCTATTGTAAATAATGCTGCAGTGACCAGAGGGGTGCATATATTCCTTTGAGTTAGTGTTTTGGGATACTTAGGCTATATTCCCAGAAGTGTACTTGCTGGGTTCTCTTGCCATTTTTGATACTTCTTTTTTGTGGGGCTGTGCAGGATATTTAGCAACGTCCCTGGCCTGTGCCCACTAGATGCCAGGAGCACCCCCACCTCCTATCAGTTATAACAACTAAAAGTGTCTCCAGACATTGACATTGCCCCTTGGGAAAATTGCTTTACTTGAAAACCACTGCTGGAGAGGAAAGAAAGTGGCACTGTTTGAGTGTGGGCTATTTTTAACATCCCTTTTTACATTGTTCCTCTTTCGCTTATTACTTATCCTAGGGGAGGGGAATGAAGAGTGCAGTCATTGGTCAGTGGCCCTATCACCCTTCTTTAGTAGCTTCTTTTAAAGATATGCATACCCCAAATGGACACTGCATCTTCTGTTTGTTGTTGTTGTTGTTGTTGTTGTTTTCAGAATAGGAGTAGGATATTGGTTATTGCAAAGAGGAAGTTAAGACTTTAACTTGAAGTAATGTTAAAATGTTAAGAACTGAATGTCCCCAGGGAGTGAAGAAAGTGACTTCTAGCGAACCAAGATAGATTTAGCATTTGTTACCTGAAGTGAGGTCATGACTGATGGGAAATTAGTTTAATTATAATGTCAAATTTTGAAATACCAAATCCACCTTGCAGACTTTGAAATGATTGCCTGGCTATTAGCTCAGCAATCCCTCCCTGCACACTTCCTCCCTGAGTCTGCTCTTAACCATTGAGATAGTGATTGAAATGTATTACCTCTCTTATGAGATCTTATTTTTATACTTGTTATGTTTGCTATAAAATGTCAGTTTTAGATTGAATAAATGTATTTGCCCCAATGCCATCTTTTCTTCATCTCTTTTAAATCTACATTCTTGCCCTAACTGGTTTGGCTCAGTGGATAGAGCATTGGCCTGCGTACTTAAGGGTCCCAGGTTCGATTCCAGTCAAGGGCATGTACCAGTAGGGAGGGTGCAGGAGGCAGCTGACCGATGTTTCTCTCTCATCGATGTTTCTAACTCTCTATCCCTCTCCCTTCCTCTCTGTAAAAAAAAAATCAATAAAATATATTTTAAATAAATAAATAAATAAATAAATCTACATTCTTGGTTGGGTTGGGTGCAGAATGATGCTATTTCTGATTGGAGTAGAGTGTGTTCTGTGAGCATCCTTGCTGGCATGCTCTGGGACCCCAAAGCTATGACGAAGCTGACACTGAGCCTGTGTCAGTCCCTATCCCTCGGTCCCGGCAAGTTCTGGGTTCCATTTCAGCTGAGCCTTTACTGGAGTAATTGGCCACATGGTGCCTTCAAGCCAAACAATTGTTTGTACTGAGATGGTCTCGCTGTTTAGCTCCAAATGAAATAATGTCCTTCCTGCCCCCAATGAAAGCAGTTGTTTTTTTATTTCCTCCCTCCCTTTTTCAGAGAAGCCATGCCTTCACCGAGACTCTCCTAGCTTATTCATAAATGCTTTAAGCAGGGTCTTTGTGCAGAGAAAATTGTCTACAGCCAAGATACTGTGGGCTAACCTGAGTCAAGGAATGTTAAGGATACCCTATACTCTTTCCCCCAACTTTCTTTATAAGATATTTCAATGACCTTTGGATGATTTTCTGAGTAATAAGTGTTTTGAATCTCAAGTTCACAAGACAAATACTAGTGGTGTTTTTTTTTTAAGTATACCAAATTATACTAAAGGAGCTCACAAAAGTAAAACCCAACAACAGAACAATCATAGATGAGTATCACAGAAGAACAACAGATTGTGGGAGTCAGAATAGGATGGAGCAAGATTTTCACAAAATGATGTTTTGCTAATGGAAGTAATAGCCCCGTAAAGCGATTTGTGAGAGATCTTACATTAATCCAGACGTGTAAGTAGTCCAGTCTTCCTTATTAGTCAAAACAGAGAACCTCCAAAATGTGAATTCAGGAAGGAGAATCCACAAGTATAGATGAAAATTGCCCAAGTGGCCCCCATGTGTCCTGCTTCTCTCTCCCAGTTGGGGTTGCTTCGCTGGATCATCGGAGCTTTCATCACATTGCTGCCTGTGCTCTAATGCTCTGCTTCATGTGCAGATACCAATCACTTTGCTTCTTTCCCCTTAGCCCTGTTAAGACTTTTTAGAACTTTAACAACAAAGGGGAAGCAAAGAATGGAATTTACCACAAAATATACTTAAAATTGTTCTTCCTCCACCCTAGCTGGTTTCGTTCAGAGCATTGGCCCATAGACTGAAGGGTTTCTAGCTCGATTTCGGTCAAGGCACATACCTCGGTTGCAGGCTTGATCCCCATGTGGGAGGCAACTAATCAATGTGTCTCTTTCACATCAATGTTTCTCTCTGTCTCCCTCCCTCAAAATCAATGGGAAAAAATATTTAAAAATCAATGGGAAAAAAATCCTTGGAAATCAATGGAAAAAAATATGCTTGGCTGAGGATTAATAACAACAAAAAAGTCACTCTTTTAAGATTTAATTGTTGACCCTTCCTTGGCTTGTTCCCAGTCCCTGCTCCACTTCACAGTCCTGAGATCTTTGTGCCTTAGCTTTACAGGACCAGTGTAGATTCCTTTTTTTTTTTTTTTTTTTTATAATGTATCTTTATTGTTAAAAGTATTACAGGTCAGTGTAGATTCTTAATTACCTTGCTTGATTTCTTTTTTCTTGGCACCAGACCCTCCTCCATGTGTAAGGTGCTGTGTAAGGATCCACCACCCATGAATTTAGAACTTGACCTAGAAGTAAGACCTGAACTAGCGATCTTGTGCTGCTGCTCACTTAGGGCTCTTTTACTCATTTCTCAGTAGATAGGCACCCAGGCCCCTTACTGAGGATACTGGCATAAGAGACATTGTCCTGCAGCTGAAACTCAAGATTCTCCAGAAAGAATGGGGCTCCCACTTGGAGATCCTGCAGTACATATCACATTTTTACACTAGTCTCTCGTGGGAATATTTATTTAACAAAAAACAAAACCCAAATAATTACAAGATGCCAATTCCCCTAAACTAATCAATGAATTTGGGGTTGAACTAATAATAATATTGCTAAGTTTAGCTAGGGGTATTATTGTTTAGTTTTTTGCATTGTTTTTAAAACCTATCAAACCTTATTGAGATAAATATTAAGTTACTTTGATAGATTTACAATAACACCTTGCTGCATTTCCTATAATGTTTCATGTCAAACTTCAACGAATGGTTTAAGTAATAGGGGATCTTTTATTTCAGTTGAAGTACGTAGTTATAGTGTCCGCTTCTAGAGTTTAGTGAAGTAGAAATAATATGCTCTTAAGCATTATATGAAACACTATCTTAGGAATTATAAGAGCAAATGTAGCATCAGTTAAATAGCCATTAAAGAAAAACAGATAAATCAAAATTACTTTTAAAGAGAGAAAACATTGGCAAATGTTTTCCTGTGGTTGTGGATATTCAGGGGGCTGCTGCTGTGGAAGCTTAAACCTAAATGTGACCCCTGAGGCCCACTGTAGGAAAGCTTGGAATTCAAGCTGTTTTAGCCAATTTTTGTCTGCTGTGACCTTTTTCCCCCCTTAACTCATTGATCTTTTTCTCAGTGGACAGAGATGCCAACCAACTTTGTTGAGCTTTTTTTCTCATGGGACACAATCCATCTTTAATAGAAAGAAATGTTTCTTTTTAATTCTTTCTCTAGATTTTTGGCCATCTTTCCACAGGAGTTGCATTTCTTTTGGTGTTTTCATACATTTGGGGAATTTTTTTTATTTTTTTATTTCTAAGCAGTAAATTCCCTCCTTGATTAGTTATCAGCAAAGTTTCACTATATGTTCTTGATGTAGTTCAGTCAGTGTTTGTGGACAGTGTCTCTTTTTGACAAAAGGAAACAGCATTCTTGCGAGAGGAACCGGATGGGAACAAAGGTTGATTGAGTAAGTCCTTATTTTAGTCTCATGGTTCCTTAAAATGTTTGTACTTACAGAGTTCAAGGTTACTGTTTATTGTTGTTTTAGAATAGAGGACGAGGTGAGTTCTCTTTTGTGTAGATGAAAATAGGCGGGTAAACATACCTCTCAGGCCCCACTTAAATGCTCCAAGAGGGCAGTGGTGTTTCTGTGTATTTGTAGTGAATCGGGGTGGAGGGATGTAATGAGTAGAACTGAGGAAACTGGCATTAGAATTGTTCTTAAAACAAACACTGCTTCTTCTTCACTTTGACTCCCAATTTTTGTGTTAGAGTTAATGACAGGCCAAATCAAAGTGAATTAAGCTCTGTTTTCAAATCAGAGTTTATTGATTTAGGTTCTTCCTTATTTGTTTGTTAGTTTTTTAAAGATGACCTAGTTGACTCTAGGGAGCGAGTGTTAGCAACATGTGGAATGTGTCCTTAAAGAGCAGTTTGGGACCCAGGCACCCTGTGCAGGACACGAGGCCCTGTGTCTGCATAATGAATTCTTAACTGTTGACGTGATAGAAGAAAAAAAATCCAGGTCAAAATAGTACAGTGGCCATGTAATCCAGGTGGAGCACATAATTATCTCCCTTATTGTGAGCCAACTATGATATGCACATGGAGCAGCTTGAAAGAAATGTGAATCATGAGTAAAAATAGAAGAAGAAAAGATAGCCCAGATTCTGTTTTTTGTCATTTGTTTTCAGCACATAAAACTGGTCCTTTATTTTCTTTGTAAGTTTAAATATTTCCTTTCCCTTTACCAACCATCAATGTTTCCCCTTATTTTGCTTTAAGACTCCTCTTGACTAATATAAAATCTTTACTTCAGAACTAAAGATATACAGTACTGACCTCGGAATGATCTACATTTCGGCCAGCTCAAATTTGATAATCAACATCTCATATAGCTTTTCCTACATCCTTTTGTAAAGAAAGAAAAGTCTGAATTATTTATTTCTATATAGTTATGCCAGCCACAAGTTAACTGTCCTTAAAAGCAGCAAAAGACAATTGGCTTAGCTGTTTATTTTTTTATTTTCATTTTATACTAGAGGCCTGGTGCATGGGTTCGTGCACCGGTGGGGTCCCTTGGCCTGGCCTGTGCCCTCTTGCAATCCAGGACCCCTTGGGAGATATTGGAGAGCTGATTTTGGCCCGATCTCTGCAGGCCAGGCTAAGGAATCCCACTGGTGCACAAATTCGTGCACTGGGCCTCTAGTATGCATAAGATCTTTGGTAATCTCTTCCTGCCCTCCCCCTTCTCCTCTTTCCTCTTGAGATTCATCAGTCTGTTCCATGTTTCCATACCTGTGCATTGAGCATCTGCTCCCTGGTTCAGTGCACATCATAGCTACCGATCGAACGGTCGCTTAGGCTTTTATATATATATAGATACTTATTTTAAACATATTTTTATTGATTTCAGAGAGGGAGAAAGATAGAAACATCAATGATGAGAGAGAATCATTGATTGGTTGCCTCCTGCAATCCCCACACTGGGGATCGAGCCCTCAATCCTGGGCATGTGCATTGACCGGGAATTGAACTGTGACCTCCTGGTTCATAGGTTAATGTTCAACCACTGAGCCATGCCACCTGGGCATTGTTTAGCTATTTAATGTAGAGCTACTATTATGTGCCCCTCTGTCTTACAGCTTCATATTTTGAAAAATCATCCACTTCCTCTTTAATGTTATTTCAAATTGATGTTACACAACCGGAGTTCAGTAGAAACAACATGATGAATTAGAAAGAATGTAAACCACAGATTCTTGTTTTATTTACAAATGTGACCTGTAGCATGTTTGTGTTTGGTACACCTTGAAAAATATATTAATAAGAGTTCCTTCCTGAACTTCAAATGAAAAGTTACCAGGGTGCACCCTAACACCACCATTCTTCAGTAGCTGCTCCTTCAATGACCACAGGTCATATCCAAGTTGTGACTTGTTCATCAGCACCCTAAGTATAGTACTAATTTAATGGAGTCTTTGGGATTACTGAAATTTTGGCCTCCCTTCTTTTCATTTTATTGAATTTATTGAGGTGACATTGGTTAATAAAATTATATAGATTTCAGGCATACAGTTCCATAATATGTTATCTGCATATTGTATTACTAGAGGCCCAGTGCATGCACCAGTGGGGTCCCTCAGCCTGGCCTGTGGGATTGGGCCAAAACTGGCTCTCCAACATCCCCCTAGGGGTCCCAGATTGTGAGATGGTGCAGGTGAGGCCGAGGGACCCCACCAGTGCACAATTAGGACTGGGGAGGGACACAAGAGGTTTGGCCAGCTGGGAAGGGACTGTGGGAGGGCTCCAGGGTGTGGCTGGCCCATCTTGCTCAGTCCCTATCGGCTGGACCCCAGCAGCACGCTAACCTACCAGTCAGAGTGTCTGCCCCCTGGTGGTCAGTGCATGTCATAGCAAGTGGTTGAACGGCCTTAGCATATCATTAGCATATTATGCTTTGATTGGTTGAACGGACGACCGGACACTTATCATATTAGGCTTTTATTATATAGGATGTGTTCACCACCCCAATAGGTTCTTCCTTACATGTCTGTACAGTGGTCGGCAAACTCATTAGTCAACAGAGCCAAATATCAACAGTACAATGATTGAAATTTCTTTTGAGAGCCAAATTTTTTAAACTTAAACTTCTTGTGGCTCGCGAGCCGCAGTTTGCCGACCACTGGTACATTTAAGCCAGTTTTCAGGTGGTTGTTGTTTATAATCATGTTTAAACTAGTCACAGGCTCCATGAACTGAATTTGATTCAGTTTTTTAGATTCATCAAGACCTAATGTCTTCATGAATTGATTATCTTGTGTTGCATTTTGAGAACCGTTCAATTAGCTGGTAGAACTGCAGTAGCAGAAGGGACCCTCGGGCTCACCATGCACCCACTCGCTGTGCGGAGATAATTTCTCTACCATCCCCAAGAGTGCATCATCCAGCCTCTGCCTGAACAGCTGTACTTACTGGGCTTTTACTAGTTCTGGATATGCTACATTTGTTTTCACACAACCTTAATTGTTGGAAAATTCTTCCTCAGAGTGTGCTGAAATCAACTTCCACTCACTGATGCTAGTTCTGCCTTTGGAACCTCACCAGAGCAAACTAATTCCTTTTCTGTGTGATAGCTTCACCTTTAAGGTGTTTGAAGACTTCTCCCTTCATTTTCCAAAACAGGAAACAGTTGTACACTTTTATCTTTCTTATTGATGAATTCATTTAACAAATACTAATTTTGTATGTACTGTTTGCAAGCATTGTGCTAAGTGTTTGGGATAAATGATGAAGGGGCATGGTCCTTGCCTTCTAGGGCTCACAGTCTATTTGGGGCAAGAGAGACCTATAAGCAGCCAATTATAATAAGATAGTAAGTATTAGAAGAACAAAGCATACAGTGAACTATTAGCCATAGAGAAGGTCAAGATTTATTCCATTGAAGGGCCTCACAGAAGTGGTGACAGTGGACTACATTTTGAAGTTTGTCAAGCAGGGAATTGGGGAGAAAGCCATTCCAGGTAGGAAGAACTTTAGGCAAAGAGTGACGGCATGCTCAGAATGATTTGCTCAGCACCTCAAAGCACAGGCTCTCAAATGGCCTTCTATGTCATGTTAAGGAGTTTCAACTTATTCTGCAGCCAGTCAGGAGCCATGGACAGTGGTGATTTTTTTTAAATGACCTGTACTGTTATTTTTCTCATTACAAAAGTAATACAGACTCATTGCAAACAAGTCAGAGAATATATAAACATATAGAGAAAAAAGCAGATATTTCATAACCCTACTACCTAGAAATAACAGCTTTTAATATTTTACATATATCCTTCTAGACATTTTTTCTGTGCATACATGTACGCTTATTCACATTCTTAAACAAAAATAGTATTGTTCTATGCATACTGGTTTCAAACTGCATTTTAAAATTAATATGACATGGAAATATCTATTAAATAGAGAGCTACAAAATTTTTTTTCTATTGTATGGTGATACCATAATTCTTTTATGTAATCTGTTGATGTTTCTAAGTTGTATTAGAACATTCTTAACTATATTTCTTTCTGTACTTGCCCTGTTGTTTCCTTGATGAATTCTTATAAGTGGTGGGAGGGAGGAGTCAAAGGATTTACATATTTTTTATTAATTTTTGTTTTCTTAATATATTTTTTATTGATTTAAGAGAGGAAGGAAGAGGCAGAGAGAGAAACATCAATGATGAGAATCATTGATCGGCTGCCTCCTGCACGCCCCTACTGGGGATCGAGCCCGCAACCTGGGCATGTGCCTTTGACCGGAATCGAACCTGGGACCCTTCAGTCCACAGGCTGATGCTTTATCCACTGAGCCAAATCAGCTAAGGCTTTAATTAATTTTTGTAAAAATTTTGCCTTACTGCTATATGCAAGGAATTATGTCACACCCTGGAAATATGACAGTGAATGTCACAAATCTGCTGTCTGCTCTTGTGGCCCTTACAGTTTAGTGGGAAAGACATGTTAAACAGTCAAATAAATATATGCTAAAATGTGGTATCACTTGGAAAAAGTGAATGGTAAGTAGAAGTTTATCTTTAAAAAGTCCTTACCTTTTAGCGATATATACCAAAGTATATGCAGATAAAATGATACGATATTTGGGAATTGCCTCAAAATATTACAAGGTGTTGGGAGTGAGGGAAAGTGGGTAGAAGTATAGCTGAAACAAGATTGGCCAGAGATTGATCATTGTTGAAGCTGATGGTTAATTATACTCTGTTTTTATGCATTTGAAATTTTCCATAATGGAATGTAAAAATCAGAAGAAAAGATAGAAGTGAAGTTATAACCGGTCTACATTCAGGGGCCAAGAAAAGAAACTTTTCATCTGAGACCTTTGTGATAATGTAGGAGTTGACCAGACTACAAGTGATGGGTGGTGGTTGGGGAAAGAGCTTTTTCGGCAGTGGGAACAGCATGTAAAAAGGCCAGAAGCCCTAAGTAAAGAACATGTTGGTGCTTTGAGGAAATGAAAGAAAGCTGGTGTTGTCTGAGTTGAGAGGCTGGGGAAGTAGGCATGAGCCAGATCTTATAAGACCTTGGAAACCATGTTAAATATTTTATTCTTTAATCCAACAGTGTAGAAGGAAGCCTTCTATAGAAGGGTTTTAAGTAACTGAGTGGCAAGGTTACTAGTACATTTGCTTCTTTAAGGGCTCAAGCTGTTTGGTGGAGAATGGTTTTGGTTCAGGGTTGGAGGAGAAGGAAATATAAAGGTAAAAGTAGAGAGACATTAGGAGGTCGTTGCACTAGTCCAAGAGATCTGGTGACTTTGGATTAGTGACAGTGTTGCACGTAGAGAGAAGAGATAATGATTTGAGAGATATTTTGGCCTTGGTGATGGTATAGGTATGAAGGTTGAAGGAGAGAAGTATCAAAGATGATGTGTAAATTTCTGACTGATGCATCTGAGTGGTTTGAGGTATAACTGACTAAAATGGGGGAAAATGGAGGAAGAGCAGGTTTTGTAGCAAGAGATAGAGAGCTCAGTTTGTTATATGTGTAGAAAATTTGCACCCATTTGCATTTTCACCTTTACTAGTATACTTGAGACTACACAAAAGGTTTATAATTGGAGGCCTGATCTGTACAGATTTGTGTTTTAGAAAGATTCTGGCGGGAGTCTGGAGACCAATTAGTTGTTAGTCCATGAATTCTTTGAATCAGGAATCTCATCTGTATTATCCCTGCCTTTGTATCCATAATAACTAGCAGGCAGAATGCTTGGCATGTAATAGATACTCAGTAAGTAATGTTAAAAGAATGAATGCTTAGATATGAGAGTTGAGAACGTCTAGGTAAAGAGGGATAGATTCAGGGAAATTTTCCAAGGTAGATTCAACAGGGCTTGCATGTAAGATGGCAGATATTTTCTCTCCCATCCTTGACTCTTCTTCTGTTGAAGAGCTTTTCAACAGCTCCATGATGCCAGCAAGTCTACGCATAGACATTGATTTTATTTTATTTTATTTTACATTGACTTTTAAAATTTATCATTCCCCCCTCAACATTTATTTGTTTGGAACTCCATAGGTTAGAGGCCATTGAACTGTAATTATTATAGTAGTCTCTACAAGCTGCCTATAACTCTAGTTCTCGTTTCTGCTGACGCCTCAAGCCCAGAATCCGTCTAAGCCTAGCAGCGCTGGTCATGGGGGTAGGGGGGCAGTTGTAGCAGCAAGGGGGGTTTGCAGCAGGGCGTCTAGTTACTGGACACTAGAAGCTGTTCAGCATTTGAATATAAATTGGCTATTACTTATATACTTTCCATTTTATAAATGGAGTCATAGCCCGAGAGAGACATCAAAATGAAAGCCCAGTGTATTTATCAGTGTCATCCCAGATTTCCCTGATTCTCGGCTGGTATTTACTACAGTCGATTTCTTGACTCATCAACCTCATCCATATACATTATTTTCACTGATTCCTTATTGCAGAGTGATTATATGTTAATTTTAATATTGCCTCATGCTTCCTGAGCCTGCTCCTAGGCTCCTGTTGAATATGCTCACTTAGCTATGACTTTGTTCTTGTATGTGCTCACCGCCACCAATTTATATCACTTGTCTATCCTCTTTGCTTTCAAAATTGTTCAGAATATTGCCTCTCAGAGTCTCTTTCCATTTTCAATTTCAAAATGGCATCTTTTACATATTCTCCTGGTTGCCATGACTGATGTGTATTGAGCAATTGGTTTATCTTTGCTAGTATACCAGATTTAAGTAGTCTGGCCTTGTAGCAGCAATACCAGATGCTGGGGAGTCCAGGCATGGCAGGTCAGCAGCTTTGGGCCTTCCTTGGTATGTGCAGTGGAAGCATGTGTGCGCACAAGGGCAGGGTGGAGTGTGTAGTGGAGAAGGGAAGTGGGTGGGGTTTAGATAGTGCATTTTCAAGGAATATTTTGAGGGAGATAAAGGAAGATGCTTAAATGTCATGTTTTCTAGAAGACTTTGACATTGGATCTAGAGTAAATTCCTCTTCTACCCAGTCAGTCAACTTTGATTCTGACATTTTCAGTCTGGAACTCATGCCTGTCTAAACAGCATTCTCTACTGTTGCATAGATTGTTGGTATATACATCTGAATGAGTTAACCAGTCCTCGTCAGTGAAGATGAGTTGGAAATGGGTTCTGGAAGTCTCATTCTATACCATGTACTTACATAGCTCTCTTTTGCCACTATCCCTCTACATTCTAAGCACAGTGAGGTAGGTGGTATTGTACACATTTTGAACGTGATTAAAC
The DNA here is from genome assembly GCF_963455305.1 of Plecotus auritus. NCBI lineage: Eukaryota > Metazoa > Chordata > Mammalia > Chiroptera > Vespertilionidae > Plecotus > Plecotus auritus. The sequence continues at coordinate 27,289,191 of NC_137771.1, forward strand.
CGAGACTTAGGAAGGTTAAGTATCTCTCTGAAGGTCATACAGCTAATCATTGATGGAGCTGACATACAAACTAAGTTTTATCTTGCTGCAAAGATTATACTTTTAATAATGACACCATTTTCAGCCATATAAGTAATTTTTGTTTCTTATTTTTCTTCCCCAATTTCAGAATCTGTTATGGAGCATGCAGCTATTGACTAATAAATCTAGTGGCTTAAAACTGAAGGAGGCTGAGTGTCTGGGATAGAACTGTCATTACTTCCCTGGGAAAAGGTTGTATGTAGGAGGGATGTGGTATGGGAGGGGGCAGAGGAGGCTCGCCTGGCTTTTCATGAACATGTTATTGCCTGTATTTCTGTACTGAGGCCTTGTTAGTAGTTCCAGCGTATCAGTCTTATATTCCTTAGAGGCAGAGTCTTTAAATACTCTGGAATGGGATCTGGAGAAATTCCACAGTTGTGATGGTGGCTTACATGACTGGGAATCACTTTCTGACTTATGGCCAGGAAACAAACAGTATAACATTCCACACCTAACTTTCCAATTTAAGTCTTAAATTTTTTTTAAATACATATTTTTATTGATTTCAGAGAGGAAGGAAATCCTCTCTGAAGAGGGTGAGGGAGAGAGAAACATCAATGATGAGAATCATTGATCAGCTGCCTCCTGCACCCCCTCCCCCGACTGGGGATCGAGCCTGCAACCTGGGCATGTGCCCTTAACCGGAATCGAACACAGGAGCCTTCATTCCGCAGGCTGATGCTCTATTCACTGAGCCAAACCAGCTAAGGCAAAACTCTTTTAAAATTACAGTTGATATTCAATATTATACTAGTTTCAGGTGTATAGCATAGTGATTAGACATTTATATAACTTATGAAGTGATCACTCCAATAGGTCTAGTACCTCTGATATCATACATAGTTATATATGTATACACCATACATAGTAATACATAGTTATTACATTACTAGAGGCCCAGTGTATAAATTTGTGCACCAGTGGGGTCCCTCGGCCTGGCCTGCAGGATCGGGCTAAAACCAGCTCTCCGACATCCCCCAAGGGGTCCCGGATTGCGAGAGGGCACAGGCCAGGCCGAGGGACTCCACCGGTGCATGATCAGGGCTGGGGAAGTATGCGGGAGGTTGGCCAGCTGGGAAGGGACTGCAGGAGGGCTCCAGGGCATGTCCAGTCCATCTCACTCAGTCCCAATCAGCCGGACCCCAGCAGGAAGCTAACCTACTGGTCAGAGCATCTGCCCCCGCCCCGTGGTCAGTACACATCATAGCAACTGGTCGACCAGTTGACTGTCTGCCCCCTGGTGGTCAGTGCATGCCATAGTGAGTGGTTGGGTGGCCTTAGCATATCATTAGCATATTATGCTTTGATTGGTTGAATGGATGACTGGACACTTAGCATATTAGGCTTTTATTATATAGGACTAGAGGCCCAGTGCACGAAATTCATACAGGTGGGGGGGTCCCTCAGCCCGGCCTGCACCCTCTCCAATCCAGGACCTCTTGGGGGATGTCCAACTGCTCGTAGGATCAGGCCTAAACCGGCAGTCGCACATCCCTCTCACAATCCGGGACTGCTGGCTCCTAACCGCTCACCTGCCTGCCTGCCTGATCGCCCCTAACTGCCTCTGCCTGCCAGACTGATCGCCCCTAACCGTTCTCCCCTGCCGGCCTGATCGCCCCTAACCACTCTCCCCTGCCAGCCTGATCGCCCCTAACTGCTTTTCCCTGCCTGCCTGATTGTCCCTAACCGCCTCTGCCTTGGCCCCCGCCACCATGGCTTTGTCTGGAAGATGTCCGGTATATCCGATCTAATTAGCATATTACCCTTTTATTAGTATAGATTATTGACTATATTCCTTATGCTCCACAGCAACTTGTAATTAATGTTTTTGGCTTCTGATTTTGTTCATAAACAAATGTACTTTAACTATTTTATCATGAATTCTAAATCTAGAACAGAGGGAAAATGGTAAAGAAACATAAGATATTAACTTTTGGTCCCATTTTTAACTCTATATAACTTAGACCATATCTGAGTTCTTTTATGAAAACTGTAACCTAAAATAGTCATACAGCCCCCTATGAAACTTCATATCTGTTTAGGTTTTTTGTTTGTGTTTATGTAACTCCCTGCCACCGAAAGAAATGTGTGAATCCTTTATGTGTTTATTAGCTGTAAGGCAGATCTACTGTGCAAATCTGTCCAGGGATTTGAAGGGACTGAAGGTCTTTTTAAAAGATAAATCTGAGCCTATTGAGATAATAGCAGTAAGATATTGGGATAAAATTTCAGACAGAGAACTCCACCTGGTGGTTATAAGGAGAATTTGAGCCTTCTGTATTTGTAGTATTTGCCATAGTATCTGAATGATATCTTTGTTAAAAAAAAATTGCATTCTTATTTATGATAGTCGTGGATTCAAATTTCTGAGAATATCTGGCATACGATTCTAGCATTCCTTTATTGAGACTGTTGTCAAAAACTGCAGAGCAACCAAATAATTGTGTCCGGCAGAACTGAAGTCTTGTGCCCTTAGTTGTTCAAAACCCAGGGTCCTGTTTGTCTCTGGAGGAAAATCATTTTGTGTCTTTTCATCTCTATTGCAACTGCTAACTTTGATATCATGCTTATTTTATGTGGTAAGTTTCTGCCTAGTAGAATTATGGAGAAGGAAATATTAGTGATCTTTCAGTAAGTATTTGTCAGGTGTTATATAAAAGTTAGTTGCTTTTTCCTGTACAAAGATTATGAATAGGAAAAAAAAGATTATGAAGAGGAGTTTGATAACTTTCAAGAGGGAGTATTAGGGTGAGCAAAGTTGGCAAGGGATGGGAGATTATGTAACCATTTTTAATTAAAATAAATATCTGAGATTTCTTTTTTATTTCAATAAGCATCTTGACATTCTTGAATCTAGGTAATTCTATAGGGTAAAGTAGGGACATCAGCCCAAGGAGAAAGGATCCTATTAACCTAATCTGGATGCATATTTTATAGGCCTGCTAGGGAGGGGAGAATAAACAAAGTTTTAAATTTCAGGTTGAACCTTAGGCTGGTATGGCATGTCTGTATCTTTTTTCCTAGTAGGAAAAGTGAATCCAGGCCCCATCACCATTGAAAAGTTGCTTGAGGGAGGGCTATTCATATAAGATACTAAATAGAATGTGATATAAACTTTTCACTGTTCTCCTAGGACTTTTCTTTATGTAAGTAACGGTATTACAACATCTACATTTCAATACTCATATTATCAGACATTGTAAAGGCTGCTCCATACACAAATGCCCACATATTGTATAATCCCATTTATATGAAATGTCCAGAATTGGCAAGTCTATAGAGACAGGTTAGATTTATGGTTGCCAGGGCCTGGGGGCTGGGGAGGAATTGGGAGGAAATGAGGAATGCCTGCTTATGGGTTTGAGGTTTCTTTTGGGAGTGGTGAAAATGTTCTGGAATTGGATAATGGTGATGGTTGGACAACTGTGTGAATATAGGGTGGCGCAAAAGTTGGTTTATAGTTGTGACTATGCAAAGCAGAGGGTTTATTCTTACATTGTTATTTATTCATAATTATGTTATTTTCCATATGAACTACCAGTACAAACCTACTTTTGCCTCGTCCTATATACTAAAAACCACTGTATTGTACACTAAAAAAATTTAAAGCTAAACGGAAAAAAAAAGGAAAGCCTATTCATGGAGGAATGAACTAAACCAATAAAAAGGTGATTGAGATAACAATCCTCTCACTTATGTTCTAGCTGAAATGTTTGATAATCTAAATATTACAGTTTGAGCCTTGAATGTTGTTTTAATTTGTACTTTATTGACTTGTTCCTGACCTTCACAGGGCCACGATGGGCCTCCTGGAACATTGGTGTGTTCATCTGCATTCGATGTGCTGGAATCCACAGGAATTTGGGGGTGCACATATCCAGGGTAAAATCAGTTAACCTTGACCAGTGGACTCAAGAACAGATTCAGGTACTTAATACAACCCAAGAGTGTGTTAAAGTAGTTCTGGGTGAATTTCAAACTGGGCACAAAGGTAAAGATAAAGGAAAGTTTAGTTGTCGAACACCTATATCCAATTCTCATACCTTAATAGTGAAAAATTTAATCTTTCTATTTAAAATACAAATTATTCCACCTATACTTTACCTACTTCAAATCACAAGTGATTTATGGTCTAAGACTCCGTGGATCAAGAAAGATGTAAAGGAGGATTTTTGGATTATTTTCTAAGACCCTTGACATCTGCAGATCTAACATTTGTAGTTTTAGATATTCTCTAAAAACAAATTTTAAAAGCCCTCTCATAGACTTATAACATTTTATTGCTAAAATGCTTGCTGTTAAGTTGGTGGGCTGGGATGAGACACTAGAGTTAGTGTGTCCAGCTGGCCCAAGATCTGCACCTCATTGTGGCTTTATTGTTCTCTGTTCTCTTCCTACATTGAAACTTTTTATAGTAATTAAGGAAAAAAATTCCTGGGGAGAGTGGATCCAAAGAAAACCAGTTGCTAAAGTGGATGATAGAAATAAGAGATTATTCTTAACCAGAACATGGCCTTAGAAATATTTTAGACTGGTGTGTGTGTGTGTGTGTGTGTGTGTGTGTGTGTGTGTGCGTGCTTTGTATTTTGTTAATCCTCACCCGAGGATATTTTTCCCATTGATTTTTAGAAAGAGTGGAAGGGAGAAAGGGAGGGGGGAGAGAGAGAGAGAAACATGGATGTGGAAGAGACACATCGATTGGTTGTGTCCCAACTAGAATCAGGGATTGAACCTGCAGCCTAGGTACTTGCCTTTGACCTTTGACCCTTTGGTGCTCAGGCCAACACTATAACCACTGAGCACACCAGCCAGGGCTAATAGATTCATTAAAAGTCTAAAGTTTAGTTACACTTTTCAGTTGCACTTTACTGTATCTCATTAAGGAAACTACATGCCATAGAGGTATTTGGGAATCTGAAGATTTTAAAAGATCTTGGGATTTATCCCTCACAAGTGCTAAAGAATCTATTTCAAAAGCCTAGTGTAAAACACACTTATTGGTAATAAAGCTGAATGGGTTAACTAATAGTATCAATTCTGAGTGTAGTTACTGCCTGCATGTTGCCTGCCAGATTAGGCACTGATTATTGCCTGCCAAGTAGACATTTGGTAGCTGTATGTCTTGGACTTTCAAATGGAATTTTGAGTTATTACTGAAATAAATGTGTCTTGTCAGACAGATTTTTCAATAAACGGAACTCGGGTGAGGTAGGAAAGACAGCTGTAGGGGCAAATGGTTGCGAGCAAGGTAAAGAGAATCATGGATTGGAAATCAAAATACACAGGTTTTAAACTTGGTTCTACCACTCTCTAGAGTGGTTCTTCAATGTAAAATGCTGCCATTGGGTGAGAAGTTTTAAAATTCTTTCCTAATCTGACATTCCATGTTTCCACATCTCTTTGGTTGCAGTGTATGCAAGAGATGGGGAATGGAAAGGCAAACCGACTTTATGAAGCCTACCTTCCTGAGACCTTTCGGCGACCTCAGATAGACCCGTATCTTTTCTGGAGCAACTTAGAAGACTGAGTGGTATTTTGGTGTTTTGGGAGAGTCACAGAATATTCACAACTCATGATCTGTCTGTGTAGTCAGATCTAATCTATGTGGATTAGTCATATCTTGTTTTTTCTCTCTCCTGCAACCAAGGCCTACAAAAAGCATATGTATACGTTCTGTGTCAGAATGGTGGTGTCACAGGGTGAAAACTCATTCAGCAATTAAGACTGCAGTGGTTCAGTTTCACTGTGAATTCTTCTGTAAAGTGACATCTCCAATAGTTTTTTGGATCTCTGAAGCTATTGTTTGATAAAAATCATTTACTGTGTTGTGTTGAATCACAAAAACTACTATTCACTTTTTAAGGCCTTTTTATGTTCTGTGTGAAAGAATTAACTGTTGTTGACCAATTAGTAACTTTTTTCTCCCATCCCCTCTGCATGGGAGAGCACCCAGCTCACAAAGCCAGTGGTTTGTTGACCATCTTGTTAGAGTTGGCTTTTTGGTTGGTGCAGGTAGAACTTAAAAAGCAGATTTGGGGCCACAGGTCTGGCCACAGGGCTCAAGAATGTATAGTTTTTAGGGTCACTAGTTGCCTTTGTTTAAGGCCTATTGACCTAAGGCCTTTAAAATAGGTAATTGTCTGCTGCTTTATCTGTGTTCTAGAGCAGCCAGAGGCTCCTCTGCTGGCAATATGAAGATTAATCCCATTTGTTGCTATCAGTGCTCTGAAGGAAAATCAGAGGAAATGGGATTCCCTGTAATAACTGGGAAGGAGGCATTTCAAGGTTTTGGTCAGGGAAACTACATGTGAAAAGACAGGAGCCGAATGGGGAAGCCAGACAGGAGGGAGAGAGAACAGCGTTCCATGGGATACAGATTGAACTTTTATAGTCATCCTGGGAAAGACTTGCTTGATTTATCCTTAATAAGCTTTTTGCAGAGCTGTCGAGGGATTTATTCGAGATAAATATGAGAAGAAGAAATACATGGACCGAAGTCTAGACATCAGTGCCCTTAAGGTTGGTTGTAACTCTTTCAAGTTTTGTTCATAATAAGTAATTTGCTTATTAATCGGGCCAGGGGAGAATTTGAAGATCAGTTACTAACATGCTCAAAAACTATCATTTAAAAAATAGCTCAGTTGGTTAAAGCATCGATCCAGTACAGCAAGGTTTTGGGTTTGATTCCCGGTCAGCACATTCAAGAATCAACCAATCAATGCATAAATAAGTGGAACAACAAAAATCTATGTTTATCTATGACTCTCTCTTTCTCTCTCTCTCTCTCTCTCTCCCCTTCCCTCCCTCCCTCTCTCCCTTCCTCCCCCCCTTCCTCTCACTTTCTCTCAAATCGATAAAATAATAGCCAAAACCGGTTTGGCTCAGTGGATAGAGCGTCAGCCTGCGGACTGAAAGGTCCCAGGTTCGATTCCGGTCAAGGGCATGTAACTTGGTTGTGGGCACATCCCCAGTAGGAGGTGTGCAGGAGGCAGCTGATCGATGTTTCTCTCTCATCGATGTTTCTGACTATCTATCCCTCTTCCTTCCTCTCTGTAAAAAATCAATAAAATATATTAAAAAAATAATAATAATAATAAATATACAGAGGTAGAAAAAAGCCAGTTATTGAGTCAATACCATGAAATATCATGAAGTGAAGTTTGGCCTCAAGGGCAGACAGGGCAAACCATCAGTGAATTCTTTGTCTTGATCTGCATTTGGATGCTAGTGACTCCCAATTCCAAATTATTTCTTCAGCTGGACATGTTGGGCATATGAGATCAAATAGAAAATGTGCATATATATATGTATATATATGTGATATATGTGTGTGTGTGTATACATATAAATTTATATCATTTATATATACACACATACAAACCCTTCACGCATACATAAGTTTTGTTTCCATAAGTGAAGTCAACAAAATTAAATGTAATTAAATCACCAGTTTCCTTCAGTTTGACCAGCATGTATTGCCTGTGCATTGGTGGACTGATTGCTAATGGGACGACCCTTGTTCCTGAAAGGGTTTTAGATGGAGACTACCAGTTGCCAAGTACACTTTTCATCCTAGGCATGTGGTTAGAATCTGAAATAATGATGTATGATAACTAAGACAAGTATAATATACAGGAGGAAATACGACATGGTTTCTGGAAGAAGACTATAAGCCTGATTACTGACAACTAAAGAACCAATAAATATGACTCTTGAGACCTTTAAAAAGCCTTTGACAAGGTTCTACAGTAAATTCGTTTAGATGTAATTGACTATTTCTTGAGCCACAGAAAGATAGAAAGTATGGTATTCTCAAATTCTAGCACAGGTCCTATCTGTCATCCATCTGGTTAGTTATTCTAATGGAAGATGCACTAGTTAGTGAAATCACTAAGTTTACACAGGGCTCTAAGCCCTTCGAGATTATTTAAAGTTCCAAATTGATCTTTTGAGGTTATGTGAAAAGGCATTAATTGGTAGGTGAATTTCAATGCAGACAGATAAGTGCAAGGTAATAACACTCTTACCTCAGAGTCATCCAGAAAAGGGACCGGGAAGTTATCTTAACTGTTCCAAGGGAGATTAACCCAGTATATAGCTACGCCTTGGATGGCATCAGAAAGGGTTGGAAACCAAAGCACATACATTGCCTTTTATTTGTAGAAAACCATGGTCTGTCTGCCTACCTTTGTTCGTTGTACCTGAAGATGTGAAATTAGATGAGCTCAGAAAAGGGTATCAGAGGTCATCCCGAAGATGAGGGAAGGGTTCTGTCGGAAGATGATGTGCTCATGAAAACAGCCTGTTTTACTCGCTGGGTATTTCCATTTAGGAAGGAAAAAACTCCTGTTTACCTAAAGGCTATTCCAACTTTTTTTATTTGATGTGCTTAGATCACAGTTTATCTTACCTTTTTCCTTTTGTGGCATAGGATTGTGATTTACATTTTTTCTTCAGCATAAATGTGAGGTGAATTACTTTGTACATATGAGCTTTTCCATATTTTGGATTATTTTCTTAAAATATATTACAGCCGAAACCGGTTTGGCTCAGTGGATAGAGCGTCGGCCTGCGGACTGAAGGGTCCCGGGTTCAATTCCGGTCAAGGGCATGTACCTTGGTTGCAGGCACATCCCCAGTGGGAGGTGTGCAGGAGGCAGCTGATGGATGTTTCTCTCTCATCGATGTTTCTAGCTCTCTATCCCTCTCCCTTCCTCTCTGTAAAATATCAATAAAATATAAAAAAAAATATTACAAAATATGGTATTATGTAGGTCAAAGTGTTTCAGTATTTGTCTTTCATACTTTTAAATTTTTTTTTTAAATATATTTTATTGACATTTTACAGAGAGGAAGGGAGAGGGATAGAGAGCTAGAAACATCGATGAGAGAGAAACATCGATCAGCTGCCTCCTGCACACCTCCCACTGAGGATGTGCCCGCAACCAAGGTACATGCCCTTGACCGGAATCGAACCCGGGACCTTCAGTCCGCAGGCCGACGCTCTATCCACTGAGCCAAACCGGTTTCGGCTGTCTTTCATACTTTTGCCAGTATACTTCCCAGATGTTGTACTATTTTATACTGTCTTCTTAGCACTATATTAGAGTACTAGTTTTACTTCATCTCTACCAACATTCGGTATTATTAAGATCTTTCTCCCCCCAACCCCCCAAAAAAGGCATTTTAAATTGCACTTTTTGATCAGTAGCAAGGCCTTAAATTTTCACATGTATGGTATACCTCTTTTCAAATGCCTGTGTTCTTGAATTTACTTTGTGTTTCTGTTTGACATTTAAATGTTTATATGATTTTTAAAATATGACCAATAACATGGGTGAAAATATTATGAAACAGCCTCTGACAGTAACAAAAACTGAGAGACGCCGAAACCGGTTTGGCTCAGTGGATAGAGCGTCGGCCTGTGGACTGAAAGGTCCCAGGTTCGATTCCGGTCAAGGGCATGTACCTTGGTTGCGGGCACATCCCCAGTAGGAGGTGTGCAGGAGGCAGCTGATCGATGTTTCTCTCTCATCGATGTTTCTAACTCTCTATCCCTCTCCCTTCCTCTCTGTAAAAAATCAATAAAATATTTAAAAAAAAAAAAAACTGAGAGAGACTTTCTAATATATTATTTTTGATGTACTTTTTGGTTTTATACAGGCAGCTCATTTGGGATACTTTATAATCCTTTTACTCTTTTTTGGCCTTATTTCCTTGCTTATTGTTTTTCTAACCATTAATTAAGCTTGACATTTTTTTTTTCCTGGTTTAAGAAAAAAAGATAGCCCTGGCCGGTTTGGCTCAGTGGATAGAGCGTCAGCCTGCGGACTGAAGGGTCCCAGGTTCGATTCCCGTCAAGGGCATGTACCTTGGTTGCGGGCACCTCCCCAGTAGGGGGTGTGCAGGAGGCAGCTGATTGATGTTTCTCTCTCATCAATGTTTCTAGCTCTCTATCCCTCTCCCTTCCTCTCTGTAAAATATCAATAAAATGTATTTTAAAAAAAAAAAAAGAGTTACCTTTAAAAAAAAAAAAAAAAAAAAAAGAAAGAAAAAAAGATAAAGCCCTCGCCGGTTTGGTTCAGTGGATAGAGCGTCGGCCTGTGGACTCAAGGGTCCCAGGTTCGATTCCAGTCAAGGGCATGTACCTTGGTTGCGGGCACATCCCCAGTAGGGGGTGTGCAAGAGGCAGCTGATCCATGTTTGTCTCTCATCGATGTTTCTAACTCTCTATCCCTCTTCCTTCCTCTCTGTAAAAAAATCAATAAAATATATTTTTTTAAAAAAGATAAAGATGGAGAGAAGTTATAACTGAATTTATAAAATTACAAAGGATATGTATTAGTTAGATGAACATGAACTTATTTCACCAAAATGAGGGGGGACCCCTCAAAGCATGAGCAAATTAAACTTGAGTCAGAAAGGGGCAGCAGACGGGCAAAATGTTTTATCCTCTGTAGAGAGCCTATACTGCACATTTCAAGAGTCATAAGACAGATGAGGGAGGGTGGGTGCTTAAGATATTTGAAGGATGCCTCTTAGAGCATTGAGGCTGATGTGGACCAGGCCGACTCTCATACCCCACACCAAAAACTCCAAAGCTTGTCAGACTCCTGTATCAGAGTCAACAGGGACTTTTTGTTTCTTTTTTGGACATTTGGAATGACTATCAAAACTGGCTAGTCACTATTGGGCCTGTGTTCTTTGTCTTGTTTTTAAAATCATTATAGAAAGAAAAAGATGACAAGTGGAAAAGAGGGAATGAGCCAGCTTCAGAGAAAAAAATGGAACCTATTGTTTTTGAGAAAGTGAAAATGGTAAGTGGGAAAGTACTTGCACTCGGTGGATGGCCTCAGGAGTGTTTATAAGTGTGGAGGGGTGGCCTGCGGTTGATAGCGTATTGTACCTGGGACTAAAGGGTTCCGTATTTAGATGAGCTCACCTGCTGCCACTTCAGCTTCTTTCCCACTGCTGATTGTTGCCTAATCTGCTCTGTCACAGTTTCTTTGGAGCTAGACGGCAGCTTAGGAAACTCATCTGTCCCATTTAAGCAAGAGGCATGTTCCATGCCAGAATGTCAAGGCTGTGTGACACCTTCTGAGTAGATGTTACCTCTTGTTAGACCTTCTGTATCTCATTTCCTGTTGCAGTTAAGAACAGTCCAGAAGCCAGGCCAGACTGATCCATTTTAAGCAATCACTTCTTGTATTCTTGCTCTGTCATATTGAAGTAGACACCTTTCTCTTTCCACAGGACATATTGTGGCTGTAGTAGTGGATATCTAATATCAGATCTTGGAATCCTAGGAGAGTGTTTGCTTAAGGAAGAGTGTTTTATCATCATTCTGAATCGCACTGTCTAAAGAACACAGTCATTAGTGATATTGGCAGAGTGAGTTAGGTGATCTTTAGACTGATCTCCCTTTTGGTATTAAAGGTTTTCTAATCACTGGGGGATTTGCTGGCTCTTGGCTCTTGTACCATCAGACACCTACCTTTATTCTTGGTTTTTTCCTGGGACCAAAACCTGCTGCTTCTGTTGGACCTGATCTGTGGTTGTCTTGGCTTCAGACAGATCCATCTCTTCAGAAAGCCAGACAAGCACAGGTGATACCCTTGCTTTTCACTTTAGGTTTGATTTATGCACTTGTACCTCTGACTTGATTCTTTCGCCTGACGCTTCCTGCGTTTTGTTTCTTTGGTTACGCTCTTTGAATAACATCAGCCATACCACAAGAAAACCTGTGGCTTTACAGTGGGGAGGGGGAACGGGTTCAAAACACCTGCTTATTTCTTTCAATAACATATTTTCGCCTTAGCCACAGAAAAAAGAAGATCCACAGCTACCTCGGAAAAGCTCCCCGAAATCCACAGCACCTGTCATGGATTTGTTAGGCCTTGGTAAGAGTCAGACTTTCCCACTCCCATAATCTTACAAATTCTCTCTGGCCCTGGGAAGCTGGGCAGAGATGGGAGTCTTTCAGTTTGTATCCCTGTCACTAAGAGTGTTCTCTCATGTTCTTCCTATTGTTTTGCATCTGAGTAGTTGTGCTAAGAAAGTTTTACTGTGACATTTTCAGAGCAACAGTACAATGGAGTGGTGATGAATACAGCCTTGAGAGCCAGAGTCCCAGCTCTGCCACTTACTGTTACGTGACACTGGGTAGTTCACGTAACGTCTGAACATTCCTTTCCTGTCTGTGCAATGAGGATGGTATAAGTGTCCGTGTCAAAGGTGTTGCTGGAAGGATGAAGTGAGATAATGCCTCTAAAGCTCTTAGCCCCTTGCTTGGCACATACTAAGCACTCAGTACATGGTAGCAGTTTTCCTTAATCCGGCACCTGTGAGCCTTGCCCCCTCCCTCTCATTTTTCAGGTGCAACCTGTTTCTGAGATGGCCCCTTATCTTGTGCTCATTTTCCTCCAAACCTTAAAACCCTGCCCCATTCAGAAGTAAACCTGTTCTTTATCTTTCACAGTACTGATGGCTGTACTTCATTTCAATCCATTTCTGCTGATTTAGGTTATTGGCTACCTAGGCTTCTAATTTTAATGTATCTTTAATTTATCTCTGAAAATGAATCCTACACAGTGTTGTCCCTCAAATAGCCAGAAAGGAGCCAGCGCCCTGTGCCTGATAGGTGGGCTGCAGGCTTCTCCAGAGTGCTCTTGGGAATGTGGGGCAAGGCCTCTCGTGAGAGGCCCCATCCAAGCTAGATGGTTCCAGAAGCCTAGATTTCCAGACCCATGATGGAGTGTATGGGCTTTCCCTGTCTTCATTGTGTCCACAATAGAGGAAGGCCTGGGCTTAATGAGCAGTGCTACATTTTTTTTTTTAACTTTAATCTTTCTTTCCAGATGCTCCTGTGGCCTGCTCCATTACAAGCAGTAAGACCAGCAATGCCCTAGAGAAGGACTTAGATCTTTTGGCCTCTGTTTCATCCCCCTCTTCTTCAGCTACCAGAAGGGTGAGTCTTGTGGGCTCCTCAGGATTTAGAGTAGTATTCTGAAAAGAGTGATTTTGATAACTTAATCTTGGAGCTGAGTCATGCTTCCTTGGTGGAACTAGGCTTTGGTTTTCTTGATTCTTGATTCTTACCTTAATAATGTGTTGTCTCTATTACAGCCTTAAGATTACTATTCATTCCATTCTCTCCTGCCCAAAAAGGGTGGGCCCTTTGAGTGGGCTTCTGTCTACGGTGTGTCAGATTGTACGGCTGATACTTTAGGTCAACTCCTCGGCCTGAGTTATTGCCAGAGGATTTGTAGGTGTGAAAGACTTGAAACATTTGATGGCTACTATTTGTGGAATATCTGCCTATGTACCAGGCACAGTGCTAGGTGTTTTTATATATTTCACTTATAATTTAAAATCTTCATTACAACCCTGCAAAATGATATTTTATAGATGAGGAAACATTAGTTCAGAAAATTTATGTGCCCAGTCTCTTGATACACAACTAGTAAATGGCTACTCTGGCATCTAAACTCAGTTCTTTCTGGCTCTATCATTTGTAGGTTGCTTTTATTTTTAAAATTTATTTTATATTTTTAGCAAATTACATAGTTTTGCTAAAGAACAAAACATTGTTCCAGAGCTTAACTATTAGGTGTTTTCTGATATTTGTATGGTAAAAATGTCAGGAGGTAGGTTCCATGCCAACTACTAACTTCAGCCATCAATTCTTTTTTTTGTTTTGTTTATTTTTTAAAATATATTTTTATCGATTTCAGGAAGGAAGGAAAAGAGAGCGATAGAAACATCAATGATGAGAGAGAATCATTGATCTGCTGCCTCCTGCACGCCCCCTACTGGGGATCGAGCCTGCAACCCAGGCATGTGCCCTTGACCAGAATCAAACCCGGGACCCTTCAGTCCACAGGCTGATGCTCTATCCACTGAGCCGAACTGGCTAGGACTTTTTGGTGGTTTTTTTTTGTTAATCCTCACCCGATGATATTTTTCCCATTAATTTTTTTTTTTTTTTTTTTTAGAGTGAAAGGGAGGGAGGGGGTAGAGGAGAGAGAAACATTGATGTGAGAGAGACACATCGATTGGTTTCTTCCCACATGCACTCTGACCTGGCCCTGGATCAAACTTGCAACCCAGGTACATGCCCTTGACTGGGAATCGAACCAGCAACCCTTCAGTGTGTGGGCTGACATTCAAACCACTGAGCCACATCGGCCAGGGCCAGCCATCAATTCTTATTGTAAATGTTAGAAGCAACAGAGAAATGAGGGAGATCTTTACAGAGATTCCCATGAGGACCATTCCATTGTCCCCCTGGCCTCTTTGCCCTAAGGTGGTAGGTTCCATGCCAACTGCAGGGAGTGCCGGCTCTGTTCCTGAAAACCTGAACCTGTTTCCAGAGCCAGGGAGCAAATCAGAAGAAACAGGCAAGAAACAGCTCTCTAAAGACTCCATCCTCTCACTGTATGGATCCCAGACGCCTCAGATGCCTGCTCAAGGTAGATTTCTTTTTTTTTTTTTTTCTTCTTTTTTTTAAAAATATATTTTATTGATTTTTACAGAGAGGAAGGGAGAAGGATAGAGAGTTAGAAACATCAGTGAGAGAGAAACATCGATCAGCTGCCTCCTGCACAACCCCCACTGGGGATGTGCCCGCAACCAAGGTACATGCCCTTGACAGGAATCGAACCTGGGACCCTTGAGTCTGCAGGCCGACACTCTAGCCACTGAGCCAAACCAGTTAGGACTCAAGGTAGATTTCTTGGGGGAGGCCTGGCAATATGCCAGATAGAGACATGAGGACTTAAATGTAGAAATTATTTCTTGCGACAGGGCAGTTGCTTTGGGGGCAGTGATAGCATACTCCAAACAAGCCTGAACGTGAATGACATTTCTTGTGAAGCCACAGAGTATCAGCAGATTCTTCTGTGGGCTCTGGTGTCACATGTCTGTGAAGTCTGACTCAAGTCTGGATCTAGACCTTAAAGGGGAAGTAGCTAGGTCAGCAACCCTCTGGTGAGAAGCCATGACAAGTCTTGTAGGCAATCTGTCCGTGTGGCTCTGTAAAAGAGCATTCTGAGCTGAGTAGTCCTGAGAATTTCTAGTTGGAAAGGAGCAGCCAGTGAGACTTTGGACTGACTTTGTGTGCTTTCCTAACAAATCTGTACGTATGTTCTCTTGGCAGCAATGTTCATGGCTCCTGCTCAGATGGCATATCCCACAGCCTACCCCAGCTTCCCTGGGGTTGCACCTCCTAATAGCATAATGGGGAGCATGATACCCCCACCAGTAGGCATGGTAGCTCAGCCAGGGGCTTCTGGGATGGTTGCCCCCATGGCTGTGCCTGCAGGCTATATGGGTGGTATGCAGGCATCAATGATGGGTGTGCCAAATGGAATGATGACCACCCAGCAGGCTGGCTACATGGCAAGCATGGCAGCAATGCCCCAGACTATGTATGGGGTTCAGCCAGCTCAGCAGCTGCAATGGAACCTTACTCAGGTAAGCTACCCCGTTTTATTTGGGACAAGAGTTTTCAGACTTCCTCAAGGCCATTTCACTTTGTGTCTCCCTCTTATCCTTTAAATCTTCACAGTAGATGAGATAACACGAGAGACATTCTTATGCTTAGGTTTGCATTTTTTTCTTTCTTCTTTCTAGAAGGTCTATCCAAATTCAGACTTTCTGCAGAGTTCTGGATTCCTGTAGAATAAGGGTAACTGCCAAAACCTAAATCTCTCCATGCATCCATCAAAACAAAAACAAAAACAACCTAAACTGATAAACAAGGAGCGCAAATAGAACTTCCCATAACTTACCCACGGCTACCACATCCAGTAGACAGAATGCTACAGACTTCAAATTACATGGCAGTCGGCATATAAACCCTAAACCCAGCAGAGCCAGCATCACAGAGAAGGTGACAGACCATAGATGAAATCATCCCCAGAAAGAGAAAGACCTACCCTGACTGGAAACATGCTGAGAAGAAATCTGAGACCTGGTAGATTAGGGCTCTAGTTATATGGAGAATCAAAAATAAGGGATTGGAATATATAGGATTAGAGATGGTAGCCCTGGAAAACATGGCTTCTAGGGGAGGTGGGATGACTTACAAGGAGAATTGCTCTTTGAAAGATGGTGTATTTCACCATCTTTCTCCCTGCAAAGTAGTCATTTCCCTGTACTAACAGGAGAGGGTGCTCTTGAACTAAAAATGGCACTGATGGATTGTAACACACAGAAGAATGACAACTAATAATTGTAGGAAAATAGGTATCACATATTCTCAAAGAAATATGCTTCAGGTATGTATTAATTACAATGAAAAACATAATGACAGTTACTACCTTAGCCAAGTGATCAAACGTAAGATTACCAACAGTGGGACCAATTAATATCATGTGCTTTCTGGTATCTTGCACTAAGACCTAAGAAGGGCACAATATCACCTACATAAATTCTTGCCAGAAATGGATTCAATCATATAAAATCTAAATGGAAGGATTTTCTGCCAAGTAAGTGGCCTAGATTCTTAAAACAGTGTCAGGAAAAAAAGAAAAATGTGGCAGGGGAAGTGTTCTAGATTAAAGGAGACTAAAGAGATATGAAAATGAAATGCATATCAGAATATTGCATTAATCTTAAATCTCTTGAGCATGTTCATTGTATTTTGGTTCCAGGAACGTGTTATGTATTATGAAACACTTACTGACGTAACGGGTGAAATGTCACAATATCTGTAGTTTTCAGTGCCCATCAAAATTTTTCAAGTTTATACAGATGTGTCAGAAAAGATGGCAAAATGCTAATAATTGGTGAATTTAAGAAAGGAATAGATGGGCTTCATTGTACTATTTCTTTCAGCTTTTCTGTAAGCTTGACATTTTCTTTAAAAGTTGGTAGAAGAAAAATAGACTCCTAAAGAAAAAGAACGTCTGGAGAAAATGTCCTGGGCTTAGGAAATGTAAGGCATTTTGCTTTGATAGATTGTTCCTTCTGTTCTCTGCCAGAGGCCGGTCTTTCCGTCTAATTCAAAAAGAGGCCCTGACCCCACTGCCTCTTTTCTCCTGACAACTTCCCTTCTCAGGCACCGAAGACACGTTGGGCTTTTTTGTGTGCCTTCCTTTGTTCATCTGAATACTCCGGTTTCTTTCTCTGCTTGAGTGTGCGCAAGCACTTTCACTGGCAGTAATAACTCTGCTGGAGATCAGGCAGGGGCGCTGGCGAGGGGGTTTCTCTGTACTCTCAGGGCTGTCGACGTCAAATGAACAGTCAGCCCCTTCTGTTTAGGATGAGGGCCTGGAAGGAAAAAACAGTAACTTCTCATGCTGTTTTTATGTTGTCTAGCTCCAGGATTCCTTCTTTCCCTCCCTGAGTATGACTAGTCTCTGTCAATCTCTCTCTTCTGAAAAGTCCTTCATTTACGTGGCCTGGTGTCCTTGAAATGCTCTGTTGAGGTTCAGAGCAGTTAAGTACCATAACAGAGTTCTCCTTTGTCTCGTTCTCCCCATCCCCACTGACGGAAGGACTCCTGCCCTGCCTTTTGCACTAACTGGCTGCATGCCCACATCCTGGTCTGAAAGTCTCCTCTCTCCCTTTCAGATGACCCAGCAGATGGCTGGGATGAACTTCTGTGGAGCCAACGGCATGCTGAGCTATGGACAGTCGATGAGCGGCGGAAATGGACAGGCAGCAAGTCAGACTCTCAGCTCTCAGATGTGGAAATGAAAACAAATCACCTATGTGGCTGCCGCTCTCCTCCGCCCTCTCTCTCCCCACTTTCCCTCTTTCTCTGACTCTTTCACGCCTTCCCCTTTTCCTACCTCTCTCCATTTGGTTTAGAAATTGCTCAATCTGTCATTTGGGGTTTGGCATTCTGCCCTGCCCAGCCCAGCCACTTCCCAGACACACAGACCTCTCTGTTGTTTTATATTGTACATGTCCCCTAGCCATTCCGACTTCCTCCCCCGCCACCCCAGTCCTCTCCTGCACCAGCACCTTAGGAATTGTTGGCAGAAGGCACTTACTGTGGAAGGTTAAACCTCCAATCAGATTCTCAGAAGGGTCTGTATGTGTTGTGTTTTAGGCAAAGCGGGGAGGGTTTGGAGGTACTTCCATGTGTGTTAATAAACTGTTTCTACATATTTAAATTATTAGTTGAAGAGGGAGGCATTATGCTCCCATGATTTATGGAAATGAAGAAAGTACTGAAATAAAATCAAATACTTACTGGGTCTTAGATCAGGTTGGCCCCTAACCTTGGGGAGATACAAACCCCATCTATGAGGATGAGCAAAAACGTTACTCTCCGGTCCCCTGCATTGCTTTCTGGATCTGAAGCTTCAGGACTTGCTGCTTAAGTCAGCCTTTATTAGCACCAAAGACTTACGAAGGTCCCCCACAAAATACACAGCCCTTTCCCTGCCTCCATCCTGCCTGCAGTAAGATCTGGCTCCACGGTTGGAGGATCAGCCCTTCCAGAGGGAATGCAGAGCTTAACGTGTGTACTCTGTGTGTGTGTGTGTGTGTGTGTGTGTGTGTGTGTGTGTGTGCGTTTTCCACCTCCCACTCTCTCCCCATCTGCGCTGGGTATTTTTGTTTTTGGTTTTTCAGGTTTAGGTTTACAACAGAGAGGAATTAATTTATCAACAGCCTAAAACTGTTGCCAATTTTTCTTACAGTTAAAAAAAGAATTGCAATCTCATTGATGGCTCTCTTCCTCCGTTCCCCTCTCCCATAGTGCTAATCACTCGTTCATGCCTGTGTATCCCGGCTGCTGTTTCCCCACCTGTGCCAGGTGTGTGAGGCAGAGAGCCTGGCCAGCTTTCCTCTCAGTCATTGTTCACCCCACTTGAAAATTAAGACAAGAAAACGTTGCTTAAAAGATTTCAGCTGTGGGAACCATGATCCCTGGTTGCCTTTCTCCTGTGTATGTGTAAATTCCTTAATAAATATTGCAGGGAAGCACTGTTTGCGTGCTGTTACTGTGTGTCACTCTTGGAGGAAGGTGAGTTCCACCCCATTTTCTGCTTTCGGGGACCAGTTCCCTCATTTCCTGTGTGGGGCAAACCCAAGGGCCAGGCCCAGGCCCAGCCCGTCAGAAAGGGGCCTTTATCCAGCAGTGTCTAGAGCTGTGAGCTGAGGAAACCGTGGAAATCTGCACCTAGAGTCACAGAACATGGGAACTGGAAGCATTTCCCCCTTCCCTGCCTCCCTGCCTTCCTCTGAATACACCTTGTGAATACTTCCAGGTTCCCGATGTGAGAGGATAACACAGTGGCTAAGAAAGAAAGCTTGGATCAAGCTGCCAGTATTCATATCCCTTCTTACTTACTGTGTGACCCGGGCAAGCAATAAACCCCATGTCTCCGTGTAAAATAGGCTAATGGTAATACTTCGGTGAAAGGAAGCAGTTCCTGGGGGCATGTAGCACAGTATCGAGCACTTACCACTCAAGCGTTAGCAAGCAGCATGTGCCAGACCTGTGTTAGGCATTCATTCATTCAACAACTGTTTGGTGTTTACAATGTGCCGAACAGTGGCTTAGGCTCTGAAATAAAGTAATGGATCAAAACTCCCCAGTCTCATAGGGTAGTGTGGTAGGAGAGGTGCACAATAAAGTAAAATGATTTCATTTCAAACACTAACAATACAAGGTAAGTTAAGGGGGAAGAGTGGGTATGGGACGGTTTGAATGGAGAAGTCAGGAGGAGGTGCTATTTGAACTGAGGCCTGAATAAGCAGCCAGCTGCGGGGATCTGGAAAAGGAGCAGACAGACAAGGGTCAGTGTCTGCACTGGAAATCGTTTGGCTGGAGTGTCGGTCTGGGAGCTGTTCGAGATGGATGGTCTGTAAAGCCTTGAGACGGGGCTGTCACCTAAGAAAGCCCCATGAGAAGAGGACTGAGCCTGGGGCCCATTGGTTCTAGAATTTGGAAAGAAGACATCAGACAAAAGGAATTTGACATAGTCCCCACTCTTCAGCTCAGCCTCATGGGGCAGTAGACTTAGAGGAGGTAGTAGTTAACTAGTGGGTGGGGAGAAGAGTATTCCAGACAGATAGTAGGTGTAAACAGAGAGAGAGCCCTACAAGAGCACAGAACATTCAGGGAAGCACAGCAGTTCGATGTTTCTAAGGTATGTGAATGGGGGTGGGGGGGCAGGCAGGTCACAGGGGGCTTCCTATACCCTAGGAAGGGGTTTAGCTTGAAGTGTTGTGAACAGTGGAGAGACATAGATTTGAGTTTTAGGCAGCTACTGAGAACTGTGTTTGAGGGAATAAGACCAGATCTAGGGGACAGAGAAAGGGTAAGAGCTGAACTGGGGCCATGGTAGAAGGGGTAGGGGAGAATGGAGTGTCTGAGAGCAGCAATTCATGAATTCCTTATGAGGTATGGGAGATACTCAAAGGTGTTACATAACTACGCTGAAATGAGTTTGGGAAAGATTGCTTGTTATGTCACCTCTTGTGCATCTGGAATATAATATCCCAATAGTAATGGCTCTGGAAAGTCTTGTGGTAAAGACTTTACAAAATTAATTATTTTTAGAGCAGTTTTAGGTTAACAAATCTGAGTGGAAGGTACAGAGACCCCCCATATACCTGCTGCCCCCTCCCCAACCTCCACTTCTTTTGACCTCACACCAGAGAGAGGCACATTTGTTACAACTGATGAGCTTACGTTGACACAACACTATCGCCACCAATTCATAATTTACATTAGGGTTCATCTTGGCGTACATTCCATGGGGTTTGACAAATGTATAACAACACCAACTCAACATTATAGAATCACACGGATTAGTTTCACCATCCTAAAGATCCTGTGTGGTCTACCTATTCATCCCTCCCTCCTAACTCCTGGCAACCACAGATTTTTTTTTTTTTTTTTTTTTACTGTCTCCATAGTTGCGCCTTTTTCAGAATGTCCTATAGTTGGAATCATATTACATACAGCATTTTCAGATTGGCGTATTTCCCTTAATAACATGTATTTAAGTTTCCTCCATGTCTTTTCATGTCTTGATAACTCGTATACTTTACACTGAACAATATTCCTTCGTCTGGATATACTACCGCTTATTCACTTACTGAAGGACATCTTTGTTGCTTCCAAAGTTCTGGCAATTATGAGTAAAGTTACTATAGGAGAGAGGATGGGACAGATTACCAGGGAGAACCAACGACTTAGGTAATGCTTTATTTTTTTTTAAATATATGTTTATTGGTTTCAGAGAGGAAGGGAGAGAGAGAGAGAGAGACATCCATGAGGAGAGAGAATCATGGATCAGCTGCCTCCTGCACACCCCCTACTGGGGATCGAGCCCGCAACCCGGGCATGTGCCCTTGACCGGGAATCGAACCTGTGACCTCCTGGTTCCTAGGTCGACGCTCAACCACGGAGCCACGCCAGCTGGGCAATGCTTTATTTCTTAAACCACAGGAAAAATAAGCAGGTGATTATTATATGGATCTTTATACTTTTTAGCATGTCTTAAAATGCTGCTTTATATAGTAGTAAGTTTATGTAACAAGGATTAGAAAATATAAACTGCTAAAAAATAATTTTAAAAAATAATTTAAAAATAAGTAAAGTTACTATAAACATTTGTGTGCACGTTTTTGTGTGGACATAAGTTTCTAATTGATTTGGGTAAGTACCGTGGAGTGTGATGGCTGGATTGTATGATAAGAGTATGTTTAGATTTTTTTGTTGTTGTTGGGTCCCAGAGCCCACTACCTGGATCCTCTGCCTCCTTGACCTCCTTTGCTCTCGCTGCCAGGCCAGGAAGAGGCCCCGCCTACCGCACAAAAGGAGGCTTTGAAGCCGGAGGGAGGGGTGAGGAAGGAGGGCCATCTGGTGTGTATTTTTGGATTATTTCTCAAAAATCTCTTCCTCCTCCTCCTCCTCCTCTTTCTCTTCCGACACCACTGCAACCAGGCGGCAGCTGGGGGAGCCACCTGTGAGCCGGGCTGAGTTGAGGGGGAGGTGGGCTGGGGGTAGGGACCCCTGCTTCCCCTCTCTGAGCCTCAGTTTTGGCATCTAGAACAGCGGTCACCAACCGGTGGTCTGTGAGGTCTCAAAGGTTGGCAACCGCTGATCTAGAATATGGGCATGACAACCCAGTTGCTGGCTCCTGTCAACCCAGGTGCTCCAGGAAGCAGAGGTCCAGGCTGGACTCATTAGGGGGAAGGCCTGGGAGGTAAGGGCGAGGCTGGTAACCGTAGTGGAGTCCCACTGCACTGGGGCGAGGGCCTTGTGTGGAGAACACCCCACCTCCTCTCCCTGTCTGTGGCTTAGATTATTTTTCCTGGGCCTGGCTTCCACACCTGCCTCCCCTGGCAGATTTTGTTTTACCTCGAAAAGAAATTGATTCGGGGTCTGCAAACCGGCTGATTTCCTGCATTCACTCTGTGAGACAGGGCTCCTCCCCTGTGCCGCCTCATCCAGGTCCCTCATGCCACCCGCCTCGGTGGCAGCATCTCTCATCCCCTGGAGCCCCATTCAGCACACAGCATCCTCAGCACTCCCCTGCAGCTTCAGGGACCTGCTGAGCCTGAGCCCCAGCCTGCAACTAGTCCCCCTGGTCCTGCCTGCAGCCCCAGGGTCCTCAAACCAGCCGGGAGGGGCCGGTGGGGTGACCCCTTAAACAGAGGGGTGCAGACACCAGGTGGGCACTCTACCCACCCCACCTCACCTCCCGCCCCTCCCAAACGCCCTGAGCACCGAGTCTGTGTTGCTTTCCAGCTCCTGGAGGGCTCGGCCTGAGCAGTGCTGCCACCAGAGGGACCCGTCTACAGAGTGGCAGGCGGAACAGGCCTCCCCGGGCAGCTAGGTGCCCACCTGGCCCCAAAGCCCTCCTGCAGCCTCCCGCCTACCCCTTCTAAAGGGTAACCAGCTGTGGTTTCAGCCCAGCCCAGCCCAGCCCAGCTGCCTGCCTTGGGAGGAGGCGGCAGAGGCTGTCGCCACCTGCTGTCCCGTTTCTGTTACTGCAGGAGGTAAGGGTCATCCCTGCCGCCCAGCCAGCCAGTCCAGCACATCGTTCCCATTTCACAGGCCAGAACCAGGCCTCGGTGGGTCCCTCAGCCCGGATGGAGCAGAGCTGGATGGGGAGTCAGTTAGTCTCTGCAGCTGATGTGTGTGGTCCCCATTTTCACAACCCAGGAGGCTCCAGGGCCCTCTGTGCATTTGTAACTGCGGCTATGTCACTGTATTGCCCTGGAGAGGGGTTGCAAGAGTTAACGCCCCAGAGTTATCTGAAGAGACAAACGTGCAGAAAGGCTTTTGTTTAAGGGGAGTGGAGGCCCGGCCCCTTTCCTCTGGTTGCCTCCAGGGGGCGCCCACACCCTCCTGGAGGGAAGGGCAGGTCTCCAGGGCTCCTGTTGTGGGGAAGGTGAGAGCTGGAGTAGTGCGCTCAGTTTGAGGGAAACTGAGGCACGGGGAGGCCAAGGGACGTTCTCTTTGTTCTGTTGACCTTGCACTGTCCGCACTGGTGACATGCAGCCCTGGTAATGCCACACACAGTCAAAGCTGTCGACTCTCCTGCAATACCCTCCCTGGCCCTGATCTGACCTCCATCTCCTGCGTCCTGTCCCAGGGCTGGAAGGGGGCAGTGCACACGGCGGAGTGTGTGAACGGTGATGAATGAATGCACAAACCGATAACCGCAGAGGCCATCAATGGTCTGCTGTGAGTGACATAATGTGATGGGCAGGAACCAGGCCGAGTCTTCCGCCACCCTCGAGCACCTGATCTCAAGGCCTCGTCTCCCCCCTTTCACTCCTTCTGACCTGTCATGGCGTTTTTAATTTGCCATTTAATGGGTGTGTTTTTTTAAATATATTTTATTGATTTCAGAGAGGAAGGGAGAGAGAGAGAGAGAGAGAGAGAGAGATCAATCATGAGAAAGAATCACCAATAAGCTGCCTCCTGCACACCCCACACCGGGCATCGAACCAGCAACCCAGGCATGTGCCCTGACTGGGAATTGAACCGTGAGCTCCTGGTTCATAGGTCGGCACCCAACCACTGAGTCACACCGGCCAGGCTAATGTAGTTTTAAGAAACAAATAAAAATTTACATGGTTGGTATTCAGAACAAAAGCTAATAAAATTAATAATACTAATAAAATAATAAAAATTTTGAATTTTATTCTTCATCATTACATTGTGTGACGCCAGTTTTAAATGCAAAGCATTGAGCTCACCCCAGGCCTCACCAAGATCACAGAATGTGTGTTTCCTAGTTTGTACATGCAAATGCATTCTGTTCTCACCAGAACAGTGAAATGACTGAGAGATATAGTAAGACAGTTGTTGTAATTGTGGTAAAATACATGTAACAAAATTTACAGTGTAACCATTTCTAAGGTAAGTTCCTTCTCACAAAAGTTCAAATTGCTGGGCAATCATCACCACCTTCCACTTCCAGAACCTTCGCATCTTCCCAAATGGAAACTGTTCCATGAAACACTGCCTCCCTCTCCCCTCACGCAGCCCCTGGCACCCAGCATTCTCTTCCTCTCTCTATGACCTTGGCCTCTCCAGGCCTCAGACACAGGGAATCCCACAGTCTGTGTCCTTTTGTGACTGGCTTACCTCACTTAGCACATCCTCAAGGCTCCTCCAGGTTGTAGCATGAATCTGAATCTCATTTTTAAGGCTGAGTAAAATTCCTTCCTACAGCTGGACCTCCACTGTTTATCCACCATAGGTGCATGGACACCTGCATGGCCCCCACCCTTGGGCCGTTGTGAATAGTGCTGCTGTGAACACAGGTGTGCAGGGAACTGAGGTTCCACCTTCAGTCCTTCTGAGTAGATACCCAGAAGTGGGATCGCTGGACACACAGAGTCAGACAGGGATGGAAAGAAACACACACACACACACACACAGAGAGAGAGAGAGAGAGAGAGAGAGAGAGAGAGAGAGGAGAGATATGAAAGGAGGGCTCCTGCTAGCTCTGGGCTGCAGGCACTGAGCCAGCATGACTTTCTCCAAATCCAGTTAGGCAGCCGGGCTGGAGGGTGCTGGGATTTCCAGCTCCCTCACTCCCTGGTCAAACCATAGAAAGGCCTCCCCAGACCCTGGGGGGTGGGGGGCAGGGTTCACAACTCAAATATATCATGTGATGTCAAGTCGTTTGGCCCAAATGACAAGTTGAGAAGCCCGGCTAGTTCTCACATCAGCACCATGGCTTCCAGTGCAAACTATCCTGTGGCTGAGGTTGGTGTGGATGGCTTCCTGGGAAGTGCAAGTGGCTCTGGCTGAAGAGATGCGCTCAGGCCTCTGTGCGTGTGTGGGCGAGTGTACCTGCGCACATGTGGTGTGAACGTGTGTGTGTGTGTGTGTGTGTGTGTGTGTGTGTGTGTGTTGCTGTTTGTGGCTCAGAATGAAGGACAGCTTCTGACTCCACCATCCTCACTAACATGGGTGCTAACAGTTTCCATTTGCATAGCAGTGCTCCCCGTCTTCACGCTGATGCCCTCATCTGCACATCCCACCCCCCAGGAGATGGGTGCTGAGACAGTTTTACAGAGGAAGAAACAGCCGCTTACAGAGGTGCCTTCAGGGCACAAGCTGGGACACAGTGGCCAGGACTGGTACCCAGCCTCTAGGATCAGAGCCCTCTGCTCTTTCCTCCATATGCTGCAGGGACATCCTGCCAGGCGCTCCGCTCAGAAATAAGAGGGTACCTGTGCGAGCAGAAAAGAGGATTCGTGAGCTAGAATGTAGTTTTGTCAGGAATACACAGACTGAAGCATGGAAAGGACATGGGATGGAAAATACAGAGAATGAACATTAGAGAAATGGAAGACACAGTGTAAAAGTGTAACACATGTGAGATTCCGGTCTTAGGAGGAAAGGAGAGGATAAAGCAGAAGTGATACCTGAAGAAAGAATGGCTGAGTATTTCCAAAAGGCATCAAGCCACAGACTCAAGGAGCTCCGAGAACCCCTGAGCGCTCCCTGCCAAACTGGTGAAAAATGAAGTTAAAGAGAAAATTGTAAAAGTAGCCAGCAGAAAAGACACAATTATGCTAAACTTGAGGCCCAGTGCACAAAATTCATGTATGGGTAGGGTTCCTGGCAGCTGCCGGCCACCGGCCCCGCCTCCCTTTCCCTGGCTGCCTGCCGTGGGCTGGCCAGGGGCTGGCCGGGGGGAGGGGCTTCAGGCAGTTGGCTGGCTGGCCCCACCCCCTGGTCATACTCCCGTCAGTCGAACTCCCAGTTGAGAGGACAATTTGCATATTAGGCTTTTATTACATAGGATGGAGCAAGCAGCACTAGGCTAGAAGACCCTTCAGAAGGGAACATGAAGGGGTATCAGGATTTCTCACCAGCTCACCCACACTCAAAATAAACATTAAAAGGTCATCAGGCAGGGAAAACTTTCCCAGATGAAGGGAGTAAATACAGTAAGAATAAAGAGTGCCAAAGTAAAAGGTAGATAAAACTAAATAAATATGGACTGTTTTAAATAATATCTTGTGGGATTTAGAACATATACACAATAGACATAATTAACAAAACAAAACAAAAAGTTGTTGAGAACTTACAAATCTGGAATCCAAAGTCTTATCTGAGACCTGTTGGGGGAAGGAGGGGGCAACAGCACCTCCCCAAATACTGCTATGCCTACTGCCACCCAGTGGCAGCATACAATAATTTCAGGGAAACCTAGGAGAAAAGATTTATGAGGTATTGTAAGCAAAAACCTAAAGTTATCAGTAAACATGGCAACCTGGCATCAACTTGTTCAATAAAAAAATAAAAACTGGCATCTGTTCATTATAAAGAATTCAGTAAAACATGCTGAAATCACAAAAATGGAAGTAAAAAAAAAACAACCCGAAACCCACCAGCCAGAACAACCAATAACATTAGATGAACATCATTTTGACAACTTAATATGCAAATACAAGAAGAGAAGCATGGGTAATGAACAGATGGATAGAGATACTTTTGTAAAACTGTAACAATCATATTTCGGATACAGTTTTAAATTTAATTTTACTTGAATTTCACAAAAGAAAAAGAAAGAGAACTTGATGGAATTGCTGAATTCATATAACCTTTCCTCTAGACAAGAGATACTTCCCCTAAAATATCCCTTCAAGATTAAAAAAAAAAGTAACTGTGAGGACATTAAAGGTTGAAGTCATTATGATTTTTTCCAAGGACATATTTTCATTTTTGTTTGTATAGACTAACTTCTTACTGTGAAAGATGAGCTTGTTGGCCCAGCCACACTGTCATGAACTTGCAATTCTGAAAATATTGAAGCTCTTCTGTAAAAGTTAGTAAATATTACCCACTCCACTCTGCCCAGGGCTCTCCCTCTCTCCTGGCTGCCCCATCCCACTGCCAGGACCAACCTCAACCCCCATCTCCCTGGGACCCAGAGCTCCAGGGGGAAGGGGACTCTGGTCCTATCTCCCTGGGTGGGCGCCTTCAACACATACCACCTCGCCCCAAGCAGCTTAGTCTCCATCTGTCTTATATAATGGCCGTCAGGTAAGGCTTTGTTTGCAGAAAGTATTCCGTTTGAAAACCCCTGCTCAACAGCCCTCAGGCCCTTGCAAGTTTGCACAGTCTGAGATTTCCCAGAATGGAGGCCTTTCGTCCTAACACACTAGCTCAAGCATGTCAAACTCAAAGGCTAACACGGGCCAAATAAACAAGGTTTAAGTTTATGTGGGCCGCAAAAAAACAAAAGCTTCAGTTTTCATAGAAACATAGGTTTATTTCGAAAAGTGTAGTACAAAGAAAAAGAACAAGAGCAATGACAAAATTAATGTTTTCTTCCTGACCCTTGGCATCTCTTCTCTGCTACTATCTTTCCTACTTCACGGCAGGCGGGGGGCGGGGAGGGATCTTGTTCACAGTGATTGTTACAGAATTTACCAGGCAACCAAAAAATACGCAGGAGTACCGGAGATACAGGAAAAACCCATTTATTTTCAGATGTTCCGCATGTACTGGTACAGTGACTCAGGGGAGATGTTTCTCTCCAAATTCTGAGCAAGCCAATATGGAGGGAGCTCTCCCTTTATACCCTTTTGGTTTCTTTGTCCCCCAAATATGGATGGACTTCCGGACCTTTCTCGGGCTTTGCAAAAAGCCCCGTGTGTTGGGATGGGGGCCGTGAGACCACACCTAAAGGCCTGGCCTGGTGCCAGCACTGATAACCCCCTCTGGGGGTTGTGTATTGTTCATGGTTTATGGCCTCTGTAAAATGGGAGTACTTAGGTAAACAGGTCTTGCAAGACCAGATAATTAAAGAAGGGGTAGTGACGAGGCTATAGGCCAACAGGAATGTGCATTCAGGCTGCTAGCACAGATTCAGATTGCTAGCCCTCCCAAAATGTCTTATTTTCCCCATCATGATCACTTTCAAAACTGACCCAAGGTGAATGTTAGTAGTTCTGGATCTGAGAGGAGACTTATTTCCTTTCTTAATTGTACATAACTGCTCACACCAATAAGTACTTCCAAACATGGAAATAATTTCATATGCGAACTTCTGATTATTTTCAAACCTGTGAAATTCAGGCATGCCAATTTCATTGAATTTTGCCTTCAAATCTGAATCGCACTGGATCTCAATTACCTCCATTTGCAAAAAATCAAAGAAAACTTGTATTCCAAAAATTTAATCTGAAAACCTTGTTTCAAATTCAATTCTAAGGCTTAAAATTTTTTCTGCATATTTTTGATACGATGCAGTTTCACCTAAACTTGATTTGTTCATATTGCATGTCAGAAAGTTAAATCTTCATTTTTTCAACTGCTTTTCCCAAAGAACTAGCTTACATTTGAATGCTTTGACTTGGTCACACATGTTTGTAATAATCTGATCTTTTCCTTGCAGTTTTAAGCTTAAATCATATAAGTGTTTTGTTATATCAACCATGAAGGATAAATCTTGCAACCATATTGTGTCAAAAAACATGCTTGTGTCTTGATTTTTAGTTATTAAGAACTGACATATTTCTTCTTTCAAGTCCTAGAATTGTTAAGAACCTTGGAGCAGGATGGTCAACGTACCTCGGTGTGGTAGGACAAGCCAGAATATGTGCTGTCTAATTCACTTAAGAAAGCAGAGAACTGTCACTGATTTAAACTTCGAGATCTTATGAAATTGATAATTTTTTGATAGATGTCAACACATTTTCCATGTTTAATACCTCTTGATGTATAATGCAATGCGTATGATGAATCTTGGGTCAAAATTTCACTTGGTTTTTTTTTGCAGTAATGCCACGAAACCATTGTTTTTTCCAGTCATCAAAGGACCTCCATCTGTAGCTACAGAAGTTAATTTTGAGAGAGGTAGATTGCATTTTTGCAGAAGTTTAAAAACACAATTAGCTGAAACCGGTTTGGCTCAGTGGATAGAGCGTCGGCCTGCGGACTGAAAGGTCCCGGGTTCGATTCCGGTCAAGGGCATGTACCTTGGTTGCGGGCACATCCTCAGTGGGAGGTGTGCAGGAGGCAGCTGATCGATGTTTCTCTCTCATCGATGTTTCTAGCTCTCTATCCCTCTCCCTTCCTCTCTGTGAAATATCAATAAAATATATATATATATAAAAAACACAATTAAATATATCTTGTCTTGTACTAGTGTGATGCATTGGCACTAGTTCCAATTATTCCTCAAAAATGTTGAAATCCATGTCACAAGCACGAAGAAACACGGCTAATCGAGCTATGCCTTCAGTGTCCAATACTCTTGTCACAGGCAATGGGAAAAGCTTCGAAACTAGATGATTTTGCTTTGATCTGAATACTTAAATTGTCGGCCAAATCAGTAACTTTCTGCAACTGTTTTTGAGACAAAGAGATTGTTTGAAAAGACTTCACATTTCCAGGACAAACAATTTCTGCAGCTTCAATTAGGCATTCCTTGATGACATCACCTTCAGTAAAAGGTTTCAAGTGTTTAGCTATCAACTCTGACAAGATGTAGCTGGCAGGCACCGCCGGCCGCTTCACTTTCTTGTGATACTTGAGTAAACATGCACTATTGCTTTTTCAGTCCCAACTTGAGCTCTTTCAACTTTTCTGTCTCATTAATCCCTCGTAATTATCATATTTTGATTTTATGTTGTTCATAGTGACAATTAATGTTGTATAACTTTGGTACACTAATAGCGTTATTACATATCAAGTAGATTATTTTATTTTTACTTTGCAGCAAAAATACTCCAATTACCACTTTTCTTGGAAATTTCAATGTTCATCAGCAATTTTTCGTTTATTTTTACTACCACTGGATTCCGATGGAGACATTCTGAATACAAAGGGCTGAAATAAATGAGTAACCCTATCTAATAAAGACGGGATATGCAAATTGACCATAACTCCGTGACAAAGATGGCGGCACCCACAGCCAATAAGGAAGGAATATGCAAATTGACGCAACAAGGCGAGAGGCAGAAGGTGGCTCTGGCCAGAGCGAAGGAGGTGCCGGCAGCCAGGGGAAGGAAGGCCTATTCTTGCACGAATCTTCGTGCATCGGGCCTCTAGTCATTAACATAAAATAATAGAACATTTTAATAAAAATTAATATTTTTTCTTGAACATTAACTTACCAGACACTGAATAACTGCACAAATTAATAAGCGTAATGCAAATAAACCTATTTTTCTTGTTCTTGAAAGCAAAATATTTCCTGTTGCACACACCAAACAAGTCAGTCCAAGACTAATGATGTGGCAATTGGCTGCTAAAATATTCGCTTCTAGTATTAGTGAAGAGAAATGGTGCACCTGCGCATAAGGCACATAAGGGAAATGAATGCAACACCATTATAGCAATCAGTCATTAGTTAATGTCGTAGTTAATTATTAATAACTAGAGGTCTGGTGCACAAATTTGTGTATGGGTGGGGTCCCACCAGCCCGCCCAAATGGGGGCCAATTGATTGGGCAGGGCCACCAGGAAGAGGGGCCACGGGCAGTTGGCTGGCCAGCCCCGCCCCTGATCAGGGTAGAGGGGCCAATCAGGGGTGGGGCCGGCCGGGAGGAGGGGCTGCAGGTGGTTGGCCGAATGGCCCTGCCCCGTGGTCGAACTCTCGATCGAACTCCCGGTCGAGGGGACAATTTGCACATTAGTCTTTTATTATATAGGATTATGTATAACAGGATATTGTAAAAATTAAGTTATGAAATTTTTACTAAAACATTTCTTACATACTATTATATTGGCTGGGCCACAAAAATAATCATTGTGGGCTGCATGCGGCCCATGGGGCCACCAGTTTGACATTTTCAGTGTACAGTTTGGGTTGTTAGGGTTTGCAAAGGGTCATGGTCGAAGGTCAAGGGTCAAAGTGTCAGACATAAAAGGTCAAAGGGCAAGTTTCAGGCATCAAAGGTCAGAGGTCAAATGACAAGTGTCAGGGGGTCAAAAATCAATAGTCAGGATCAAAAGCCAGATGCCAAAGGTCAAATTTCTAAGATCATGGATCAGGGGTCAAAGGTCAGGGGTCAAAATCGGGGTTAGGGTTGTTAGTGTTAGGGTTTAGGGGTTAGGGTTAGGGTCAGGGTCAGGGTCAGAGTCAAAAGTAGAAATGGTGAATTTGCTTTGCAACAGATGAATTTGTTGTGCACACAATGAATTTGCTTTGCAAAGGAGGAATGTGAATTGGAAAAGATGAATTTGCTTTGCTAATGATGAATTTACTTTGCAAAAGGTGAATTTGCTTTGCAAACGATGAATTTGAAGTGGAAAAGGTGAATTTGCTTTGCAAAAGATGAATTTCAAGTGAAAAGATGGGTTAGGATTAGGGTTAGGGATAGGGTTGGGTGGAGTGGGGTGGGGTTGGGAGTTGGGGATAGGGTTAGGGTTAGGATTTTTAGGGTTGTTAGGATTAACAGGCTTGGTGTCAAGGGTCAAGTGTCAAGGGTTAGTGTCGAAGGTTGGGCTCAGGTCCAGAAAATCTTCTGGGTGAGGTTTGGGTCCCAGAACCCACTCCCTGGATCCTCTGCCTCCTTGACCTCTTTGCTCTGGGCTGCCTGTCCAGGATGAGGCCCCGCCTACCTGCACAAAAGGAGGCTTTGAGGCTAGAGGGAGGGAGTGAGGAAGGAGAGGCCAGCTGGTGTGTATTTTTGGATTGCTTCTCAGAAATCTGCTCCTCCTCCTCCGACACCATGGCAACCAGGTGGCTGCTGCAGGAGCCTCCTGTGAGCTGGGCTGAGTTGGGGGGGGAGGTGGGTAGGGACCTCTGCTCTCCCTCTCTGAGCCTTAGTTTTGGCTTCTAAAATATAGGCACGGCAACCCAGTTGCTGGCAACCCAGGTGCTCCAGGAAGCAGAGGCCCAGGCTGGACTCATTAGGGGGAAGGCCTGGGAGGTAAGGGTGGGGCTGGGGAGTACCCTGCATCATCCTGCAGCTGGGGCTCCACAAGGCTGCGAGGAGTCCCTGAGCCCCATAGTCTGCACTTCCCACCAAGCTGCCTGCCCTGGTGTGCCCACTGCACAGTCACTGCCCAGGCGCCCCCAGGGGAATGGGAGACAGGGCTGAGGTACAGATACAGGGATGGATCTCCCTGTGAGCCCCTGCAGTGAGGGGTCTAGGGGGTCTCCCCTGCCAGAGCACAGGGCTCTGCTGTCCACAGAACCCAATCAAAGCCCCAAAAGGAGGGGCAAGGAGGAGTCTATTTCCTGAGGCTGCTGCTCCGATGACTCAGACTGGCCTAAACAAACAGGAACATGTATGTGCTCTGGCATTCTGGGGCCAGAATTTAAAATCAGGGTGTCTGGGGCTGTGCTCCCTCAAAGGGCTCCAGGGGAAGGTCCTTCCTGCCTCTTCAGCTTCTGGGGCTCCTGGCCACATCCATTCAATCTTCACGTGCGTGGCCCCTCCTCAGTCCTCACCTGACTTCTCGCACCTTTTCACATGGCCCCACCGCCTTGTTCACTGCCCACTCTTGGGAGATCACGGGACCACTTCCACTTGATCATGTGGCCCCGCCCCCTTGAGACCTTGCATGGATTCTGTTTCTGAGGTGCTACCTCCCTGGTTGGCTGTCTGCCCCTGGCTCTCACACCTGTCAACAGTCCCTTTGCCAAAGTCCTTTCAGAAATTGCATGTGCCATCTCTTTCCTGCTGGGACTGTGACAGCTGGGATTGAAAGGAGACAGGAGGAGAGTGGCCTGTCCAGAGTCCATGCTAGAGGTCCAGAGGGGCCTGTGCAGTCCCTGGAAGGCTGGGGGAGGGAAGGATGGTGGGGCGGGGGTGCTGATTAGGGAGCAGCAAGCCCTCAGGGCAGGTGGGGCACACACACAAGCACCCACACTCCTGTGAGGAGCAGCTGTGGCCCATTGTACAGGCGAGACTACTGCAGCACAGAGAGGGCAAGCTACTTCCTCCAGGGCACACAGCAGTAAAAGGGCAGAGCTAAAAATGGAACCCTGGGCTGCCCACACCTGTGTCTCCTTTACCTGTGACCTCTGGGTAAGCGGCCCCTTACCCTGTGGCCATTTGCTCTGAGGGCTTCGCCCTTTCCCCCACCCCCTCTCCACCCGCAGCAGACAGGGGTCCTGTCATTTCACCAGTGCCTCTGGGCAGCTGCTCTCTTTGTCCCTCGGTCCCTCCTAGCTGGTAACCGTGGTGGAGTCCTTGGCACTGGGGCGAGGGCCTTGTGTGGAGAATGCCCTGCCTCCACTCGCTGTCTGTGGCTCAGATTACAAAGTAGCATTATTTTTCCTGGGTCTGGCTTCCGCCACCTGCCTTCCCTGGCAGATTTTGTTTTACCTCGAAAAGAAATTGATTCGGGGTCTGCAAACCGGTTCATTTCTTGCATTCACTCTGTGAGACGGGGCTCTGCCCCTGTGCCGCCTCGTGTCCAGGTCCCTCATGCCACCCGCCTTGGTGGCAGCATCTCTCATCCCCTGGAGCCCCATTCAGCACACAGCATCCTCAGCACTCCCCTGCAGCTTCAGGGACCTGCTGAGTCCGAGCCCCAGCCTGCAACTTGTTCCCCTGGTCCTGCCTGCAGCCCCAGGGTCCTTAAACCAGCCTGGGAGGGGCCGGTGGGGTGACCCCTCGCACATAGGGGTGCAGGCACCAGGTGGGCACTCCGTTCCCCCCTCCCCCGCCCCAAACGCCCCGAGCACCGAGTCTGTGTTGCTTTCCAGCTCCTGGAGGGCTCGGCCTGAGCAGTGCTGCCACCAGAGGGGACCCGTCTACAGAGTGGCAGGCGGAACAGGCCTCCCCGGGCAGCTAGGTGCCCACCTGGCCCCAAAGCCCTCCTGCAGCCTCCCACCTACCCCTTCTAAAGGGTAACCAGCTGTGGTTTCAGCCCAGCCCAGCCCAGCTGCCTGCCTTGGGAGGAGGTGGCAGAGGCTGTCGCCACCTGCTGTCCCGTTTCTGTTACTGCAGGAGGTAAGGGTCATCCCTGCCGCCCAGCCAGCCAGTCCAGCACATCATTCCCATTTCACAGGCCAGAACCAGGCCTCAGCGCTTCCCTCAGCCCGGATGGAGCAGAGCTGGATGGGGAGTCAGTTCGTCTCTGCAGCTGATGTGTGTGGTCCCCATTTTCACAACCCAGGAGGCTCCAGGGCCCTCTATGCATTTGTAACTGCGGCTATGTCACTGTATTGCCCTGGAGAGGGGTTGCAAGAGTTAACGCCCCAGAGATATAGAGGTCCCTTCAGGACACAAGCTGGGACAAGGTGGCCAGGACTTGTTCGCAGCCTCTAGGATCCAAGCCCTCTGCTCTTTCCTCCACATGCTGCAGGGACATCCTGCCAGGCGCTCCGCTCAAAAATAAGAGGGTACCTTTGCTGGCAGGTGTCCATGAACTCTCGGCTGCAGCTGTATCAGAAGTTAGCCATGTCCCAGCTGATAATTTCACAAGGACGGCTCTTCAAAACCTAAACCCCTGAAGGCTCCAGTTGGGCTACCTTCCTCTCCTTAGGTCCACACCTCCACTCCCCTCTGGTTCAAGAGGCCTCTTGCCTCCATTCCTGCTCTGCCCACACATCATGGTGGGTCTTTGGGCTCAGCTGCAGCGAGGCCACTGTATTTTTATTACTAGATGCCCGATGCACGAAGATTCGTGCAAGAATGGGCCTTCTTTCCCCTGGCTGCCGGCACCGCCTTCACTCCAGCCGGAGCCGCCTTTCCACCTTCCCATGCTGTCCAGAGGCCCGGAGTGGCTGGGGCCGTGCAGAACACCTGGGTCCCGCCCCCTGCTGCTAGGCGCCTGTGTACACAAATTAACCCGCCATCTTTGTTGGGTTAATTTGCATACTCACTCCTGATTGGCTGGTGGGTGTCGTGAAGGTACAATCAATTTGTATCTTTCTCTTTTATTAGTGTAGATTTTTAAATTCCTCACTTGAGGACATGTTTGATTTTTAGAGAGGGAGTGACAAACATCGATTGGTTGTCTCCCATACATGCTCCAACCAGGAATCAAACCCACAACCTATGTATCTTTTGAGGTACAGGATGATGCTCCAACTGAGCCACCCAGCCAGGGCAGATAATTGTGTTGTTGTTTTTTTCATTTTTTTTTTTAAATATATTTTATTGATTTTTTACAGAGAGGGATAGAGAGTTAGAAACATCGATGAGAGAGAAACATCGATTCAGCTGCCTCTTGCACACTCCCTACTGGGGATATGCCCACAACCAAGGTACATGCCTTTGACTGGAATCGAACCTGGGCCCCTTCAGTCTACAGGCCGACGCTCTATCCACGGAGCCAAACCGGTTAGGGCTGTTTTGTTTTTTGTTTTTAATATATTTTATTGATTTTTTACAGAGAGGAAGGGAGAGGGACAGAGAGTCAGAAACATCGATGAGAGAGAAACATCGATCAGCTGCCTCCTGCACACCCCCCACCGGGGACGTGCCTGCAACCAAGGTACACGCCCTTGACCGGAATCGAACCCGGGACCTTTCAGTCCACAGGCTGACGCTCTATCCACTGAGCCAAATCGGTTTTGGCAGGGCTGTTTTTTTTTTTTTTTTTTCACATGTTGTATTTTTAAGCTCCATATATTCTATTTGATTCATTTTTAAAATATATTTTATTGATTTTTTACAGAGAGGAAAGGAGAGGGATAGAGAGTCAGAAACATCGATGAGAGAGAAACATCGATCAGCTGCCTCCTGCACACCTCCTACTGGGGATGTGCCCGCAACCAAGGTACGTGTCCTTGACCAGAATTGAACCTGGGACCTTTCAGTCCTCAGGCCGACGCTCCATCCACTGAGCCAAACCGGTTTCGGCTTGATTCATTTTTATATTTTCCACTACTCATTATCTTGATTTCCATTAAATTCTTCAATATATTTATAATAGCAATTTCTTTTTTAAAAATATATTTTTATTGATTTCAGAGAGGATGGGAGAAATAGAAACATCCATGATGAGAGAGAATCATTGATTGGCTGCCTCCTGCATGCCTCCAACTGGGGATCGTGCCCACAACCCCGGCATATGCCGTTGACCAGAATCAAACCCAGGAACCTTCAGTTCACAGGCCGACACTCTATTCACTAGCTAGGGCTAGAGCCAAACCAGCTAGGGCTATAATAGCAATTTCAAAGTCCTTGTATACTATTTTATCATCTCTGTCATTCTGGGTCTGTTTTTATTGTCTGTTTTCTCCTGGTCACATTTACCTGCTTCTTTGCATGTCTAGCAATTTTTAATCAAATTCTTAGTACTATAAAATTTACATTGTTGAATGCTGAATTTTGTTGTCTTCCTTTAAAATGTCTTTTAGCCCTAACCGGTTTGGATCAGTGGCTAGAGCGTCGGCCTGCGGACGGAAGGGTCCCAGGTTCGATTCTGGTCAAGGGCACGTACCTTGGTTGCAGGCACATCCCCAGTAGGGGGTGTGCAGGAGGCAGCTGATCAATGTTTCTCTTTCATGGATGTTTCTAACTCTCTATCCCTCTCCCTTCCTCTCTGTAAAAAATCAATAAAATATATTTAAAATAAAAATAAAATAAAATGTCTTTTAAAATATATATATATTTTACTTTTTTCAGAAAGGAAGGGAAAGGGAGAGAGAGAGAGGAGAAGAAAGGAAAGGAAGAGAGAAAGATCAGTGAGAGAGTATCAACCCAGGCATGTGCCCTGACTGGGAATCAAACCATGACCTCCTGGTTCATGGATCAACACTAAACCACTGAGCCACACCAGCCGGGCTAAAATGTCTTGAACTTCGTTGGGGCAAGCAGTCAGGTTTTTTTGTTAATCAGCTTGATCCTTTCATGGCTCCTTTTTAAGGTTTGTAAGTAGCCTCTTACAGCTAGTTTTAGCTTTATGCTGAGGTATCCCCTTCTGGAGTTCAAGTTCAGTATTCCAGGCGTTCAAAAAACTCAACAGGAACTCCCCATATTAGCTGGTCAAAATTAAAACATCTCCCAGTCCTGTTAACTTTGGGAATTACTGCGTTTACAGCTATCCTGTAGGCAGTCCTCGGGTTATGTGGGACTCAACTTACATCATTTTGTGGTTACGTTGCAATCTCCCATTTACAGTATTTATAAAAAAAAAAAAAGTTCCGTCATTTTGACGTATGTACATATGTGCTTGCCGAGAACCAATTCCAGCATGTAATAATTACAAGAGTTCCGTCAAAAGGTTGATGGGACTTGGGGGGCTCAACAAGGGTGAGCCACATATGTAGTTTACCTGTTGGAAACGGCTAAAAGGCACTTCCCCCAAAACTGAATAGGATTGTTAACTGCCAGACAGCTCAGGGCATTTTATTGCCTCCTGTTGGCCAAACACCTGAACAGCTGTAGGCTATTCCCCAAACTGACAATGTTTCTGTATATCCTTTGATACCTTACCCTTTGAAGTTTATATTTCCACCTTGCCTTGGGACAAATTGTGTTGAATAAAAGTACGGGTCCTTGGTCAAGATAGTCTTCTAGCTTCTTCAGCTGAAGCTCCTCTGACCCCCAATGCCTTTCAAAAATATCTTTTGTCCTTGGACTCCTTAATCATCTACACGCAGCCCCTTTCTCCAGAATGCTGAACCCTTTGTAAGGCTGGGAAAAGAACCCTGGCATTATGGTGGCCCGAATGAGGGACATCAACATGTGCTTTATGTTTTTTATAATTTATTTAGCACAAGTAAAGGTCAGGAATTGTTATCTTTCTTTTAAATTTTTTTTACTGTTTCACGTCATTACTGCTGTGTATGTGCTCCATGTGAGTGACGTAGGTGCTTATGTAGGTGGATTCTGACTTACAGCGAAAATCGCATTACGTCGTGCCGTAGGAACGGATCTCAGATGGAACCCGAGGACTGCCTATAGTTCCTTGCCTGGATACATGGAGTTTCACCCTCCTCACTGGCAGCTTAGTACTCAGCAGCAGACTCAAGCATCCTCTAAGCAGAATTCTGGAGCTCTTCCTCTGGGTAATTTCCTCCTATGATAAAACTAGTAACAATTTATGAAACATTCACTAAGATTTGCCGTAACCGGTTTGGCTCAGTGGATAGAGCGTCGGCCTGCGGACTGAAGGGTCCCGGGTTTGATTCCAGTCCAGGGCATGTACCTTGGTTGCAGGCACATCCCCAATGGGAGGTGTGCAGGAGGCAGCTGATCGATGTTTCTCTCCCATCGATGTTTCTAACTCTCTATCCTTCTCCCTTCCTCTCTGTAAAAAATCAATAAAATATATTAAAAAAAAAAAAAAACATTCACTAAGATCTGAGTAATGAATTAAGGATGTTTACTACAAAATTTCAGCTTTGTTCTCTTTGGAAATTAAAGATGTTTGAAAATCATCAGATTACATACAACAAATACAATGTCACCATTTGTAAAGGTATTTGTGAGATCACCATAAAATGGGTTTTAAGTCAGAAATGGCTGGGAAATGCTGGCCATCCTTCTAGCTAGGACAGTAGGTTGAAAGAGCACCTAGGTTCAAGTGGCTCTTTGCCCCATTTTTGCAAACCTAAATCCTTCAGATTCTCTGCTCCACTGTCATATGTTCCTCTATGAAGCTTTCCTTGGTCTTGTTGTCTATACTAAATATCAGTCTGCTGATTACTTCTGAAGCACAAGGCACTCATTTTTGGCATGGCTCACTTTCTTTTGGTATATAAATATTTGCATATAGATTTTTCTCACGTGCAACCAGTGATTGCAATCCATAGATGTGTTTAATTTGGCCTAAAGCTTTAAAAGTTATTTGTCCACATTTAAAAATTAAATTTCATCTACAACTTGGACTTGTAGCTCCTTAACAAGTGATCAAGCAACACTGGATAAGCATTCTCACATAGCAGTAGCTGACTACAGTGCAGAAGCAGTTTTCCAATGCCCACTGGGCCTGCTTCCCCGTTACCACTCAGGTGGTTGTGTTTGCAACTGCTAGACCTCCACTGTCTAATATGGTAACCACCAGCCACAAGACTATTTGAATATAAATTAATTCAAACTTTAATTATAATTAAATAAAACTTAAAACTCAGTACCTTAATCACATTAGCCACATTCCAAGTGCTCAAAACCCACATATGGCTAGTGGCTAGCATATTGGACAATGCACAGCGGAACTTTGCCATTATTGCAGAATATTCTATTGGACAGTGCTTAACTAGCCTGCCTCCCCAAATGGAGCTGGGAACATTTTCCCTAACCCTTGTGCAACATACACTACTAGCAGTACTCAGAACCTTAGCCTCATCACTATTTACTGTTTTTATGGGGAA
Source organism: Plecotus auritus (assembly GCF_963455305.1). Classification (NCBI taxonomy): domain Eukaryota; kingdom Metazoa; phylum Chordata; class Mammalia; order Chiroptera; family Vespertilionidae; genus Plecotus; species Plecotus auritus. The sequence continues at coordinate 27,328,955 of NC_137771.1, forward strand.
ATATGTCAAGTACCAACACTAGACATAGCATTGTGATGGCTAACAGCACTAGCTGTTGACTTTTACATCTGAAGTCAGCCTGTTCTACACATTTGGGACTTACTGGGGTTTTGATTTTTAATAATTTTTTTGTAGTTTTTAAAAAATTTTTCTTTATTGATTAAGGTATTACATATGTGTCCTTATTCCCCCATTGCCCCCCAACCCGGTTTTTAATAATTTTCAACATTGAAATATCACTTCCATAGAATATTTAGATTCCATTTAACTTTACCAATTGTCTCAATAAGGCCCTTAATAACAGGATCCAGTTTAGAATCACGTGTAGTTGATTAGCAGCTTGAATACATTCTTGCATTCTTATCTCTGTAGTCTATCTGGAACACTTCTTTGGTATTTCCTTTACTTTCACAACCTTGACATGGTGAGGATTATTCTGTACAATGTCTAGTTTTTAAAAAAATATTTTTATTGATTTCAGAGGGGGAGAGGGAAGGAGAGAAACATCAGTGCTGACAGCGAATCATTGACCAGCTGCCTCCTGCACGCCCCACACTGGGGATCAAGCCCAGAACACATGTGCCCTGACTGGGAATCAAACCGTGAACTCCTGGCTCATACTCAACCACTGAGCCACTGAGCCACTCCAGCGGGACTACAATGTCTAATTTTATAGAACATCCCTCAATTTATCTGGTTAGATTCAGCTTATATCTTTTTTTTTTGTTTAATATATTTTATTGATATTTTACAGAGAGGAAGGGAGAGGGATAGAGAGCTAGAAACATCAATGAGAGAGAAACATTGATCAGCTGCCTCCTGCACACCCCCCACTGGGGATGTGCCCGCAACCAAGGTACATGCCCTTGACCGGAATCGAACCCGGGACCCTTCAGTCTGCAGGCCGACGCTCTATCCACTGAGCCAAACCGGTTTAGGCAGCTTATATCTTTTTTGCAGGAATTTTAAAAGTTTGCTTTTCTTCATTGCTGCCTATAGGTGATAGTTACTTGTCCCATTATTGTCAGCTTTAATCCAAGTTACTGCCTGCCAAGCTTCTCCAGTGTACTTTCTCCTTTTGTAATTAATATGTATCCCTTTCCTCACCAAACTTTCAAGTGATTCACTTATATATTAGTACAGATTCATGGATTCCTATTTTATTCAATGAGCTGTAATCTAATGCTTTCATCACGCACACTTTAAAAAATCCTTACCTGAGGATTGAAAAATGACACTCCAACCAAGCTACCCCGCCAGGGTTGTCATCACATATTTTGATTCTCAAATTGTCCCAGATTTGAATAGTGGTTTTGTGTACTTTTGACACATTCCTATTATTCTTTGAGTACTTCCTTCTTTTTGGAACAAAATGGTTTCTCTTGTATTTTCCCTGCCTAGCCCTGGAATCACCCATTTCTCTAAGGGGCTCTGGTTTCTTTTATTGGAGAATGAAGCCCTTTGTGGGCTGAGCTAGGGAAAACATATATTCTCTTCATGGACACATATTGGCATATATATTTACTTACATTAAAATCTGTATTTATTTAGTTTATACCAATACCTTAACTCTGCAGGGCTCATTCTTTTTCTTTTCCTTTTCCATATTTGTAATTTCATTCTCTGCTGCTCCCATTATCTTCAATATCCCACTTACCCAGATTCTCTTTTCTCACCTTGCTTAGACTCCAATACACCTCCCTACACAAACCTATCCCCTCCTCACTCCTTTTTAAAAAATATATATATATTTTTAAGAAAAGCAACTATACTAGGTGATGGGCACAGAGGGGTTATTATCCATCCTTATGTTTGAAATTTCAAATAAAAAATCCAATTAAAATAAAGGTCTGCAGATTACTGGACTTTATTAAGATGTAATCACTGCTAAGTACATAGAAGCAACTTGCCTAACCAAAATCCATGCGGTGTTCACATGAACTTCCAGTTACACAAATAAGAAACAAATGGCATATTCAAAAACACAAGGAAATATCCTGATGCCCAAGGGTGATTAATCTGCACATTTATTTCAAGCTGCTAAAGAGTTTGTGGGCCACCTAAAAGGAGGAAACAAAAGAAGTCATTAATTGGCAGCTTTATGTCATGGCTTACAGGGTTCTGCATGACCTAGACTGGTCCTGTCCCTTCTCTCACGATTCCCCTTCTCACATACTCACACCCCTCCTGAGCCACAGTGAACTCCCGTTACCCGAATCTCCCTTCTCCTGGAACTCTCTTTCCCATTTTCTTTCATCTTTTTCTTTAGAACTTAAGTTAACATGAAAGCCTCCTCTAAATAAGCCCTATTTCCACACAAATCTGTTCCTCCTCTGTCTTCCCCACAGAAACCTATACCTCCCATATCGTAGTGCTTATCAATTCCACAAATATTTATACAATTCTAAATGCCAGGTACCTTGCTAGGTGCTGAGAGTTACAACAGTAAACACAATAATATATCTGCCTCTTATGGATGGAACTTAGAGATAACAGAAAAATATAATATACACATAAGGTCACTTCTGAAAGTGATAAATCCTGAAGAAAATAAAAAGATGCACAGCATCTTTAAATTTTGGGTCAGTGAAGACCACCCTAAGATGGTTAAACCCAAGAGACTTACCAATTTACTAACTGTTTTCTGGCTCATAATGAAGAAAGAGACCATGCCTGTCTCACTCCCAGATCTTAATCTAGTGCTTTGCTCATAAAAATAACCATTTTTAACAATACACTTTTGTGGTATTAAGTACATTCATACTGTCCTGCCATCATTAATCTCCAGATTTTTTTCACCATCAAATGAAACTCTGTACCCATTAAATAATAATTCTCCATTCTCCCTTCCCTCAAACCTTGGCAACTACCAGTCTAATTTGTCTCAATGAATTTGACTACTTAAGGTATCTCATATAAGTGGAATGATATTTGTCCTTTTGTGATTGATTCACTTAGTATGTCTTTAAATTTCCTATTTTGTTTATCCATCCATCTATTTTTATTTTAAACATATTTTATTGATTTTTTACAGAGAGGAAGGGAGAGGGATAGAGAGTTAGAAACATCGATGCGAGAGAAACATCCATCAGCCGCCTCCTGCACACCCCCTACTGGGGATGTGCCCGCAACCAAGGTACATGCCCTTGACCGGAATTGAACCTGGGACCCTTCAATCCGCAGGCTAACACTCTATCCACTGAGCCAAACCGGTTTCGGCATTATCCATCCACCTATTAACGAACACTCGGGTTGCATCCACCTTTTGGATATTGTGAATGCTGCTACGAACATGCATGCATAAATATCTTTTTCAAGTCCTTGAACAAAGTCTCAATTCTTTTGGGTATATACACAGAAGTGAAACTGCTGGATCAATACAGTAATTCTATGTTTAGACTTTGGGGTAAAGTGCTTGATTTCCTTTTTTTTATTTCTGAGAGGGAAGGAAGAGACAGAACAGATTTGCTGTTCCACTTATTTATACATTCATTGGCTAATTCTTTTTTTTTTTTTTTTAAGGTATGTTATTATTGATTTCAGAGAAAGGAAGGAAGAGGGAGAGAAAGATAGAAACATCAGTGATAAAAATCATTGATTGGCTGCCTCCTGCACACCCCCTACTGGGGTTGAGCCTGCCACCTGGGTATGTGCCCTGACCAAGAATCGAACTGTAATCCTCTGGTTCATAGGTCGATGCTCAAACCATTGCTCAATGGCTGGGCAGTTGGCTGATTCTTATATGTGCCCTGACCAGTGATTGACCCTGCAACCGTGGTGTATAGGGATGACTCTCTAACCAACTGAGCTACCCGGCCCGAGCCTTGATTTCTTTTCATTGCCAAAGAATATTTCACTATATGGACATATCAGTTCATGGACACTTACGTTGTTTCTACGTTTTGACTATTAAGAATAATGCTTCTGCTGGGCCAGTGTGGCTCAGTGGTTGAGCATCTACCCATGAACCTGGAGATCACAGTTCGATTCCCAGTCAGGGCACATGCCCATATTACAGGCTCGATCCCCAGTAGGTGGTGTGCAGGAGGCAGCTGATCAATGCTTCTCTCTCATCACTGATGTTTCTGTCTCTCGGTCCCTCTCCCTTCCTCACTCTGAAATCAACAAAAACATATACTTTAAAAAAAAAAGAATGCTTCTATGAAAATTTGTGTGTAAGTTTTTATGTAGACATGTTTTCATTTCTCTTAGTACATACCTGAGTAGAACTGATGGGTAACTCTATCTTTAACCTTTTGAAAAATGACACTGTTTTCTACAGGCTTTACCAATTTACATTCCCATCAGCAGTGTATGAGATTTCCAATTTTCCCACATAGGCCCACACTTGTTACCTATTTTTTTGATAGGAGTCAATCTAGTGCAGCGGTTGCTAACTGGTGGTCCGCAGACCACTGGTGGTCCGTGAGGCCCGAAAGGTTGGCGACCGCTGATCTAGTGGATATGAAGTAGTATCTCACTGTGGTTCTGATCTGCATTTCCCTGATAGCTATGGTATTGAACATCTTTTCATAATGCTTATCAGCCAACCAATCAGTTTTAACATAAGCCATCATATCAAACTTTGCCTACCCTGTAATTTATTTCATTATTATTTTTAATGTATTTTATTTGATTTTTTTAGAGACAGAGGAAGGGAGAGTGTGCCTACCCTATAATTTAAAATGCCTTATTATTATATGTCAGAAAGTCAAACAAGTTTACTTAAAAACAAACACAAAAAACTTTTTGGACCAACTGCTATGTAAAAGACACATTGGAGGATATAAATTATTTTAAAGAATAGTCCGTTACTTAAAAGTACAAAATCCAGCTTCCCCACTGTTTAGCAGTACAAGCTGGGATATCATTTATCTTCTCTGAGTCTCAGTTTCTTATCTGTAACATGGGGATGATATCTGCCTCAGGTGAAAGTGGTAGGATTATGTAAGATTACTTATGTAAAGTGCCCATACTGTACCTGACATATATTGGGCCACAATAAATGCTAGGATGAAAAGGTTGTCAGAACCAAGTCTTCCCTGGCCACTGTAAGCTTTTCCCCTTCCTGACTACAGGCTGACTTACACAGTGGTCCCTTGCATGCAAGAAGTCAAAGAGCTCCTCCGTGCAATCCTCCTCTGTTTGTGACCTGGAGGAAACGCGCTCATCACAGAGCGCCAGCCGCTCCCGAGCCTTTACACATTTCTCCAGCTGCTCGCATTGCTCTCTCACTGTTGTCAGGGGATCCTGATGGCGAAACAAACAAACAAAACAGAAAACAAAATGGGGGTTTCAGGTGGCAATCTAAAATCAGACGCTTTGATTAATACAACCACTAAACCAAGGTGCTGCCTCTGAATTACTGTGCAGAAGGCTAGCTGGCAGAGCCATACTGCCACCAGAAATGACAGAATGGGGTCTCTCATTCAATTCTGATGCTAAGTAGTAGGAAAAAGTTACATTTCTGCCTTCCAAGGTTGCCAGGATGTACTGAAAGCCTCAGTCCTATCTGAAAAATAAGGTGATAGAGGAAACCTGGCCAAACTTGAAGTAGATCTATAGGAGGCCTTACTTGTTAACATAGCATTTGGGATTATGTAATGTCTGTGAATTTCAATCTGTCAGCAAGGCCTATACATCCCAGCCAGAAAGGCAATGTTAACATAGAGAAGGGCCATCCAGGGAAAGATCCTTGCAGAATTCTTTATTAAACCACAAACAGCAGAGGACTGAGTGCCAGGCTCTCAAAACGCTGCTCTGCTTCCTGACACAACTGGAAAAGCCCGAAACCCAGAAACGACCCAGCTCCCCAGGCCCACACCCCCAAACACTCCACTGCATAGGAAGTAAAGGCCTTTTCCACTCCCACTCTCTCCAAGTTTCAAATACAAAGACTCTTAAAATGGCTTCAGAGTTTTATGAAGCTCAACCTTCCTTTTATTGTGATGGTTCCAAAACTGAGACAGCTCTTACCACTAATTCCTCCTCCTCTTCCTCCTACAAAAGGAAAACAAAATTAATGTTAGCATTTTTATGACATATGTATTCCCAATCATATTGATCTTGTAATTACTGATGATAGACATTATATTAACCATGTTTTTAAATTTCTGTATTTTATGATGTTTGACATTTTAGGGGCCCTGCCAATCCTAGAGACAGCCCCTCCCAGGGCTGGCTAATTTCTAGAGATAGCAACAACTTGCCTGGGGACATGCCTCTCATATGTAAAACAACCAATCCAAATACCTAACCAACAACTACTTACTTATCTAACTCTCCCACACTAAACCAAATATTGCCCCTGCCCTAATCACCCCAGGGCCAAGTACCAAACAACTAGGGACCACCCCCTAGCCCAGAGGCATCTGAAATGATGCTATCTATCCAATCCTAAACTTGCTGAAGCTTGCCTATCCTGCCTCATCTACTCCTTCCCTCAGAAACCAAGGCTCTCCTTTCCCTTGCTTCTTCTGCTCCTGAGTGGTCCAGGCACTTCTCTATGTGGCCCTAGGTGGTATGGCCTTATTACTCTTAAGTTCTTTGGGGAACTATCTATCTATAACAATAAAAGCGTAATATGCTAATTAGACCAGACAGCTGAAAGACCTTCCACACGACTTTCCAGACAAAGCCGGAGCTGCGAGGGCTGAGCCCCGTGCACAAATTTCGTGCATCGGGCCTCTAGTGAGTAATAAACTCTTCTTTCAGAAACAATCCTCTCAATGTCTGTAAGCTTACCATACCACGTTAAAACAAACCCTGGGTACACTTCAACAAGGACATACTATCTCACTTTCATTAGCAACAACCTAAAGCAGCGGTTGCCACGGGTGGTCCACAAGGCCCGAAAGGTTGGCGACTGCTGACCTAAAGAATTCACAACACTATTAAGTGTATAAAGCACTTTCATATGATTTGGTTAATCACAACAGCCCTAAGGGACTCCCAGTTGAGAGATAACACTAATTAGACATTTTCTGATATAAATTCAAGCTGCCAGATGTTCATATGGAACATTAAAAAAAGTATTTTGTTCTGCCCTAACCGGTTTGGCTCAGTGGATACAGCGTCAGCCTGCGGACTGAAGGGTCCCGGGTTCGATTCTGGTCAAGGGCATGTACCTTGGTTGCAGGCACATCCCCAGTAGGGAGTGTGCAGGAGGCAGCTGATCGATGATTCTCTCTCATCGATGTTTCTAACTCTCTATCCCTCTCCCTTCCTCTCTGTAAAAAAAATCAATAAAATATATATTTTTAAAAAATAATAAAATAGCCGAAACCGGTTTGGCTCAGTGGATAGAGCGTCGGCCTGTGGACTGAAAGGTCCCGGGTTTGATTCCGGTCAAGGGCATGTACCTTGGTTGCGGGCACATCCTCAGTGGGAGGTGTGCAGGAGGCAGCTGATCGATGTTTCTCTCTCATCGATGTTTCTAGCTCTCTATCCCTCTCCCTTCCTCTCTGTGAAATATCAATAAAATATATTTAAAAATAATAATAATAATAAAATAAAATATATATTTTATTTTTTAAAAACGTATTTTGTTCTAAATTCTGGTGAGTCCCATTATTACTAGAAATAGCTAAATTTAGTCCTTACATCCTAAAACCAAGTTAGGAGAAAAACTAACATTTTTTTCTAGATTCTGAACTTGAATTGGGAATATGAAAATGGCCAAACCAAAACTCTTCTTTAGCCAGAGCTTAACTAAAGATGGTTACAGCCACTACTTTTTGGCTTGCAAAACTCCCAGGGCTCTAAGTAGACTATCAATATAGGATATGTCTACCTGTCTCCATCCACAAGCTTGGAAACACCAGGCCCTTCCTATTTATTTCCGATTCTGGTGCACAGTCTCAAACTTAGTTTTCTTTCTTCCAAAGAGAACAATGTCAAAAAAGATTCCCTAAGGGAGCATCAGCATAGGCCTAAATCTGGGGCAGAATAGTCTATTTGATCAGTATTTCAACCTGTCATGCATGTGTCAATTTTTGGGAGAAGGGAAAGTGTAGAGAGTGCCTGGGAAGGCACATAAGCATTTCTTTAATTATTGTCAGCTGAATCCAGTGGTGTTCGAAGGGCCACGTCCTGGAAACATGCCTTGCCAGAGGCAGGAGTGTGGTCAGCTTGACTTTCAGCCCAGGTGCCAGGGGGTGGGTTTCGATATCTAAATCCAGCCAAGCACCAGGAATGAATACGACTCGGGCCCACCGAAGAATGCACATAATCTCCTTTGTCTTGACCTTTAGTACAACTTCCTGGGTTTTGCTGTATAAAATAAACTCGATGTATTGGCTCTGGGTCTCTGTCCCTGTCAGAGGACAGTGGTCCCACTCAGCCCCAGCTTTTTCCTCCATCTCTGTGTCTGTCTCTTTCTTTCATTTTCTCAATACCCAGCAGCCCTACTCAGGAACCGGGCCAGTCTCTAGCCGCGCTGGACACGGAAAAGAGAGAAATATTTACAGGAAAGAGAAGGTATAGAAGGAAATAAAAGAACTAGCTCAGCCACCCCTCAATGTTTCCAAAATTCCAACACAATCTGGCTCATTCTCCACCACGCCCTTCAGAGAAAGGACCAAAAACAAAGCCCATGGAAGCTAGGAGGGTAGGGCAGGTTCAGCTGTAATCCAGGCCATTTATTCCCACAATTGGCAAAGGCCCCTTCTCAACATAAAGATGTTGCCCTAGCCGGTTTGGCTCAGTGGATAGAGCCTGGACCTGTGGACTGAAGGGTCCTGGATTCGATTCTGGTCAAGGGCACATGCCCAGGTTGTGGGCTCGATCCCTAGTAGGGGGCGTGTCATTGATGTTTCTATCTTTCTCTCCCTTCCTCTCTGAAATCCATAAAAACATTTAAAAATAAACATAAAGATGTTATTTAGGAGGTAAAATTCTAGTTTTCTATTAAATAAGGTTTCTTGACTTTGCTCTTTAAAGAAAATCCATACTAAAAATTTTTTTTAAAAAAACAGAAATCACATTCTGCCTGAGTTAGAAACCAGAAATTAATTATCTAAGAAGCAAGACCTTTATATCATCCCCCTATTAGCAATACTACTACATTAATTGTTCTGTGTCTTTGATAATTTTGTGTCAAAGGTATCATGGCTTGTTTTGGAAAAACAAATCCAACTACAAGTCTGGTTATGGAATACTTCCTGTAAAATTTCCTGTCAATGAGAAAAACCAACATCACACTAACTAAAAAGATTTAATCTCCAGGAGACCTCCATTTTCTTAAATTTAAAATTAACCACTTATTTACTTTCTTTTTCTCATCTACTGCTGTGGTGAGCCCTACTGAAGTGTCTAATATTCTCCCTGAACTTCCTAAGGCTGGCTCCACATCTTTCTGGTCCTCCTTCTGAAAATAATAAGACTAGGAAAAACTATGGGATAAACTAAGTTTCCAACTATTCTGAACCCATAAGCACAAAACTGACAGAGGGTAGGAAATGTGATTGGAAACAAACGCTAGCTGGCTTCTGTGCGGCTGTATAGCATTGTGGCTAAGTCTTAGCTCTGGAACCTGCTCCTTGGTTCAGTTCCTGGCTCCGTGATGTAGGAGCTGTGTGTCCTCAGACAAGATGTTTAACCTCTCCATGCTCGTCTCCTCATCTGTAACATGGCAGTACTAGTATCTAATACCTCATAGGACGATTGTGTGGCTTAAACGAAGGAGCACACATAAAGCACTTGAAATAGTAAGCAGTCAATAATTATCAGCATTCTTACTCTGGAAAAGAACTCATACCGCACATTCCTACACTGTCCCCAAAGAAAGATACCTTCCCCCTGCCCCCTCAAAGAAAAAGAAACCACTTTTTCACAGAAACTAGTGAAAAGGCAAATCTCCGGAACCTCCACAGAAGATGTGGCAGGGGTTCCTGACTTGAGCTGCTTCCCCAAACACGTCAAATCAAAGACACCCGACTGACTAAAAATACAGGTAGTATTTTAATGGTATTTTTTTTAAATATTTTTTTATTGATTTCAGAGAGGAAGGGACATGGAGAGATAGAAACATCAATATTGACAGAGAATCGTTGATCGGCTTCCTCCTGCCCGCCCCCTACTGGGGACCAAGCCTGCAACCCAGGCATGTGCCCTTGATCGGAATCGAACCCAGGACCCTCCATTCCGCAGGCCGATGCTCTATCCACTGAGCCAAACCAGCTAGGGCTATAGATAGTATTTTTACAAAAGTAGTCAACACAGCATTTTCGCTCTTGTTAAACCTTCACCATATTCATGGAGTCCCAAAGACTAGTCATCTACTTGCCCAAGGTCACTCGAGGGATTCTGGGGGTCAAGGGAACCAGCTCTCCCTACCCTGCAAACTCTAGGGGGGAGGGAGGTAGAAGCAGGGCCATGAGGGCCCGGACGTTTTGGCGGGCTAGGTCCTGACCCTCGACCACCGCCTTGCCTTACCTCCTTGGGATCTCCGGACCCGGTGAGCATCTTCCGCTCGTCCTCCAGCCCCATGTCTGGCTACGGTTCTGGATTTAACAAGAGCAGCAACAGCAGCACCTACTCCACTTCAGAATCAAGAAGGACTTGTAAGGGTCACTCAGCGGATATCCGGCGATCTGGCCGGAAGTGCGGCAGACTCCTCGCAGTCCCGAACATACGCTCGGATTGGCATGTACTACCGTCTATAGGCAGGGGTTAGGGGTAGCTGGTATTTACACCTGAGAAGGATTTACTAAGAAATGTCTCTTTCGTCCCGCCAGACCCAAATATGTTGATATAGGTGTTTATTTGAAATATTACCTTCCAAGAAACTTTGTAAGTATGCAGATTTACTCACCGTTCCTTTAGCGCAGTTCTCATTCTTACCCACATTGCTGATGAAACCGTCCTAACTGCTGACCTTTTCAAGATGGCGGCCCGAGGCTGTCACTCTCGGGCTCGCGCACCTCCCCAAGATGGCGGCGCCCGAGGCCTGGCGCGCCCGGAGTTGCTGGTTCTGTGAGGTAGCGGCGGCAACGACCATGGAGGCCACGTCCCGGGAGGCGGCGCCAGCGAAGAGCTCGGCCTCGGGCCCCAGCGCTCCCCCCGCCCTGTTCGAGCTGTGCGGGCGGGCGGTGAGCGCCCATATGGGGGTTCTGGAGAGCGGGGTGTGGGGTAAGTCGCGGGGTGAGGGGCTACCTCTGGCAGTGAGCGGAGGCGGCCCAGCGGCCGGGGGGCGCGGGGGGCGAGGCCGGGAGGCCCGGGGCAAGGCCCAGCCTGGGGCACTGGAAGCCAGACCGTCTGGTCGGAGCATGAATTCCGTGACTGACTAGACGGGGCAGAGTAAAAACGGGGACCAAGCCGGCAGGTGGACCCGCTCCGCGGCCTGGCTGGGGGGCGCAGGGGGCGAGGCCAGGAGGCCCGGGCTGGGGCGAAGCCGGCAGGGCTCGGACTTCAGAGGTTGGACTAGCGGACCGGTTCGTGGGCACCGAACTGACACTCGGGCTGGACCGGGCCGGGGAGGCTAGGATGTCGAGCCGGCGGGCAGGGATGGCCCTGCTGTTTGGGGGCGGGGGCCGAGGTTGGGAGGCCCGGCCTGAGTCAAGGAGGCCAGGCCCGGGGCCACCCAACCTGATTGACAGCGCGGAGCCTCCGCTATCTGCCTGACACCCCTGGGTGCTGAGACCCCGGAGGCCAAGCCGATGGGAGAGGGTAGTAGCCCATTGGATTGAGGAGTGAGGGACTGGGCTGGGGGAGAGGCCGAAAGGCTTGGGGTGCCGAGGCCTGTCTGACGGCCCGGGGCAGAGGGGAGCGAACTGAAGACGGGGGCCTCAGTGCCTAGCTGATTGAGCGACGGACTGACGGGCAAGGCTGGGAGCGCCCGAGGCCACTCGGACTGGCTTGAGCGGCAAGGAAGGGCCGAGAGCGGGTGATGGAAGGCCCGGAGCGGGTCAGCAATCCAGGGAGGCTCGAATGACGGATAGGCGGGAAGGGCCAAGGAGGCCCCAGGCAGGGCCACGGCCCGGGTATCCAGTACTGGGAGGGGGCGCATCGCCGCTAGGAGGCCCTGATCCGAGTGGGAGTGAAAGGAGGCCCCAGGCCTGAGAGCGGCGGCGACCCACGGGCCCGGCTTGGGTGGAGGGCGCCCACGCTGAGCAGCAAAGGCCGGCGGCCTGGGGCGCTAGGATGAGGAGCTTGGGAGGACGAGACGAACAGCCTCGCTGATGGGCCGGAGAGCATGGCAGGCCGCGGTGGGCCGAGTAACGGAGGAGAGGAGGCCTGCAGCCGATGGGCACTAGGAGGCCTGGCTGTGGGTGGGTACGCCTGGTCGCAGCCTGGCCGCTGATGAGTAAAACTCGGGTGGGCATCGTGAGGACTAATAGTGGGAATGAAAGAGAGGAAAGCGAGGGCCTCTGGAGGACAGGCCTGCCCGCACAGGGGACCAGGGAGGCCTGGGGCCTGACAGACGGTGGCTGAGGGGTGGGGTTGAGGCCTGGGCTGAAGTTGGTGTAGATCACAGGCCAGGCCCAGGCCTAGGAAGGGGGAGGGGTGGTAAGAGAGGAGGCCCCAGGCCTGGGAAGGGGGTGTTCTGGAGAAGGCCTCAGGAGGGGTAGTGGTGTCTTTGCCAGGAGGAAGGCCCTGGAAAGGTCAGGATTGATGGCTTGAAGTCCTGGGATGGGCTTTGGGTTATATCATGAGGAGGATGTGGGGAAAAGGCCCAGGAGTATGGGTCTTTTTTGGGGGTGGGGCCCCTAGGAATAAGCCCCAAGGCCGAGGAGCTGGTGAAGGAGGCCCGGGGAGGAGGGAAGGCCTTGGTGTGGTGGGGACTGATCCTGAAGAGGCCAGTGTCTTTATGTCCTGGGGGGGGACGCTGTCGAATACCTCAGGCCTAGTGGGGGAGGGGATTGTGGAGCCTCTGGGCCAAAATCTAAGAGAAGGGTCAGGCTGACCCCCACGAAACAGGAGGAAAGTCTCCGTGGCGTGGGCAGGGGGCGCAGAAAAGTCCTGGGGCAGGTGGAAGAGGCAGCCGGGATCTGGCTGCGTCAGCCTGGAGCTTCCAGGATACTGAAGGCCATGAGGAAAGAGGACTCGGTGTGGAGGCCCCGGCTGAGAAGAGGAAGCATTAAAGGTGTAGGCTGGAGAGAAGCAAGGAAGAGCTGGCTTCAGAAGGAAAAGGGAAGAGAGGAGTGTGCGGATGGTAGGGGATGAGAATCCCTGTGGCCGGGAGAGTGGATGGCTAACCGGGGCGTGGGTTGGAGGGAGAGAGGAGGAAGAGCTCCATGGCTACTCCAGGTAAATGGTCACACAGGAAAAGCTGGATCCGTAGGCCTTCCGAGGAGCCAGGTAAGAGGCCTGCTGGGCAGTGCTGTTTTGGAGGGAGGTCTCAATGTGGCCTGACAACCAGGAAAGGCTTCCTGGAGGAGGTGGACTGATTTTACTTTGTGGAGAAGGTGAATAGAGGTAGCAGGAAAGGATACAATGAGGAAACATAAGTAAAACAGGTATGTTATACCTTGAATGCCAATATATGGGTTGGACTTTATCTGAAATGCAATAGAGAACCTACATTAGTGTAATAGCATAGGGAATTAGTGCTTTTATTCAGCAAGTACTTGAGTACCTACTATATACAAAGAATTGTACTAGATTCTTGAATAGCAAGATTCAGTTATTCTACAAATAAATATAAAAAGAGATATTAGAATGGAAGTTTTTAAAGATTTTCATTAATTATAGTATACTCCAAGTTCTTAAACTTATTCTTGGCTGGACAGAGATGCTATTGACAGAATAAGAATAGTAATTGCCAACATTTAGTGAGCTTATTATGGCCAGCGTGTCCTTAAAAAGATTACAAGCATGATCTTTAATTTTCACAACAATGTTATGAGGTAGTTATTATTATATCTGTTTTAAAATTGAGGAAATTTAGGTTTAAAGACATTAATTTGCCCATGGATTCATAATTAATTAAGTAGTACAACCAGGATTTCATCCAGTTTTGTGCAACTCTAGAGACCAAACCATTTAGCCATAATACTGTAATGCCTGTCAGATCTAGGGAAGTCAGCAAGCAAGTTTTGATTTTAAGATATATTGAATTTTGAGTATAGAGCCTAACTATTTCTATTCTTCTTAGGAAAGTACTAGTTTTGGACATAGTGGGTGCCCAAAAAATGAAAGTAGCCAACCTGGAAGAATGGGAAGGGAATTCAGGAAAGGCTTAATAAAGTGCATGTGATACTTGAAAGATGAGTAGTTGTTATTCAGAAGGTGACAAGGATATTCTTGATGGGGAGAACAGCTTAAGAAAGTGAATCTCATGTACAGAGGCAGAAAGCAGGGTAACACCTTAGATAAGTGAAAAAAGTAGTTTAGTGTGGCTGAAGTGTAGCAGACAAAGCAGGGAGCTGGAGAAGTGTGTAGGGCACAGATTATGAAGGACTTATTTAATCACACATATTCAACAGGACTTTTAAATGTAGGATCATTCATTATGCTTGTACAGAAGTAAACTGACCAGCTCCTACATGAGCATATTAGCTTGCTTTGTGGGATTATCTCACCCTTGTAAATGTGTAGGGCCATGGAATTCTAGCTGCCAACTAAGTGGCTAAAGATAAGTAGACCAGAGTTTGAATTATCTTTAGGTTCGTGTCTATAGGTTCCATTTGTCAAAAGAGATGTTTGCTCTTCTTCTTCTTCTTCTTTTTTTTCCCCCAATAGGATAAATAATGCCAAGAACCCTGGCAGAAAAAAAGTAAATTTTGTGTTTTGGTTTTTGTAGCCCTCCCAGGCCCAATACTTCAAAGCATCTTACCTCTGCTCAATATATATTACTTGGAGAGGATTGAGGAAACTGCCCTCAAGAAAGGTGAGTGTCTTTCTCTCTTTTTCTCAGTGAATGATTATAAGCAAGACACCATAATGTTCTTCAGGTAAATATTACACCTGATACCTGTGTAAAACTTCAGGATTTTCTAAAAGTACCCTCACACCTACTTTCTTATCTGATTCTTCAGTGCCCTGTAAAACATAAAACAAGTGTGTGATTCCTGGTATACTAATAAAAGTGAGACCACAGTCACACCACAATTAATAGCAAAGCCAGACTAGAACCCAAATCTTCTGAATCTTTGTTTTTCTGTTTTACCAAGTTGCCTTTCAAACCCCACAATGGACACATCTGTTAAGAACTAACATTTATCTAATTAACTCTGATGTGCCAAGCACTGTCCTAGGCACTTTACCTGAAGAAACTTATTAAATCTTTTCAACAGTTCTGTGAAATAGTTATTATTAACTACTACATTTTACAGATAAGAAAACTAAGGTACAGAAAAATTAAGTAACTTGCCCAAGGTCACACAGCTAGAGTGTGGTTTGCTGATATTTAAACCAAGGCAGTCTGTCTTTAGAGCCAGTTGCTCTTGTGAATCCAGAGAAGGACAACATTAAAATACTTCACTCATGGTGGCCGAGGAGCAGCCAAGTAAATGTGGTATTTCTCCCTACAGGCCTCTCCACTCAGGCTATCTGGCGCCGACTATGGGATGAACTGATGAAGACAAGGCCTTCCGGTCTGGAAGTAAGTTAAGACACCAGGTAGAACTCTGGCCTGACTTTGCACAGTGAAAAGCAGGAGCAGTACACAAACATAAGTTGTGTATGGGTAAAGTGCAGGGAGGGATGGAGTGAATTTGGGAGGAGGGCTCTGCTGGCTTATCATAAGATACCTCACCATTTGGCCTTTGTCACTGACTTGCTTGCTCACCGTGTTTACAGGTGACACAAAACAGAGAAAGGTAGTGATCACAATGATGGCAGAACCCCGATTCACAGAGGTCTTAACAGGCCTGGAGCAATGTTCAAACTTAACAAGATAAAATTTAACATGATAATCCAACTTTTTTTATTTTATTATTTTATTTTGTTTTATTTTTATTGATTTCAGAGAGGAAGGGAGAGATAGAAACATCAATGATGAGAATCATTGATTGGCTGCCTCTTGCACACCCCCTACTGGGGATCAAGCTGCAACCCCCGTCATGTACCCTTGATCAGAATTGAACCTGGGACCCTTCAGTCTGCAGACCGATACTCTATCCACTGAACCAAACCAGCTAGGGCCAACTTTTCAGTTGAGTCTAAAAAATTCCAATTGTGTGACCTCAGGGTAGGGGATGGAGGGATCTGGCTTGTATAAAAAAATTAAGGGGTGTTAGTCAACAGTTTGCTAAAGCCACTCATATAGACTGTACCCTGAGTTGTGTGAACTAATGTAACTATAATATAGACCGAAGGACAAGGGGGAGATAGACCTGCCTGGCTCTGCAGTAGTCAGGCTACTCCTGGAGTATGGAGAAAGAAGTCAAAGCCACATCATGTGAGTCACAAATGGAAGACTGGAGATGTTTTTCCTGAAAAAAGAGAAGACTTGGGGAACATGAACTGTTTTTAAATATTTGAATGGTTGTCTCATGAAAGAGGGATTAATTTACTTGTTCTGTGTGGAAGCTAAAGGAGGATAAATGTTTGCTAAACTGAATGTAGAACTTTTAAACTCTGAGCTTATTGGTGATGAAACATGCGAATTCCAGTTGTAAGAAGCTTCCCATTTCTAAGTGTTCAAATAGATCCTAGATAACTATTTGACACAAGGATATTGTAGAGGAAATTCAACATGGTAAAAGTTTGAACAAGATGAGTTTTAGGGCTCCTTTTAACCCTGAGATTCTATTATTCATGGGTTCAGATATAACTCATTGGAGATCTCATTTAAGCAGAACTTTATTTTTTACTCTATAATTAGGTGACAGGACAAATTGAATTCAATAAATATTTACTAAAACTTACCACGTACCAGGTCGTAGGCTAGATATTGGAAATACAGACACAATTCCTAATCTTGAGGAATTATCAGTTTAGTGGGGAAATACATCATGTATGGTGGGATAAGTGGTGTGATAGAGAGTAGCAAGGAGACTGAGGAAAAAGAGCAAAAAAATCTTTTCTAGGAAAGAGTATTGGAACTGGGATTTATATGGTGAATGAGACCAAATGACAAGGCAACAAGCTTTTATCAGGAACTGGAGGTTGCATTTCTGGGATGCACTAGGTTCAGTAATATTCAGCTCCATATCCTTCAGCTTTTTCACTTTCAGATTTGGACACAACCCCTGGAGTTCAGTGTGATGACACTGAGGCCTAACAAAATCCTCAGGCACTATGTACAGGAATTAGCCCTTATTAGGAAGAGAATTGAACGCAAAAATATTAGAAAACAGTAACGGCTTCATGCAACCTTTCAAGAAACATGAGATTCACTTTGTTCCAGTGTTTCCCAAGCAGTATGGTTGACTAGTCAGTGATGGAGATTGTGATCTCTTTCTCTTGGGGAAAGCTTTTTTCCCCAACATTAGCTTGAGCTTCCTGGAAAAAGAATGTCTATTTGTTAAATTGTTTTTTTGTCTCAGCATTTCAGAAATTTAGGAAACCCCAGGCTTGGTGACCTAACAATCAACTAGACAGGGGTCCTGACTTGGAGCATATTCATTTATTCCAGAGGGTTTCTTCTTCTGCTTCCCACTTTTGCATGACAGTAACTTTCACTTCATTCATGATTTGAAAACACTTATTGAATGCTTGCTCAGTTTCAGGCACTGTGCTAGGTTCTAGCAATACAGTGGTGAGCAAGTTAGACATAGCCCCTGACTGCTTATAAAGAAATAGTATTTCTAACTGTGTAGTACTAGTGTGTGTGTATTAAGAGATCTGTAGAGTACTATAGATATTCTGGAGACAAAGCAGTATGGAAATGAAGGATTATTCAATAAATGATTCTCTAGTAATTGATTAACCATTTGGAAAAAAATAGTCTCACTTTACAGTACACTAAAATAATTTCTATATGGATTAAAGATTAAATTGTAAAAAATAAAAACACAAAACTAAAAAAGAATAAAGGTTACTGGTGTTACAGAGTACTAATTATTAAATGGGCAGGATCAAATAAGAAAATATGAACATATTTGACCATATAAAATGCCAAAACTATGAATACAATTAAAAGATACCTAAACTGAGAAAGGATGGTTGCAACAACATTTGCAAATCAAAAGGATACAGAGAATAAGACAAAAGCCCCAGTGGAATAAAATGAGTAAAGATTTGGATAAGTCACAAAATATATAAAAATCTCCAATAAAGTGAAAAATGTTCAATCTCAATAATAAAAAAATGAGAAAGTAAAAATGTACTTATATTATAAAGTCTTGTTTTGATTTGGTTTTGTTTTAAAAGGTAATTCTAGGGGTGGGTAAAACTTGCATTTTAATATGCTATTGGTGGGAGCAGAAATGTTACAACTTTCTTGGTGGGCAATCTGGTGATAATTGTCAAGAGTCTTTAAAATATTCCAATTCTTTGGAAATTCTACTTATAATTTATAGTATATAAAAATTGAGATACTCATGAAAATTTATTTCCAGATGTTCATTACAGCAAAGTTTAATATAAAAAAGCTAGAAACAATTTAAATACTCAATAATGCAGGAATTATTAAATACTAGAGGTCCAGTGCACGACATTAGTGCACGGGGGGAGCAGGTCCCACAGCCCGGCCTGCGCCCTCTCGCGGTCCGGGACCCCTCGGGGGATGGCCAACTGCTGGCAGGGAGTTGGCTTAAGCCGGCAGTCGGACATCCTCCAAGGAGTCCTTAGCACTGCTGCGAAGGTGGGAGAGGCTCCCACCACCATTGCTGCGCTCGCCAACCGTGAGCATGGTTCAGGGCTTCTGGCTGAGCGCACTGACCACCAGGGGGGAGTTCCTGCATTGAGCATCTGCCCCCTGGTTGTCAGTGTGCATCATAGTGACCGGTTGTTCCTCCGTTCGGAAAATTTGCATATTAGGGTTTTATTATATAGGCTAGTACATCCATATTTTCAAAATATTAATAAAGTCATATTCTAAAAATATTTAAATACATGGTGGTAAAATTTAATGAAATGGTGCTATAATGTTAAAAAAAGCCTTTGAAACTTCTGAATTGTCTCAATGTTATAACAACAAGTATCTAAAGTTATTCACATACATGTATGTACACTCCATAGAGTTGGTTTACACATGACTTTTTATTTTTATTGAATACAGAGAGGAAGGAAGATGGAAACATCAATGATGAGAAAAAAATCATTGGTTGGCTGCCTCCTGCATGCCCCCTACTGAGCCCCCAACCTGGGCATGTGCCCCTATGGGAAATCAAACCTCAACTTTCTGGTTCATAGGTCTATGCTCAACCACTGAGATAACCCAGCCAGGCTGCACATGATTTTTTGCTTCTTTATAATTCCACACAAAAAAATTCTATTATCAGAAAGGCAACAGTGGACAATAGTTTAATAAACACTTGCTGGCTGCAACAGTTTAGTACAAGAAAATAATTCGCCATTCCTAGCTTGTACACGCACTTCTCCCCCACTCCCCGTGCCTGAGCTGCCAGCCCATAGTGCATAGGCCAAGGATTATGTTGGGGGCAAATATCATTTCACCTCTTTGGTGATGCCTCATTTCCCCTGCTGTCACTAAAATGAAAGTATTTTTTAAATTGATTTCAGAGAGGAAGGGGGAGAGAGATAAATAGTAACATCAATGATGAGAGGGAATCATTAATTGGCTGCCGCCTGCATGCCCCCCAATGGGGATCGAGTCCACAATGTGGGCATGTGCCCTTGACCGGAATCGAACCTGGGACCCTTCAGTCCGTAGGATGACACTCTATCCACTAAGCCAAACCAGCTAGGGCTAAAATGAAAGTATTTAAATCAGTTTTCATTGTCTGAGTTATACAGGTCCATACAATGAATGGCTTGGACTAGATCTCTCAGGTATTTTTCAGCTTTGAAGTTTTAGCATAGATTTTAAAAAGTAGGGATGGAATAAAATGCAGTGAAAACTGCTGTCTGCTCATGCATTAATTCATGAGAATAAAAGCCACTGCGATAGTTTTCATAACTTTATTACTCATTTAATCCTCACAACTCTATGATGTCAGTATATTTATCTTCTTCACTTTGCAAATGATGAAACTGAGGCAGAAGGGATGCAGTGACTTGCCTTAGGTTAGTTTGTGAACAGAAGACCCCAGGATTCAAGTTGAGGCAGTCTGGCTCAGGAGCACATGCTCCTAATCACGATATCATGCTGCTCTCACATGATATAGAGAGCTTGAGGTGTTCCATTTCTGATGGAACCAGTACTCTTCATCAACCACTAAAATGTCTGAAAAAGCCCAGTATATAGTTATCTAAACTACATATTCCACATGCCTCATGGTCTGAAACAGCCACAATATCTTGGTTCACATCTTTGTCCATATTTTAGGCCCAGATCTACAATAACCATCCAACCTTCTCATTTGTGAAGTGGAAGCCTTGCTAGTGTTACCAGTGTTTTTCAAGGGTGTGAGTGTGGGCCAGTGAATGTGTAGGAAAAGTGCTAGTGAGTTAGGATTTAGATTCAGGAATAACCCTTTTGCTGAGTAGAGATTTGGTTGCCAGGTATTCTTTTCTGTTCCCCTAACACCCCCAACTGCTACTGGTGAGAGGTCTTGTTGCCATGCAGTTACCTCAAGCATGAAGTCATTCCTAATTAATATTACAGCAGGCAGGCTTGGGGAATAGTGAGGGTAAAGGGAATGACACTTTTGCCTCAGAATAATAGGGGCCCAGTTCCTGCCAAGAACCTCAGATATAGATTGGGGGTCACTCTGGTATGAAGGAATGCATAGAGGTCGGGTAAGTACCAATGTGTCTTTTAATCTTGGGAAACACTTAGGCCCCCCCTTACCTTTGCTTCAGGCTAAGTACTCTGCTTAGCAGGCTCTGCCTCCAAGTCCATTTCACATTGTCCCATCTTGGCTAATTATCAGCAGCAGAACTTACATTTTGTATTTTACAGTTTACAAAGTACTTTAACGTTCATTGCCTCATTTGATCTTCACCACAAACCTGTGAAGCAGGTTTTAAAGATGAAGAGAAGTTCGGAAAGGTCCAGAGTATAGTAGCAGAGCTGGCACCTGTATCAAGGTCAGCCTACTTTCTATGCACCTTTGGAGAGAATGGCAACTTAGGGAAGTCTCAGTGTGTCCTTTTCGGGTAGATAGCAGTAAATCCTAACCTCTGAGATCAAAATCATTAGGGGAGGTTTAAAAATAAACAGATGCACAGACCTTATATCAGATGTAACATAGAATCTTCAAGTTTGGGTACCCAGTGTATGAATTTTAGGTGAAAAAGTCCCACAGTAAATGCTGACATGCAATTAGGGTTCAAAATCACTGCACTTAAGTTCTTCTAAATGTATCAGAATAGCCTGATGAAGTCTCATACCCATCAAAGCAAATAACTATTGCTTTGGAGAAAACAAATTTAAGATTTGGTTCCTGCTCTCCAGGAATTTCTGTCTGGAATAAGATGTGCACAGGCAAAGAGACTCAACACCATGAGGCATGTCTACCAAAGTCTAAGACCTGAGTAGTCCCAACAAAAGAGGCAGGATGGTGAAGGGGGCATACTGAGAGACAAACAGAGTGTGAAAGGTTAGTAGGTCCTTCCAGGGAACCTATTTGCTTTGGTAATGGAAAGCATTTGGGGCAAATATAGGAAAGCACATAGAAGGCAGATTGGGTCAGTGAGGTAATCAAGCTTGGCCAGAGCAAAGCATTCATGGAGTAAGATGTGTGGGAAATAAACTTCTGAGGTGGGCAGAGGTTATATTGTGGAGGGCTTTTCCTGACAAAGTGAGGATCTTCAAATTAACCCTGGATAGTGGGAAAACATGGTTTTGTTTTTTTTATAACAGATAATGTACAAAAAAGAAAAAAATAAAGCAGAATAATGTAATCAGGTATTTTACAAAGATAAGTCCAGTGAACTTGTGAGTTTGGAATGGGGGAAAGGGAACAGAGAGCAGTCAGGAGGCTAATAAAGTCAGGTGTGAGGTGATAAGGTTACTGAACAAAGGTAGGTAGTTTTAAGAATGGAAAGTTGGGATCAGATTCTAGAAACAAACATGGGAGGATTTACAGGATTAACTTTCACTTGTGAAGCACTTTAGCAAACTGGTCTCTGGAACCAAATTCCCTGGGCTCAAATCTTTGTGTTTTGTAAAAAAAACTTTCTTACTGGGTGTTTGAGAAACATCAATTTGTTGTTCCACTTATTTGTGCACTCATTAATGTTTGTATGTACCATGACCAGGGATTGAACCCATAACCTTGGTGTATCAGGATGATGCTCTCACCAACTGAGCTATCCTGCCAGGACCTGGACTCAAATCTTGATTCTGCCACTTACCTGTGTACCTTTGTGCCCCCTTTTTTTTTTTTACCTGTAAAATGAGGCTTATAGTAGTAATAAATGCCCCAAAGATGTGAGGATTAAGTGAATTTGTATAAATTACTTAGAATGTTGCCTGGCACATTAGCTAGGAGGAAACTAGTACGATGGTCCCATGGGTAGCACTCTTAGTATCACAGCTGTCTGGCATGTTCTCTGCTTTCAGAGCGTGACGTGTTGGCGAGCCAAGTTTATGGAGGCCTTTTTTTCCCATGTTCTACGTGGAACCATTGACGTGTCTTCTGACAAGCGTCTTTGTGACCAGCGCTTCTCACCTCTTCTGCACAGCTCCCGCCATGTCCGGCAGCTCACCATCTGCAACATGCTGCAGGGTGCAACTGAGCTGGTGGCTGAGCCAAACCGCAGGGTTCTGGAGACCCTGGCCAGTTCCCTGCACACTCTCAAGTTCCGCCACCTGCTATTCTCTGATGTGGCTGCTCAGCAATCACTTCGACAGCTGTTGCATCAGCTTATTCACCATGGGGCTGTCAACCAGGTGTCACTATACTCCTGGCCTGTGCCTGAGTCAGCCCTTTTCATCCTTATCCTCACCATGAGTGCTGGCTTCTGGCAGCCAGGCCCTGGTGGTCCTCCCTGCCGCCTCTGTGGAGAGGCCTCCCGAGGCCGGGCCCCATCCCGAGATGAAAGCTCCCTCCTGCTGGGCTCACGCAGGCCTCGCAGGGATGCTGCTGAGCGATGCGCTGCAGCCCTGATGGCTTCCCGTCGAAAGAGTGAAGCCAAGCAGATGGCCAGAGCCCCACCTACCACTCGGGTTACACGCAGGAGCACACAGGAGAGCCTGAGAGCAGGTGGGATAGACCGTAAGAGGGAGCTGCACCCTCCAGCTACCTCCCATGAGGCTCCTGGCACCAAGCAGCCACCCTCTGCTCCAGCCACCTCCTCTGCCTCTCCCTCTTCTTCCACATCCGCATCTAAAAGGGCTCCAGCTAGCTCAGCCCCACAGCCTAAGCCCTTAAAGCGTTTTAAGAGAGCCACAGGGAAAAAGGGTGCTCGCACTCGTCAAGGGTCTGGTGCAGAGTCTGAAGACCTGTATGACTTTGTTTTCATTGTGGCTGGTGAGAAGGAAGATGGGGAAGAGATGGAGATTGGGGAAGTGGCTTGTGGAGCTTTGGATGGGTCAGATCCCAGCTGCCTGGGGCTTCCAGCGCTGGAGGCCTCCCAACGATTCCGCAGCATTTCCACCTTGGAGCTCTTCACAGTCCCACTCTCCACAGAGGCAGCTCTGACACTGTGCCACCTGTTGAGCTCCTGGGTGTCTCTGGAAAGCCTCACACTATCCTATAATGGTGAGTG
This sequence comes from Plecotus auritus, assembly GCF_963455305.1. Taxonomy (NCBI): domain Eukaryota; kingdom Metazoa; phylum Chordata; class Mammalia; order Chiroptera; family Vespertilionidae; genus Plecotus; species Plecotus auritus. The sequence continues at coordinate 27,352,622 of NC_137771.1, forward strand.
CCCTAGAGGGCCAGGGTTTGGGTCTCCTAGCAGCACATGTATGCCCAGTCCTATGGAGGAGAACCTGGGGTATGTGGCCCTGCCTGCCTCACAGGGAGGCAGAAGGCATGTAGCGTGGCAGGCCGTTGGTGTTAGGGAAGAACAGGAAGTCTGCAGGCATGCTTAGTAGTTGGAAGGGTTCCTGAGGGGCAATGAGAACCTGAAAAATGAGTACATTTTAGATATGGTAGGTCAAGGGCCAGTGGGAGTAGTGTATGCAAGCCTAGCCAGGACTGAAACTGGATCTCACTAGGCATATAAAAGCAGCTGTACAGACAAGGAAGTGTGGGACTTCTTTTTTAAATCCTCAATATTTTTTCAGAGAGAGAGGAGGGGGAGGAGAGGGAGATAAATATTGCTGTGAGATACACATCAACCAGTTGCATCCTGCATGCAACCCAACAGGGGTGGTGGTAGTGGTGGTGAAGGTAGCCCACAAATGAGGTACATGTCCTTGACCACAAATTGAACCTGCAACCTTCCCGTGTGCAGGTGGACAGTCTAACCACTAGACACACCAGCCAGGGCAGAGGTGTGGAGCATATCAGACCAGCAACCTGCAAAGCAATTCTTTCCTACCTGGTTGTGCTCAGCTAGGCAAAGTTAATTCTGGCTAAATCTAGCAATTTGCCTAGTTTGCCGAACATTGGTAGAGAAAATCATATGACTATATATATTGGTGCTATTGTAGTTATCAACCTTAGATAAAGCCTGTGTTTGCAACATCAGCTCCCATTCTACCACTTCCAAACCTTTACCCCCCTTCTTTTTATACTAGTAGGTGACCTTACCTCCTACTTCACAGAGAAAACAGACACCACCACAAACTCTTTCAATTTATTAGCCAGCCTACAAACTCTCCATCTACTTTCATCCTTTCTTCCTCCTCCATCCTGTCGAAAGCTAACTCTTCTGTCTGTGCTCTGGACCCATACCCTCTCACCTTCTTAGGAAAGCTTTGTTTCTTAGTATTAAGAGCTTTCATATACTGCTTAATATGTGCCAAGCATACTTTAAGTATTCCCATTATATTAATTTAATCCTTACAACAACCCTGTGAGGTTAAGTGACTTGCCCAGGATACCTAGGTAGTAAATTGTAGAGCCAGGATTGAAACCCACACAACCTGGCTCCAGAGTTCATGCTTTTAAATCACTAATGTTGCCTCCCTTCTCTCCACTGTCCCTCCCCCACCATTTAAACATTCAGTTGGGTATTTACCAAAATCTACCACCACCACTTCTCTCCCATATTAACTAGACCTATTTTCTCTTGCCCTTCACAACCTTAAGAGTCACCTGTTTTCTCTCACAGCCCACTTGTCTTGCTTACATACCCACTATGCATCAAAGATCTGAGCAAGGTCTTCCTTGTTGCTAAGTTCAATATATACCTTTCAGTCCTCACAGTTCTTGGCAGCATTTGCCATTAAGCAGTCTTCCTCATGAAATACTCATTCCCACTTCATCAGAACCCTTTTTCCTTCTCTGGATATTACGTCTTTCCTAATGGTCAGAGCTCTCACACTTCACACACTTCCTAGACAATTCTGTCCATTCCCTTGGTTTAAAAGGCCAACTCTGCGGAAGACCCCCCCGCCCCCCATTTTGACATTAGTTCAGACACATCCATCCGATTACTAGATATCATTTCATAAACCACAAGCTCTCCAACCTGAATGTATCTTCTTCCCTCTATATGATGTTCCTTCTCTTAATGGACATCACAGTTGACTCAGTTGCCGGAAAAGAAACCTGCATTATTTCTTAACTCCAAATATATTTGGTTACCAGGTCCTATCTTTACAGTCTATTTCTCAAATCCATTTATTCCTCTCCACATCCTTAATTCAGACTACTAGTGCTTCTCACCTGGATTCATCACTTCAGCAGTTCCTCCTGAGTCAGTACTCACCATGTAATCCATTGTCTACACTGAAGCCCAAGCATTTTTTTTCACTTAAAAACCCTTCAGTGATTTCCTGTCACCATATGCCTTAATTTTGCTTACAGGGTCATTTTCACTGCTGCTTACCTATCTTGAACATTTTACCCCCATACACCAGCCACTTTGATTTTTCAGTTCTTAGAACCTGCCACTCTTCTTCAGGCCTTATGTATACCAGGTTCTCTGTGCCACTATCACTCTTCTCCCTCCATTTAGCCGATCTCCTTTATTGAAAATAATTTTTTGAGAGGGAGGGAGAGAGAAACATCAATGGGCTGTCTCCTGCATGCCCCCTACTGGGGATCAAGCCCAGAACCCAGGCATGTGCCCTGATTGGAAATCAAACCAGTGACCTTTTGATTCATGGGTTGATGCTCAACCACTGAGCCACACCAACCAGGTTCCTATGTTTTTTAGAACTCAGCTGGAAACCTTTATTGATGTAAACTGAACTGGGTCTTAAGTACGCATCCTTTGTACTTCCACAGTACTCTACTTACCCAGTTCCCATCATGTTTTTTGTTATCAGGCTATAGAGGCAGGAACAAGATCTGTTGCTCACTACTGTCTTAGCAAAAAAAAAAAAAAACAACAAAAAAAAACAAACCACCTTATTGCCCTAGCCAGTTTGGCTCAGTGGATAGAGCATTGGCCTGCAAACTGAAGGGTCCCAGGTTTGATTCTGGTCTAGGGCATGTACCTCAGTTGCAGGTTCCTCCCCAGTCCGGGCCCTGGTCAGGGCACGTGCAGGAGGCAACCAATCGATGTGTTTCGTCTCACATCAATATTTCTGTCTTTCCTTCTCTCTCTCAAAAAAAAAAAAAAAAAAAAATCAATGGCAAAGTATCAAGTGAAGATTTAAAAACAAAATAAAACCCCACCTTATTTACCAAGTTCTGGTTTAGATGAATGAAATAAGCAAGCAGATTCCACGGAATTATTTGCTTTGTGGCATTAAGCAACTTTTCTAACTTTCTGGATGCTACTCCTTTCTGTGGGATATGGTTATCCTTTTTTGCCCCATTCCCACCCAATAAATTTTTTAAAGTAGTCCCTATTGGATCATTGTCCTTGGTTTTCAGATGTTCCCCATGACTTGCAGAAAAAGCCCAGAGACCTCTGCTGCTGTCTGGGTCTATCATACAGCTGGCAGCTACATGCTGCCCCACCATATCCTGTCTTATGACTCTGCCTGACTGATGCTTGAAGGCAAAACCCAGTACAGTAGACATCAGTTTGCTGGTTACCTGAGGAAAAAAGCAAGACAGCATAGTTGAGACAAGTGATTTTAAATAATCTGATCCAAAGTTCAAGATTTTATAGTTATCAATAGGAATATTTGGAGTTGTCTCTGAATGATACCCTTGCTGACACTCCCACATGACTCTTTCTTGCCATAGGCCTGGGCTCTAACATCTTTCGCCTGCTGGACAGCCTACGGGCCCTGTCAGGCCAGGCTGGATGCCGCCTCCGTGCCCTGCATCTCAGTGACCTGTTCTCACCACTGCCCATCCTGGAGCTGACACGTGCCATTGTGCGAGCCCTGCCCCTGCTGCGGGTCCTCTCTATTCGTGTTGACCACCCCAGCCAAAGGGACAACCCTGCTGTGCCAGGGAATGCAGGGCCCCCTAGCCACATAATTGGGGATGAAGAGATACCAGGTGAAGCACTGTGTGTGTGTGTGTCTCTACACAAATGTGCAGGTGCATTTGTGTGGGGAAGGTGGGAAGATCGCAAATTCAGCCCTGCCACCTGGCTTATCTGGAATCTGTTCCCTTTATCTTGCTATTCTTAAGGGCCAGACTACAAACCTAGTAAGAAGTGACCATGGCAGATCAGCTTCCAGAAAAGGGGTCTGAACCAAGAACAATTGTTAAACTAGATTAGGTCCTCCTGCTATATGTATATTCCCTGAACTCCAGTATGTCTCCTATCCCACCGCTCTACATACTTTGTTATATTGGCTTGTCCAAGTAGTCTAGTCTTCCTGGACTAAAAGCTCCATAAAAATAAGGACTAAATTTCTTATGTACTGCTCTATTCCCAGAACCTAAGACAGTGCCTAGCATATAGTATAGGCACTCAAGGACAAGTACACATATGACTTTTTTTTAGTGAATCCCTTAAGGTCAAATAGGACCTGCTATGCGGGTGAAGTAGATGGCCAGCTGAAATCTCCTTTCCTTACCATATCCAGAAAACTGCCTGGAACAGCTGGAGATGGGGTTTCCACGGGGAGCCCAGTCAGCCCCACTGCTCTGCTCTGTACTGAAGGCCTCAGGTTCTCTGCAGCAGCTGTCCCTGGATAGCACCACCTTTGCCTCTCCCCAGGATTTTGGGCTTGTGTTGCAGACACTCAAAGGTAAGACCCAGAGTGATAAAGGAGGGCAGACGGAACCTTGCATTATTCGTTGGAAAAGCTAATGAGGCCCATGGCCTGTGCCCCCATCCAGAGTACAACCTAGCCCTGAAGAGACTGAGCTTCCACGACATGAATCTGGCTGACTGTCAGAGCGAGGTGCTCTTTTTGCTACAGAATCTGACTCTTCAAGGTAAGTTTTTCATCCAGAACCTGTGGCATTCCAGAGTGCTTATTGTAGCCCTGCCACTGTCTCACTGAGTGAGCCAGTTTTTATATTGGCCTTATGTCAACTATAACATTATAGAGCCTGCTTGGCCTTCTTTCTGAAAGATCCCAAACTCAACTCCTCCTATACCTCACATGGAAAATTACTCTTTTAGAGTGCCTCACCCAAAAGTTTTACCTTTCAGTGGCTGACAGAAATGATGGTAGTGGAGAGGGATTAATGTGCCAACAGGCTCTCCTCATAGACTTGACTATAATCCCAGCCCTACAGAGGGCAGTCAATGGATAAGTGAAAGTGAATGGAGACTTTGCCCATGCAGAGAACCTTCCTAAGTGAATATCTAGGCTTAATCTGTAGTTAGAATCTTGATTTAGTTCTAGCCTTACTGGGGGTCTTGGACAATTCCTTTCTCTTTCTGGGCCTCTATAAAATGTTCACACCCTTTGCTAAGGCCAACTGGGGCAGGAGGGGCAGCACTAATCCTAATGCAGCCATCAGAATTTATTCTAATTTCTCTTGACAGAGATTACCTTCTCCTTCTGTCGTCTGTTTGAGAAGCGCCCAGCCCAATTTCTGCCTGAGATGGTTGCTGCTATGAAGGGCAACTCCACATTGAAGGGCCTCCGGCTGCCAGGGAATCGCCTGGGTGGGGGCAAGGCCCTGGGAATGGAGAGGGAAGAGAGGGGGGAGGAGCCAGTCTTTTGACCTAGAAACTCAGTGGAAGCATGGGGGGCTAGAGTATAGTTGTGTGCTGAGACTTCAGAAGGCTGGGCTCCTCCCCAGCCAGAAACAGGCTGGGATAACCTTATTCCCTATCCTGAGTGTTTACCAGCATTTCTCCCCTTCTCCCTAGGGAATGCTGGCCTGCTGGCCCTGGCAGATGTTTTCTCAGAGGATTCGTCCTCCTCTCTGTGTCAGCTGGACATTAGGTATACATTGGGGGTTGGGAGAAGGGGAGGAAACACGGGATAGAGCTGCAGGAGCACAGACCAGAGATTAGTTGCTTCCTGGGTGTCTAACCCATCTCATCCCTACCAGTTCCAACTGCATCAAGCCAGATGGGCTTCTGGAGTTCGCCAAGCGGCTGGAGCGCTGGGGCCGTGGAGCCTTTGGTCACCTGCGCCTCTTCCAGAACTGGCTGGACCAGGATGCAGTCACAGCCAGAGAAGCTATCCGGCGGCTCCGGGCTACCTGCCATGTGGTTAGCGACTCGTGGGACTCATCCCAGGCTTTCGCAGATTATGTCAGCACCATGTGATGGGGCCCCGTGCCTCACAGGTCCGTGCTCAGTATCATCAGCTTGCAAGGGCTGAGGCATGGGCTGCCCAGAACTCCCAACCAATTCTGTCTTTCTCTTTCTGCTACCTTTTCCCCCTCTATTTTCCTTCTTCCCTTGCACTGAGGTTCTGGAGGCCTTGGTGGGGCCCAGCAAAGGCATTCCTAGAACTGGGGTTAGAGGCTTTGGGCCTCTTACTCAGCAACCTGAGAACCCTGAGCCAGGAGGTTACAGTGGTCATCATTCACTGAGGACAGCCCTCCTCCCCCCTGCTCCGGGGTTCCTGCTTTCCCACCTCAAGCAGGTACCCAAGCTTTAGAGAAATATAGGAGTGCCCACTTCCAGGCCTCTTCTCTGCTGGGCTTACCATGCTGCTCCCAGGCCTCAGTCCCTTTCATACCTTTATTCCTTTCTTTTTTTTAACCAAAAAAGTTTTTCTTATAAAATAAATTTTGGGCAAACATCATGCAGCCCTTCTTGATGATTTTTCTCCCAGAGAACAAAATCCAGCAGGGCCCTATGGGGCAAGAAGCCCCTCTCCCTGTCTCCTCCCTCTTAACAGCTATTCCCAGACTAGTTATCAGCGGAGGCCCCGCTGCTCCTCATGGGAACGCTGGTGGAAGACGAAGGTGATGGCAGTGGAGGCAGCATCCCAGGCAGCCTGGAGTACCTCATCCCTGAGCCCGCGCTTATCAGTGCTATGATTCCATTGAGCCAGGTCTGAGGTGCAGTCAGAACCATCAGGGGGTGGCCTGATTTGATGGTTGTTGACACAGCGGCAGCAGCGCAACCTGGGGGCAGAGGACAAAGCTGTGGTCATTATACACCCCATCTCCAAGCTATAAGGAAAATTCAGATAATGGCTACAAGGGCACTCCACCCACCTATCATGTGTGTCACTGAGGCTAGCCTCATCCAGGGTAAACAGCTCCTTCAACTCGCCCAGAGAGAAGTGTCGCTCCACATCCTGCTCTTCATCCACCACACAACTACTCAGTGCCTTCTTGTGGCTCTGACGCTGAAAGATCTTCTCCTCGATGGTTCCTGCCTGGGGGAAGATTGGGGGAGGCAGGGAAGAAGGGCTAAGTCATCTCCATACACAGGGAGAAGGAAAAAACAGGGGATGAAACTATAGCCATCCAAGAGAAAGATAAATGAAAAGTAAGAACCCTGCAGCAATACCTCTGCTTGGCTAAGCCCATTGCCTAGCCCAGTGGTTGGCAAACTCATTAGTCAACAGAGCCAAATATCAACAGTACAACGATTGAAATTTCTTTTGAGAGCCAAATTTTTTAAACTTAAACTTCTTCTAACGCCACTTCTTCAAAATAGACTCGCCCAGGCCATGGTATTTTGTGGAAGAGCCACACTCAAGGGGCCAAAGAGCCACATGTGGCTCGTGAGCCGCAGTTTGCCGACTACGGGCCTAGCCTATCTCTTGGGAATATGACTTGTGCAGGTCTGCCCATGATATTTTCTATGCCAATGGAGGGTTTCAGGGCCTAGCGAAATTCCTTTAGGGTAAGCTGAGGTTTGTCTGTAGCAGCTTCACCAGACTTCCACACCAAACCCAAGACTCACCCACTAACTATCATTTGGGTAGTATATGCCAGACCCTGTGCTAACACTAGGATATAAAGAAGAATCAAATATGACCCTTATTCTTGAACTCAGACTAGTGGAACAGACATATAAGCTACTTGGTACAATAATAGATTTCTGTACAGAATACCTAGTAGCCCACAAGATGGGCAGAATGGAATAGTGTTGAAAAGCTTGAAAGTAAAGGTGATCCTCAAGCTGAATCTTAAAAAAAAAAAGAGAGAGAGAGAGAGAGAAACTAGATCATTTAGAAGGGCAGAGAGAAGGGAAGGCATTCCCTGCAGAGGAACAAAGGAATAAGCCTGGCCTATTGGAGGACTGAGGCGTTCAGCCTATCCAGATGACAGTGGAAGTATAGTAAAAGCTGGGACTGAGAAAGTCAGCAGAGTCTGTATTGGAGAAGCTTGGATGCCAGGCTGAAGAGCTTGACCTTGTCATAAAAAGCAAAATCAGAATTTTTTGAAAGATCATTCTGAAAGAAGTATGTAAAGAATGGGTTAGGATAAGACCAAAGGTAAAGAATTAGGAAGCTGTTTGCAATATCCAAGTAAGAGATTACTGTGACTTTAGCATGGGATGGAGAGGCAGGTTAGATTAAGGAAATTTCAAGAGTTTAAAATCGATGGTAATTGGAATCTGATTGTTAGGAGACAGATTAGTCCAGTAGGATAATGCGCAGATTTGGGTGGAGTGGCCAATGGAACCATTAAATGGCAAAATTCAGAAGGGGAGCATGTTTCATCATGATGTATATGAAGTGCTCCTAAGATATTCAGGTGGAGCCCTAGCCCATTTGGCTCAGTGGATAGAGCATCGGCCTGAGGACCAAAGGGTCCCAGGTTTGATTCCAGTCAAGGGCACGTACCTTGGTTGCAGGCTCCTCCCCAGCCCAGGCCCTGGTCAGGGCTCGTGCAGGAGGCAACCAATCGATGTGTTTCTCTCACATCGATGTTTCTCTCTGTCTTTCCCTCCCTAAAAAATAATAGAAAAATATCCTTAGGCAAGGATTAACAAAAACAAACACATAAACAAAGAAAAAAGATATTCAGGTGAAAATGTACAGTAGGTCATGGACACATGGGGCTAGAACTCAAGTAAGAGATCTGGGCTAAAAATTTTGTTAGAGACTTGTCAATATAATCTATATATATAAAAGGCTAATATGCAAAGTGTCCCCTTGGGAGTTCGATCGCTTGTTATGACGTGCGCTGACCCCCAGGGGGTGACGCGGAACAAAGGAAGGCCCCGGCCAGCAGCCGGAAGGCCCTGATTGCCCTGATCGGCTCTTATCGCCGGCCAGGCCTAGGGACCCTACCCATGCACAAATTTCATGCACCGGGCCTCTAGTGAGTGTATAAAATCACAGAGGTAGGAAAACCAGAATGAAGTTTCCAAAGAGAAAATAATTTTAAGATTACTAGTCAACAGTGTCAGATACACAAAGAAGAAAAAAAATCAAGAGTCTCTTGTTTTGGCAATTAGGAAGCAAATAATAGTACATTCAAGAGAGGGTTCAGTGGCATAAATGTTCTGATGAGTGAGAAGATGAGGTGACGTTAATTTGTAGAATTTGGAAAAATGTGACAGTAAATGAATGGGAAGTAACCCAAGTTAGTAGCTGCAATAAACAGGGCTGAGAAATTTTGTTTCTAAGGTGAGAGCTACTTGAGTATGTTTATAGACTTTGGGGAATAAAGGAGAGATTAATCAACTAAGGAAGGAAAGGATGGGGAAGGGTTCTAGAGCAGAGCTGGAATAATGAGCCTCAAGCAGAGAGAAAGGGCATGATCTTCCTCTGAGATGGGAAGGGAAGACCAGGTGTAAAGATTTATGGAAGAGAGCAAAAGGTAGGGGGGAGAATTCAAGCCTGGTAGTCTTCATTTGTTTTCTGTGAAGTAGGACAAGTTCTCTGCAAAAGAATGACAGGTTTAGGAAGGAAACTTGAGGGTAGTGATGAAGGCTTGAAGTGGTTGTTGAAAGAAAATGAGATATGGCCCAGCCAAAATGGTGAATGTGATTAGTGACAGTGCCCATCTGTAAGTGCAAATTTATCTGGTGTAAAAGCTGACAACAGATGAAGTAGGTATTAGGGAAGGAGTTCCTGAAAGGATACACAATAAGGATCAGGTCCAACAGAAAAGGAAGTAAAGCTAGATTTGAGGACTGGGGCCAGAGTACTAGGGACGTTAGGTTGAAGCAGATGTAGGAGGTTGTAGCAGATGGAGGACAGGAAGTGGTAGCTATTACTAAAGTTTTGGGTACTATGTAAAGTTCCAGTATTGTTTAAGTTCCACAGTGTAGCCTTTAGAGTAATTAAAATTGGGGGAGGTCAAGGAAACATGAAGGCCAGAGTGCTAGATAACTGCATGGTCCTTGAAGTCCACCAGGATGATAGCTGGATTTGGGAAAGAAATGAAGATTGAGCTAGTGTCTAAAAATCATTAACGAATTATGAAAATAGCAGGAGGTAGATGACTGTAGTAAGGAAAAGAGAAATCAAACTAGACAACTTGAGCTTCAAAAGAACTGTAGGATGGATGGTCTGAGTGATCACTGAGAACTTGGAGAATGCCAATACCTCTTTTTAATACCATGGGACATGGAGTATAAGAAGACTACAAGGCTACATCGGAGAGTAGAAATCAGGTGTGAAGGAAAGTAGGTGTCCTGTGAAAAGGATGGGGCCACAGGGGAGTTTGTTAACTACTGAAGACAGGTATCCAGAGAGCATTGTAAAGAAGGGTTTGAAGGAATGGGGTGGAGAGAACAGAAGAATAAAAGGCTCCTGGCTAAGCCCATAGCCAAGGCCACTGCTAGAGGCAGAGGGCCCAAAGAGTGGCATTAAAAACTAACCCAAGATGGTCCTAAAGGTCTTATTCCATGACCCACCCCTACTCTGACCACTATCACCATCCTTACAGATAGCAGGCGATAGATATAGCAGGTCTTCTTTTGACCGTCACGCCAGACCCGAGCCATAGCTTGTTCATCGTTAGCTGGGTTCCAGTCAGGGTCAAACATGACCAGTCGGTTAGCCCCAATGAGATTGAGGCCACAGCCCCCCGCTTTGCTGCTCAGCATGAAGACAAAGTCAGGGCTCTGGAAAGAGAGGAAGCAGAAAAGAACCTTTCGCAGCCTGAACTAGAATCCTACTCAGCCCAGTCAACTGTTCTCTCTTACACATCTATATCCTTATGCTCAGACCAACTGTGAGGATCACCAGTTTGTCTGCATACCATATAATTTCCTAGCCCACAAAGTCAGTTCCCAGCCCAGCCATCACTAACCAGCCTAACCCTACCACACCCACCAGAAAAAAAATCCAGGAAGACACTAGAGCGCAGCCTCCTTATAGCTTCTCTATCAACCCTAATCCTGATGTTACTACATTGGTGGTGTGGGGACAAGGGTTGTGCATTTACCAATGGACTGTTGAAGCGCTCTACAACCTTGGCTCGTTTCTTAATGGACATGGTGCCATCCAAGCGGACATACAAATACCTAAAGGGAAATCCAAAGATCAAAACCCAAGAAAGAAGCAGAGTTTCCTGGAGCCAGAACTATTGAAGGGACTAAACTAACCATACTTGAGGCTGTTTCATGCACAGCCTGAGGCCCCACACTCACAAAGGGAGGGGCAAGAGCTAGGAGCCAGGATTCTGTCCCGTGGGAACACCTAGAAGTCCAGGGGCTATTCTGCTTGGGGAGGCACTTCTTTGGCAGCCTAGTTAGGCTCTTCCCTACCTTCGGGCCCGGCAGAGCTTCTCAAAAAGGTCCAGTGTCTGGGTGTAATTGGACACCAGCACTACTTTATCACTGCTGCGGCTTCGGGTCACCGCCAGAATGTAATCAAGGACCAGCATTTTACCTGGGAAGATGAACTATTAGCTCCCAATGTGTCATCCCAATGGCCCAAAATTCTTACTCTTGATATCCTGCCTTGAGACAAGATAGGTTTAGAACACAGAGACAATCTCCCACCCTTCCTCCCAGAGAATCCAAAAACAAAAAACAAAACAAAACAAAACAAAAACTAGTAGGAAAGGGCTTACCTGACAGCTGGGGCTCTAGAACCTTGGAGCTATAACCAGGGGGGAATACATCCAAGGCACCTTCAAAGCCGTCCTCTTCTTCCACACACTTGTCATAGATGAGAGCTGGATCTGGTGAAAAAGAAAAAAAGCCAGCTACATTGCTTTCGGAAATTTCCACTTCAGTATTCATTAGAACTTCCTCTAGAGGCCTACCCAAATGACCTTCTTCAGCACCAGATTTGCTTGGTCCCAAATTCCAGTGTGTAGTCAGTGCCATCTGGGAGCATGAATGGATAACCTGGCTCACTAGTGTGTTCTCCTAACAAGAAGGAAGCTATACCAGAGACAGTACATTTGTTATTTTTATTCCTGTCTGACATTTTGTGTGCACATGTGTTCATGAACACACACACACACACACACACACAGTCCTATATACCCCAAGCATCAAGCATGGGCTGGGCGGAGGATAACCTAAAGTTTTCAAAGCAAAGGGTCTGGTTTACAAAGTAAACAATGTAGGGCTCATGCCTTGGGGAGGGCCGGAATCACATATGGCCTCTATGAGGACTCTGAGGACAAGTATTAGTGAAGGTGGCTGGATCACCTGCGGGAGCCTACCCTCCTTGCCCACTCTCACAGAAGACCTCTGAGGAGCATGGACTCAACTCACGATTACAAAGCTTCTTTAGTGAGGTGATGGAAGACAGGGAAGATACACTCATTTTGCCCTCACGCAACTCCTCTGCTGGCTTGGCCTGTCTCAGAAACCTCTGGTATAATTCAGTCTGAAGCGGTGTCAGCCTGAAAAAAAGGCAGCTGGGTCAGTGAGAAAGGCTGAACCACACTTGGGCCCTCTGAGGACAACTTCAAAAAACTGGGCTTTTACTCTCTCCACACCCCTAAGTTGAGTTCAGTACCTACAACAAACCACCTGCTCAATCTTCACAGGCAGATACTTAGACAGGATATCAGATGTCCTCCGTATCAGACACCTAGAGAGAACAAGATAAAAAGGTAGGGGCTGGTAAAACCACTAAGCAAACTACTGGAATAAAAATTACCACCTAAAGGACCATGAATGACTCTTTTGTACTATCAAATGTCAGAGACCCATCAGCCCTATGGCAAAGATATATCTATATCGGGGTTACAGTCTAGCTTTAATTGACCACTCTTTCTCTTCCCCTTCAAAAGGTTAGCTGGTCTTCAAGAAGAGGCCAAGGTCTCGCATTGCGTCTAGTGCTCTGATAGGGAAAGCAAGCTGCAAACCACTAAGTCCTTAGGGAAGTTTCTGCATTTGCCCAAATGCCTCTTATCAAATGACCCAAGGCTCAATGAAATTAGGCCTACACCTCCTGGCAGACCAGGAAGAACAGGGATCAGGCACCTGAGCAGCAGCTCCTGATACACTGACTCTCCTTCTTGACATCTAAAATTGGGAGGGAGAGGTGGCAATTGGGAAGAACAGGACCCTTCAGGATGTAAATCATCAAGTGTATATACTTATGACAGGATGTACCTGCCCTCCTGTGCTATGTGGGACCTATAGAAAAATCCATCTCGGCCTGGAAGCCACACCCATCCATCAGATGTATCCCTACTTATGAAGCCTGGGAAGGTAAACACGGTTCTTTAGGTTTGAGATCGAATGATAAGAAGCTTCTGAAATAGTAACAGTGTTCCGAGTGATATTTTGCTCAGGAAATCCAACAGCATCAGAAAAGAGCTTCCTCAGCAGGTTGCTAAGCAACCCAAAACCAGACCACAGGACTGAGGCCAGGAAGAAAGCAAGGACTTGGCCTGTAAGACACCCTATTTTATTCAGTAGTTATAGTCAGAACACAGATCCCACTCCCTTCCTAGAATCCTGGCCCTCATAGGTCAAGGTCCCAAAAGATTGGCCTTGGATGACTTAGGGGCAACTCTGATGACCTCAGTTGGGGGAACCCAAAGAAAGTGCTGCCTTCTAGTCCCACCCTGCATTACCTATTCACAATGCTGGTGAGCTCCCGCAGTCGCTCCTCTCCTAGCTGCCTATCTGCCTCACTGGCAGCTGCATCTCTACCCTTCAAAATTGGCAACTCAAAATGCTTCTTGAACTCATGGGCAGTTCCTAAACAAAGAAGAGAAGGGAAAAAGAAAGAATGTAGAAAAAGAATTATTTTCCCACTGCTAGTAATGGCAGACTTCTTTGTTACAGACCAACCTTCCTGCCAAGACCAACAAAGCTAAACAAATTACAGGCAATTTGTTTGAATGAATCGGAGAGCTACCAAAACACAGAAGACTTAAAAGGCCAAATAGTGCCCTGACTGGTTTGGCTCAGTGGATAGAGCGTCGGCCTGCAGACTGAAAGGTCCCAGGTTCGATTCCAGTCAAGGGCATGTACCTTGGTTGCGGGCACATCCCCAGTAGGAGGTGTGCAGGAGGCAGCTGATCGATGTTTCTCTCTCATTGATGTTTCTAACTCTCTATCCTTCTCCCTTCCTCCCTGTAACAATCAATAAAACATATTTTTTTAAAAAAAGGCCAAATAGCCAAAACCGGTTTGGCTCAGTGGATAGAGCGTCAGCCTGCGGACTGAAAGGTCCCAGGTTCGATTCCGGTCAAGGGCATGTAACTTGGTTGCGGGCACATTCCCAGTAGGAGGTGTGCAAGAGGCAGCTGATCGATGTTTCTCTCTCATCGATGTTTCTGACTATCTATCCCTCTTCCTTCCTCCCTGTAAAAAAATCAATAAAATATATTAAAAAAAAAAAAGGCCAAATAGTGAGATAGTAGATTAAAATACAAACATGTAACTAATCACATTAACTATAAATGGACAAAATAATCCAATAAAGACATTTCAGTTGGCCAGTGTGGCTCAGTGGTTGAGTGTTGACGCATGCACCAAGAGGTCACTGGTTAGATTCTGGGTCAGGGCACATGCCTGGGTTGCGGGATCCATCCCCAGTATGGAGTGTGCAAGAGGCAGCCCATTGATGTTTCTCTCTCATCAATGTTTCTATCTCTCCCTTCCTCTCTCTAAAAAAATTAAATAAAAACACACATATTTTTTAAAAAGACAATCTAATTATCAGATTGGATTTTTTTTTAGAGCCTATATACTGTATGTAAGAGATAAAGTAGCATGTATCAGTACAATGAAGTTCATGCCACAGTGTGGACGAACCTTGAAAACATTACACTAAGTAAAATAAGCCAAAGACAAAAGTTCAGATATTATAGGATTCCACTGATATGAAATATCCAGAATAGGTAAATCCATAGAGACAGAAAGCAGATTGGTGGTTGTCAGGGGTCGGGGTAAAGGGGAAATAGAAAGTAACTGCTTAATGGGTATATGGTTTTCTTTTGACCAGAAATTAAAAAAAAAAAAAATCAGCATCTCCAAATAGCCAATGACTATATTAAAAGATATCCAACTTTATTCAACATTAGGCAGATGCAATGAGATAATACTAAACACCAACAAAATGACTAAGATGATTTATTTAATTGGTTAATCCTCACCTGCGGATATTTTTCAATTGCTCTTCAGGAAGGGAGAGGGGAGGGAGGAGGGAGAGAAACAGAGACAGAAAAACATCTATGTGAGAGAGACACATCGAATGGTCGCCTCCCACATGCACCCGTCTGGGGACGGGGATAGAACCCACAACCCAGGGATGTGCCCTTGACTGAAATTGAACCCTCGACCCTTCAGTGCACAGGCCAAAGCTCTAACCACTGAGAAACACTTGCCAGGGCGACTAACATTTTTGGAAAATGTTAAAGATAAATATTGGTGATACAGAGCCATGGTTAACAAACTATAGCCATGGGCCAGCCACCTCTTTCTGTAAATAAAGTTTTATTAGAATATACCCATGCCCATTCATATACATTTTAGGGCTGCTTTCACTCTACAATGGCAGAACTGAGTAACTGTGATAGAGTTTGCCTATAAGCCTAAAATACTATCTAGCCCTTTAAAAAAAAAAAAAAATGCTGACACATGATGTACAGATACTGGAATTCTCATACTCTGCTGGTACAATCACTTAAAGTGATTATAGAGCTGAACACATGCATAACATATGACCCAGCAATTCCACACTTAGGACAGAGAAATGCATACTATGCTGAGGTAAAAACATGCAAGAATGTCCATAGCATCATTATTAAAAGAATAAAACACTGGAAATAACAATTGTTTATCAATAGTAAAAGAAATACGCCCTAGCTAGTTTGGCTCAGTGGATAGAGCGTCGGCCTGCGGACTGAAGGGTCCCAGGTTTGATTCTGGTCAAGGGCATGTACCTTGGTTGTGGGCACATCCCCAGTGGGGGGTATCTGTCCCTTTCCCTTCCTCTCTGTAAAAAATCAATAAAATATATTTTAAAAAATATTAAAAAAAATAAATCATGGTATATTCATTAAAGGGAATAGTATACAAAAATAAAATACTACAACTACAGGCAACAACATGGATGATTTCTCATAAATATTATGAACAGAAGAAACCAGATACAAAGGAATATATACTGTATGATTCCATTTATATACATAAAGTTCAAGAATATTTCTGGGGAGAAAAAAGTAGTGATTAGAAGGGGGTGGGAGAGTGCCTCTGAGATGGGAGGGCTGCTGAGATGGTGATAGTAACTGATCTGGTGGTGGTCACCCAAATATATTCTTTGTGGAAATCTTGCTGCTCAGCTGGTTCTCACCTTAAGTGATTTTCCACACTGTCAAGTTGGGGTGACACTAACAAACCATTCCACAGATACCTAAGCGCAAGAACTGCCCAAATGGTGGTTATGGGGCGGGGCGGGGGGGGGGGGGGAGACGTGAAAAATAGGGAGCTATTGTTTAATGGGTAGAGTTTCAGTTTTGCAAGATAAAGTTCCGGAGATAGATGGTAGTGATGTTTGCACAACACTGTGAATATACTTAGTGACACTTAATTGTACACTAAAAAATGGTTTTTAAAAAAGAAAGAAGCTGCCCAAGACCATCTGCTCTGAGGTCAAAGCTCTTGTGAGGTAATAAAAATATCTGGAGATATTATTTCCATCCACAGTTCATAGTGACCCCATGCCCTGCATAGAGCCTGCCACCTCTGTCAGAGAAAAATGGCCAGAGTGGGGAAATCCTAGCCACAGCAACCAGACAAGAAGAAATAAAAGGCATCCAAATTGGAAAGGAAGAAGTAAAACTGTCATTATTTGCAGGTAACATGATACTATAGAGCTATAGAGAGAACCCTAAAGATTCCACCAAAAAACTACTAGAACTGATAAATGCATTCAGTAAAATAGCAGGATACAAAATAAATATTCAGAAATTGGTTGCATTTTTATACATCAATAATGAACTATCAGAAAGAAAAACTAAGAAAAAAAAATCCCATTTACAATTGCACCAAAAAAATAAAACACCTAGGAATAAATTTAATGGAAGCATATACCCTACACATGGATACCCAAAGCAATCTATAGTTTCAACAAAATCCCTATCAAATTCCAATGGTGTTTTTACAGAACTAGAACAATTAATCCAAAAATTTATATGGAACCACAAAAGACCCTAAATAGACACAGCAATAAAAAAAGAACAAAGTTGGAGGGATCACAATATTATAATAATCAAAACAGCAGAGAATAAAAAACAGACACATAGATCAATGGAAAAGAACAAAGAGCCCTTGCCCTAACTCGTTTGGCTCAGTGGATAGAGTGTTGGCCTGTGGACTGAAGGGTCCCAGGTTCGATTCCGGTCAAGGGCATGTACCTTGGTTGCGGGCACATCCCCAGTAGGAGGTGTGCATGAGGCAGCTGATTGATGTTTCTCTCTCATCGACGTTTCTAACTCTCTCTCCCTCTCCCTTCCTCTCTGTAAAAAAATCAATAAAATATATTAAAAAAAAAAAAAAGAACAAAGAGCCCAGAAATAAACCCATACCTAGATGGTCAACTAATACGACAAAGGAGGCAAGAATATACAATGGGATAAAAACAGTCTATTCAATAAATGGTTTTGGGAAAATTGGACAGATACATGAAAAAAATGAAACTAGACCATCTTCTTACACCATATACAAAAATAAACTAAAAATGGATTAAAGACTCAACACCATAAAACTCCTAGAAGAAAACATAGGCAGTAAAGTCTGACATTTCTCTTAGCAATATTTTTCTGATATATCTCCTCAGGCAAGGAAAACTGAATAAATAATAAATAGGACTATATCAAATTAAAAAGTTATTTTGCACAGCAAAGGAAACCATCAACAAAACGAAAAGATGACCTACTGAATGGGAGAAGATATTTGCCAATGATATATCAGATAAGGGGTTAATATCCAAAATTTATAAAGAATAAACCAGTGAGAAACCAAGGTGGCGGCATAGGTAAACACCTAAACTGCTGCCTCACACAACAATTTCAAAACTACAACTAAAAGACAAAACGGACATCATCCAGAACCACAGGAAAGCTGGCTGAGTGGAAATACTACAACTAGAAGGAAAGAGGAAAGCACATTGAGACTCAGAGGAGCTGCAAAAGGCTGAGGTACGGAGACGCGCGCGGAGAGGACGGCAGCTGAATGCATGGGCGGCTGAGTGCGTGGCTGGCTTTCTAAAGCGGGAGGGAGACAGAAGCTCCCGACTACGCTGAATTCCAGACACGGGCAAGACTCTGGGAAACCAGATTCATTCGGAGGGAATCTGGACTGTCAGGAAAAGAGGAAGTACACTGAGACTCCGGAGCTGCGGAAGGCAGAGGTCCGGAGGCGTGCACGCACAGAGAGGACTGACTGCTGAATGCACGAGCGGCTGAGTGTGCAGCTGGCTTTCTAAAGCAGGAGTGAGACAGAAGCTCCCGACTGCGCTGAACTCCAGTTCCGGGCGAATGTCTGGGAACCCAGACTCATTTGGGGAGAAACTGGACTGTCTGGCAGCAGGTGAAACTCGAGGGAGGTTTTCTCTCAGAGGTGCTTGCAGCGATTACCGAGGGACACTGAGACCCAGGGGCCTCATAGGGCAGGGCTGACGGGAAACCAAGGCTGTCGGCTCCGCCCTGAAACTCCGCCCCATCCAAGCTGAGCACAGAGGCTTTTGCAATTTTGCAAGTCTTGTCCCATAAGGGTGTCTCCAGCACAGAAGTTCTCCCAGCGTAGACACAGCTGATCCTCACAGCCAATTGGCCTGGAGGTCAATTCCTCCCAGTGATACCAACAACACTCAAGACTTAACTACAACAAGGCGAGCACACAGCCCACAAAGGGGTGCACCAAGAGTGTCCACCTCAGGTAACTGGGGAGGCTGAGCCACTGTGCCCTAGAGGACACCTACCACACAAAGCTACTCCAACTCAGGGAAGCAGCGAAAATGCAGAGACAAAGAAACAGATCACAAATGACAGAAATGGAGGAAAGCAAACAACTGGGTATAGAGTTCAAAACCACAGTTATAAGGTTTTTCAAGAATTTCCTAGAAAAGGCCGATAAATTTAGCGAGACCCTTGAGGATATGAAAAAGGACCAACTAGAAATTAAGCATACACTGACTGAAATAAAAAATATTATACAGAGACCCAACAGCAGACTAGAGGACCGCAAGAATCAAGTCAAAGATTTGAAATACAAAGAAGCAAAAAACACTCAACTGGAAAAGCAAAAAGAAAAAAGAATCCAAAAATTTGAAGATAGTGTAAGGAGCCTCTGGGACATCCTCAAGCGTACCAACATCCGAATTATGGGGGTGCCAGAAGAGAGAGAGCAAGATACTGAAAACCTATTTGAAGAAATAATAACCTAAAACTTCCCCCACCTGGTGAAAGAAATAGACTTACAAGTCCAGAAAGCGCAGAGAACCCCAAACAAAAGGAACCCAAAGAGGACCACACCAAGACACATCATAATTAAAATGCCAAGAGCAAAAGACAAAGAGAGAATATTAAAAGCAGCAAGAGAAAAACAGTTAGTTACCTACAAGGGAGCACCCATACGACTGTCAGCTGATTTCTCAACAGAAACTATGCAGGCCAGATGGGAGTGGCAAGAAATATTCAAAGTGATGAGTAGCAAGAACCTACAACCAAGATTACTCTACCCAACAAAGCTATCATTCAAAATTGAAGGTCAGATAAAGAGCTTCACAGATAAGAAAAAGCTAAAAGAATTCATCACCACCAAACCAGTATTATATGAAATGCATAATTAAGAAGAGGAAGAAGAAAAAGGTAAAGATAAAAATTATGAACAAATACATGTCTATCAACAAGTGAATCTAAAAATCAAGTGAATAAAAAATCTGATGAACAGAATAAACTGGTGAATATAATAGAATCAGGGGCATAGAAAGGGAGTGGACTGACAATTCTCGGGGGGGAGGCGGGGTGCGGGAAGAGACTGGACAAAAAGCGTACACCTATGGATGAGGACAGTGGTGGGGAGGTAAGGGCAGAGGGTGGGGTGGGAACCGGGTGGAGGGGAGCTATGGGGGGAAAAAAGAGGAAAAATTGTAATAATCTGAACAATAAAGATTTATTAAATTAAAAATAATAAAATAACAAAACAAAAAACAAACCAATAAAACAATCCAACTAAAAATGGGTAAAGGTCCTGAATGGATACTTCTCCAAAGAGGACATACATGTCCAATAGACATATGAAAAGGTGCTCAATGTCACTAAGTATCAAAGAAATGCAAATTAAAACCACAGTGGGAGACCTGGTCAGGTGGCTAAGCTGGTTGGAGCATAGTTCCATACACCAAAAGGTTGTGGGTTCAATCCCCTGTTGGGGCATATACAGGAGGGAACCAATTGATGTTTCTCTCCTACATCGATGTTTCTCTCTCCCTTCCTCTCTCTAAAACCAATTTTTAAAAAGATTCTCCAGTGAGGATTAAAAATCAAAACAAAACAAAACCACGATGCCCTAACCGGTTTGGCTCAGTGGATAGAACGTTGGTCTGTGGACTCAAGGGTCCCAGGTTCGATTCTGGTGAAGGGCATGTACCTTGGTTGTGGGCACATACCCAGCAGGGGGTGTGCAGGAGGCAGCTGACTGATGTTTCTCTCTCATCGATGTTTCTAATTCTCTCTCCCTCTCCCTTCCTCTCTGTAAAAAATCAATAAAATATATTAAAAAAAACAAAAAACAATACAATGAGCTATCACCTCAAACCTGTCACAATGGCTATCATAAAAAAAAATCAGCAAGTGTTGGCAAGGATGTGAAGAAAAAGGAACCCTTATGCAACATTTTTGGGAATACATATTGTTGCAGCTACTACGAGTAGTATGGTTGGAGGTTCCTCAAAATATTAAAAATAAGACTGCCTCATGATCCAGCAATTCCACTTCTGGGTATATATCCAAAGAAACCCAAAAATCTAATTTGAAAAGATATATGCACCCCTATGTTCTCTGCAGCATTATTTACAATAGACAAGATATGGAAGTAACCTAAGTGCCCATCAGTAGATGAGTAGATAAAAAAGTGGTGATACATATATGCTATGGACTATTAGCCATAAAAAAAAGAATGAAATCTTGCCCTGTCTGGTGGCTCAGTTGGTTGGAGCATCATCCTGTACACCAAAAGGTCACAGGTTCGATTCCCAGTCAAGGCATATACCTAGATTGCAAGTTTGATCTCCGGTCAAGGTGCATATGGGCAGCAGCCGATCCATGTTTCTCTCAAACAAAAAATAAACAAAAAGAATGAAATCTTGCCCTAGCCAGTTTTGGTCAGTGAATAGAGCATCAGCCTGCAGACTAAAGGGTCCCGAGTTTGATACCCCATCAAGGGCACATACCTCAGTTGCAGCTTCGTTCCCTGACCCGGTCTGAGGAGCATGCAGGAAGCAACCAATGTGTCTCTCTCACATCCCTGTTTCTCTCTCCCCGCTCCCTACCCTCAACTCCTTCTATAAATAAATAAATTATTATTATTACTATGGCCAGAATGGACCTTGCTGAGTTGCTTGGCAGAGCCAAGGTCTCCCTGACAAGAAAAGTCCTCCTACAAGTACTAGCATTCTCTTTTCTCTCCTCAGCTAGAGTTACAGGTAAGACTCCTCTCCAGTGTAGCAGACAAGGTTGGATTCTTACCCAGGATGCCTGAATTAACAAAATGTACCAAGCTGAAATACTCAAGGAGATCATTCTGGATGGGAGTCCCAGAGATGAGCACCCGCCGGCTGGTGTTCAAGCTGTCCAGGGCCTGGTAAGTCTGATTCTCAGAGTTCTTGAGTCTGTGTCCCTAAAAGGAAATTCTCACTTAGGCCTGGGTACAATATGGCATCCCTAATAGGAGCAAATTCTTGTGTAGAGGATCCAATCTCTGGCCATCAGTCCACAGCACCTCACCCTCCTCGGAGTTCCAAAAAGCGCTTACTCCCTCTTTTGACAGATGGATATCATGGGCTCTCCTCTCATTTGCCTCCTCCAAAGCAGCATGCTCTATACTCAGCATTCCCCAGTGACTGACATAGCCCTTGGAGGGAGCTCTCAGTGAGGAGACTCTGACAGACTTTCTCCTACCACCCAGACTGCTGAGAGTCAAGTACCTCGTCACATATGACCAGTCCAACACTCCCTTTCTGGAGGACTCCAACATGAAGGCGGAATGTCTCATAGGAAATGATGAGGATGGGAGAAGGCACTCTGGCTCCACGCTGGTTCATGAATCCTTCTACAACAGAAAAGGTGTCAAGGAACAAACCTTAGAATATATTAAAGAAAAAAAAAGTTTGATAGTTGTTTAATTCAGCCTGGAAATAACTATTTCAACTATTTTCCATAGAATTCTCTTCTCTGCCACCCCTCACTGCCCTCAACCCTGGCCATCAGTGAGAATTCACGTAAGAAAGGAATATGCTGCACAGCTGGTGTGGCTCAGTGGTTGAGCGTTGACCCAAGAACCAAGAGGTCACTGGTTCAAGTCCTGGACAGGGCACATACCCCAGTTGCAGGCTTGATCCCCAGTAGGTGACATGCAGGAAGCAACTGATCAATGAGGTTTCTCTCTCATCAATGTTTCTATATCTCTATCCCTCTCCCTTCCTCTCTCTCTAAATATCAAGAAAAACATAAAAAAGAAAAAAGTAGTTTGTGTAGAAGAGTGCAGTCATCTCTGTTAAGACTCCATACCCAGCTTTTGATCTATCTCGTCCTTAGAGCCTCCATCGATGGCCAGAGGTTGAATCCTCCCTCCAAGCCACTTCCCAACTTCATTGTACCAGTTCTTCACCAGGCTGGAGGGCGACACCACCACTGCCTTGTCAATTTCTGGCTTGCACTCTGGACTCTGGCGCAAAAGCGTCCACATCAACGTGATACACTGCAGTGTCTTGCCCAGGCCCATCTCATCAGCCATAATGCAGCCATGGCTGCCGGGGATGCGCCGACTGGTAACACACTCCCACAGGAACTTCACTCCCTGGGGAAGAACAGCACTCAGCCCACTTTGGCATCTACACTGCTGCTGTCCTAAAGATGACAGCCTCCTAAGCTCTGACCCTAGCCCATATCTCATCCCCCCTCCCCACCCCACTTACCTCTCTCTGATGAGGCCGCAAGACCTTACTGAGAATAGGATCAACAACCACATGGACAGGGAGTTTTTCCCTGAGAAAACACAGCAAAGAAAACATGGAGCTCAGACATAGGCAAGGCCATGCCCTAAGGAAGTTGTGTCCTGCTGATCCAGAAGCCATAGAGGCAGCTGCCTAAAAAAGGACCTTCTTAGCCTGGTAATCAAACAATAGTAAATTCCTGCCCCAGGGAAATTTAGGTAAGGGGGATGGGCTCTCTATGTTATCACCTCAACCCCTCCTGCTCCTGAGTGAGGAATCCCCACCTTGGTCATGTCCACACGCTCTTGCCTAGGTACTCTCCTTCCCCACCACTCTCTGGATGGTATAGCAGTCATGACAGCACTCTGAAAACGGATGCCAGCCCCCAGGGTAAATCACACCAGAATGCCCTCTGCCTTCCAGGTATGTGCACTTAGAGGACCAGAACTGCTCAAGAAATACCAACACACATACTTGTCAAGCTTCAGCTGGTCATGGGCGCTCAGCGGGGGAGGTTCGTACAGAACCAAGGCACCTTCTTCCAGGGGGTCATGGAGGGCCCGGCGGACCCCAGCCCTTTTGAGGCCCAATGCCCGAGAGCCCAGCGGACCTAGAAACCAACAATCTGTTAACTAAGCCTCTATGTTGAGGAGCTCCAGCAGGCCCAGCTCAAATTCCTACCCTTCACATAACCTTTCCTAAGCCTCCATATGACCTTCTCTCTCCCAGAACCCTCTCCAAATACAGTTTGGGCACCTCTACCTGACCATTATCCCAGTCTACCTCAGATCAGAGTCTTTATTAATTTAGTTTGCCATTCAACTACAAACCTCAGAAGGGCTAGCTCTTGTTCATCTCAACTCAAGTCAATCCTGGAAAGGTCTAAAACCCTGAAAGGGCCTTTCAAGACTTAGAGCTCTTGAGAGTTGGCCTCCTCTCTCCCAGCCCCAGTGCACAATGCTATGTGTACTCTATATAGGACAAGGAAAACTTTGTAGAACCTAAGCGTCCAATAGTCAACCGCATAAAGATGCCATTGAACTCACCTGGACTAAATGAAACCTGGACCCATCAGTCACCCTGGCCCACCAGGAGCTTCCTGAGCACTGGCACATCCCCACCAAGAAGATGAAGGGTGGCCCTTGCTGAAGCTATCAAACAGCTTTTTTTCATGCAGGCCTCAGTGGAGCCACCCCATACACAGTCACCACTGGACTGGCATCTTCAATTCCAAGGTAAGCTTATGTTCAAAAGCTGAGGTTTTAATCTATCCAGGCACATTTACACATGACAGAGTTAAAAAGAGAAAAGTCTCCATTTTTACCTTGATAATTTGGAATGGGGATTTTGAAAGGCTTTGACAAAATGCTTCGAATAAATGCTTCCTAAAAAGAAAGAGAAAACAGGGATTCAGGACTCTTTGGAGATGTTATGGGATACTATTTGTATAAATGCAGCCTAAAATGTCTATGTAAGCACTGTAATACAATGAGAACATTGTATTTTTATTACAGCTCATTAATAATCACCTAGAACAGTGGTCGGCAAACTCATTAGTCAACAGAGCCAAATATCAACAGTACAATGATTGAAATTTCTTTTGAGAGCCAAATTTTTTAAACTTAAACTTCTTCTAATGCCACTTCTTCAAAATAGACTCGCCCAGGCCGTGGTATTTTGTGGAAGAGCCGCACTCAAGGGGCCAAAGAGCCGCATGTGGCTCGCGAGCCGCAGTTTGCTGACCACGAACCTAGAACATTGTGCTCCATATTAGATTTGTACAACAGCTTCTTTTCTTGCTTTCTTTTCTATACTTTGTCTCTTGATTAAAATCTTACCCTCAAGAAAACAAAAATGGAGGTTTCCTCCCTCTCACTGGTAACAAATGTGTTACTATCCTTATCTTACTAGACAAAGCTGGGCACTACTCCTCAAATATTCTGTCTTCGACTTCTTACCACCACTCTTCCACTATTCTCTTCTCTGGGACCTCGTGCTCAGTCCCCTAATGGGTTTTCCTTTCCTCTGCCTAATCCCACTTAAGAGTAAGTGTTCCTCGGGGCTCGGCTCTAGACTCTTCTTTTTCTTTTTTAATCCTCACCCAGGGATATTTTTCCATTGATTTTTAGAGAGAGTGGAAGAGAGAGGGAAAGACAGGGAGGAGACTGCAACCGAGGTAGGTGATCTTGACTAGAATCAAACCTGGAACCCTTAGGTCTGCAGGCCAACACTCTATCCACTTAGCCAAACCAGATAGGGCTCTAGGCTCTTCTGACTGCATACTCACCCTGACACTTCAATACACGTTGGAGGTATGGTACTAAATATCATCAATATGCTAATGACCCCAAGTCTATTTCCAATCAGTACCTCTCTCCTAGGCTCCACACCCACATTTGCAACCACCTCCAAACCTAGACATTCTACTGGTGTCTAAGGCTAAAGTCCTCATCTCCAGGGTTGCACTATGACTTTTGTGGGTCTGAGGCACTTTTGCCTTTGGGGCCAGAAGGTTAAGTAGTTTTTGCCACCCCAAAATGTGCCTTTTGTGATATTAATTATTTTAGGCTGGTTATTTTTAACAAACAGCAGACTCGGAAGAAGCTCTGAAAACCAAGTAGCAGCTACCCTTGGTAAAAGGACATTTACATTTGTAAGGGAAATCTTTATTTGTAAGGGTGTCTCCCTCACTAAACCCAGCCTGCCTCTACTATCAATGGAAAAGGCCTGGACTTAAATCTGCATACCCTTGTTTATTGCACTTTTCCTGGTCACCTCCCGTGACTGACTCCACCACCATTTTTTGTTTTTAGCCGAAGGTGGTATTTAAGGTAATGGCTTCTGCCATTTTGGCGAGTTACACAGTTTTCCTGGGTCTCTCCCATGTACACAGGAGGTATTCATATGATTTTATGTTATTAAATTTTCTCCTGCTAATCTGTCTCATGACAATCTGAGTATTAGTCCAGCCAGAAGAACCTAGGGTAGAGGAAAATTTTTCCTCCCCGAGAGGCTCCTCCTCCACTGCTTTCACACAGGCTGTTCCCTCCATCTCATGCCTCACTCTCTTCACCTGGCTGACTTCTCATATCCTTCAGGACTCAACCTAATCAGTATGTCCCTCAGATTCAGGTCTTCACCAACCTCCAGACTGTTAGGACCCTATTGCATACTCCCACCACACCTGCACTTATTGTCATATAGTTACTTGAATGAATCCTGAATGAAAAGTCCCAATGGACTGCATGTAACCATGTAGAAACTTAATTTCTTTAATATAACTTTTCTCCTTTCTTTTTTTCTGATTCAAACTGGCCTCATCCAGTATCCTTCTTCCTTGCATGTCCACTCCCTTAATCATTAAGCCCACAGGACCATGAGATTCTGATCAGAATCAAATAATCTTGGGAACACAGCCTCGGGTCTGTTGACCAGCAGAGACAGTTTCAGTCAAACTAGAGACAATATCTAAGCCTCAGTTGTGTTTCAGCTCCAGGCCCCAAAATGCAGGGAAACCAGACAAACTGGTGCCATGGCTGACAACCACCCCCTACCCTAGCACTGACCAATCAGCAGAGACCACAACCCTAACTCCATTAGTCACCATGATTAATGATGTTTCCCCAATGTAGCCCATCCATGGAAGCCAGGCTTATAAGCATTAATTCATTTGTGACTCCAGGTGTGGGCCATTTCCTAAACTAATAAATCCTTATTTTCTTTGCTGCAAGCTCCTGTTCGTGTTTTATTGAGCTTTGATGCACACAGGGAAGCAGACTCCTTTAGACCAGTAACATACATATCATTTTTTTATAACTCAATAAATAAAGTTAGTGAATTACATACATATGGTTAAACTATCACAAAAAGCAAGAGATGATGAACATAATTCAAGATAGTGGTTTACCTCTGGGGATGGGAAAAGGGGGGAGTGGGCCTAAGCCAGCAGTCAGACATCCGTAGCACTGCCGTGCCAGCTATGAGCCCAGCTTCTGGGTGAGCAGCGTGCACCCTGTGGGATTGGGCTTTAACCAGCTCTCCAACATCTCCCGAGGGGTCCTGGATTGCGAGAGGGCGAGGCCAGGCCAAGGGACCCCACCAGTGCACAGTCGGGACTGGGGATAGACATGGGAGGTTGGCCAGCAGGGGGTGGGGGGGGACTGCAGGAGGTCTCCAGGGCGTGTCTGGCCCTTCTGGCTCAGTCCCAATCAGCCGGACACCATCAGCAAGCTAACCTACCGGTTGGAGCATCTGCCCCTTGGTGGTCAGGGCACGTCATAGCGAGAGGTTGAGTGGCCTTAGCATATCTTTAGCATATTACACTTTGATTGGTTGAATGGCGGACCAGTTGACCAGACACTTAGCATATTAGGCTTTTATTATATAGGATGTCACATATGTATTCTTTCACATTTATCACATAAAAATGTTTCTAAATGTTTGCTGAGTGCACAAATAACCTCCATTACATATTCCCATAAACAGAGTCCCATTTTTTCCTTCAAAACCTCCTTGTAAAGGAAAAGCACACTCCTGTATGTGTCCTCTACTCTCAATACTACACTGCTTCACTTCTGACTCCACATGTATGTTTTTCACAATCAAGCACCACCTGGGTGTCTTACAATTTTTAAAAATATTTTTTTTATTGATTTCAGAGAGGAAGGGAGAGGGGGAGAGAGAGACAGAAACATCAATAATGAGAATCATTGATGGGCTGCCTCCTGCATGCCTCTTACTGGGGATCAAGCCCTTAACCCAGGTATGTGCCTTGACAGGAAATCGAACCGTGACCTCCTGGTTCATAGGTTGATGCTCAACCACTGAGACACTCTGGCTGGGCTACAATTTATTTTTAAATCCTCACATGAGGATACATTTTTATTGATTTTTAGAGAGGAAGGGAGAGAGAAACATCGATGTGAGACAGAAACATTGACTGTTTCTTCCCATACACACCCCAACAGGCCAAGTATCAAATCCACAACTTAAGTATGTGCCTGGACTGGGATCAAAACTGCAACATTTTGGTGTACCAGATGACACTACAATCAAATGAGTCACTCCTGCCAGGGCTGGGTGTCCTACAGTATAACTCAATTCTGATATTATCTACACACAGAAAGCATCAGATTAAGACTTCACAAGACTGTTTCCCCAACACCACTGCAGGTGGTTCTGTCTGACAGGCTATACATTAGAGGTTCCCACAACCTCCTCTCCTTGGGTTTGATTAATTTACTAGGGCAGCTCAAAGAACTAAGAAGAAGTTTACTTACTAGATTACCTGTTTATCTCAGAGGATATTAAAGAATATGAATAAACAACCAGATGAAGAAATACAGCAAAGTCTGGAAAGTTCCCAAGCACAGGAGCTTCTGTACCTATGGGGTTTGGGGTGCTCCACTTCCCGGCACATGGATGGGGTGCTGTTTACCAACCCAGTTGCTCTGAGACCAGGAAGCTTTCCAAACCCTGACCTTTTGGGTTTTTATGGAGGTTTCTTTACATAGGCATGATTAAGCACTGGCCATTCATTGGTGGGTTGGTTCTCCTGGCAACCAGCCCCAAAATTAGGTGCGGTGCTTTACAAAAGTTACCTCATTAACACAAACTCAGGTGTGGTTGAAGGGGTTATAAATAACATTACTTAAATTCCAAGAGCTCAACATCACAGTCTCTCAGAAAACTTGGTGGAAAAAGCTTTGGATGGAGGTAGGCAGATCTGACTAGGTAACACTGTAACTTTGGACAAGTAAACCCCTCCAAGACTCAGCTTCCCGCCGAAACCGGTTTGGCTCAGTGGATAGAGCGTCGGCCTGCGGACTCAAGGGTCCCGGGTTCGATTCCAGTCAAGGGCATGTGCCTTGGTTGCGGGCACATCCCCAGTAGGGGGTGTGCAGGAGGCAGCTCATCGATGTTTCTCTCTCATCGATGTTTCTAACTCTCTATCCCTCTCCCTTCCTGTCTATAAAATATCAATAAAATATATTTAAAATAAGACTCAGCTTCCTCATCTTAAAAAAAATGAGAGTTACACAAGATAATGCATAGAACCTGCCATAGTGATGATTACATTTGATTTTACTAGACGAAACACATGAAAGCTGTAGGACTCTGGTACTTCTTAAAACCATATGCAGAGTCAGAGACTGCACCAATACCCTGCCATGGCCTTTCTCCTGTATCCTCATGTCCTCAGGAATCTGAGCCACCTGAGATCTGGTGACTAAGTACTTATAAAAGAAGAGGACTCCACGATGATGTTTCTCTCTCCCCCCTCTCCCATCCTCTCTCTCTCAAATTAATAAAAAAATATTTTTTTTTTAAAAAAGAAGGGGACTCCAAATCAGCACACCTCTCTAAGGAAAAGAGGCCAGGCCTCTTCCAGTCCCCCGGAACTGTGAGCAGGCCCATAGGCCCCACCAAAGTTTGTCTGCTGACTACTCTAGTGTCTTCAGGGGTAGGAGCCTCCCTAGGCAAAACAACAGGGAAGCATATACATTGGCAGGCTGTGGTTCTGACTTACATGCTGACTGCTGTCCAGACAGGGTGGTCGACTTGTTAGTTGGGTCAAAGCTTTCCGAAAAGGAGACAGGAAACACTCCTGGCTCTGGGTCTCACTGCTGGATTTCCGTTTCTTAGGAGTCTAGGAGAGAGTAATGGGAAAGGTGAAGTCTAGAACACCACAATGGCAACTAACATTTAAAATGCTTTGTAATTTTAAACCCTGGCGGGATAGTTCAGGTGGTTAGAGCATGGTCCCAATACACCAAGGTTCTGGGTTGGATCCCTGGTTAGAGCATCAACCAACAAATGTACAAATAAGTGAAACAAATCAACATTTCTCTCTCCCCCTCTAAAAATCAACAAAATTATTTTTAAGCCATGACCAGTTTGGCTCAGTGGATGGAGCATCGGCCTGTGGACTGAGGGGTCCCGGGTTCGATTCCGGTCAAGGGCATGTACCTTGGTTGCGGGCACATCCCCAGTAGGGGGTGTGCAGGAGGCAGCTGATCGATGTTTCTCTCTCATCCATGTTTCTAACTGTATCCCTCTCCCTTCCTCTCTGTAAAAAATCAATAAGATATATTTAAAAAATTATTTTTAAATTTGATTAATTAAAACACTTATTAAGTGCCAGACCCTGTTCAAAGCTCATCACACTTATTCCCATATATCATTTTCACAGTGGTCCTATGTTAAATATGTATTGTCCTTATTTAACAGGTGAAAATTGGAGCTTAATGAGTTTAAAGAACTTGCCTAATCTGAGATGGGGCACTGAAAGGTGAATGAAGTGGGCCTGTGAAGGGCAAGTCCACCAGCAGCATGGAGTCATGTAACCCCAAATCTTCACTCTAAAAGGCCCAAAGAATAATTGAGCAACTGTTTGCTTCCGTCCCTGAGTTTTCTCAAAGGAGAGACAACAGTACAGCAGTCCCCAACTCTCAGGTCACTAAAACCACTCTCCAGTCAGTTCACACCATGGCAGTGAGGACCCCAACACCAAAAACGAGAGCAGACAGCACCATTTATGACCCAGCTGCACCAAGGGCTGCCCAACTTCAAGTCTGAGACCCAGGTAAGTGGCAAGGGGCAGCCAATGTGCCGCCATCATAGGTAGAAGAGCCCCACCGTAAACCAGTGGTGCAACTACAGAGCAAGCCCCACTGAGCCATCAGGCAAGAGCCCACTTGTACCAGCTTGCCAAGGTACTTGAAGCTTCAGTGATCATATAAAGGCACACCAGAAACAGAAACGCAAGGCCCTTCCCTCTCCCTACATCAAGTTTGACATGCTTGCTCTACATGCTTTTACTCACCAACTGCCCCTGCCCAAAATCGCCTTCTAGACCTTCTTTAGCTAATTTTTTCCTCCAAAGTTCCAGTGGTCAAGCCCTGACTTCTTGAACTGCTCTCTCTGAAGTAAATGCTGCATTGTCCTATTGGTTTTGGTTTACACAGATCCTGCCTACAGCCAGCCCCGGAAAGCCTTGGAAGAGGGAGCAGAGCACAGGACCCAGCTCACAGCTGAACATACTATACTTGAGTATTAGCAGAGACTGGGGGGGAACCACCCCTCCAATCTAGGCCCAAGTGAACGCAGGATTCTAAAGCGGACCCAGCACATTCCACTATTTTGTGACATTGGGTAAAGGGACAAAAAAGCAAAAGAACAGGCTGCTAGTTGTTGTTGGGGAGCACTTTTTTTTCAAGGCAGCCAAAGGGCCCAACTCAATGTGCTCTTTTGCTTTGGAATACTCCTTCCTACCAGGAAAATTGAGTCTATATTAGCTTCTAGTGAGCACTTGAGAACAAACATTTTATTTACTAGTATCTATGTTCAATGCCTGTTACATAGTAAGCACTCATTAAAAGTTTACTGAAAGAGGCCTCTGGAGGTCATCAGGTTCATTCCATGTAACCCCAGAAACTAAGTCCAGGATTCCTTTCTGCCCAAACACTCCTGCATCCCCACCTTTTCTATCCACTTGAGGGCAGAGTACTCACCACTACCCCAGGCTGCCAATCTTCATCATCAGGTCTGCCTTCGGGTTTTCTCTTGGCCAGCTGGCTGGGAGCTAAGCTCCTCCTCTGAAAGAGAAGGGAAACTGAGCACCCGCAGGAATCCTGCAGCCTGAGCCCATCGGATCCAGTCTCCCCTAAGCCTCACTTACCATCCTAGACCCAGGAGCATAAATATTAAGTACCCATCAGCCAAAAGACAAAGGCACCCAGAAGCTGAAAATGCAGAACCAGAGCCAGTAAAGAGCGGCCTGCTATATTAGGGAGAACGTGTCTAATTAAAGAGGAGAATGGATGGAGGGAATACAGCCAGTGGCTGGGGTTTGGGCGCAAACCTGAGTGGTCAGTTAGCTGAGGCCGGAGGGCAGGCCAACCAAGCAGAGATCTGGGACGGCTGGGCAAAGTGGAGTCGGTAAAATGGCTTCAGGTGGGCATGAAGAAAGGAAGTAGTTAAGGGGGGATGGTGAGGGAAGGGTAATTACAGGCCAGGAGAGAGGCTGGGGTGAAAATCACAGGCCAGGAGAGAGGCTGGGGTGAAAATCTGGGACCTGGGGAGGCGAGGCGCCCGAGCCCAGAGAAGGGGATTTCCCAGGTCTGGAACGCAGATGCGAGGTCCGGACTGAGGGAGGCCGAGCAGGGATCCAGGCAGGACAAGAAAAAGACCCAGGCTTGGGAGGGGAACCCCAGACGGGGCTAAAAAAACGGCTGAGACGAATGTGCTCCCGGCACGCCGGCTTAATCTGGTTCTTCCTAAAGCGCGCGTTAACAGCCGCCAGGGCTCTCCTGTCCCGCCAGGCCGGGGCAATCGAACCTCCCGCGGTGCGGCTGCCGCACCACCCATTGGCTGCGTTCGATGCGTTCGGCGCTCGCGACCCAAGGAAGGGGCGGGCCTAGGCTGCGACTCCGTAGGTGCTCTGCGGTCTGCAGCTGAAAAGGCGAAAGGGACGGGCTTGGAGGTGGGGTTTAGGCGGAAGGGCGGGGCCGACGGCGGCGGGAGCGGTTGAGCGAGGTGGGCGGGGCGAGCAGGGGGGGCAGGATTTTTGAGCCTGTGGGCGGGTCTCTAGCTCTAGTACTCCGACGTTTTTGTCGTAGGCGGGTCAGCTGGCCTGGAGCAACCCAATGAAAGCTGAGGATTATAAAAGGCAGTACAGGTCTCCTTCTCCCGAGCCGGGCCGGAGCGGGGGTCGGGATTTGAAGTCAGACATGACCTCCCCAAGGATGGTGGTTGGCATTCCTTCTGCTCCCGCCCTGAGAGCCTCCAGGGAATGTGATCTTTTTATTTGGGGATGTTTTGGAGAAAACTGCCTTCGTTTGCTAGGCAAAACTGGATTTGGAGTTTTTTAGAATCTTACTGACTCTGTCAATGTAAGAAATGACCAAACCCATTTTTTTTTGTTTTTTTTACTAACATTTTTATTGATTGACTAGAGGCCTGGTGCACGAGATTCGTGCAGGGGGGGGGTGTCCCTCAGCCCAGCCTGCACCCTCTTCAATCTGGGACCCCTCAAGGGATGTCCGACTGCCCGTTTAGGCCCGATCCCGGTGGAGGCCATTTTACCGACTCCACTCTGCCCAGCCGTCCCAGATCTCTGCTTGGTTGGCCTGCCCTCCGGCCTCAGCTAACTGACCACTCAGGTTTGCGCCAAACCCCCAGCCTCTCTCCTGGCCTGTGATTTTCATCCCGGTGGGATCGGGCCTAAACGGGCAGTCGGACATCCCTCTCACAATCCAGGACTGCTGGCTCCCAACTGCTCGCCTGCCTGCCTTCCTGATTGCCCCTAACCGCTTCTGCCTGGCAGCCTGATCACCCCCTAACCACTCCCCTGCCAGCCTGATTGATGCCTAACTGCTCCCCTGCCAGCCTGTTTTTCCCTAACTGCCCTCCCCTGCAGGCCTGGTTACCCCTAACTGCCCTCCCCTGCAGGCCTGGGTCCCCCCCAACTGCCCTTCCCTGCAGGCCCGGTCACCCCCAACTTCCCTCCTCTGCCGGCCTGGTCACCCCTAACTGCCCTCCCCTGCAGGCTTGATCTCCCCCAACTGCCCTCCCTTGTAGGCCTGGTCCCTCCCAACTGCCCTCCCCTGCTGGCCTGATCGCCCACAACTGCCCTCCCTTGCAGGCCTGGTCCCTCCCAACTGCCCTCCCCTGCTGGCCATCTTGTGATGGCCATCTTGTGTCCACATGGGGGCAGCCATCTTGTATGTTGGAGTGATGGTCAATCTGCATATTACTCTTTTATTAGATATGATAGAGGTCTGGTGCATGGGTGGGGGCCAACTGGTTTGCCCTGAAGGGTGTCCTGGATCAGGGTTGGGGTTCTCTTGGGGCATGGGGCAGCCTGGGTGAGGGGCCTGTGGTGGTTTGCAGGCCGGCCACGCCCCCCGGCGACCCAAGCAGAGGCCCTGGTATCTTGGGTTTATTTATCTTCTACAATTGAAACTTTGTAGCCTTGAGCGGAGGCCAAAGCAGGTCAGGGCAGGTGGAAAGCTTGGCTTCCTCCATCACCGGGGGCAACCCTAGCCTCCTGCTCTCTCCAGCTCCGTGGCTGCCACCATTTTGTTGGGATTTATTTATCTTCTATAATTGAAACTTTGTAGCCTGGAGTGGAGGCCTGGGCTGGCAAGGGCAGGCGGAAAGCTTGGCTTCCTCCATTGCCGGGGAAACCCAAGCCTCCCTCCTGCTCTCTCTGGCTGCAGCCATCTTGGTTGGGTTTATTTGCATGTTTGCTCCTGATTGGCTTGTGGGCCTGGCTTGTGGGTGTGGCTTGTAGATGTAGTGGAGGTACGGTCAATTTGCATATTACTCTTTTATTAGATAGGATTGATTTTTTTTGTGTGTGAGAGAACAAAACATCAATGTTGTTCCACTTCATTCATTCATTCATTGGTTGATTCTAGTATATGCCCTAACCAGGGACGTTGGCAAATTGGGAAAGAAGCTCTAATCAACTGAGTTACCCAGCCAGGGCTCAAACCTATAAGAATTCTAAAGAGCACGGGTGGGAAGAGATCAACCAATGAACTTGTATGCACATATGCATGACCCATGGGCACAGACAATAGAGTAGTGAAGGCCTGGGGCGAAGGCTGGGAGAGGTCAATGGTGGAAAGAGGGAACATATGTAATACTTTCAATAATAAAGATTTTTTTTTAAATAAATGAGCTGAAAGGAAAAAAAAAGAATTGTCATGAGTTTATTTGAACCAAACTGAAGACAATGGCCAGGAAGCAAAACCTCAATGGATTGAGAAAATGCTCTGGGAAAGGGCAGTTTTGCCCAGCCAGTGTGTCTCAGTGGTTGAGTGTGGACCCATGAACAAGGAGATCATGGTTTAATTTCTGGTAAGGGCACATGCCAGGTTTGTGGGCTGGATCTCAGTAGGATGCATGCAGGAGGCAGTCAATCAATGATTCTCTCTCATCATTGATGTTTCTATCTCTCCCTCTCCCTTCCTCTCTGAAATCAATAAAAAAAATATATGTATTTATATACATATACACTGAGTGGCCAGATTATTATGACCACCTGATGTTTGTAGGCAAATTAGCCGTACACTGCATTGTATGGGATATGTAAGACGAAGGCCTGTTCGAACACCTTTGCTGTCTTCAGTTACCAAGATAAAACGTCTCCAATTCGCACAGGAACACAAGGATTGGACAGTCAAGCATTGGAAAAAAGTCATGTGGTCCGATGAATCACGTTTCCAGTTGCATCATTCAGATGGCAGAGTGAGAATTTCGCAGAAACAGCATGAAAGCATGCCCCCCACATGCATGAGTACAACCCTTCAAGCTGGTGGGGGCAGTGTTATGGTTTGGGGCATGTTTTCCTGGCATGATTTGGGCCCTTTAATTCGTGTGGAACAACGTCTGAATAGCACAACATACCTAAGTATCGTTGCTGATCAAGTTCATCCTATCATGTTGATGGCGTATCCCAATGGAGATGGCTTCTTCCAACAAGACAATGCGCCATGCCACGGTGCTCGTATTGTGCAGGAGTGGTTTCAAGAACATGAGGGAGACTTTACCTTGCTTAGGTGGCCCCCACAATCACCAGATCTTAATCCAATTGAGCATTTGTGGGATGAAGTTAAAAGAGCCATCAGGCAGCTGGTTCCACAACCATCACATCTCACAGAACTGGACAGTGCTATTCATCAGGCATGGTGTCAGATTCCTCGCATCACCTTTCAACATCTCGTGGAGTCAATGCCAAGAAGAATCGCCGCATTATTGAAGGCAAAAGGTGGCCCAACGAAGTACTGATGGGGTGGTCATAATAATCTGACCACTCGGTATATATATATTAAAAGGGGCAATTTTGCCCTAACCGGTTTGGCTCAGTGGATAGAGCGTCGGCCTGCGGACTGAAGGGTCCCAGGTTCGATTCCGGTCAAGGGCATGTGCCTGGGTTGCGGCCACGTCCCCAGTGGGGGGCGTGCAGGAGGCAGCTGATCGATATCTCTCTCTCATCGATGTTTCTAACTTTCTATCCCTCTCTCTTCCTCTCTGTGAAAAATCAATAAAATATATTTTAAAAAGGGGCTATTTTGCATTTTCTTTTATATATTACAATCAAAAGAGGAACCTCAGTGGGTTCCATGAAATCCATTGGTGATAGAATTGGGAGGGGGGAAAAGCAAAATGGGGAAACCTTTGGGAGTGGATAAAAAGTAAAATGATAGATACATTTTTTGTTACTTTTTTATTGATTTTTAAAGGGAAAGAAACATCAATGTTCGAGTGAGACATCGATTGGCTTACCTCGCACACACCCCTACTGGGGATCCAGCCTGCAACCCAGGCATGTGCCCTGACCAGGAATTGAACCAGCAACCCAACCAACTGAGCCACACCTGCCAGGGCGACACATACATTTTTTTACATAGGTGGGTACAGGATAATTAAATCAACAATTAACACGATAACAATGACAATGAGGGCATTTGTGGTCTCCTGGCTCCAGTGTGGTAGTGTGTTTTGTGGATATACATTTGTTTCTGTTACTTTGTTGTTGTTAATCCTCACCCAAAGATACTTTTCCATTGATTTTTAGGGAAAGTGAGAGAGGGATAGACACACAGAGAGAGAGACATTGATTGGTTGCCTCCTGCACAGGATCAAGCCTGCAACGGAGGTAAGTGCCCTTGACTGGAATCAAACCCGGGACCCTTCAGTCCCCGGGCCAATGCTCTATCCACTGAGCAAAACCGGCTAGGACTGGATATACATTTGGATATAAAACTATAAAAAAGATGTAAAGAACTAAATACTCTAGTCAGGAAATGGTTACTGATGGCAGAGGAAAGGGATTATACTTGGGATAGGGCCATGGCCAGGACTTCTGGGTGGGTTCTGGTTCTTGACATGGTAGTGGTAACAGAAGTGTTGGCCTTAGAATCTTTCATTAAGCCTTACACTTGTTTTCTGTGTTCTCTACATTTGTGCTTTATCTTATGAGTCCAGATTTCTAAAAAAATAACAAGGGAGTCTTATGAACAACTTTATGCTAATAAAGTCAATAACTTAGATGAAATGAACAAATTATTTGAGAAACACAACTTACCAAAACTAATTCAAAATGAAATTAAAAGACTGAATAGCCCTATATGCATCAAAGAAATTGCATTTTTTATAAAAATAAACCTCCCTGCAGCCAAAACCGGTTTGGCTCAGTGGATAGAGCGTCGGCCTGCAGACTGAAGGGTCCCGGGTTCGATTCCGGTCAAGGGCATGTACCTTGGTTGCGGGCACATCCCCAGTGGGAGGTGTGCAGGAGGCAGCTGATCGATGCTTCTCTCGTATCGATGTTTCTAGCTCTCTATCCCTCTCCCTTCCTTTCTGTAAAATATCAATAAAATATATTTAAAAATAAATAAATAAATAAACCTCCCTGCAAAGAAAACCTCAGGCCCAGATTATTTCACTGATGAATTCTATCAAATACTGAATAATACTGCTAATCTTACCAAATGCTTTTGGAAAACAGGGGAGGAGAAAACACTTCCTAACTCTTTTTAGGAGGTCAGCATAACCCTGGTACTAAAACTTTTTTTTTAAGTTTATCAGAAAATTGGGCCCTAGCCGCTTTGGCTCAGTGGATAGAGCATCTGCCTGTGGACCAAAAGGTCCCAGGTTCAATTCCCGCCCAGGGCATGTACCTGGGTTGCAGGCCTGGTCACGGTGTGTGCAAGAGACAACCAATCAATGTATTTCTCTCACATGGATATTGAGCCAATATCCATGTGAGCTGGTTTGGCTCAGTGGATAGAGCATCGGCCTGCAGACTGAATCAGGGTCCCGGGTTCGATTCCAGTCAAGGGCACATGCCTGGGTTGCAGGCTCAATCCCCAGTGGGGGGCATGCAGGAGGCAGCTGCTCTCTCTCATAATTGATGTTTCTTCCTCTCTCTCTCTCTCTCTCTCTCTCTCTCTCTCTCTCTCCCTTCCTCTCTGAAATAAATAAAACATATTTTTTAAAAAGAGAGAATAAATCTCATTAAAAATAAATAAAAATCAATGGAAAAATATCCTCTGGTGAGGATTAAAAAAAAAAGAAGAAAATTGGGGGAAACTGAACATCAACTATATTTTATTACATTGAGAAATTATTAATTTTTAGGTGTAATCCTATATAATAAAGAGGTAATATGTAAATTGGCCATCACTCCAACACACAAGATGGCCGCCCCCATGTGGTCAAAGATGGCTGCCCCCACGTGGCCACAAGATAGCCAGCAGGGGAGGGCAGTTGTGGGCAATCAGGCCAGCAGGGGAGGGCAGTTGGGAGGGACCAGGCCTGCAAGGAAGGGCATTTGGGGGCGACTAGGCCTGCAGGGGAGAGAAGTTGGGGGCAAGCAGGCTGGCAAGGGAGGGCAGTTAGGGGTGACCAGGCTGGCAGGGGAGGGCAGTTAGGGGCAATCGGGCCGGCAGGGGAGCAGTTAGGCATCAATCAGGCTGGTAGGGGAGTGGTTAGGGGGTGATCAGGCTGGCAGGCAGAAACAGTTAGGGGCAATCAGGCAGGCAGGCAGGTGAGCGGTTGGGAGCCAGCAATCCTGGATTGTGAGAGGGGTCCCAGATTGAGTGGGTTCTGGCTGGGCTGAGGGACACACACCCCCACACCCCATGTACGAGTTTCGTGCACCAGGCCTCTAGTAGTGGTAATAAAATCCCTTATCTTTTAGAGATACATACTAAAACACAGATGAATTGGAATTATACCTAGTTTTGCTTTAAAATAATCTCAGGGGAGTGCAGTTGAGGGAATAAATAAATCAAGATTGGCCATGAATTGATAATTACTTAAACTGACTGGTGGGTGCCTGGAAATCCATTATATTATTTTCTCTATTTTTGTGTATGCTTGAAATGTTATATAATACTAGAGGCCCGGTGCAAAAAATTCGTGCACGGGGGTGGGGGGTGTCCCTCAGCCCAGCCTGCACCCTCTCCAATCTGGGACCCCCCAAGGGATGTCCGACTGCCCGTTTAAGCTGGATCCCAGTGGGATCGGGCCAAAACGGGCAGTTGGACATCCCTCTCACAATCCAGGACTGCTGGCTCCCAACTGCTCGCCTGCCTTCCTGATTACTCCTAACCACTTCTGCCTGCCAGCCTGAACACCCCCTAACCACTCCCCTGCCAGCCTGATTGATGCCTAACTGCTCCCCTGCCAGCCTGTTTTTCCCTAACTGCCCTCCCCTGCAGGCCTGGTCACCCCGAACTGCCCTCCCCTGCAGGCCTGGTCACCCCTAACTGCTCTCCCCTGCAGGCCTGGGTCCCTCCCAACTGCCTTTCCCTGCAGGCCTGGTCGCCCCCAACTTCTCTCCTCTGCCGGCTTGGTCACCCCTAACTGCCCTCCCCTGCAGGCTTGATCGCCCCCAACTGCCCTCCCTTGCAGGCCTGGTCCCTCCCAACTGCCCACCCTTGCTGGCCATCTTGTGGTGGCCATCTTGTGTCCACATGGGGGCAGGATCTTTGACCACATGGGGGCAGCCACCTTGTGTGTTGGAGTGATGGTCAATCTGCATATTACTCTTTTATTAGATAGGATAGAAGCCTGGTGCATGGGTGGGGGCCAGCTGGTTTGCCCTGAAGGGTGTCCTGGATCAGGGTGTGGATTCCCTTGGGGCGTGGGGCGGCCTGGGCAAGGGGCCTATGGTGGTTTGCAGGCCAGCCACGCCCCCCGGCGACCCAAGCGGAGGCCCTGGTATCTGGGGTTTATTTATCTTCTACAATTGAAACTTTGTAGCCTGGAGCAGAGCCAAGCCTTCTGCTTGCTCTGTGGCGGCAGCCATTTTTTTGGGGATTTATGTATCTTCTATCATTGAAACTTTGTAGCATTGAGTGGAGGCCTAGGCCAGCAAGGGCAGGCGGAAAGCTTGGCTTCCTCCATCGCCGGGGAAACCAAGCCTCCCTCCTGCTCTCTGTGGCTGTAGCCATCTTAGTTGGGTTTATTTGCATATTCGCTCCTGATTGGCTGGTGGGTGTGGCTGGTGGGCGTGGCTGGTGGGTGTAGCGGAGTGATTGTTAATTTGCATATTACTCTTTTATTATATATATAGGATTAAAAAATAACTGCAGCCGAAACCGGTTTGGCTCAGTGGACAGAGCGTCGGCCTGCGGACTGAAGGGTCCCGGGTTCGATTCCGGTCAAGGGCATGTACCTTGGTTGCGGGCACATCCCCAGTGGGAGGTGTGCAGGAGGCAGCTGATCGATGTTTCTCTCTCATCGATGTTTCTAGCTCTCTATCCCTCTCCCTTCCTCTCTGTAAAATATCAATAAAATATATATATATATATTTAAAAAAAAAAATAAAAAAATAACTGCAGCCCTAACTGGTTTGGCTCAGTGGATAGAGCATCAGCCTGCAGACTGAAAGGTCCCAGGTTCGATTCTGGTCAAGGGCATGTACCTTGGTTGCGGGCACATCCCCAGTGGGAGGTGTGCAGGAGGCAGCTGATCAATGTTTCTCTCTCATCGATGTTTTTAACTCTCTATCCCTCTCCCTTCCTCTCTGTAAAAAAAATCAATAAAATATATTTAAAAAAAATAAAAAATAACTGCAAGTGATTAAGATATTAAATATATAAAAACTACAAGTTCACAACAATAATTTAAAGAGAGAGCATCCCTGGCTGGGTAGCTCAGTTGGTTAGAGTATTGCCAAGGTTGCGGATTCAATCTCTGGTCAGGGCACATATAAGAAGCAACCAATAAATGCATAAATAACTGGAAAAACAAATTGATTTCTCTTTTTTTTAAATATATTTTATTGATTTTTTACAGAGAGGAAGGGAGAGGCATAGAGAGTTAGAAACATCGATGAGAGAGAAACATCGATCAGCTGCCTTCTGCACACCTCCTACTGGGGATGTGCCCACAACCAAGGTACATGTCCTTGACCGGAATTGACCCTGGGACCTTTCAGTCCGCAGGCCGATGCTCTATCCACCGAGCCAAACCGGTTAGGGCCAAATTGATTTCTCTTTCTCTTTCTCTCTCTGTCTGTCTCTCTCTGAAATCAATTTAAAAAGAGAGAGAGAGAGCAGCCCGGCCGGCATGGCTCAGTGGTTGAACGTCAACCTGTGAACCAGGACACAGTTCGATTCCTGGTCAGGGCACATGCCCGAGTTGCGAGCTCGATCCCCAGTAGGGGGCATGAAAGAGATAAATAAGGAAAGAGATTTAAGCATTTACCTTAACATTATGATATGAACTTTAATTCAGGATAACCAAATGGTCCTAGAGGATGTGAAAATGTTTTTCTGTACAGAATTAAAACTAATAAAGGAAGAAATAATGGCTTTTGAAAATCATAATTTTATCAACCCTGGTGAAATAACCAATTCATAAAATGGTCATTAATGGATAGTAAAATGATTTGGTGAAAAGTTAACAGGGAACCTTATGATGCAGGATCAGGCTGTCACCAGCTGAAAATGGAAGGAGCCTGGGACCTGAAATGCACAGTGGAGGAGAGCTGTCCAGCCAGAATACCTATTCTCCTGTGTAAGTGAAAAATAAATCTTTATTGTG
The DNA here is from genome assembly GCF_963455305.1 of Plecotus auritus. Taxonomy (NCBI): domain Eukaryota; kingdom Metazoa; phylum Chordata; class Mammalia; order Chiroptera; family Vespertilionidae; genus Plecotus; species Plecotus auritus. The sequence continues at coordinate 27,394,257 of NC_137771.1, forward strand.
TTAAATCACTGAAATATGGAACAATTCATTATAAAAGTTAGCTCATTATAAAATTATACCATTTGTATATATTAAAACAGATATGTATCCTATATAATAAAAGCCTTATATGCAAATCGACTGAACGGCCGAACAGCCGAACGACCTGTCACTATGACGCGCACTGACCACCAGGGAGCAGATGCTCAACACAGGAGCTACCCCCAGCCCGCAGGCCCCAGGCCGGCCAAGGTGGGTGCCAGCGGAGGCCCCTGGATTGCCCCACCGGTTGCCCCACAGATCGGCCCTGATTGCCAGTCAGGCCTAGGAACCCTACCCGTGTCCGAATTTTGTGCACCAGGCTTCTAGTATATATATATTTAAAGACACATACATGTACAAAGACATAGTGAATACATGGAGTATATGCCTAGGTCAGGGAGAAGAATGAGAATAAGGATCAAGGATCAAAAGCAAATAAAACAAGAGATCTAGTATCAACTGATGATGAGAGTTTAGCTATTAAAGAATAAAAAATAATAAAAGGAGAAAATTACCCTGGCCGGGTAGCTCAGTTGGTTAGAGTGTCATCCCAATAAGCCAAGGTTGCAGGTTCAATCCCTGGTCAAGGTACATATAAAAATCAACCAATGAATGCATAAATAAGTGGAATAAACTGGTGTTTCTTTTTTTTCTCCAAATACTGTTTTTCTTTATATAGAGAGGGAGATTTCAGAGAGGGAGAGGGAGATAGAGATTGAAACATCAATGATGAGAATCATTGATGGGCTGCCTCCTGCACACCCCCTACTGGGGATTGAACCCAAAACCCAGGCATGTGCCCTTGACCAGGATCAAACCCAGGACCCTTCAGTCCCTATGTTGATGCTCTGTCCACTGAGCCAAACCAGCCAGGGTCAAACTGGTGTTTCTCTCTCTCCCTTTATCTAAAATCAAATTTTTTTAAAAGGAGAAAAATCTACTTTTTCCAGAGAGACCCCTGGCTAATTTGCTGGTAATTATCTTCTGCCTTGAGGAGTATAGAATGTTTCTGGAGAGGAGGCAATGTTAAAGACAAATTTGTCCCGCAGGAGAATTTCAGGCCTGAAAAGTTCTCTAAACTGAGAATTTCTCTCAAGTTTGATCTTCACTCTCACCTCTTCCTGGTAATGATGATTCAGGAGACACTTGCTATTCTCCAGACACGGAGCCTAGACCTGTCCCCCTGGCACCAACCTGAGGGAGGCTGGACAAAGCATAGGGGCTCATTCTGGCCCTGAGTGAATCCTCCTGCCCACCCTCCATCCCTGCCTATGGTTGATATTCATGTCCTAATTCCCAGAACCTGTTAGTATCTTAACTTATATGGCAAAAGGGACTTTGAAGATATGGTTAAAGATCTTGAGGTGGGGAGATGTCTCAGTGGACCCAATATAATTATAAAGACATGTAATCGAATGTAATTCTCATAAGAGGAAACAGGAGAATTAGAGAAGGATGGAAGCAGAGGTCAGAGGAGTGAAGATGCTATGTCCAGCCAGAATAGCTGGCTTGATGATGGAGAAAGGGGCCATGAACCAAGGAATGCAAGCAGCCTCTAGAACCTGGAAAAGGCAAAGAAGTGGATTCTCCCCTAGAGACTCCAGAAAGTATGCAAGCTTGTCAACGTTTTGACTTGTAATTTAGCCCAATGAAACTGATTTCAGAACTATGGCCTCCAGAACTGTAAGCTAATGCATTTGTGTTATTTTAAGCAATTAAGTTTATGGTAATTCATTACAGCAGCAATAGGAAACTTGTATGCTGGCCCTGTGGCTGGTCAGCACTAAACTGTTCTCCTAGGAAAGTAAGGTTTGTGAGAGTGGCAAGTGGAGAATCAAATTTCCTAGAAGCCCCTGCAATCAAACTGAACTAGGTTCATATTACCATTCATTTATTGCCTATATTACTTCCTGAGCAAATGTCTAAGCAACAACACATTGTTAGTAATGCATTGTTTATAGGGTTGCTAAGAATTAAATAATGTTTTAAATTACCTATTATTACCTAATTACCCACTTTAAAAAGTCACATCTCCTTGTGGGTTTATACACATTCATTCCTCCATTCAGTCAACAGGTGTCACTGAACACCCAGTGCGTGCCTGGCACCAGGCACAGTGAGCTTGTGTCTACAACAAGCCCCAAGCATTTCTCACCTAAGGTGCCACTGAGCTTCCAGTCAGTCCAGTGCTCAGCCTCACTGCCCCCATCCTAAATGCAGGCCCTTACACTTGTCCACTCACATGGTCTCGTGTCTTCATGATGTACCCACCCCAGTCAGCACCACCCCTTATCCTCCCAGGCACTATTTCTGCAGTTGCCAAGAGCAATTGCATCTCTGCCTTTATCATGAGCCCTGACAAAAGCCTTGGGCCCACTTGGAGGATAGTATGCTCCCTCTGATCATTCTTGTAGCACTCTACTTCCATCTCATTCTCTCTTATCTCCCCCCCTTTCCCTTTCTCTGAGCTAGCTAGGAAGGTCTAAGTTAACAGGAGAGCTAAGTCTCAAGCAGCCAGTCCAAAGGCTGGTAGGAGGGACCAAGGATGTGTGTTTACTGGGTCCCTGAACTTCTCTGGTAGTGAAATAGGGTATAAGATATAAAGATAGGATGCCCAGACCTATCTGGAGTGCCCAGGCATCCCAGCTCACCAGACCTCTCCAGCTCAACACCCTCAATGCCTATCCCATTGAGCCCCTGCAATCAAACTGAACTAGGTTCATATTACCATTCATTTGTTACTTATATTACTACCTGAGCAAATGTCTAAGCAACAACACATTGTTAATAATGCATTGTTTATAGGGTTGCTAAGAATTAAATGTTTTATATTACCTAATTACCCACTTAAAAAAAAAGTCACATCTCCTTGTAATACCCTGACATATGGAGCCCCCAACTCCATAGGACCCACCTGGATTTCCTAATCTCAAACCTCTCCACCCCAGACCCCACTTCTAACCTCCGCCGTGTGGAGTTCTGACCCCATGATTTCCGGCCCTACTCACCCTCCCTTCCCAGAAAAATGGTCCAGGATTGATTTTCCTTATATCTGCAGACCAGATTCATGTACCCTTTACCCAATCCAGGTCCAAGGTTCTCTTTCCTCGGAGCCTGTAGCCCTTCTCTAAACATGGAGCTGCCTCTTTGCAGTAGGATGAGTACCCAGATATTAAAATAGGAGAAAATTGCTTTCAGTCCCTTTAAGGCTCGGGTGGAATTGACTGGGTGAGGTGGAGGAACAGTCTAACCAAGTGACAGAACTGTGGGCAGGCAAGCAGGCAGGAGACACCTGGGTTCTCTAACCTGGGCATTGCCATGGATCACACTGGGCAAGTCTCTGATTCTAGGCCTGTCTCTCCAGTCTGTCTGTGCACTGCGGGGGCTGGTCTTCTGTAAGGCAGTATTTGAATTTGGAGGCTCCACCCAGCTACTCATGGCAATGGTGCATAATGACCACAAGATGGCAGGCAACTGCTTCAGCTCAGAAGTCTGTAGACTAAACAAATAAGCTTCAAAAAAGATTACAAGGTAATTCCCCAAGGGCACACTACAAAATGGCAACAGAGGAGGAATTAGAAAAGGGTATTTGAATTTCCAGCCCCGGGGGTGGGGAGGTCAGGAGCCCCAAGACCAGGAGGGGTGGTAAGGAGAGGGCTGGTGGGCAGCAGAGGAGAGGCTAAGAATATATTTTAGTGATATCAATCACATTGAGGGAATGGGAGGAGGAGAGAGGGTCTTTAGGGGACAGCCTTGGACTGAATGTATTGTCCCACAATGATTGGGGTGGGGGTGCAGAATAAGAATTGGAGTTTAGGGGAAGTAGCGATGATCAACCTGGCTTCCTGCCCTTCCCCAGCATAGAATGAAAAGTAGAGAAATTGCAGCAGTTATTCTAGGATTTGGGGATTACTCCTACAACTCAGGAGGGCACAGCAAATAGGCAAAGATCACCTGATATCCATTTCGCCTTCCAATAATCTAGTTTCAGGGCCCAGGAAAGATAGGGAGCAACCTATGGGCAGTTACCTGGGGTTCAAAGGGTTAATCTCCAAGAATTCATTCTTTGACATCAACCACAGCCCTTGTCTCCTTGTCCCCTCCCTGAGCCTCAGGTTGGCAGCTTCCCTGAATTCCTTCTTTGGTGTAATTCTTTAGGGCCTGGGACCCAGGCCCAGAGCCAGTCCCCTGCTCCCTCCTCAGGTCCTAGGAGTCTAGGGCTTGCTTTAAGGGAGGAAGGAAAGTGGCCTTTCCCTCGATCTCTCCCTCCTCCCATGATGTGGGCCCTAGGACTAAAGAGCCTCTGTCTTTCCCTGCCACACCACACCCTCCATTGTAATTCAAACAAGGGGATTCCTGTGTCCCAGTCTCTGGGCAGATCCCTTTGACCAAATGGTAGAGGGTCGGGGCAAGGTGGGGGAGGGGGAATCACGGGTTTAGAAAAGAAGACACCTCCTCACTTTGGAGATTCTGGTACACCTCCAGAGCTCTGAGACCTCAAGCTTGTTCTCCCCTAAGCAATGGGGACTCATCTGCATATAAAAGGCCTGAAGCCTGAAGTGGAAGTGGAAACTGAGAAGGTGTGGAGACACAAAGACTGAATCTCCTGGCAGACAGATATGGAGCCAGAATACAAGAATGGGGACAACCCAGGGACAGGGTAAAACACGGACTGTGGCAGGGCAGGCCAAGACTTCTGAGAGCAGTAGGTGGAGGCCCTTGCCAGTTTCCCTCCCTAAAAGCACAGATATAGAAGTGCTGGCACCAGACAGGGATGTGGTTATAGAGGAAGCGAGATCCCCTAGAATGAAATGAGAATAACCCTGTTTAAAAAGTATGAACCTTTCTGAAAAGAAGCATAAACATCTGACAGTGAGGAAATTTCTTGCCAGGAGGGGTGGTATGTTCCCCCTCACAAGAAGTAATGGTTTGGAGAATAAATGGCGTGGTCTCATTTAGCAGCTATACTGACCTATTACCACCAAAGGACTGGTACAGTGGAAAGGCTAATCCATCTTGGCAGGCAATGACATCACTCACCAAACAGGAAACAGTGGTTCTACCAACCCCAAAGGCTACTAGGAAGGCTAATCCATGGAGTGTTGGCCCTGAGTAACCATGTCCCTCCACAATCATCCAACTTGGCCAAGGTGAGGGGACGGGGGGGAGACAGCCAAGGCTCTTAGACATTGAGGCCATTATTCCCACATCTCTTCATGAATGACCTCCTAAGGGTCCTCAATCCTTCAAATCCTTACATAGTTATGGAGGAAAAGGAAAGAGAGACCATCACACCCTCAAGAGCAGGGGTGGGGAAACTTTTCTGCCAAGGGCCATTTTGATAGTTATAACATTGTTCACAGGCCATACAAAATTATCAACTTAAATATTAGCCTGCTATACTTGGTCAAACATTTAGTTAACTCATCCCTAATGCTTTGGCAGGGCCAGACCAAATGATTTCGCAGGCCTTATGCGGTCTATAGGCTGAACATTTCCCACCCCTGCTCTAGAGTTAATATATGTACGGAAAAAAATATATATCTATGGAAATAGCTCTAGGGACCCAATAATTGAGGGATAGAGGCATAGTCTCCTCAGGGACCAGAGGGATGGTGAGGACAGATTTCCATGGTAACTGATTTCAATGCAGCCTCTTCCTAGTCCTAAATTGAGAGAGAATAAATTTCAAGGGAGACCAGGGCCTAGCGAAGAAAGAAGCCACAGCAGAACAAAAGGGTGGATATGTTGTTACAGGAAGGTCACATCATCCTGGCACTGCCCCCAGTACCAGTGGACCTCAAAGCCCAGTTTGGCATTTTCATCCTCTGGTGGCTCAGGAGGTCCACCTTGGAGCCCCTCCTCTGGGGGCTTCCACACAGCCCTCAAGCTCCCTAGCTTGGTGGCTGTCAGGTCCAACTCAGTCCTGGCCCTCTCCCCACCAGGTATAACCTTTGCCCAGTCCATCTCAGGATGGGGAGCCCTAAGGTTGCCCGGTTCATCCAGCTCAGGGGGTGCCACGGTGTCCAGGAAGCTGCCAATGGAGACACTGTCCAGCTGGTCAGTTGAGCTGATGTCTGGCAGGCTGTCCCAGCTGCCTCTCCTTGAGCGGCCTGGGCTCCCGCCTGTCAGGCTATATTGACTGCTGGTGAGGCTGCTGCAGTGGCTGGTCAATGCCCCCCGTTCTTCCAACAGCCAGCGGAGCGCCTCAATGCCCTCATTCAAAGTCACCAGCTGCTGTAGGATCTTCACATCAATGGCTCGCAGGTAAGCCTGGGGGAGTGGGAGAAGGAATCAGTCCTGGTTCTGGGCCATGCATTTCTCAAATGTTTCCAGAGACCCCTACCTTGTGGTCCAAACACCTGTGTTTCACTCTCAAGAAGCAGGGAGTCCTGGCTGGTGTGGCTCAGTTGGTTGGACGTTGTCCCGTGCACCAAAAGGTTGCCAGGTTTGATTCTGATCAGGGCACATGCCCGGGGTGGAGGCCTTGATCCCCAGTGGGAGGCTTGCTGGAGGCAGCTGACCAATCAATGTTTCGCTCTCACATCGATGCTTCTCTCTCTTCCTCTCCCTTCCTATCTCTCTAAAAATCAGTAAAAAAAAAAAAAAAAAAAAAAAAAAGAAAAGCGTGTTTTGTTTTTTCTAAAGCATGGAAACAGAAGGGTTTGGAGTGTGGGCTTAGAAGCAGACAGATTACTGTTTAAAAATCTCACCTCTACCACAGATTATCTACACCACTATAGCCAACTTTCATATCTTCTTTGAGCTCGGTTTCCTTGTTTGTAAAATAGCATTAAATTACTCACCTCACAGGGTGGCTGTGAGAATTTTGAGATGCTGTCTATTAAGTACTCAGAGTAAGGCTTGCCACAGAGTAAGGTCTCAGTAAATGTTAAATATTAAAATCTGATCCTACTGAGCTTTGAACTTCATAGATAGGTATTATTATTAACTATTAGAACAACCGGTAACAGAGTCACCAGTAAGACTTAAAAACAGCCAACAAATCGTCTGATAGGAGGCCAGCTGTTAATTGGGAAGTAGACTGGACCAAAAGAAGACAGGAGCTGAGGGATAAAGAGGGAGCTAACCTGTCCCCCAGGCACTTCAGGGTGCCGGTAGCAATTATTAAGGGAGAGGCGTTGGCTAGAGCTTCGTAGGGTCAGAATCCCTCTGACTAGGGATTCAGGACTTTCCTCCACCACACTCTCGTCTCCCTGCTTGTACTGGGAGTAAGTCTGACTGACTGGGTAATCTCTAGGGTCCCTTTTAACTCAGAGGCACTGAATTATCTTTCCCAAACACAAGTTTGGACCTGTCCTTCCCTTGCTCAAGAGCCTTTATGGGCTTTGCACTGCTCTTAGAGAATAAAATGTAAACAGTTTAGCAGCTGGCATTCAAAGGCTTTCATAATATGGCTCTTGCCCATCTCTCTAGCTTCACTCCTAGCATACCTCCCTGGGAACCCCCGGTTCTGCCATCCGACTTAAAAGTTCCTTTTATTTGGTGTTATTTTTAGTCAAAGTAATAGTTAAAGATTAAAGAGGCAAAAAAAAAAAAAAAAAAAAAAAAAGATTAAAGAGGCAAAAAGTTCTGCAAGATTTATTATGAAAAGTAACAGTTCCCCATCATTGTCCTAAATCCCACACTCCAGAGACAACTATTAATTTTTTTAGCTGTTTATTTTGGTACTTACCTTCTAATTTCCAAATTACATGCTACTTACTAATTTTTAAGTCTTAGCTATTTTCTACTGACTTCCCACACGATAGAGGTTAAGGATTTAACTCTTTCAATTTACTCCCCATTCCTCTGCCATACAGGCACCCTTCACATCTCCCCATATTCCTATTATATACAATAAAATTAATTATTCAGTGTTTATCTTATTAAAATTCAATCACAGCTAAGCCATGTGGTTTATTATAGTTACCTTTCATTTCTTACAACTTTATGTTTTCCTTAGAATAAGAATATGTTACCCAGTTGTTGAGTGTCTACCCAGGAGATCATGGTTCAATTCCCCAACAGGACAATTGAATATGTTATTATCAATGTTATAATATGTTATATTAGCATTATTCATGTTATAATATGTTATATTATTATTATTACTACTACTACTGTTTTGCTTAGCTTGCTATATAGTTATCAATAAGTCATCACCAAATTCCCAATTGTCTGAATTTCTCAAGGCTTTTAAACATATCATATATTGTATTTATTCCATCTTAGAGGCAATAGATATATTGTATCTATTTCCATTTAGAGCCTTAAAAATTAAGTAGAACTTAGCCAGACAAAGCAGTGTCTCCTCCAATTCAAGTATCCTTGCCAGCCCTAGCCAGTTTGGCTCAGTGGGTAGAGTGCCAGCTTACAGACTGAAGGGTCCCAGGTTCGATTCCAGTCAAGGGCACATGCCCAGGTTGTGGGCTCGATCCCCAGTGTGGGGCATGCAAGAGGCAGCTGATCAATGATTCTCTCTCATCATTGATGTATCTATCTTTCTTCCTCTCCCTTCCTCTCTGAAATCAATAAAAAAAATGTATTAAAACAACCCCAAAGTAGCCTTGCCAGAGCACATATTTGACCATGTCACTCTATAATGAAGACTCTTCCAGAAAGCCATCCCTGGGTTCCAATAGCACTTACCCTGCACTAGAGTTACTACTCTGTCTCTCTCCTTCCTGAAGCCACACTGTGAGCTCCCTGAAAGCAGGTCCCGCCTAGCTCATTTATGGTGCTTAGCCCAATATTGGGGAGGTCAGATCCAGTTCTGCGATGTCCTTGCCTTTACTGTTCTCAGCCCCCCTCTGCTGGTCCCCAGGGTTCAGGAGGTTGGGTTTTACCATGTTGGTGGGAAACAAATCTTAGAACCAGATTCTATAGTCCTGTGATAGTGGGATTCCCTGACTGTGACAGCATCACTCCATGGAACAGAAGAAAGCAAGGCTTTTTTGCCCGAAAAGTAAGTACTCATTTCACACCGTCTCTTTGGAAACAGAAGGGGGATAAACAGCTCAGGAGAGATGCAGCCTCAGAGACCACTCCAACCCAATTCTCTTCCCACAGGGATTCAGGTTCCCTACTCCTCCCCTTAACATATACACATCAGACTCTCAGCCCAGCCCTGAGGCTACAGTATGGCTCCCTTATCATTCAGGTCAAATCAGGCCCTAGGATAAAATCCCAGTCCCAAATCCTTGGTCATGGATTGAGATTCTCAGACTATTATTATTAGGAAGGCTCTTAGAGATCATCTGGTCTCACAATCACTTGTCTTCACCCACTTTGGGAAGAGGCAGAAAAACTAAGGCAAAGAGAGAGGCCCTACTACTCAGGATCTCAAGATGATTCAGCAGAGCTAGGACTTGAACCTATGCCTCCCCACTTCTTGCCTATAGCTTTTTTAAAAATACGTTTTTTTATTGATTTCAGAGAGGAAGGGAGAGGGAGATAGAAACATCAATGATGAGAGAGAATCATTGATCGGCTGCCTTCTGTATGCCCCAAACTGGGGGTAGAGCCCACAAACCCGGGCATGTGCTCTGACCAGGAATTGAACTATGACCCCCTGGTTCATAAGGTGGGCGCTCTACCCACTGAGTCACACCAGTGGGCTAAAGCTTTTTTTCAAACTGTTCTGTGGGGTTGTTGTCATAACAACAGTTATTTGGGTGGTAGTATTAGGAGGTTGCCACTGTTTTTCCTTTCTGCATACTCCAGAGTCTGCCTGGGCGGAAGGGAAAAGGCCTAGAGGCAGGGATGACCTTGGCCTCAGGGGCAAGACTGTCCCCTCCCTGCAGGGGAGCTGGAAGAAAGACTGTTGAAGGACAGTACTTAGAGGGCTTGGACCAGTTCTGTCACAAGTGGCTCCAGGGTGGAACCCCCCTGCCCTGCTCCTTGTCCTCCCTGGCTATAACCCAGTGGGCAGGGCAGAGTGTAAAAGAGATTCATGACATCCTGGCCTGAAGAGGGAGAAGGGAATGGAATAGGGATCCATGGGGCACATAGGGAGCCTCTCCCTGTTAGGGCCCCCAGAAAACTCCCTCCCTCCTGCCCTTCATGGGCAGCCTAGGGCCCCAGGCCAGGCTGGGTCAAGAGTCAGACCTAATCAGAAGTTAAACGTACCCCTTAAAGTTTACAAACAGGGAATATCCACCAAAGGCAGAGAAGAGTTAGAGCCAGAGAGACTAGGCATGGCTCCTCCCTGTGTGACCTCAGGCAAGTCCCTTAGCACCTACAAGCACGTTTCATCTGTGAGATGGGGAAAATGACGACTGCTTTTCTCATTTGAATGACATAAAATATGTTTACGGTGTCTGGCATAAAGCAGGTCGCAATGGTAGATGTAAAGTGTAGGCAGGTCATCTAGGTTCAAAGCTTGGCTCTGCTTTTTAACTTCGTATGACCTTGGGCAATTACTTAACCTCTTTGTGCCTCCGTTTCTTAACCTATAAAATATCACTTACCTAATAGGGTTGCCATGAGGATTAAGAGGCGAACTTGTAAAGTGCTCAGCCTGAAGTCTGCCACATGCACTTGGTAAAAGTTAGTTCCCAAAGTAGGGCCCTCTCGGTGGGCTCTTTCTAGGCCTGGAGCTAAAGTTTGTACAATGAGGCAAAGCCAGGCCCCTCCCTCAGATGGACATTACTTTGGAGAATTTGGCTCTCCTCCAGCCTTCAAGGCCAAGTGCACACATGGCATTCAAATCCTCCCCCTGGGGAGCCTTCCCTGATTGCTCTGCCCATAAGGCTCTCCTCCCAGCCTCTCAGGCTGTCTGGAAGTCCCCATGACCTCCTCCTCCCCCTCTCCCTCACAGCTCAGCCTGGCACAGAGCTGAGCACACAGTGGGGCTCCAGGAAGACATTAACTCACATCCTCACTGTGGCCTCCTGGTTCTGGGCCAGAGAGCAGCTGGCAATTCCTCAGTTCCCTAGAACTGGCTGTAAAGTGATGGCAGGTGTAAATCACCACCTTCACCGGAATCAGGGCCCCGGGGAGCCTGGTGGGTCCCAACTGCTCTTTTGGCTTTGAATCTAGACCCAGCAGCAACAGGGAAGGGGGAGGGTGCCTGTTTCCTGCTCTCCCCAAGGAGGTACAGATGAGATCCAAATATCTGGTGCACCCCGGGGTTGGTGAGGAGGAGACTGAGTCAGAGGTGATGAAACCAACACCGATAGTGCTGCTACTCATGTCTGCTAAGGTTCTAGGAAATTTCAAATATTTTAAGGAAGATTGGGAGAATGTTAGTGAAAGAAAGGGTGTTTTTACTGGCCCTAGTCCAGGCAGTTTTCACCCAAATCTCTACTGTGCTGACTCCCTGCTGTGAACACTGGGGCCTCAGAAGAACAAACCCCGGACCCAGTGTGCAGGTGGAGAAAAAACTGGTTGCCCTATAATGGCGGCTGGGGGACAGATGGTCCCGTGGGTGAGGAGGTAGGGGTCGGAGGTGGGGAGATTTCTGCTGTGCTAGGTTCTTAGTGTTTCCCAGTCTTCGCCTCTCCCCTCCCAATTATTTGGCAGGAAAAACTTCCAAGAGACTGTGCCTCTCACCCCAAGTCTTCAGGACCCATCTACACTCTACTCACCCTTGGGGAAGCAAGTGATGGACCCCAGGGTATAAGGATTGACCTGAGAGAGATCCTGTTGAGTTAGGTGGAGAGTTTAAACTCCCTGGTCTCCAGTCCAACTCTGAGTCCTTCCTTCAGGCCCTACACCGGGGACTCAGGGACTCGGGGCTCGGGTCCTACCTCAAACCCCCACTTCCGCCCAGCCTGTGGAGCCCCACACTCACCAGCTCCATCTTCAGCGCCTTGATCTTGTCCCCCAGGCCGTGGCCCGAGCTCGGCGCCCCGGGGAGCAGCAGGGTGCCAGAGGGTCCCGGCTCCCGTTCACCTCGAAGTCCGCGGAGCAGCCCTTCAGGGGTCTTCCTGCCCACCTTGCTCTCCACGTCTCGCAGATCAGGCGTCTGGGACTCTGCAGTCCCCTCCATACGGGCCTATAGCCTGAACCGAGCAGAGCGTCGGGACGGCGGGGTCCCGCTCCCTAGGGTCACGTCTCCGCTGCTAGTGCGGAGCGGAACCGGTGGGTCCCTGCCCGCGCCACGCGGGGGCGGGAGGAGCGCGCCGTAAGACTCAGAAAAGCCGCGCAAAGCCGTGGGATGTGTGTGTGTGTGTGTGTGTGTGTGTGTGTGTGTGTGTGTGTGTGTGTGTGTTCGAGTGCTGCGGACCTCTGGCTCTGGAATGCTTGTGTGTGTGTGTGTGTGTGTGTGTGTCGCGGGGGCGGGAGGAGCGCGCCGTAATGCTCAGAAAAGCCGCGCAAAGCCGTGGGATGTGTGTGTGTGTGTGTGTGTGTGTGTGTGTGTGTGTGTGTGTTCGAGTGCTGCGGACCTCTGGCTCTGGAATGCTTGTGTGTGTGTGTGTGTGTGTGTGTGTGTGTGTGTGTGTGTCGCGGGGGCGGGAGGAGCGCGCCGTAATGCTCAGAAAAGCCGCGCAGAGCTGTGGGATGTGTGTGTGTGTGTGTGTGTGTGTGTGTGTGTGTGTGTGTGTTCGAGTGCTGCGGACACAACCTCTGGCCTTAGAATGCTTAGGGCTGGGCGATTCTGGACTTGTAACTGAAGGAGCATTGGAAGAACTCAGCGCCTTCTCCCAACCCCTCCCTCCCCCCCCCCCCCCCGCAGGAATCCAGCAAGTACACAGCAGGCGCCCAATAAATGTTTGCTGAATGAAGGCTAAGCATGCTCAGTCATGGATGTGGGAGTTTAAGGAACAGTGGTAATGTAACCGGACAACCAGTGGGTCCCAGCTGCCTGTCACTACTTGAGCCAATTAAGCAGGGTGGAATCATATGAGTGTTTATTCCAATACTGCCAGCAGTATGGGAGAGCAGCAGGTCGTCCACAAAAATCTGCTCTGCCCCTCCCCACAAGCCAGCTGCTTATATTGGGAAGAGGGAGGAAGATTACATGGGGAAGTAAGAATTACAGGCATGGGCCCTTGCCGGTTTGGCTCAGTGGATAGAGCGTTGGCCTGCAGACTGAAGGGTCCCAGGTTCAATTCTGATGAGGGGCATGTACCTTGGTTGCCGGCACATCCTCAGTAGGAGGTGTGCAGGAGGCAGCTGATTGATGTTTCTCTCTCATCAATGTTTCTAACTTTCTTTCTTTTTTTTTTTTTTAAATATATTTTATTGATATTTCACAGAGAGGAAGGGAGAGGGATAGAGAGCTAGAAACATCGATGAGAGAGAAACATCGATCAGCTGCCTCCTGCACTCCCCCCACTGGGGATGTGCCCGCAACCAAGGTACGTGCCCTTGACCGGAATCGAACCCGGGACCCTTCAGTCCCCAGGCCGACGCTCTATCCACTGAGCCAAACCGGTTTCGGCCAATGTTTCTAACTTTCTATCCCTCTCCCTTCCTCTCTGTAAAAAAATCAATAAAATATATTTTTTAAAAAAAGAATTACAGGCATGGGAAAGTAGGCAAGGCATAATGGTTATAGGTTACAGGCAATGCGGGCTGGGGGGGGGGGTCGCAGAGGGTGGGCACCTCCGGGTGCCTCCAGGACTAGATTGTTTAATCTTTCCATAATGATAGGTAGTTCTGGGAAAAGGAGGATAGACTGCATTCCAATGTTGGCTCCCGTGTCCCGGGGTGTCAACTCTCAGCCAGGTTAGAATGTGTTTTCTCTAATCAGAACAATCATGGTTAACAGCATGATTAATATTTCTTATAGCTGGTCTCCACTATTCCATTTCTGCCCCTAATAGTTGCAGAGAGTTGCAGAGGGTGAGTAGAAGAGCTGGGTCTAAAATAGTGGTTAGAATTTAGCTGGCCACTGACACTGCCTGTGTAGCCAATTCTAAGGTGCTTGGATTTTATTCTACAGGCAATGAGGAGCCATGAAAAACTATGCTTTGGCTTGATTAAAAAAAATTTTTTTTGTTGTTGATTTCAGAGAGAAGTGAGAGGGAGAGAGAGATAGAAACATCAATGATGGGAGAGAGTCATTGATTGTCAGCCTCCTGCATGCTGCCTACTGGGGATTGAGCCTGAAACCTGGGCACGTGCCAGGCTGGGAACTGAACTGTGACCTCCTGGTTCATAGGTCAATGCTCAACCACTGAGCAACACTGGCTGGGCTTGATTTTTTTTTTTAATATATTTTATTGATTTTTTACAGAGAGGAAGGGAGAGGGATAGAGAGTTAGAAACATCGATGAGAGAGAAACATCGATCAGCTGCCTCCTGCACACCCCCTACTGGGGATGTGCCCGCAACCAAGGTACATGCCCTTGACCGGAATCGAACCCGGGACCTTTCAGTCCGCAGGCCGAAGCTCTATCCACTGAGCCAAACCGGCTAGGGCTGATTTTGGTTTTTAATCCAAGTAATTCCAGCCCATGGTTATAGGATAAAAGATAATTAGTTACACCTGCCCTATCCTTTCCCACCTCTAGTACCAATCCCAAGAGGCAATCACTTTTAGCTGTTTTTCCCTAATATTTATACTTATAACCCCACAATAGGTTTATACCACTATTTCTTTCTTTTCTTTCTTCCTTCCTCCCTTCCTTTCTTCCTTCCTCCCTTCCTTTCTTCCTTCCTCTCTTTCTTTCTTTCTGTTAATCCTCAACCAAGGATGTTTTTCCATTGATTTTTAGAGAGAGAGTGGAAGGGAGGAGGAGAGATAGAGAGTGAAACATCCATGTGAGAGAGATACATTAGTTGGTTGCTTCCCACATGCGCCCCAGACCAACGCTGGGATCGAGCCTGCAACCGAGAGGTACATGCCCTTAGACTGGAATTGAACCCAGGACCCTCCAGTCCAAGGGCCAACACTCTATCCACTGAGCCAAACCAGCTAGGGCTATACCACTATTTCTTTTAAAAATTATTTTTATTGATTTCAGAGAGAAAGGGAGAGGGAGAGATAGAAACATCAATGATGGGAGAGCATCATTGATTGGCTGCCTTCTGCATGCTCCCCACTGGGGCTCAAGCCCACAATCCAGGCATGTGCCCTGACTGGGAATCAAAACGTGACCTCCTGGTTCATAGGTAGACGCTCCACCACTGAGCCACACCAGCAGGGCTATACCACTGTTTCTTAAATTTAAACATTGTCTACTGACTTCCTATTATGATAAATATGGATTTACCTCACTCTGTAGTTCCCTTCTTCCATTGGCCCTAAATATTTTTAGCCTTAATCTTAGTTTATATACTGGTTATCTTTGTAATTTTTTTAAAATTTATGTCCATTTTATTTTTTTTAAAATGTATTTTATTGATTTCTTACAGAGAGGAAGGGAGAGGGATAGAGAGTTAGAAATATCGATGAGAAACATCAATCAGCTGCCTCCTGCACACCCCCCCCACTGGGGATGTGCCCACACCAAGGTACATGCCCTTGACTGGAATCAAACCTGGGACCCTTGAGTCTGCAGGCCGATGCTCTATCCACTGAGCCAAACGGGTTAGGGCTATCTTTGTAATTTTAAGTAACATTTTTCCTCAGTATCTCTTGATTCATGGATATTGTTAACATTTTGAGGGATATCATCCCACCATTTAGGAAGCAGGTGGAATGTGGAGAGTTCAAAAATAACTAACTGGTCTTCTGGCTTCCTCTGTCTCCTTTTAGTCCACAAACAGTAAATATTCTCTTAAATTGGATTATGTTGCTTCCCTGCCTAAAATTCTTCCATGGCTACCCACTCACTTAAGATAAGCATCACTGTCCCCTGGAAACTTGTTAGAAATGCAGTATTCTGCTTGGCCCTGGCCTGCTGAATCAAAAACTCTAAGAATGCGACCCAGCCATTTATGTTTTAACAAGTCCTCCAAGTGATTCTTTTTGTTGTCGCTGTTATTGATTTTAGAGAGAGTAGAGAAAGACAGGAAGAGAGAAACGATTTGTTGTTTCATTGTGGTAAGCGAAGTCCTGTGTATATGTATTATTTCACTTAATCTTCACATATAACTATTATTATTGTTAGTATAGTGCAGGGATTAAGAGGGAAGTCTGGCCCTAGCCCCATTTGGCTGAGTGGATAAAGCAGCAGCCTTCAGCCTGAAGGGTCCCGGGTTCCATTCAGGGCAAGGACTTGTATCTCTGTTGCAGGCTCCTCCCTGGTCCTGGCTCGTGCAGGAGGCAACCTATCGATATGATTCTCTCACATCCATGTTTCTGTCTTTTCCTCTCTTTTCCACTCTCTCTAAAAATCAATGGAGCCTTAACTGGTTTGGCTCAGTGGATAGAGCGTCCGCCTGCGGACTCAAGGGTCCCAGGTTCGATTGCGGTCAAGGGCATGTACCTTGGTTGTGGGCACATCCCCAGTAGGGAGTGTGCAGGAGGCAGCTGATCAATGTTTCTCTCTCAACGATGTTTCTAACTACCTCTCCCTCTCCCTTCCTCTCTGTAAAAAAATCAATAAAATATATTTTAAAAAATCAATGGAAAAATATCCTCGGGTGAGGGTTAAAAAAAAAAGAGTGAAATCTGGAGCCAGGCAGTTAGGATTTGAGTTGAGTTCTCCCAACTTCGTGACATTGGGCCTCATTTTCTTCCTCTACAAGATTGGGATAGTAGTAGTGCCTACCTCATGGAGCTGTGGAACTAAATGAGTTAGTACGAAGTGCTTAGAACAGTGACTGGCATAGAGTAAGCACCAAACAAGCGTATTCCCATTCCACAAAGAAGGGAACCTAGACTGAGACGTGAAGTGACTTGCCCAAGATCTAGGTGAGTGGTAGAACCAGGTTTTTAATTCCCTTTAGCCTTCAGAGGCGGCGCATGCCTCAGACCTGGGTGCAGCCTTCCCCAAGCTCCGGGGACGGTAGTTGTGTCCAAGGCCAGTGGTCCCAGACCCTGGGTGCCTTGAGGTCTAGTTCAAGGCTCCAGGACTCCCACTGGAATCGGGTTTGCCACCTGGCGGTGCTGGAGGTGGGGAAGCAGCTCCTCCCCAGCACCCACCCCGCCAGCGTGCCGCGAAGCTGCGGAGGGGGGACTTGCGGGTCGCGGGTTACACACCACCCCGCCGCTGCCGCCCTAGGCGCCGCCCGCCGCCCTCTCACCCCGCAGCGGCGGCGGCGGAAGCGGGGAGGCGGGCCGGGCGGCCGGGGCGGGGCCACGAGCGGCATGGAGGAGGCGGAGGCCGCGGCGGGCCGGGCTGAGCGGTTCCGGCCCGAGAGGGCCCCGAGCGGGGCCCAGGGCCCCTGAACCGTGAGTGCTCCTGGGCGGGTTCTGGGAGGGGAGCGCGGCCGGGCAGGTCTCCCGAGGCCTCAGGCGGCCCCGACCCCTGCGAGGAGAAGAGCGGGACCAGATAGGAGGGGGCGAGGGTGGAAGGGTGCGGAGGATGGGGGGCTGGGGGAAGCCGCCGCCCTTGCCCATCCCAGGACTGGGAAGGCCTGGGGCTTGGTCCTTTTGGGGGCTGATGAGCCTTGAAAGCCGATTATTTGCCCTCTTCCTCTGGGTCCCTGGGCAGCCTGTCAGTTTCCCAGTCCCAGGGGAGTTTCCAGGTGATCTGACCCATCTGAAGGTTTCCTTCCCAGAAAAGTTGAGCCACTTTTCCCAGGTCACACAGTATGGATGCCTGCAGGGAAGAGTTACTGGGAGGTCCTCCCCACCTCCCCAGAGGCATCAGACTTTAGGAAGAACACCTTACTCCATGTGATCCTCTGGTCCCCTCAGTTTCCTGAAGGCATGGGTTCAGGACGGTGGTGACCCTCCTATCCGGCATGGACGACTGGAAACCCAGCCCCCTCATCAAGCCCTTTGGGGCTCGCAAGAAGAGGAGCTGGTATCTTACCTGGAAGTATAAACTGACCAACCAGCGGGCCCTGCGGAGATTCTGTCAGGTATAGAGATGTCCCACACCTCATAGCGGCTTCCTCCCAGCCTTACCCCAGCCTAGACCATAAGCACTGGAACCCTTCTTGGCTGCCCTCACCACCCTAGAAAGGGGAGGAGCAACAGGTTCCTCGTGGGGAAACCTCTTTGTGTCATGTCCCTGCCAGGTAGTGGTGTGGGCCCAGAACAGCCTTCTAGGCTTCCGACAGAAGCATGAAGTCTGATTAAAAGGCTTTGCCCAGGAGCCCACACCAGTCAGGCAGTCAGCGCTGGGACCCAGGTCTTCTGATGCTCAGCTCGTTCTCTGGGACTGGCTCCATCTCTAGGAACTAATTGTGGAGGGAACCGAGGCAATCAAAGCCTCACATTGAAAACTACAGGAGCTCTGGGAAGGGAAGAAGGGAAGGTCGGGGGTGTCCCTGAGGAAGGGGGTCATGGAACTGGACCCTGGTTGGAAGAGTAGAGCTGGGCCAACAGGAGGAGAGAAAGACCCCAGGTTCTTCCTGTGCCATCACTGCAGGCAGGGCCCTCCTTGCAGGGAGACCCTCAGTGATCTGGAGGGAGTATCCCTCTTTAGTCATCCTCACTCCTCCCCTCAGACAGGGGCTGTGCTTTTCCTACTGGTGACTGTCATTGTCAACATCAAGTTGATCCTGGACACACGACGAGCAATCAGTGAAGCCAATGAAGATGCGGAGCCGGAGCAAGACTATGGTGGGGCAAGGCTGAGCATGGGATTGGTGTGTGTGTAAGGCGGGGGTTCCCTGGGATCTCACAGCTGAAACAGCAGGCAGATCCCAAAGGCTGAGACTACCTTCATGACCTGTTGTATCGTCACAGATGAGGCCCTGGGCCGATTGGAGCCCCCACGGCGCAGAGGCAGCGGACCCCGAAGGGTCCTGGATGTGGAGGTATATTCAAGCCGCAGCAAAGTATATGTGGCAGTGGATGGCACTACGGTGAGTGGGCTGGTGTCTGGTGTACACTCCTTTCTATTCAGGGGGTAGTCCACTGGCCCTGGGATCCACTGCCTGGGTAGGAACTGTACCTCTGCCAATTTCTACGTGTGTGACTTTGGAGGCCTCAGTTCCTCATCTGTAACCTGGGACTAATCATGATTTCTACTTGTCAGGATTAAATGAAAAGTATATGAAGTATGTTATATGTGGTAGGATTTTATCAGGAGTAATTATTAGTATTAGTAGGTAGTTAATTCATTGTTATTTATGTCATAATTACTTCCTGATCCCTTCATTAGCCTTAGCCTTGTCCCAGGCACTGGGACCTGAAAGTAATCAGACCTGGCCCTACTTAGAGGGGTTTAATCTAAAAGAGCGTGATGTCTCCAGCATGAGGCAGAGACAGTCAGGTGCTCTAAGAGCCGTGAACGCCGTGGAGGGGAAGGTCGTAGAGAGATGTGAGCTCTTTTGATGGGGTGCTATGGAGGCTTCCTGGAAGAGGTGGCCTTCAAGCTGGGTTGGAAGAGAATTGTGTAAGAGGCATAGATAGGCAGGAAGAGAGGTTTCATTTCATGCAGTTGTTGTTTTTCTTAAGTGCCAGTAAGACAGAGACCTTGAATGCCAGAGTGAAGAGTTGGACTTTGTCTCTGCCACCCTGTTAGGTACTGGAGGATGAGGCCCGGGAGCAGGGCCGGGGTATCCATGTCATCGTCCTCAACCAGGCCACGGTGAGGTTCTAGGGGTAGGGGACCTGGAGGGCCAAAGCTGAGTCCTCCCTGCTGGTGATACATACTCACAGGTGGTATGTGCTTTGCCAGGGCCATGTGATGGCAAAGCGTGTGTTTGACACATACTCACCTCATGAGGATGAGGCCATGGTTCTGTTCCTCAACATGGTGGCACCCGGCCGAGTACTCATCTGCACTGTCAAGGTCAGTGACTACCCTGGCCCCATCCCCTAAGACCCAGCTCCAATCCTACCATGGCCCTGTGTTCTATGCCCCTAATATGGCACACTGAGAAGAGACTCTGGAGGAAGGTAACTCAGGTTCCAATACTAGCCTTGTTATTTTTATTAATTGAGCATATAGTTACTGAGCACATACTGTGTGCCAGGCACTGCTGTGGGTACGGGGGCTACAATGGGAAGCAAGACAGATCCCTACCCTTAAGGAGTTTGCTCCAGCAGAGCAAGATTTTTTAAAAAGTAGCTAAATAAATGTTTAATGTCTGGAAATGATAACTTACATGAGGAAGAAAATAAAGAAAGGGAGACAGAGTGATGGGGGATGTATTTTAGAAAGGGAAGGCCTCTGTTAGGAAATGGCATGTGAGCAGAATGCTGGAGGAAGTGTGGAGGGAGCCATGCAAATATCTGGAGGAAGAGCATTCTAAATAGAAAGAAGGGTACGTGTAAAGGCCCTGAAGTGGGAAGGTACTTGGCATACTTGAAGAACAGCAAGGATGCCAGGGGAGCTAGAGCAGAATAAGGGAGGGGGAAAGAGTGGGGAAGAGGGCAGAGAGAGAGAGCAGGGGACAGAGGTGCATATTGTGTGGGATTATGGTAAGGATTTATTAGCCTGGTGACTTCGGATGATTCTCAGATTTCTCCCTAAGCCTTCAGTTTTCTTATCTGTGGAATGATGGTATTCACAGAGGGTTGTTGTGATAATTTAAGGAAAAGATTTGACATGGTGCTTGACACTTAGTTGGTGCTCCATGAGGCCAGGTCTCCTGGACTGTGCTGGTCAGGCTGACCACCTTCTCTGGTCTCCCAGGACGAGGGCTCCTTCCATCTCAAGGACACAGCCAAGGCTCTACTGAGGAGCTTAGGCAGCCAGGCCGGCCCTGCTCTGGGCTGGAGGGACACCTGGGCCTTCGTGGGACGAAAAGGAGGTGCCGGCACCATAGTCCATCCACTCTGTAGTATTAAGGGCCTAGGGGAGCAGAACCCCCGATGGGGTGGGGAGGGAAGCAAGTAGGTGCCAGTGGTGGTGAGTTGGATGAAAGTGGGCAGGGAGATGGGAAGAAGCTCCAAAACTAGAGTCTGGGGCCCCCATTATTCCTCGTTCCTGCCCCTTGCCAGGTCCTGTCCTCGGGGAGAAGCATTCTAAGTCACCTGCCCTTTCCTCCTGGGGGGACCCAGTCCTACTGAAGACAGATGTGCCGCTGAGCTCAGCTGAAGGTGGGATTAGTGGGGGCTGGGCTCTGGGGCAGTGCTTGGGCTGGGCTGGGCTGGGCATTTGGCTCCTCTTCATGGGGCTTTATTCTCTTGACTGGGTGCCTGGAATTCTTCAGACCACACTGGCCTCATGCCCCCATCCTGTTGACCCTATCTTTCCCTCAGAGGCAGAGTGCCACTGGGCAGACACAGAGCTGAACCGTCGCCGCCGGCGCTTCTGCAGCAAAGTTGAGGGCTATGGGAGTGTGTGCAGCTGCAAGGACCCCACACCCATCGAGTTCAGCCCTGACCCAGTGAGTGGGGCCTTAGGCAGTAATGCTTGGACTCCTTCCCAGCTTGTCAAGGGGCCCTAGGACAGATCCAGGTTGGGCTTTCTCTACCTCAGCCTGGGAGGGAACCAGGAGCTGAGGATTTACACTGAGCTCTGAAAGATGGGGCATCCTGGGGAGGGAGGGCAGGCCATGTGAGCAAAGGCCCAGAGTCAGAGTTGGGCTGAGTGTGTGGAGGGTCCAGGACAGGGAAGACTCTCTGCCTTTTCCCTGAAGTCCCCCTCACCCCTCAGGAACTCTTCCCTTGGTAGCGATCCCAGTTTGAAGAGGGAATAAGGCAAGAGTTAAAAGCTGTTTCTCACTTAGCTCCCAGACAACAAGGTCCTCAATGTTCCTGTGGCTGTCATTGCAGGGAACCGGCCCAATTACCTGTACAGGTGAGCCTGGCAGTGGGCTGCATCCAGCACGAACAGGAGGGTGCTCAGTGGGTGGGAACCCCAGGCTCACCTATCTGTAGGAGGAACTCTTGAGGTGGGCAGGAAGATTCTAGGTCCATTTACATATGTGGGTGAACATGGGGAATGTGGGCCCAGCTATGAACACGGGGGAGCCCTGCGTTGGCGGGGGGGCGGGGGGGTTTGACAAAGAGGCCTAACTTATCCTTGGGCTCCCCAGGATGCTGCGCTCTCTGCTCTCAGCCCAGGGAGTGTCTCCCCAGATGATAACTGTGTTCATTGATGGCTATTATGAGGTGAGTGGGATTTGGGGGCTTTGGGTGGGGCAGAGCACAGTGTTTCAAGTGCTGAGTAGCAGTGATCACTGAGGACTGGCAAGGGAGATAGCCCAGGCAAGGGCTGTGAAATGTGGAGGGCTTGGCATGTCAGGGCCTGCAGAGGTGGGCAGGGGGGAGGTGGCTCATTGGATGACCAGTGGCCATGCCCCCCAGGAGCCCATGGACGTTGTGGCACTCTTTGGTTTGAGGGGCATCCAGCACACTCCCATCAGCATCAAGAATGCCCGCGTGTCTCAGGTACTGCCTTGGCAGGGATGGAAGGGGCAGACACCTGGCAGCACCGTCCACCCTAAAGCTCATGTGCCTGTTTCTGTTCCCCACCCAGCACTACAAGGCCAGCCTCACTGCCACTTTCAACCTGTTTCCGGTGAGTAGTAAGAACAAAACTCGTGGGCCCAGGGAGGGGAAACATGAGCATAAAGTCTGGCCTTATGTAGCAAGCTCTTCGTCCCCCTTACCTGGAAAGTGTGGAGAGTGCTGCCTGAGAAGTGGGATGAGGGTGGAGGAGACATGAGGTTGGAATGGTCCCCTTGGGATCATGTTGTCCCCCTCCCGCTGCAGGAAGCCAAGTTTGCTGTGGTTTTGGAAGAAGACCTGGACATTGCTGTGGATTTTTTCAGGTGAGGGGAATGCCTTTCCATTGCAACTTCTGTAAGCTGCATGGGGCCTCTTTGCTTGACTGGGTCTCAAAGGAAGAAGGCAGTGAGGTGTCTTGGAGAGCTTTCTGGAGGAAGCAAGCTCAAAGGTGGGGGAAAAGTCTGAGCAAATGTTGAGTGGCAGGTGTTGGGCTGGAGTAGAGAGTTGAAAGGATCAATGGAGAATGTGTCTGGAGATTTAAGGGGAAGAACAAGGGGGCTTGACTTTTGAGTCCCATCTCCAGCCCTTTGTGTATCACTGTATGACTGGGTTTGTCCTTGTCCCTCCCTGAACCCCTGGACCCTGCCTCTCTCAGTTTCCTGAGCCAATCCATCCACCTGCTGGAGGAGGATGACAGTCTGTACTGTATCTCTGCCTGGAATGACCAGGTAGGCTGAGAGGCCAGGGGTCGGCTGGGAAGTTTGTAGAGGTCCCGAGCTAATACCTCCCACCTTGGTCTCCTATCCCCAGGGGTATGAACACACGGCCGAGGACCCAGCATTGCTGTACCGCGTGGAGACCATGCCTGGGCTAGGCTGGGTGCTGAGGAAGTCTTTGTATAAGGAGGAGCTTGAGCCCAAGTGGCCCACACCAGAAAAGGTGTTCTGCCAGGGTAGGGTAAGTGAGCTGGGTTCCTCTACCAGCTCCAAATCTCTTAACCTTCACAATCTTCCATGCCCCCAGCTCTGGGACTGGGACATGTGGATGCGGATGCCTGAACAACGCCGAGGCCGAGAGTGCATCATTCCTGACGTTTCCCGATCCTACCACTTTGGCATCGTGGGCCTCAACATGAATGGCTACTTCCATGTGAGTGGGAGGGATGTTGGGGGTGAGGGCGGGAGGGGGCGGGGCACAGTATGGCAGATAGCACAAAGAGCATGGACTCTGGAGCAACCCCAGGTCTGCCTCTCACTAGCTATGTAACCCTGGGGAAATTACTGAACCTCTTTTTTTTTTTTTTTTTTATCTTTACCTGAGGATATGTTGTTTTTTTTATTTTTAGAGAAAGAGAGAGAAACATTGATATAAGAGGGAAACATTGATAGGTTGCCTCCCTACATGCCCCTACTGGGGATCGAACCCACAACCTAGGTGTGTGCCCTGACCAGGAATCAAACCCAAAACCTTTTGGTGTACGGGATGATGCTCCAGCCAACAGAGTCACCTAGCCAGGGCTACCGATCCTCTTAAAAAAATAAAAAAATATTTTTATTGATTTCAGAGAGAGGAAGAGAGAGAGAGAGAGAGAGAAACATCAATGATAAGAATCATTGATCAGCCAAAACCGGTTTGGCTCAGTGGATAGAGCGTCGGCCTATGGACTGAAGGGTCCCAGGTTCGATTCCGGTCAAGGGCATGTACCTTGGTTGCGGGCACTTCCCCAGTGGGAGGTGTGCAGGAGGCAGCTGATCGATGTTTCCCTCTCATCGATGTTTCTAGCTCTCTATCCCTCTCCCTTCCTCTCCGTGGAATATCAATAAAATATATTTAAAAAAAAGAAAAAAAAGAATCATTGATCAGCTGCCTCCTGCACACCCCCTACTAGGGATCAAGCCAGCAACCCCAGCATGTGCCCTGACTGAGAATCGAACCATGGCCTCCTGGTTCATGGGTAAATGCTCAACCACTGAGCCAAACTGTTGGGCCTGCTGATCCTCTTTTACCTCAGTTTTTTTATTTGTAAAATGAGAATTAAAATACTGTTTACCTAGTAGGGTTGTGAGGTTATGAGGTTTAAATGAGTTGCTATATGCAAAATGCGTTGAACTGTAAGCATTATATAAGGGTTAGCTGGTATCATTTTTATTATTACTATTCTTAGCACGAGGCTGTGGGTGTGGGGAGAGTATTTCTGCTGCCAAGCACATATCCAGCCCTGCAAGTTCTGCCCTCTCCTGTCCTTGGAAGTTCTGCGGCCTGAACAGGGAGGTCCCCAGGTTTCCACCCCCTATATGGCTGTGTCCAAAGGGCCACTCCCCACTTATAGCAAGAGAGGCCTTGAGACAGTCCAGCCTGAAGGAATGGACAGCTTCCAGCTTGAAACTTCCTAGAAGTCAGAAGGGCCCTCAGAGACCAGCTAATACAAGACCTCCACTCATTTGAGGGAGGGGCAGGCATTTACCTCAGCACCTTAGTCACAGGAGTTTCCTCTCCCAGTCCAGCCAGCCCCTTTGCCCACTACCCACTGCAGGACCTGTTCCTGGCTTCTGTGGATCCGGAACAGCTGGTCCAGGGAGAACCACTGGGGACAGGGACTAACTAGCTCAGGGGTCAGTGGCATGAGCTGCTGGTGTGGAAATGAGCTCTCTGGCAATGCTTAAGCCCAAATTAAAGGCAATAAAAACCCGCCAAGGATATTGCAAAGAGGACAGGAAGACAAGGAAATTAGAGGGACCTTTACAGGTCCAGGACTTAATTTGTGGGCCTGTGGATATGTAGTGGGTCAGTGGGCAGGTGTGGGCCAGACAATGGAAGGCTCTGATTTGCACCTTCACACCCACTCCAGGAGGCCTACTTCAAGAAGCACAAGTTCAACACGGTTCCAGGTGTCCAGCTCAGGAACGTGGACAGGTAGGGGCTGGGGACAGGGCAAGGGGTAGGATATCTGGGAGTCTTGATGACCATTATTTGACAGTCCCTTCCAACCCTGAGGCCTGTATGTTTATCCCAGCCTGCTGTCCCCCAGTTCCCATGTGAACCCCAGTCCTGCTCCTGGGAACTTGGGGCTACCCTCTCCCTTGAACCATTTCTCCCTCTCCTTTAGTCTGAAGAAGGAAGCTTATGAAGTGGAAGTTCACCGGCTGCTTAGGTATGGCCTAGGGCATTAGGGGTATGTGGCAGGGAGTGAGGAGGAGTCAAATACTCGGGTCTAGGCCTCATAATTTGTGGGGCCCACTGCAAAATGAAAAACAGGGCTCCTTGTTCAAAATAAGAATTTCAAGACGGCAACAACTAAGCAAGGGGACTTGTGTGATACACTCATGAGTGAGGACCTTACTCCGCTCCCCCCACTGCAGTGAAGCCGAGGTTTTGGACCATAGCAAGAATCCTTGTGAAGACTCTTTCCTGCCAGACACAGAGGGCCATACCTACGTGGCCTTTATCCGAATGGAGAAAGATGATGATTTCACCACCTGGACTCAGCTTGCCAAGGTGCCCCTATACCACACCTACCCTAGAAATACCCCTTCCCCCAGGACACAGGGAGCCTTTTACCTTAGAACCTTTTCATTGCACTTTCAGACCCATCTTTCAACCTCCTTGTCCAGATTTATATTTTAAAAGATGCTACCTCTTATTAGAAGTACTTTAAGAAAAAAATCAATTTGAGAGATTGTAAAAAGAAAAAGAAAAGATGCTATCTTTTGCAAATTGAGGAGGCTGCTGAGGAGGGATGGGGCTGGGCCTTGGGTCCTCAGTGGCCCCTCCCCACAGCTCTCTGACCCATGCCTCTCCCTGTACGCCACCCCACAGTGCCTCCATATCTGGGACTTGGATGTGCGTGGCAACCACCGGGGCCTGTGGAGGTTGTTTCGGAAGAAGAACCACTTTCTGGTCGTGGGGGTCCCAGCCTCCCCCTACTCGTGAGTGACTCTTTTCTGCCCTTGGAAATGGGAGACTGGCTGGATGGGACATAGCTAATGACCTCTTTCCTATTACCTTCCCAGGGTGAAGAAGCCACTATCAATCACCCCAATTTTCCTAGAGCCGCCCCCAAAGGAGGAGGGAGCCCCAGGAGCTGCAGAACAGACATGAGACCTCCTCCGGGACCCTGCAGGGCTGGGTACTGTGTACCCCAGGCAGGCTAGCCCGTCACCCCATCATGTAGGATTTTGTAGACACTGGCAGGGGTTGGGGCTGGTTTGTTTTTAACATGAGACTTAATTACTAACTTCAAGGGGAGGGTTCCCCTATTCCAACGCCCCTCTTTCTGAGTTGGAGGTCTATTTATTTACTTCCTTGTTGGGAAAGGGCAGGATAGTGGCTGGGATACCTGAGCAGCTGATCCTGCCCTTTTATACTCCCTCCTCCCAAGCCTGGATCAGAATTTAACCTATTTATTTACTGTCCCGAGGGCCTTGGAAACAGGGTGAAGCCGGAAGGACCTTGATTCTTTTATGGACTGGGGTGCTGCCCTGAGGGTGTGGCTGGCTCTCACTCAGGAAACTGCTGTGCCCAACTCCTGGACAGGCCCAGCAGGGGCCCGCCCACTGATGCAGACGCACTCAGAGACCCTCACCCTGAACCAGGCCCCTTCTCAGCCTCATCTTTGTCCAGGTTTCCAAAGCTGGATAAGGTGGTCATTGATT
Organism: Plecotus auritus; assembly: GCF_963455305.1. Taxonomy (NCBI): domain Eukaryota; kingdom Metazoa; phylum Chordata; class Mammalia; order Chiroptera; family Vespertilionidae; genus Plecotus; species Plecotus auritus. The sequence goes on from NC_137771.1 coordinate 27,421,290, forward strand.
AAAAAAGGAGAAAACCTCTATGTATGTGTCTCTTGATTGTGCGTGTGTGTGTGTGAGAGAGAGAGAATGGTCATGATGGATGGTGAGTTTTCCTTACTGCCCTCCATAGGGTTTATCTTCCGTTTGGGGCCATTTGGCCACCAGGGGATGCCCAAGTCTTAAACTTCAAGGTTTTTCCCTAGGCTCCACCCTAGAGCCTGACCTGTTGGGGCTGAGCTTGGAGTAGCCACCCCACACCCTTTTCCCACTGTTTAACCACCAACCTGTTTCCTGCTTGGCTTGTCAAGGCCAGGCACTTGTCCCCAGATATGGAGCAAAAAGAGATACTTAGGTGTGGGAAGGCAATGGGAGGACACGTGAGTATAGTGAGGCATGGGCGGGAAGAAAGTGGGTGAGACAGAACCGGGTTGGGCATCATTCAGGAGGCTAGAACTGGGCTGCAGACGGAGACAGGAACAAGGATTTCTGTGGCCATTAGGGCACTGTATGCAGATTTCATAGCTGGGCATTTTTTCTGAAGAAAAGCCATTGTTTTCATCAGATTCTCACCCAGTCAGTGATCCAGAGAGGTTAAGAAGATCTAAGTCATAAAGATACCAGGAAATGAATGGAATTGTCTACAGGGAATGGATGAGATACCCCAAGCAGGGGAAGTATGACATTTAAGGGAGCTGTGAAGGACTTAGGATCAGGAGTGTGTGTACAGAACACTTTTTGAGAAACGGAGCCCGTGTGAGGCGAGCCTGGTGAGCACCTGTAGAGCCTTGGCCAGGAAGGCAGGAACTCCCGCCCTTTCACCAGCTCTATGCCCCTGCCTCCCCCACAGGTGCCTGGCGCTCAGGTCGGCGATGGCACGGGTGGTGTGTGGTTAGGACGTTTCTTGCCACCCTGCTGACTTCAGTGTTTGCTGTAGCTAGAGATAGTGTTTGAGGTGCCATAACAGCCAGATTGTGGAGCAATTAGCTCTCTATGAGGCGGAGGCCCACCCTGGGCAAACAAATCAGCAACCTTCCCTGTCAGGCCCTAAACACTGGCCTGCCCCACCCAAGCTGAGTACTTCTTGATGTTACTGGTAGTACCCACCTTCAAGAAAGCCTTGATCCATCTCAGGAGTTGTGTGTGCAAGGCATAGTAAAGTGGGGAAGGGGTTTATTGCTCTCCCTGCCCACCCCCCAGCAGGCTCCTAATTTTGGCCTCAAACTAGCTCTCAGGCACTGTATGGCTCTGGCCAGGTCACTTCCTCTCTGGGCTCAGAAACAGGTGGCAGTTCCTGGCTACCTTAGAAAAACCTGGGAAGAGGGGTCCAGGGGTCAAAGGGAAACAAGAGGAGGACTGGTTAGCCAGACTGGGCTTTGCTTGATAGCAGACACCATGTTCTCCATCCATAGCTGCCTCCTTAGTGCTCCCGGTTCAGCAGCAATCAGATCTGTGGGGGATTCTGGCCTTCTGGGAAATCTGTCGCCGTGTCAGATAGTGTGGGCCTGGAACTAGTCACATGGCCTTTCTAGGCCCAGTTTCTTGAGCATGGGGGTGGTTAAGACAAAACGGAGATCAGATCTGAAGAGCACCAGGCAGACCAAGACCAAGAATACATGTTCTTTCTGAAGTCCCCAAAGCAGGGACCAGTGTGGGGCTTTGCCTGAGTGGGAAGGGTCGGCAGCTTGGATCCGATCCTCCAATGAGGCTTCCAGAGGGCTTCTCGGAGTCTAAGGAGTGACGCCCTCCCATTGCCCTGGCAATATTTTTTATGTCCCCCGCCCCCACTTGGGCACAAGCTCGTTATTTTCATAGCTTTCTGGTCCAGTGCCCCTACTCAGGAATGAGTAGTTTCAGTCCAAAGTCCTCCCACATTATAGGAAGGCAGGCTGACCCAGCCCCCACCTCCTCCCTCAGTGCCCTCTCGGCCATCCCTGTTATGCTCCCTCCCAAGCCTGGAATTCACATGGAGAAAAAAAACAGCAACCCACCTCCACTCCACTCCTCTTCTGCTACCTTTTCAGGGGCCGTCTGTGTCTCTAGCCCCACAGGAATCTGAGACCAGTTTAGACAAGATGGGCCCCTCTCCCCAATGATACACATGAAAAGAGTCCCAATAGAAACAATTTAATTGGTTTATGAATTCTGAAGTGCCTTCTACACATCCGCCCGGTTATTGCTAATTTTGCATGTGCTCAGGATACAGGGTGCCTTATTCCCCAGTGGAGTACTGGGGTCACCAAGAGCTCCTGTTGGCCTGAAGGGGTATCAAGGGTTTGAGAGACAGACTGGAGGAATGGGCAGGAGAACTGGCTCTGGAACAGGTGGGCCCCAACCCCATCAATGGAAGACAAAGTCAGGCACAGCCTGAAGGGGTGGTCCCTATGTGGCCCCACTCTGGTCCAAATGACACTGCTAGATCCCGTCGCCACCCTGATCATGGCCTTTGGCAGTGCCAGGGTGCTCGTCCCAGTTCCTGTGTGGCAGGAGCAGTGGCGGAGGCAGAGGCAGACTTATTTCAAATTGCAGTACAGATACATGGACACAATCATGGCAGCCAGCTGGTGGGGAGGGAATAGGGAGAGATGAGGGGACATGATCATGGTCCTTAAGCTTTAGTCCCCTGCCCCCCAAACTCCCTACATGAAACTGTTAGAAGTCTGTGTCCTCTAGAGAGGCCTCATAGATGGGACAAGCAGCTCTGTTCCAGTGGGGACATCCTGCTCCAACCTTCTCACCCCCTTACCTCCAAGCCTCCAATTCCGGCCGCCACACCACCCACAGTGACTGCATTGGTTCGGATGTCACTCAGAAGCTGATTGAAGCAACCCTTGGAGAAGGGAAAAGAGCATCTGTAGTCAGCTCCTGCCTCCTCCCCTCCCCCTGCTTTCAGCACTCTGAGGCCATTAAAGCAGCCCCAAACTTCCATGCCAGCCCACACCTGTACAGGTTTGTCCTCGGCCCTCTTCTTGGTGCAGGGTTCCGTGCCATTGACATCATCAAAGCAACAGTATGGGGGAAAGACCTTGTTATCTGTGAAGTAGGGAGACTCCTCAAAATCCGTGTAGTTGTTGAAGCCACAGCACTTGAGCTGGAGACAAGGAGGGGAGGGTGGTCATGGGGGCCTTGCCCCTTTCTCCCCACTCCAAAACCTCCCCAGCCCACCTTACCCCTTCCATGGTGCTGTTCCACACTTGTGTGAAGTCTTTCTGGGAACCATAGTCCTTCTTGATGGTTTGCACTGCCAGCAATGTCAGGAAGTGCTCAGCCTGGGTAGAGCAGGCCAGTGTTTAGGGCCTGATAGGCAAGGTGGCCATTCACAGGCCACAACCCACTTCCAGGACTTTGCCCAACCTTACTCCCTTGCCCCATCCTCAATCCTCACCACTGAAGTATACACCAAGGCGACCACAGCAGCTGCCACCTCAGCAATGAAGATGATGAGGAGGATGAAGAAGAACTGAATAGGAAACAGGAGTCTCAATTTTAGGGAGAGACAGTCCCTTATGAATTCCTTGCCCTAACCCACCCCCATAAAAAGGAGGCAGGGGCCCCTTCGCTGAGGCCCTTGGAGTCCAGAAGAGGGTTTGGGGAGCCCCAGGGCCTGGTGTCAAAGGTGAGGGGACCCCAAGCCTTGGTTATGGGCCTGTGGAGCTGAGTTTGACACACCATCATGAGGGCACACTTGTTCTCAGTGTGAGCACCGTAGCAGCCCAGGAAACCAAGAGCAAAGAGCACAACGCCAGCTGCGATGAGGAAGTAGCCCACGTTGACAAACTGCATGGCACTGGACGACAGCGGCCCGAAGATCTCCAGGAAGGATGGCCCATCGACTGACACCCAGATCCCCACTGCCAGCAGGGCCACACCACACAGCTGGAGACAGAGAAGCAGACCTTGAAACAGTGCTGGCAAGCAGTTCCCTACCACACAGTTGAGTCAGGAAAATGGGAGATGAGAAATTTCCCCTTTTATTGGCTAAGGAGTCTAAAAACTCATCCTTTAGGGAGGAAAAACATCCTGTAAAGACAGAAGGATGAGAGCTGGGATACCCACAGCCAGCACCAGGCTGCACACCTAGGCAGATATAAATGGGATCAGAGGTTCCTAAAATATCCCTGTGGTGGGGGAGGGTGGCAAGAGGGTGCCCAGACTTTCCCTCACCGATGCCAGGGTCCTGCCACATAGCTAGGATGAAAACAAGCAGGTGAGCACCTACCCAACCCTATTTCCTCCCCAGGCTATGGGTGCCTGGAACACCTATGTCCTCTGATAGGTGGAAACAGGGGGGTGGTAGCATTGAGCAGGCTCAACAGTAACCACGGTAACGAAGGCGGGGTTGAAGTTTACACCTACTCCCAACCTTGGAGAGGAAGGTGGTGAGAAGGGACACCTACCCTGGGGCCCCATTTGGCTCCCTTCCAAGGTTCGACTCCAGGCCTGCCCTTTATCCAGCCTAGACCTCTCCTCGTAGAGACCGAGGGGGAGTACAGTCAGAGCTCTTGGAGGCTTCCTAGCTCAGCTCCAAACCTCAGAGGGAATCCTGAGGCCCAGAATGGGGAGGAGGGCACTGCCCAGTTCCCAAAGCTCTTAAAGCGAAGCCTTTGGGATCCAGAGCTTCAGGGGATGAATGATCCTGACATAACTTTGGTGCCCAGTCCCCACTTTCCAGTTATAGGAACTGAGGCTAGAACCAGGAGTGAAGTGGCAGACCATGGCTGGATTCCAGACATGTTTGCCCAAGGACAAAAAGCTGGACTTTCAGCCTGCAGGGTCAAATTTCAAGGAGTCTGAGGCCTGTCCTGCCCTGCCCTGCCCAGCCTGGCAAGGTCTGGGCAACAGAGGACAGAAACCAAACCGGATTTGCCTTTAACCCCCTCCGGCCAGAGTCTTTACTGTCCAAATTGATGGGATCCTATTGTCTTCTCCACATACATGAATAACGGCTGGTTCTCCAAAGCCAAAGGGAGCCCAAGACACAGCCCACACTAGAGTCAGAGTGTTTTACTTACCCCAGACCAATTTCTTCAAATTCATCTACACTCCATGTCTCCACTTCCTCACCTTTTACTCACTCTAACCCACTCTAATGTGGCTCCCAGGTCTCCGGTGACATCCTATGCTAAATCTGGGAGGCGCTAGATGCAATATCCTCCTTGGCCTCTCTATCTCGCTCTCCTTGTTTTCCTCCCTTGCTCTTTCTCCATCTGCTTCCTGGTGACCATTTCTCCACTTATTCCTTATGAGCTGGGCTTCTTGGAGTTCACTTTCCCTGAGTGCTCTCACCTACTGAGTGGCTTCCATGACCACCGACAGGCACATGACTTTCACTATCCATGTCCAGTTCCCACCTGAGCTGCAACTCTGAGCTGCCTATGGTATACCCCAGGTTGCTCATGCCACAAGCATGGGCATCATCTCCAAGACCTCTGTCTCCCTTGCCTCCTCTTGCATCCCTCAGCCACCATCTGAGGCTTTCTCCTTTGTCTACTTTGTACATTTCTCCCCATCTCCACCACCATCTCCAGGGTTTATGCCTCATTGCTCAGCTTCCTCAAACATGCCCCACATAATCTGCTCCTGGTTTTCTGAGCAATGTCTGATTTTACTGCCTCTGGGCCTTTCTGCATGCTTTACAGTTCCCTCACACAGGGAAAATCCCCAGCCTCAGCTATTTTCTCTAGGAAGTCTTTCTTTTCTGACCAGGTGGAGTTCACCCCTCTCCTATGGTCTCCCTTAGCCCCTGTGCTAACGCCAGAAATACTGTGCTGTAACTGTCTACCTATCTGGCCTGCTGGAACTGAGGACCTCCAGGGCAGAGAAAGAGCTTGCTCACCTGTTACCCCAGCATTCAGCACTGAATCTTAGGCTATAAATGTGTGTTTAATGAATAGGGCTGCTTAAGGCAGACCTTCTTCTGTGAGGGTCTGGGTCTTCTCTTTCAGCTCCCCATCATACAGAGGCCACCAAATTTCCTCCCACAGTAGGTGACTTAGGGCAAACTCCTTCTCCCCTCTGGGCCTCAATGCTATGAAAAGGAGAGAATTGTTCCCATTAACCTGCCCTGCCTTAAGTTTGGGCTAAAGCTTCCTGGAAGGGAGGGGATCCCCAAGTTTCTCTACTCCAACTTATGTGTCATCCAGGCTACTGAGTGAACTCAGCATTTGGGGAGACCTCTGCATCATAAGGGGAAACTTTCAGGAGACTCTGGGCACAGTGGCTCCAATTCCCCAGCTTGAGCTCTGCTCAGGTTGTGACCCACCCCTGTAGGGAGCTCCAAAGAGCTCACAACCCCCATACTTACGAAGATGAGAAAATTGAATAAGATCATCATGGTCTTAATGAAGCTGTAGCACTGCATGATGGCTCCTGGGAGGCAGACATGTATGAGTTAGAACCTCCCCCTGCAACCCCCAGGCTGGCCCTGGCCCTGACATTGAACCCTGACAAATCAGACTCCAGACTTCAGAACCCATATATTACCAAGCTTCCCCTGCATCTGGACTCGGACACCTCAGGACTTTTCCCAATTCCCATCCTGACACTCCTACCTCTCTGTACTGCCCAGACCCTCAACCAGCACCTGACACTCAGATCCTAACACTCCGGGTGCATCCCCCCACACCCAAGCCCAATTTCCACATTGTAGGTCACTCCATGCCCTTCCCTGGCACCTATATATTCGTGAACCCTCCCCAAACCAAGAGTAGACTCCTCCAGGGCCCTCCCCACAGTCCTTCCAGCTCCCCGAACCTGCTTTCAGATTGAGTTCCCTTCATAAGATAATCTCTACCCTAGCCATCACGCACCTGTTCAGGACTCTTGGTAGTGACTTCTGAAAGAAGGATCTGCTGAGGCTCCAGAGGGGACAGACAGCTTCAGGGAACTGCCACTGAGTGGGCAGACACAGAGCTGGCTCTCACACGCCACTGCTCACCTGCAGGCGGGGCAGGTGTTTTAAAGGCTTTCTTCTGCCTGCCTGCCTGCCTGCTCCACCCCAGACTTTAGGCCTTCTCTTGCTCCTGCTGCCCCCTGCTGCCTGGAGATCCATCCCCACAGCCACAAGAGCAGTGGGCCTCCACCTGCCAATTCCAAGCATGGGCAATACCCTTCCTGATCTGAGAAGGGAGAGAAATCTGGGATGGGCGGGGCCCCAGAACTTCGGAGTGCCCCCCACCACCACAGTGCATGTATGTTTCTTACCCTGTATCTACAGATACATTCATACACACCCTACATGCTGTGCTCACAGGCATACACATCTACCCAAGTTGCCATCTATATATTCACACACAAATAAAAACACCTACTGGTGCTCACAAGTACACACACACACACACACACACACACACCCCTCTACACACACACACACACACACACACACATGCACTTTCAAGGCAGTGACCAAGGTTTGGCAGCTTCTGCTCCCTCCTTTGAATAACAAAAAGCTCCTAGTCCTTTTTCTTTCACAAAAAGATCAAATTCCCCATCTTCTTCCTCCCTTCATCTCTCCTCTTCACTCTTCTCTCTCTCCACCCTTTTCTCTCCCCAACTTCTCTTCTTCCCTTCTTCCCTTAGCACTCTGTGTACACACCTTCCCTTTCTGCCAGCAGGTGGCACCATGGTCTCACGAAAGCATCAGTGCCCAGCTGTAAGGCCCTGGAATGCCCACCACCTTCATTAGTCCATCGAGGCTGCCATCCCACTTCCTATTCCAACATTCCTGATGGAGGTGCTGGCACAGTCCTGGCTTTTGAGTCACTCAGACCAGGTGCTCAAATCCTGGTTCTGCTGCTTATTAGCTGTGTGACCCTAGGGGCATTTCTCAGACTTGGTTTTAATGTCTAGTCAGTAAAATAGAATTGTCACAGGGCTTTAAAAAGAGATTTTCTCCCCAATCTGGGACATAAGTGACCTTAGTGTAAAAAGGTCCGAGTGGGGACAGTCCCAGCCAGAGGGGGTATGGCATGGACAAAGTGGGTTTTAAAATGTGTTTTGTTTTTGTAATGGGAGGAGGCAGCTGAAGAGACAAGAGAGGGGAAGCTGATAACACAGTATTTGTACGGATCATGTTTTAAATGCAATACATATACAGTAAATCATTCTCCTTCACAACACTCATGTGAGATAGATTCTCTTATCTCCTTTTTATTTTTAATCCTTACCTGAGGATATTTTCCCATTGATTTCCAGAGAAAGTGGAAGGGAGGGGGAGAGACAGAAACATCAATGTGAGAGAGACACATCGAGCCTAGAGGTACATGCCCTTGACCTGAATCAAATCGGGACCCCTCAGTCTGAGGTCCGACACTCTATCCACTGAACCAAACCAGCCAGGGCTCTTATCTCCTTTTTAAATATGGGGAAACAGAGGCACAGAAAGGTTAAGTTCTTGCCATTCTCACACAGCTTATAAGCGGCAGAGCCAGTATTCATTCAGCCCAGTCAGTCTGGTGCCAGTGTCTACGTCTTACCCATCAAACGGACTGTCTACATTGATGGAATCTTGAAAAAGGCCGGAAGGACTGCCTTCCCGAAAGAGCAGGGAAAGAGGCCTTGGTCTGGGACTTGAGTAAGAAGATGGGTTTACAGGGCAGGTGGGTTTATAGGTGTAGTGGCTAGAAGTTGATGGGGGCTGGGTCGGTTGCTAAGACTGAGGATGGCAAGAATGGAAGCTGGAAGGGCAGAAGGTGTAGGGACTTTGAATGTGGTGTGGAGGGCCCCCTCAGTCTCCTAGCTGTCTCCTGAGGGAAAAGAGACAAGGTGGAGGTGGGGAAGGGGCCTGTACAGGTGGAATACGGGGGAAAGGAAGAGAGGGCTAAGATTTAGAGGGAAAGGAGCAAGCCCAAAGTTCCACAAGAACTCAGAGCAAGGCCTAGCAGAGCCATTGACGTTTCTGTCTCCTACAAGAAAGGAGATAAACCCAGGGTTGGAACCTCTTACATCCCCTCGTGACCTAGCCATTTCTCTACCTGCACTGATTGTCCACATGGCTTTCTCTTTTGTCTCGGGAAGAACTGGAACCAGGTCACATTAATCTATGTCCCCAGTGTCCTGCACATATGAGTTTGTTAGTGAACATTTCCTGAATGACTGAATGAATGAGTGCAGAAGAGCAAGAGTTAAATGTCAGGGCTTTGGACCTTGGCCATGATGGATCTGAACCCCTGCTTGACCCTGATTGTGTGACTTCACCTGAACCTCAATTTCCTTATACGATCAACCTTCATCATTCACAGATTACATATTATGAATTTACCTATTCATTAAAATTGATTTGTAACCCCAAACCAATATTCATGGTACTTTTGAGGTTATTCACAGACATGTATACAGCTGCAAAAAATTTGAGTTGCCCAACTTGCATGTTCTTAGCTGAGGTTGAACAGGAGAACACCCTGCCTTCTCATTTCAGCTATTACAATGTAACACAATGTGGTCTTTTTAGTGTCATGTTTTTTGCATTTGGGGGCTTTTTGTTGGTGATTTTGCTGTTTAAACGGCCCCAAAGTCATGCTGAAGTGCTATCTAATATTGCTAAGCGTAAGACTTCCAAAGGACACATGTGTGTTATATGAACTTCATTCAGGTATAAGTTATAGTGCTATTGGCTATGAGTTCAATGTTAATGAGTCAACATTAATTTTTAAATTAGGCATCTTTAAACACAGAAACACGTAAAACTAGGCAATGTGCTGATCAATCAATTGATGAAAATGTTATGACCTGGTAGGAATCTAACCCTGTACTTCTCCTAGGAGCATTGGTTCAATATTTGCTAATTCAGTGTTCATAGTGGTAGCTTTATTAGAACATTACTACCATAAATAACAAGAGTCGCGTGTATATGAAATGGGAATAATTACAGAATTTCCTTGTAGGGTTGTTGTAGTATTACATGAGATATGTTTGTAAGGTACTTGGTATCATATTTGGTACATAGTAAGTGCTCAATAAAATTGTTAATATTGTTAATGTGGATGAGTGAGAAAATAAAGAAGTGATTTTCCCCTACTCCGAGTTCCTTTTTCCCAAGGGGCCTAGCTGAGGTTTTCTGGCTGGGCTGACCCATGGAGAGAAGCTGACCTATGGGGAGGGGCCGGGGACCAGGACCTGTAATAAAGAGCCCCACCCACTCTGTATGTCATAAAGACCTCAGCTGCCCTGGCCAGCAGCACCCTTGGGCACACTTACAGAAGCTTTCTGTGCCCATGGGGCCTTCTCAGCTTGTCCGTGCCCCTCGGCCCCAGGGCTTACGTTCCCCTTACCGCAGGCCAGGTATGGGCTGGCCTCGGCCCAGGTTTCCCAAGATGTTCAAGTGTAGCCGCAGAAGGTACCGGCAGAAACCCCAAAGCCCAACTGCCACCACTGCAGCCACCAATCTTGCCACCATGGCCAGAGATATCAACAACACCCACAATGTTACCACCAGTGTGTGGATCCTTCCACTGCAAGGTTAGCCAAGGGCCCCGAGCCAGGATCTGGGGTTGGAAAAACAGGGTCACTGAAGTTTCCCCCACCTTAGCCCTGCGTAGGCATTCAAGGGGCACATGCTTTGTGATATATCACCCCAAAGGTATGGAGGGGTCTTGATGGCGGTCTCCCTAAAAGGCGGAGAGTCTTAATGGAAGACATATTGGCTGGAAGGGGAGGGCTTGGGGAAGTGGGTGAATCTAAGAGCAGTGGAGCTCCAGGACTGCTTGCTGCCTTCCTCACACTCTTCCCTCTCATTCCTCTCCTCAGTTCTCAGACGCCTCTGTCAACCTGGCAGCTTTCTGATCCTCTAGAAATGCCCAGAAACTAGTCCAGAAGCTTGGCTGGCTCCGGATCTGTACCTTCTGGGGGCCATGGGTGGTGAATAGCAGCCAAATACAATCATTTCTGCCTACTCCACTCTGAGGTATTTGCAGCTGACTGCAGGGTATGAGGGCTGGGACAGGCTTCAGTGACAGCAGCAGGGATCACAGTTAGACAGTGGAAGGACAGGACAAGGTCAGCAACACGCACCAACTCCCCATCTTTGGCTTCAGCTTTTGATATACCCTATGAGGTAAGGGCCTTCCTGCCTTGCCCTCCCATCTACACAGGGAAAGGGGTCTCCATAGACAACTTGGAACCTATAGTGAGCCAGGTCCTTGGAGAGGAAGATAGAGGCACAGATCAGAAAAGGATAGGAGGAAAGAGATTTCACTGCTTGTATGTAACCCTGTGAATGATTCAGTGCGGCGTATGTGGCTCTGTGTGCCTGGGATGGTCAGTGTGTAGGTGTAGCTGCTGGTGTGTGTGTCTGAGAGCGTGTGTGAGACCAGAACAATGGGAATATAAGTGGACATGTGACCGAGTACGCCTTTGCAATCGAATGTGCCTCTGTGGCCAGCTGTGAGTGTTAAGGTGTGTTTGTGAGGGTATGGGTGTACCAGAGAGAGGCATCCGCTCTGCTAAGGGGAATGAAGGTCACAAGGGGGAGGGGGCAGCCTGAACAAGGAAATGGTTGCTTCTGAGAGGGTGTACCACCTTCAGCCCCCAGTCACTCTCTGAGGTCAGTATTTTCCAGGACAGGAAAACAGCTGAGCCAGGCCGCTGGGGGTGGGGCAAGACAGCTTGAGTCCAGAAAGAGGGAGGGTGCTAAGCATTCTGGCCCGGGGATTTTCCATTTGAATTTCTGAGTGTGTGCCCATGTGCCACTGGGTGTAACTGGGTTTCTGCGGGATGTGTCTCCATGGCATTGTGTCTCAGTGACAGGAAACATTGTGAAGGGCCGTGTCTCTAAAGTGTCACTTTATGCATGGGTTAGTGTGTGTCTCAAGGTCCCCAAATCTGGCTCCAGTTCCAGGGCTCCCTTCCCTGAGGGTTGAGACCTTTGGCCTGGCCCCTGGGGTTCAGGAAGCTTGTGGGGAGAAAATGAATTGTGTCTGTGTCCATCTACTCCAAAGCCTGCCAGAGAATGGGACCCTGAGAGGAGGGGAGGGACAGAGAATTCCCTGACATACCGTGGCCAGACAGTATTGGGTGGGGGATGAGATTCCTCAGGGTATTGGGGGTGTGCTGAACCTCAATCAGAGCTGAAAGGTGGCTGGGCTAGTACCCAAGGCTTACAAGGGGGCCCACACATATAAGGACACATGACACAATCCGTGCAGACATGTAAATATAAGTGGACTCACAGATGCACAATGTATCAAATACACATGCTTGCAAGTTCATGCCTATAAACAGAGATATGCACAGACACTAAGACACATAGACCTTGTCACATGACACATGTAACACATCCACATGCCTACAAGTGAACACACACACAAGCATGCATGCACTCAAACACAAGGATATAGACACATGCAATCAAACTCATGCCAACCCAGACACACAGACATACACACATGCATGCAGACACACTCACCAGACTTCCCTGCCCCTGCAGCCCTGGGACCCCTATACAAGTGTGAGTGTGCGTGTGTGTATGCATGCCCCCACTGTGTCTGTGTGTATCTGTGTCTGTGAGAGTAAGTCTGTATGTGTGTGAGTGAGGGGGTGCTGAGCTGTGGGAACCCGATGACATCATCTCTTCTGGCTATTTTTAGCTCCCTCTGCAATGCTGGCTCCTCCACTGCCCTTCCCCCTCCAGGCTCCCACCTCTCCTCCCCATCCAGTCCAGACTCCAGAGGCAACAGCAGCCAGAGGGCACCCACCACCCTAGTCCAGGTGACCCCGTGGATGACTGGGATAAGGCTCACTCTCTCCCACCCTGCCAGAGCTCCCCAGAGGCTGAGAATACTGGGCTCCCAGGCCAGAGGAGAAGGCTTGGGCTGTGTGGCAGGTTGGAGCAGGGGCCTTGGTTAGGTGAGCTGACCTGGCTGATCTCCAGCCCCTGGAGTGCCTCTGCTTCTGCTTTTCAATCTGAAACTCTGTCTCAGTCAGTAGTGCCTGCTATGTGCCAGGGCGGGTGCCAAGTTCTAGAGATAAAGCAGCGAGCAAGACAGTGGGAGTTCTTCCTGGTGGGAGTCGCAGCGCCATGGGAGACAGACTTAAACAGATCACACAAGGCCCTGCACTAAATTGTGGGGAGGGCGCTGAACCCTGGTAACAGGGGGACTTGGTCCTGGATGTTGTTCTCTGTCTCTTTCAGCCTCCCAGAGAGATCCCCCAAAACCAGAAGGGCATACTCCCTTTCCTTGGACCTTTCACCCTGACAATCAAACCTCCAGAATTCCACAGAGCAGGGCTTCCTTCTCACACCCCAGGCTGTGCCCCCAACATTGCACCAACCCACTATCTAAGTGGTGGCCTACTGCTCTTCACACCCCCCTTTTCTTGGGAACCTCCCCACAGTTGATCTGTAGATGAGAAAACTGAGGCCCACTACAGTAGTCAAAGTCATAGACATAAACTAAAATGGTGGTTGCAGGGGTTGAGGGGGAGGGAAGAATGGAGGGTTATTATTTAATGGGTACAGAGTTTGGGTTTGGAGTTGGATGATGGTGGTGGTTGCACAATATACTAGTACTTAATGTCACTGAACTGTACACTTAAAACATGGTTAAAATGGTATAATTTATGTCATGTATATTTCATCACACACACACACACAAAAAGCTGGATTAAAAACAACAAAAAACGGAGGCCCAGAGAGGGCCAGCACTGGACCACACATCCGAGCACCTGTGAGCAGAGATGGAAGGCAAGTGGAAGAGGAAGTGGAGGTGGCACAGGTGTGTGGGAAGGGCAGGGTGTGGGAGTAGAAGAGGAGGGTGAGGAGGACGGTGCCTGAGGGGTCCATGCTCTGAGAAGGGTTTCCTGCTCCAGCCAGTCTAGGCAGCTAACGGGGAAATCGGGTTTAGCAGCTTCAACCAAGCCCTCAGAGCTGGAGTGTGTGTGTGTGTGTGTGTGTGTGTGTGTGTGTGTGTTTCCAAACAGCTCTGGGAAGGTGACTTGGAGGCAGGCCCCTTCTCTGGCCCAGAGTCCGGCCAAACCATTGGGGAAGCAGTATGTAATCTTGGGACCCTTTGGAATTTGGGGGGAACAGCTCAGGACTGGAGGCAGGAATCCCGAATTCCAGTCCTTGTTCTGCCCCAAATCCCAGATGTGATCCTTGGAAAGTCCTGCCCCCTTTCTTGGCCTCCCAGGAAGGAGCCCTGGAGGATCAGGTTTCCCACCCCTGACTCCTGCACTCCAGGTTTTCCTGGGAGTCTGACTCGGGCACAGGAACCTGAGTCAAAGGGTAGGGGCTCAAGCAGACTAGCCCCAGGGCGCCAGGCTGGAGGTCACTTGTCACCAGTCAGTCAATGTCCGGAAGCCCAGCTCCAGCTCCACAATGCAATACCGGTCACCCCACCCTTACCAGTGCCCTCACCCAAACCCCCACTTCCGGCCTCTGTTCCTTCCTCGCCTTAAGGGAAAGCTGCAAAGTTCCCTAGGGAATCTTCCATATCTCCTCCACTGGCTCCCTGCCCAGGGCTTAATCCTATCTCCCCCTCAGGCCAGACTCTCAGTGAACTTTCTCTGGAGCATGGGACTGGCCAGGAAGGAAAGGCAGTTGGGTGGAAGGGCCTCAAAGGTGGAAGAGCCTCAAAGGAGCCTGCTTTTCCTGATACCCTCAGATACTGGAGCCCTAATGGGGATGGACTGAGTGCTGGGGCCTAGGACTGGGCTGCTTGGGCATATCCCACTGATGGATATCCATGGGAGTGCTACTTTTCACCTATCCAGCCATCTCCTTTCTTTGCTCTCAGTGAATTCAGAGAAGTGAGCCCAGAGCTAAGACTTGCCTCTTCTGGAAAGCAATCACAAAACCCCCAGCCAAGTGGGTTCTGGCTATTGTTGCTATGTCAATGACAAATTCATGAAACACAAAGATCATAAATTCTAGATGCACAGAATCTAGTCATGGAATCTTAGCATCACAGAATTCTAGCACTGAGAACCTCAGTTACAGAATCTTGGAAATATGCAATTCTGACATCACTGAGTCCTACAGTCCTGAGTTCAATTAGTGAAGCCTTTATCTTTAGGTGGATGTCTAAACCAGAGGATTCCCATTGGTGCTGGGCAAAGGAGTTCATACATGAACACTAAGGAGGAGGCAGAGAGCCAGGACACACGAGCTTTGGGTGAGGTAACAAATCTGTAATTAACCAGAAAGAAGACAGATCTCCTCCATGAAGACCCAGTCCTGGTTCCTGAGGATGAGGGGAGTTGGGTGGCAGGTGGGGATAGAGAGAGGGGAACTATATAAACAAAGAAAACATAACCTAAAGAAAAAATCAAGTAGCATAATACACTGGCCCAATGCCTCCAGCTTGCCTGTGATTGGGGTTAACATTGGCCCAGGACATTTTCAAAGTAAGACTCCTTATCACATGAAAATGACAACCCATGTCTGGCTTTTTTTTGGGAAAGAAAAGGTACAAAACAGAAAAGAGTCCTTATACCACACTTTTATTGGGGTTGCTGGGAGTATCAGACTCTCTCCAAAGAGGATGCTGAGCCTTGAGCAACATGGTATGCACCAAGGTGACCCTGTGGTGGGTGGTGGTCAGAGCCTCCAGAAAGGCCTTGGGAAGGACCCTGGTGGAGGCACCTGTCTGGGGGGATGCCTGGAGTGGAGCATCTTTACAGAAGTAGCCAACTGTGAGGCAGCACATTGTCTGATTACGGGGTTGGTTCCTCAGGAAACAACAGGGATATTTACCTAGCCTTTCTGGGAAATACTGCAACCTCAGGAACCCAGAAGGAACAGCTCCAGAGAGAGGCAAATGCCAACCCCTGCTGGGCATGGGAAATGGGACCATGTCAGCTGGAGTTCCTCTTGCTAGGCTGCTTATCTTTGGACTCAGCTCAATACCTCAGCCCTGACCTCTCTCTCCACACCCTCATTTCTCTCTCTCTCTCTCTCTCTCTCTCTCTGCTTGCCTGCTGTTCTACCTGCTTTCATCTGCTGTGTGACCTTTGGCAAATGCTGTCCTTCTCTAGGCCTCAAACCTCCTTTGTTCTCTTTTGAAGTCTATAATTGGGTCCTAAGTGCAGCTTTTAGTACTTTACAGTCCTGGTTTTGTGCAGATCAGTTCTAACTTCAGGTTCTCCATTCTCAGCCTCCAGAGAAAAGTGTCAGGCATCTTCAGGGGAGAATACAAAGACAATGAATAGAAATAATGCTCACATTTGATATCCGATACAGGGTGGGGCAAAAGTAGATTTACAGTTGTTCGAATGGAAAAAGACATGCAGGTTATGATTATTGCAATAGCTTTGTTAACTCTGTGTTTTCCGTACTCACAACACAAACCTACTTTTGCCCCACCCTGTATGTGTCAGTGCCTATGACAGATGTTTTCATAAATCTTACACAATGCCCAACAACCACCCTGTTTATATAAGTCATTGCTCCCATTTTTGAGATGAAGGAAATGAGGCTCAGGGAGGTAAATAACGTGCTTAAGATTATTCGTCTTAACATGCCTAAAATCATTCAGCTAGGCTGCTAGGGAGTAACAGAACTGGAATCTTAACTAGGTTTGTCTTAATCTGAAGGCTGTTGTTTCTGATTAGCATTATTCCATGTGGTTTCAATAGGTAAAATAAAAACCCAAGGATGAGAGTTCAGGGAGAAGTGGTCCCTGTGGTCAGCCCTGAGAGGAGATGAGTTCCTTTTTGGGAAGTATTCAATAGGGCCTGATAACTTGTACTGTTAAAAAAAAAAAAAAAAAAAAAAAAAAAAGGCGCTGAATGGAGAGGCTTTTTCTATTGGTATTCTCAGCTCAAATTGGAGATAGCTAGGTTGGGGTGGGTGTGAGAGGTTGGAGTAGAATAGCTGGTCTTGGCCGGCGGGGAGCGGGGGTTGGGGGGGGTTTGAAGGGCTGTTGCCACTGCTCCTGGAGATAATGTATAAGTGTTGGGGAGGGTCTGTGAATGGGGGCTTCTTCACCTTCTGGGATGGGCTAGCCCCCACACCCTCAGTTGGAGCTGGATTCCTAAGCCTCAGCAACCTTGTGCAATTACCTCAGTTAACTGACTCAAAGGAGGTGGGAGGACTTCAGATGTATCCCTGAACCCTGCCCGGCCCAAGGTTGGGTCATCACAGGAGGCAGGAGGCAGGAAGTCATTGGCTCAGAAGGTCAGGTCTGGAGGCAACCCTGGGGGTCATCTCATCCAGATTCCTTGCACAAGTGTGAGGGAGGAGTTTGAAGTCTAGGAAGGAAACAGGACTTGCCAAATAGCACAGCCACTGCTGTCCTCATCAAGTCCTGATACTCCTCTTGGCCCTGAGGACAGAGTTGAATCTGTTCTGATTCTTGCTCTTGAGAGCTTACATCCTAACAGAGAAAACAGGCTTTGTAGATACACCAAAAATGGTGTCAGGGCTATAAGAAAGGTTCATACTTTGTCCACAGGGAGCTTAGAGAGGTCAGCACACAGAACCCTATAGGCTTCAAGAAAGAAGCACAGGTGGTTTTAAAGCTGGGCTTAAAGAAGGGACAACATTTTAGCTGATGCATAGGGGTAAAAGACTGCTGGCTGGGAAACAGCATGAGCAAGAGGGGACACTGACTTACTATGTGGGACCAATTAGTTGCCCTGGAGGTTGGCCCATGTGCTGGAAGTCTGATGGGTTATTAGCATAAGCTGGGGCTAGGACTTGAGGTCAAGACTGCCTGTGCTCTGTAAGCACATAATAGTCACAGAGGTGCAGGCCACAGGCATACAAGGGCCCAGTAAGGCCCTAGTGGGGGCATCTGAGGAGTCTGTGATTGAGAGATTCCTAACGATAGAGGTGGGTCTGCTGGACTCTCACCACTCTGCCCAGGCGATTTCCTTTAAGACATACACATGCACATAACGTCTCTGTCCCACCTCCCACAACAGGACCCAGGCCCAACCCGAGATGGGGCCCAGCCAAGGGGAGGAGATGCGGCTTCCTTCTCACTCCCCCATAGCTCCTAAGCCTGCAACTGGGCCGGACCGGGTGGAGACGTCCTCGTTTCGCATGCAAATCCGCTCCGGATTTATTCTCTGGGCGTTGTTTCCTTAAAGCGTGATGCCACCGGCGCCAGCAATAGGCTGGGAGTACCTCCTCCGGCCCTGACCCCAGGGCGCCAGAGCCTAGATCTGGGAGGGGAGGATGCTTTCTCTGCTAGTGGATTCTGCTACTCCCGCCCTCGGGGATGAAGGGAGGGGGTCCCGGGATTGGGCGGGGGCTGAGCTGTAATTAACTACCACGCTGGATGGGGAGCTGAGGCCGTGATCTGGAAAACCCTTCCAAGGAGAAGATCTGGAGCCCCACCCCCACCGCGCCCCTCCCGAGAGGCCCACCAAGGGTGTGGGGTGTGGAGGGGATCTTGGGCAGGTGAGACCTACCAGGCCTGAGGTTTTGGTAGAGAGATCTGAAGGTTTAGGGCTAGAGAGATGGGGTGGAGGACAAGGGGAATCCCCGGCCTGGGAGGGGCAGCCCCAAGCCTGAGATGGGCGGGTGCCTAACCTAGTCTCTGTACAGCCTTGGTTTGGGCACTAAGAACCAATTCCATTGATCCCTACCCTCGTCTTCCAGGGATTCCAAGGTGGAGTTACATCTCAGAGGCCTGAGAGCCTGGGCAGATGGAGGTGGAGAGGTCATAGAGGAGCGGGGGTGCTTCGTGCACTTCCAAGGGCTCCAGTTTCAGAAAACAGAACTGCAGAAATGGTGAGAGCAGTTTATATAAAATGCTATCCAAATCAGCATGTATGTATCAGTATGGAGAGATAGCACTTATTGAGTGCTTACTGCATGCCAGACCAAGGGTATTCAGTACATTGACAAAAGAGATGTTTACTTTTTCTTGGTACTTTTATAAGCAGAAAAGGACAACACTGCTCTTTTTATTAAAAAATAAAAAAGTAAATACATCTGGGATTCAGTGCTGCTAAATTTGGCCTTGGAAATTTTGCTTTAACTTCTACAAGCCTCAGGTTTCTTATCTGTAAAATAAGAATAATAAGGAAACCTAGGCCCAGGGTTTGTTGTGAGGATTAAATGAATTCAGACATCAAAGGTGCTTGGAACAGTGCTCAGTAAGTGGCAGCAATGAGAACACACACTAGTTTGGGGAAATGGGGGAACAAAAAGTCTCTAGAAGAGTAGAAATCTGAGCTAAGTCTTTTATTTATTTATTTATTTATTTATTTTGCAGTCCTGTCTTTTTATTTTATTTTTATTTTTCAGATTATTACAAATGTCCCTCTCTTCCCCCCCCCCCCCATAGCTCCCCTTCACCTGGTTCCCACCCCAGGCCCTTGCCACCCCACTATCCGCATCCATAGGTACTGCATACATGCGTTATAAGATTGAAGCATCCATCTTTTATAAAAACTGCTGTTGGAAATTTTAACCCTGCTATTTGGCTTCTGTAAATGCTTGCTTGCTTGCTTGCTTAAATAATAAGGAAAATAAGACTACTCCCACTTCAGAGAGGCCATTAAACCTTCCCCAGACCAAATTATCAGTGCTGGCACCAGGCCAAGCCTTTGGTTGCGGTCTCAAGACCCCAGCCCATAGGGGCTCTTTAAGAACTTGCAAAGGGGACCGGAAACACCCCATATTTGGGAGGCAAAGAAGGTAAAAACATATAAACAGGGGAAATTCCTCCATGTTGGGGCCCAGAATTTGAGAGACATTTTCCTCTGGATCCGCACATAATAAATGTAACTCCTTCTCTCTAAGTATTGCTTGGTTCTTCTCTGGTTTTCTGTAACAAGATCTTTGTCTAATCTCTTCCTGCACGCCCCACACCTCTTTTCCCCTGAGAATTGTCAGTCTGCTCCATTTCCATGCCCCTGATTCCATTACATTCACCAATTTATTCTGTTCATCAGATTTTTTATTCATTTGATTTTTAGATTCACTTGTTGATATATATTTGTTGTCACTTTGTTGTCCATAATTTAAAAATATATATATTTTATATTTTTTTAATTAATTTTTTACAGAGAGGAAGAGGAGAGGGATAGAGAGCTAGAAACATCGATGAGAAACATCGATCAGCTGCCTCCTGCACACCCCCTACTGGGGATGTGCCCGCAACCAAGGTACGTGCCCTTGACCGGAATCGAACCTGGGACCTTTCAGTCCGCAGGCCGACGCTCTGTCCACTGAGCCAAACTGGGTTCGGCTAAAATATATTTTTATTGAATTCAGAGAGTAAGGGAGAGGGAGAGAGAGATAGAAACATCAATAATGAGAGAGATTCATTGATTGGCTGTCTCCTGCACGCCGCCTACTGGGGATTGATCCCACAACCCAGGCATGTGCCCTTGACCGGAATTGAACCTGGGACCCTTCAGTCCATAGTTCGACTCTCTATCCACTGAGCCAAACCAGCTAAGGCATAATTTTTTATCTTTACCTTTTTCTTCTTCTTCCTTTTCTTAAAGAATACCCTTCATGCCCTAGCTGGTTTGGCTCAGTGGATAGAGCGTCGGCCTGCGGAGTGAAGGGTCCCAGGTTCAATTTCCAGTCAAGGGCATGTACCTTGGTTGTGGGCACATCCCCAGTAAGGGGTGTGCAGGAGGCAGCTGATCGATGTTTCTCTCTCATCAATGTTTCTAACTCTCTATCCCTCTCCCTTCCTCTCTGTAAAAAATCAATAAAATATATTTTTTAAAAAAAGAATACCCTTCAGCATTTCATATAGTACTGGTTTGGTTGTGATGAACTCCTTTAGCTTTTTCTTATTTGTGAAGCTCTTTACCTGACCTTCAATTCTAAATGATAGCTTTGCTGGGTAGAGTAATCTTGGTTGTAGGTTCTTGCTATTCATCACTTTGAATATTTCTTGCCACTCCCTTCTGGCCTGCATAGTTTCTGTTGAGAAATCAGCTGACAATCGTATGGGTGCTCCCTTGTAGTTAACTGTTTTTCTCTTGCTGCTTTTAAGATTCTCTCATTGTCTTTTGCTCTTGGCATTTTAATTATGATGTGTCTCGGTGTGGTCCTCTTTGGATTCCTCTTGTTTGGGGTTCTGCGCTTCCTGGACTTGTAAGTCTATTTCTTTAGTCAGGTAGGAGAAGTTTTCTGTCATTATTTCTTCAAATAGGTTTTCAATATCTTTCTCTCTCTTCTTTTGGCACCCCCATAATTCAGATGTTGGTACGCTTGAAGTTGTCCCAGAGGTTCCTTACACTATCTTCATATTTTGGATTCTTTTTTCTTTTCCCTCTTCTGGTTGGGGTGTTTTTTGCTTCCTCGTATTTCAAATCTTTGACTTGATTCTTGGGATCCTCTAGTCTACTGTTGAATCTCTGTTTATTATTCTTTATTGCAGTCAGTGTATACTTAATTTCTGAATGGTCCTTTTTCATTTTTTTGGCATTCTAAGATCCTTGAGGGTCTCACTAAGTTCCTCGGAGGTTTCTAAAAGATTCTTGAGTACTTTCTTTCTTTCTTTCTTTTTTAAATATATATTTTATTGATTTTTTACAGAGAGGAAGGGAGAGGAAGAGAGAGTTAGAAACATCGATGAGAGAGAAACATCGATCAGCCGCCTCCTGCACACCCCCTGCTGGGGATGTGCCCGCAACCAAAGTACATGCCCCTGACCGGATTCGAACCTGGGAACCTTGTGTCCGCAGGCCGACGCTCCATCCACTGAGCCAAACCAGTCAGGGCTCTTGAGTACTTTATAACTGTGGGGTTTTTTTTTTGTTTTTTTTTTTAAATATATTTTATTGACTTTTTACAGAGAGGAAGGAAGAGTGATAGATAGTCAGAAACATCGATGAGAGAGAAACATCGACCAGCTGCTTCCTGCACACCTCCCACTGGGGATGTGCCCGCAACCAAGCCACATGCCCTTGACCGGAATCGAACCCGGGACCCTCCAGTCCGCAGGCTGACGCTCTATCCACTGAGCCAAACCGGTTTTGGCTATAACTGTGGTTTTGAACTCTATATCCAGTAGTTTGCTTTCTTCCATTTCTTTCATTTGTGACATGTTTCTTTGTCTCCTCATTTTGGCTGCTTCCCTGTGTTTTTTCTATGTATTGGGTAGCTGCTAAGTTTCCTTGAGTTGATAGAGTGGTCTTGTGTAGAAGGTGTCCTTTAGGGCCCAGTGGCTCAGTTTCCCCAATCACCTGAGGTGGACACTCTTGGTGCATCCCTTTGTGGGCTGTGTGCACAGTCTTGTTGTAGTTAACCCTTGATTGCTGTTGGTGTCACTGGAGGGAATTGACCCTCAGGCCAATTGGCTGTGGGGGCCAGCTGTGCCTACAGTGGGAGAGCTGCTGTGCAGGAGACACCCTTATGGGGCAGGACTTGCTTCATTGGGCTTTGGTGCTCACTGAGTCTGCCCCTTGAGTGTGTCACTTATGGATGTGAAAAGTTGTAATCTGGTATGGTCCTACAATGACCACTGGGTACACTGGCTCCTGGATCTCCAAGGAGGTGCAAAGTCAGCCACTGCCTGGGGCTACCCAGCAGGAGCTACAGAGAGATCTGAAGATTCCTCCTGCTTGTATTGGGTTTGGAAGTGCCCAGACGAGGCCCAGCTGTGAAGCAAGGCAGGCTGCTGCTGGTGCCTGGTCTTGGGCCTTTTATTGATAGCTTTGGGGCTCCCTGATCCAGCTGCAGCTTGTTTGGCAGGTTTTAGGCTGAGAAAGGACAGGCCATTCATATGCAAAAGCCGCTGCTCACAGCTTGGGTGCGGTTGTAAATTGGGTGGGGCGGGGTCTCAGGGAATCTCCAGGGCAGAGCAAACAGAAATGGCTGCCAGTCAGCCCTGCACCAGGGAGGTCCCAGCACAGGAACAATGACCATTGCAAGCACCTCTGTCTGGAAGAAAGCTGCCCCCGCGTTCCTGCCTTGATGCCAGACAGTCCAGTTTCTCCCTGTATGTGTCTGGGTCCCCCAGAGTCTCACCTGGCATTGGAGCTCAGAGCAAGCGGTAACTTGTATCTCCCTCCTGATTAAAAAAGCAGCACACCTGGGTGCCAGCCTGTTCAGTGCCTCCACACCTCCTACCAGTCTTAATGAGCTTTCTTCTTTACCTCTCTAGTTGTAGTACTTCCCACTCAGCCAGCTTTTCCGCGGTTCTGGATGATAGTTGTTATGTATTTTAGTTGTAATTTTGATGAGGTTGTGGGAGGCAGCAAGTACAGGTGTTTACCTATGCCGCCATCTTGGTTCTCTCCTGAGCTAAGTCTTAAAATATGAGTAGGAGCTAGTCAATGAAAAGGGAGGAAGGAGAAGGATGTTAATGATGGAATAACATGAGCAAAAACAGGTATAGAAACAGCACTGAGTTTGGGAAAACTACAAGGTGTGAGAAAGGAAGTGGAGAGAGATGAGGTTAGAAAGGGAAGCTGGGGCCAGACTGGGGGCGTAAGTGGGGGCTTAAGTGAACTGAGGCTGGTTTTCTCACTGAGAGCTGATGAGGGGTTTTCAGCAGCTGCTGGAGGAGATAGACTCCCTGCGGGCCCTGTGGAGGCAAGGAGACCTGTGAGAAGGAGGATAGTGGCATGAACTGCAGCATCAGCCTTGGGATGAAAAGAAATGGATGGATCTGACAAGTAGAAATGACAGGACTTGGTGATGGATTGAATGGGAGACATAAGTGAGACAGAGGTGAAAGGACTGTATCCTCATTTTCTACCTGGGTCCCAGGCTGGTGCTTCTATCTAAGACAGGGAGTGGGAAGAGGAACACATTTGAGGGGAAGCTGAGTTCAATTTTGGACATGCCTGTGACCACGCCCCTGGACAGACCCTCAATAATTGGGGTCCTGTCGTCCCACCTGGCAATTACTTGGTCCAGAAGATGGGAGGGGTATCATTAGGCACTGCTGGCTGTCTGTTCCTTGGCTGCGGCTGGCTGGAAGTCTGGGTGGGGAGGTGAAGGGGTGGGGGTTGCCACCACTGGGCTGGGCCTAGTGAGTGTTCTTTTGTGGTTCTGGGCCTCCGGGTAGTTTCTTTGGACACAATCATGTTATAGGAGCTTAAGGATTGGGTTGTCAGATTGTTCCCAAAGAGAGTCCCAGGAGCTGGGCAGTGCTCTGTGCTGCTGAGATTACTGTCTCCATTTGACAGCTGAGGAAACAGGCTTAGAAATTGAGAGGCAGAGCCATGACGTGAACAAAGGTCTATGTGATGTCTTCTCACAGTACTAACGGCCACATCATCAAGGCTGACATTTACTCTAAGAGGGACAGGGAAAGCACCAGGGCCTTGGCTCCTTGGGGGAGATGTGCAATCT
Organism: Plecotus auritus; assembly: GCF_963455305.1. Lineage (NCBI taxonomy): Eukaryota > Metazoa > Chordata > Mammalia > Chiroptera > Vespertilionidae > Plecotus > Plecotus auritus. Next base: position 27,445,480 of record NC_137771.1, read on the forward strand.
GGAGGGGTAGTGGGTTCAGGGAAAGCTTCCTGGAGGTGGTGCCATTTGTGTTGTCATAGAAGCATAATCTTGTTTTCTGTCTTCTCAGCCAGCAATCGTTGGCAATTGGCCATTGCCTGCAGCGAGGGTGACCTGGTCATCTGGGGGAGCTCGAGGCAGAATGTGTCCACAGAACCCAAAATGTGGCAGGCTGGAATTTTTTTAGGCATTTTAGTCCTGAAACGAGGGCACTGCTACCTCAGTCTTTGGAACCCGTCAGCCTGAGCATCCCTTTGGCATTGGCTCTTCGCTGGCAGCTGGAAGCCCAGTGCCTATTCATTTTCATATCAGGGTTCAGCACAAGTTTATGTTCTGTTCCCAGGTTTTGTTTTACTTTTTAAAAAGAAGGTATCGTGTGATAAACTGATGAATTCTTTCTAAGGGACGACTGGCAATTACAAGAAAAGCTGATCTTCCTGCGGATGATTGGGGAAAAGTTATACTACCAAAAAATGTAGCAGACCTTTATCTATCACTCACCAGGTGTTTCCCCTCCCAGGTGTCCAAATGGCTGAGGCAGACTTACATGGTAAAGCAAATTCTTAGGAGCTCAGAAGGGGTAACTTAAAAAAAAAAGTTTGCACCCTAGCTGGTTTGGCTCAGTTGATAGAACATCGGCCTGCGAACTGAAAGGTCCCAGGTTCAATTCCAGTCAAGGGCACATGCCTAGGTTGTGGGCTTGATCCCCAGTAGGGGGCATGCAGGAGGTGGCCGATCAATGATTCTCTCTCATCATTGATGTTTCTATCTCTCCCTCTCCCTTTCTCTCTGAAGTCAATTAAAAAACAAAACAAAAAAATAGTTTAATATTTTATTTTATTTTTTAAAAATATTTTTTATTGATTTTTTTTTTTTCACAGAGAGGAAGGGAGAGGGAGAGTTAGAAACATCGATGAGAGAGAAACATCAATCAGTTGCCTCCTGCACACCCCCTACTGGGGATGTGCCCGCAATCAAGGTACATGCCCTTGACTGGAATTGAACCTGGGACCCTGGAATCCGCAGGCCAACGCTCTATCCTCTGAGCCAAACCGGTTAGGGCAAAAATAGTTTAATATTTGCTTATTGCGAAAAATACAAGCAAGTAAAAATATATAATACATGTGTATATCATATATATAAAGCATCTATTAAGAGATAAACACTAACATTTTATATATTTTCTTTCTTTTTTTTAAAGATACCCTCTTGAAGAGCCAGTGCCTTTTATTTATTTTTAATTTTTTTAAAATATATTTTTATTGATGTCAGAGAGGAAGGTAGAGGGAGAGATAGATAGAAACATCAATGATGAGAGAGAATCATTGATTGGCTGCCTCCTGCACGCCCCCGACTGGGGATCGAGCAAGCAACCCGGGCATGTGCCCTTGACTGGAATCGAACCTGGGACCTTTCCACTGAGCCAAACCAGCTAGGGCTATATTTTCTTTCTTTCTTTTTTAATTTCTGGGCATACATGGTTTTCTTTTACAAGGTTAATATGTTGCATAGACAGCTTTATATCTTGCTCTGTAATTCAACAAAATTATAAAAACTAGCCCATATCATTTAAAAGTCTTTAAAATGTTTTTGCCCTGGCTGGGTGTCTCAGTTGATTATAGCGTAATACCAATACACCAAGGCTGTGGGCTCAATCCCTGGTAGGGCACATACAAGATGCAATCAATAAATGCATAAATAAGTGGAACAACAAATTGATGTTTCTTTTTCTCTGTCTCTATCTCTCTCTTTTTCACTTTCCCTCTCTAACAATCAATCAATAAATAAAATTTTAATGGCTGTATAATTTTCTACTACATGGAGTTGCCATATTTTATTTTACCAAATGTTTATCCTTAGACATATAGATTCATCCATTCTTTTCTCTTTTTTTTTCTATTATAAAAATGCTGTGATGAAAATATTTGTGCATATATATTTTGGATTATTATTATTATTATTATTATTTTTGGATTGTTTTCTTACCAATTTTTCTGGAAGTAGAATTACTGGGTCAGAGGATCAAGCTATTTTAAAGGATCTTGACATGTATTGCCAAAATGCTTTCCAGAAAGGTTGTGCCAATTACACTCCATCACCCTGATAGAAATGTACTTAATAGCATAGCACTGAGTATTAACATTTAAAAAAATTCTTGCTACTTGTATGCATATATGCTTAACCCATGGACACAGCCAATAGGTTGGTGAAGGCCTGGGGCGGAGGAGGGGGGTGGACTAGAAGGGGTCAATGGGTGGGGGGAGGACATATGTAATACTTTCAACAATAAATATTTAACTTAAAATAGTCTTACTAATTTGATAAGCAAAAAAATGGAATCTCATTTTTTTGAAGCTAAGAAGTTTTTTGGAGGTCAGAGTGGCATGGGTCTACTAGGTCAATGATTTGGTCTAATCTGACCAAATTCCTCTACTCATCAGACTGTCTCCTTCACTAAATTGGTGGGGTTTGGCCATCGTGGTAGACATCTATAGTTTTTACCTGCCTGGAATTCTCTCATTTTCTTTGTTACAGTCTCCCAATTTTTCTTTGGGGAATAGCCCCCTCCATTTTGGTCCATGTAGTTCCAGTGGGCCTGCCTCATCCCCAAATTCCAGAGATAGGCTTTGGGACACTGACCTGGTCAATCATCATGGGGATTGATTTAGTGATGGCATTTCACCCAAGTGGGGCAATGGAAGCCTTTTTCTAGAACAACGGGGACAGAGCCCTCTCTCCTATTAGGGGGTTGGGGATAGGAAGAGTAGGCTGTTTTTGCAACTCAGGAAAAGCCCACCTGTGACAGAATTCAACATTAGTTAAGTAGTGCCAAGAAATGGAGAAGATATATACCTGGAAACTTTGTGACCCTGGATTCAGATTCCTGGCTTTTCATTTACATGGGGCAACAAATTCCCCCTTTAAAAGAAAAAAAGAAAAAGAAAAAAGCCAGTTTGAAAAAGTCCCGTGGTTTTGCATGGTGTTCAAACAGGCAAATGTGCTTGAATTGTTACAGAATCATAGATTCTGAAGGTTGAAGGATCTTCACCACCGTCTTCATTCATGTTTTATACACAAATCTTCATCTTTTCTATTCAGATATCAGTCTAGCCTCTGCTTGCATAATTCCAAGGGTGAGGCACTCACTGCCGTTAGAGGTAATCTGGCCCATCTTTGAAGAGCCAGCACTTTTCTTTCTCATGACCTGGAAGAACCAAGCTAACACCAGTGCCTGAAAATAAGACAAAAGAAGGGAAGAATCTAATCTGATGACTCAAATATTTGGCTATATAAAAGGGAGAGGTTAAAGAAGTTGAGTTTAGCATATATGCATAACCCATGGACTCAGACAACAGGGTGGTGATGGCTAGAGGGAAGGGAGAGCAGGGACTGGGTGGAGGTGTGCAAAGGAAGCCGGGGAATGGGAATATCTGTAATAGTGTCAACAATAAAAAGAGTTATAAGGAAAAACAAAGCTGGGTTTATAGGGGCAGGACAAAGCTAAATGGTTTGAAGAAGATAAAGCGTGTTTTGTTTGTTTTGCTTTTGAGAATTTGGGAGCCAGGAAGAGGGCTGTAGAGAAAGAGGAGAAGAGAGAGGGAACTAAAATAATATGGCATAGTAGCAGAAAGGCTTTTAAGAACAAGAATGTCTAAATTTGGGGGATTTTCTGTGGTTATGCTAAGTCCCTTCTGTCCCACGAATCTTCAGTAAAGTTTGGTAACAAAGCCTTCTGGTAAGTGATTATTTTTGGCATGCATATGGTAGTTATAGAAAAGGTTGAGGACCGGGTGGCAGGACAGGGATAACACATGTGAGATGTGAAGCAATCCATAAGATAAATTCAGATAGTGGAAGCACAGATTCAGAGACAGAGGTGATTAGGACAATGTAATTTCCCTGATTTTTTTCAATAATCTTTGGGAATATTTGGGGGGATCTTTGAAATGAGGGTTTGACCAATCTTATCTGGTTCCTAAGAGACAGCAAGAACCCTGGCTAATAACTGGATTGTACTCATATTAAGATTAAATCAGCCTCCCTAAAGCTTTCATATGATCCAAAGGTATTTGCCCTTTGGGGGCCAAGCCTATTCAGTTTGTCCCACATGGCAATAGCATTGTCATCTGGCTTTGGAGTCAAAATCTGGGTTTGAATTTGGAATTTCCTCTGACCAGCTGTAGATTTTATAATCTAGTGAGAAGAGACTGAAAATAGACAAATAAAATAAGGAGTGTGACAGATAAGTGCTATGGAGATAAAGAAAGGAAGAGCAAGCTGGAGTGCCATGGGGGTTATTTGCCATTTTTTTTTTATTTTTTTTATTTGCCATTTTATATAAGGTAGACAGAAGAGACCTCATTGGTTAGGTGATTTTGAACAGCGACCTACAAGAAGGGGGGAAGCAAGCTCTTCCTATACTTAGGGGAGGAATGTTTCAGGCAGAGGGTACAACAATTATAAAGGCTCTGAGGTGGGAGTATGTGGGATGTGTTCAAAGGCTAACAAGGAGGCCAGCGGCTGTTTGTCATCTAAAAAATGTTGGTGATAATAGTACTTGTGTCATAAAGTGGATGTGATGAGTAAATGTGATAATGCTTAGTGCAATGTCCAGGCCTTGTGAGCTATTGTTAAGATGACAGCTAAGTCTTTGACCTTGTTGACAGTTCATTTTGGATAATGATTTGTGGTTCTCCCTTCATTCCAGCTCTTCCTCTGATTTATGCTCTTGTTAGCCTATAATCTGCAGTTTGTTCATCAGTCACTAATGGTTACCAACACCTACTATATGTTACACACTAGGTTACAGGGCTTTCTTAAGATGCCTACTGTCCCCTGGGGGAGAATACAAACAGCCACCATACAAAGCAAAGCACAACCAAGAGACTAATTAGCAAAGTGTTCTGGGAGTTCAGAGGTGAGTTCACCAAAGGCTTCCTGGAGAAGGTAACATTTGGGCTGACCTTTGAGGAAAGGCTTTTCATGTTTGGAGATGAGGTGGAGAAGGCATTCCAGGAGGAAGAAAAAGCTGTGAGCATGGGCACAGAGGCTGGCATGCCCAAGTCACAGGTGAGGAAGGGGGAACTGCCTGGTATGGTACAAACATAGTGCATTAGAGGGTGAGAAATGGGGAGAAGATTTTGAAGGGACTTGATGGTTAAATTATGGAGTTTGGACTTACTCTGTAAGTAACAGAGCTGTCAAACATTTTTAGGCAGGGAGTGATATGGTCACAATTGTGTTTTCAAATGATCTGTCTGGCTGCAGAGGAGAATAGTTTAGAGTCAGCAGGAACATGAGGGTGCGGGGGGCAGGGAGTGGGCTGGAGGGGAGACTCAGCAAGGAAGCTGTAACAACTGTCCTAGTGAGTGCTGACGAGGTCTTAGGAATGGAGATGGAAAGAAAAGATGATAGAGATGCAGGGAGAAACAGGATGCTCTAACTATTCTCTAAGGATAATCAGGGAACATACAGGAATTGCCCAAGTAAGGTTACAATGAATTGTGCTGTTAACTCTTCTGAAATTGGGCTATTGAGGTCAGCTATTTTCAGTTCCACTCCACTGAAATACCTTTTAGAAAGAGGAGATGGACAACAGTTATGAGTCTGCCCTGGGCACCTTCCTGTTTTGGCATTTGATAACTGCACGAAACTTTAGCATCTTGGGGCACCATAACCATTACTCTGTCTTTTAGGGATCAGCTTTCTGAGCGGGGATTTCTCATGACTCCCAAAGCAGCTTGAATTGAGAGGTGGAGAACTGAGTTTTGGCCCTAGGAGTGTCAGGTTTAAATCTCTGTAAACTTGGAGCAAATAATTCTAGGATTCCCACATCATCTTTTCAAAAAGGCCTTTTATTTTACTTTCTAAATAAATGGTCTAGCTAGCTAAAGAAAGAAATCAAAAATCATCTAAAATTTGATAATTTGGAGAAATCCTAGATCTGCCATGTTGCCAATTCCTTTGAAAAAGGAAAGTTAGGCCCAGCCGCCATGGCTCAGTCTACCTATGAACCAGGAGGTTACAGTTTGATTCCCGGTCAGGGCACATGCCTGAGTTTCGCAGGCTCAATCCCCAGTGTGGGGTGTGTAGGAGGCAACCAATCAATGATTCTCTCTCATCATTGATGTTTTTATCTCTTTCCCTTACTCTTTGAAATCAATCAATAAATATATATATTAAAAAAAAAAAAAAAAGGAAAGTCAATCCAGATTCTGGGCTTCTTGGTTTATGATACTAGTTGGCTGAATCCATAGTATCACTTTCAGGAGGCTGAGGAAGGGGTCTGTCTGACCTTGAATATGGGTAACCACTCAGTCACCTCCTGTGGAGCTTTCCCAGTGACAGACAGCAAGGTGGTGGACTGACTTTGCGGTAGAAGGACTTTGAGGGAGGAGGCCCAGATGAGCATTTTTCAACTTCAAGCATTTTTGCCCACATTAGTTAATTAACTGACAGTTTGTCCAAGCGGAGCTGAGGGATGGTAAGACTCAGGGAACTCATGCCAAATCACGTTTCCAGAGTCTGGAAGGGACTGATAATGTGACAGCAGTCCTAGGGCCAGAGTGTTGAAGTGTTCGGATAGGGGCTAATGGACAGGAGCTAATTGACAGACTCTTGTGCCATGTGCATGATGGTCAGCTGTTTTGTTCGAGACAGTGTGATAAATGCCCCATTCAGTCCAGGAGCAGTCATGGTCAGGAGACCTAGTCAGACCCCGTTACGGATCTGATGACAAGTGCATGGGGTATTAGCTGCTTTGCCACAGATGTCTTCTCTGGAGGATTGTCTCTGTATCCAAGAGACTGAATGAGATTCTTCATGGCCAGAGATGTCACATATGATTTGTTTTAAACATGAAATTTCAAATTAGAACCCAGCCAGTGATGAAGTCCTATTCTTCACTACGTGTTTATCTTCTATAAGAAAAAACAGAAAGAACATGCACATTTTCAGAAATGAGTGTGTTAGCACAGCTCATAGTAGCTCGGTGCAGGCATCCATAATTTCACATTTTAAAATTCACTTTTAAAATTTTACATAAGTAAATGTATTATTTTTGTGTGAACATTTCTATGGGTTTAGGTTAGCAAACTAAACTGCAAAGAGCTAGATAGTAAATAGTTTAGGCTTTGTGGATATACAGTCTGTCATAGATACTCAACTTTGTGTTTGGAGCACCAGAACATCCACAGATAATAAATACATAAATGAATAAGCATGACTTTATTTACGGACACTGAAATTCAAATTTATAATATTTTCACAAAATATTCTTTTGATTTTTCTCTCCAATCATTTAAAAATATAAAAACCATTCTTAGCTTGTAGAAACACAGGTGATGGGCTGAATTTGACTCTTGAGCTGTAGTTTTCTGACCCCTGGTTTAGACTAGGTTTTCTTAGCCTTGGCACTATTGGCATTTAGGGCCAGATAATTCTTTGCTGTGAGGGGTGTCCTGTTGCATTGAATGTTTAGTAGCATCCTGGCCTCTACCCAACAGCTTCCAATAGCATCACCTCTCCTTTTGAATTGTGACAAATAAAAAAGACTCTAGACATTGCCAAATGTCCCCTAAGGAGCAGAATAACTCCCAGTTGAGAACCACTGGTTTGGAAAATCACATATAAGCATTTAATCACCACCACAATCAAGATACAGAACAGCTCTATTATTTAAAAAAAAAAAAGTCCTTTATACACCTTTGTAGTCAACACCTCCTTCCATCCCAATCCCTGGCAGTCACTGTTTTCTGTTTCTATAATTTTTTTCTTTTCTAGAATAACATAAATGGAATCACACAGAATGTAGCCTTTTAAATTTGACTTCTTTCATTTAGCATAATGCATTTGAAATTCATTCATGTTGTTGAATCAGTAATCCATTCCTTTTTATTGCTGATTAGTATTTGAATTTATGATATATCACAGTTTATCCATTCTCCAGCTAAAAGATATTTGTGGTGTTTATAGTTTTTTGTGATTATGAATGAAGCTGCTTTAAACATTTGTGTGCAGGTTTTTGTGTGAACATAAGTCTTTATTTTTCTTATATAGTCAATACCTAGGAGTGGAATTTGTGGATCAGATGGTAATTATATGTTTAATTTTATAATGAAAAGCCAAATGGTTTTTCAAAAGTGGCTGTACCATTTTAAATTTCCACCACCCATGTATGAGAGTTCCATTTGCTTCACATTTATTTGTTTGTTTTTGTACCATTCTAATAGGCATGTAGTAGTGTCTCATTGTGGTTTTAATTTGCATTTTCCTAATGATTAATAGTGTTGAGCATCTTTTTATGTGCTATCTGTATATCTTCTTTGGCAAAGTTTTTGCCAATTTTTAATGAGGTGGTTTGTTTTCTTATTACTACGTTCTGGATACAAGTTCTTTGTTGGATATGTGATTTACAAACATTTTCTGGTCTTCCATAGCTTTTCTTCTATTCTCTTAAGAGTATCTTTCACAAGCAGAAGTTTCTAATTTTGAGGAAGCCCACTTTACCATTTTTTTTTTCTTTTATGGATTGTGTTTTTACATCATATCTAAGAATTCTTTGCCTAATCCAAGGTCACAAAGATTTTCTCTTACGTTTTCTTCTAGAAGTTTTAGATTTTATATTTAGGTCTATGATCCATTTTGAGTTAATTTTTTTAAAGGTGTATCTGTTTTTTGTTTTGCTTTGTTTTGTTTTTGGCACATGGACTTCTACTTGTTTTAGCACCATCTATTGAAAAGACTATCCTTTCTTCATTGAATTGCCTCTGCACTTTTGTCAAAACTCAATTGAGCATATATGTGTGGGACTATCTCTGGGTTATTCATTCTGTTCCATTGATCTATTTGTCTACCTGTTGCTAATATTGCACTGGGGCTACCTGGCCAGGGCAATAAAATTCTTAAAACTGAATTCTTTTGAAACAATTATGAGTTTTTTAAAAAAAATATTTTTATTGATTTCAGAGAGAAAGGGAGGGGGAGAGAAATAGAAACATCAATGATGGGAGAGAATAATTGATTGGCTGCCTCCTGCACACCCCCTACTGGGGACCAAGCCCACAACCCCCAGGCATGTGCTTTTGCCCGGAATTGAACCTGGGACCCTTCAGTCTGCAGGCGGACACTCTATTCACGGAGCCACACCAGCTAGGGCAACAATTATGTACTTAATCAGTGTTCTGGCATGCTTAACATATTTAAGATTGTGAAATATTTAAAATCCCAAACTTAGGTTTTGGTGAAATACTTGGATCAATTGGAGGGTAGCAGAATTGATGACTCATAGTATAAGGGTGCTGAAAAAACACTGAAACACTTGTGGCTTTGGGCAAATCGCATAGCTTTCTAAGTCACAATTAAGAAGAACAAAGGACGCCAAAACCGGTTTGGCTCAGTGGATGGAGCATCGGCCTGCGGACTGAGGGGTCCCAGGTTCGATTCAGGTCGGGGGCATGTGGCTTGGTTGCGGGCACATCCCCAGTGGGAGGTGTGCAAGAGGCGGCTGGTCGATGTTTCTCTCTCATCGATGTTTCTGACTATCTATCCCTCTTCCTTCCTCTCTGTGGAAAATCAATAAAATATATATTTAAAAAAAAAAGAAGAAGAACAAAGGAATTCAATAGTACATTCAATAAACATTTGTGGAGCAGTGTTTCAGGTATTGGTTTATAAATATAAATCACATATCTAAGTTTATAGAATTTACTTTCCAGTTGGAGATATAGTCAATCAACAACACCAAAAAAGTAAGTAAAATTATTTCAGATTGTGATAAGTGTAGTACTAAACTAAAATAAGGTACTGGAATAAAGGTTGAGTGGAGGGGGCTACTTTGGCTAGCATTGTCATGGAAGTTCACTTGGAGGAGGAAGTAACAGTTGAGCTGAGACCTGACTGAAGAGAAGGAAGTAGTTATAATGATTTGTGATAAAGAGGGATAGCAGGCATAAAGGCCCTAAGGCCTATCTGATCCTGACAGATAAAAGGTCAAAGCTGATGTGAATGAAAGTTGGTGTATGTGGGGTTGGGGGCTGTGGTGAGAGGATGAACTGAGAGATAAGGAACCTTTACAATCAACCCTCCACTGTGCTTCTTCCTCATCTGCCACTTTGCTAGGCATTCTGAACTTCTCTGTTCTCTAAACAAGCTGTTCTTATTTGTTTTGTGTAGTCTATTCCCTCAAGCCAGAATGTGTGGCTGTAACCATTCTCTCCTTTCTTTGAGTAAGAGAATTTCCCTAAATTTTAGCAGGGCATCTAGATAGAGCCACCTACCCCACCCAGACTACCTGCCTACCTCTGGACTATTAGATGAAGAATAAACTCCTCTCCTTTTTCATATACTGGAGATTGGGTTAGAGCGATTTAGCCTCTACTCTCACTTTTTCTCATCTGCCTGGTTAACTCCAACTAACCCATTCTGAAAGACAAAGCATTAAGTACTATTTTTTCCATCCTGTCGAGGGAAAGTTCATTGTTTCTTCCTCAATGGCCTCAGAGTACTTTGCATGTACAGCTATTATTATACCATTCCACTCAGTCAATGAACATTGACTAGGAGCCTTATATAAGTCATGTACTGTGGTAAATAAGGACCACAAGGTCAAGAAATAAAAACAAACACGTGATGAAATACTTGTGAAGTATTTCACTGTGAGAAGTAAGTTGGAGGGGAGCACAGATATCCCTCATTCCTCCTTCCTCCTCAACTTCAACATTCAATTCTAACAAGCTGTCAAGGAATGAATAAGGCTGTATAACCCAGATCTTGGGAAACTAACAAAGGGAAGAAGGGAAGGAGGAAGGCAGGTAGCATCAGGACAGCAATTGTAAGTCACACCAGCCTCAAGGGGCAGATTTCAGCCCCACCAGCAGAGGAGGGAACAGCCAGAACAGAATGCATTGTCCCTCCTGGAGGCCAGAATGGGTTGCTGCCTGTGGTCACTTATTGGAGATGCAGTAAGCTCCTGGGAGTCATGTGTCACAGAAGCTGAAAAGGCATGGTGGCAAGATGACAAGCCTTTGAAGAACTTATTCAAGAGGCTCTAGAGAGACTCTCAGACATGGCTGACAGACAATGAGGTAAGGTTAATTCCTATAAGTAGGGAAATGGGTGTTCATGATAGAATGACATGGGTATAAAAAAAGTTATAAAATAATATAATCTCTTTTGATACAGGCAAATGAGGCTAAGGATATGTGGGTTTATTTTGGGGGTTCCACCTGTGAGTTTTAGGAATCTTACTAAAGTTTATTTCTGTTCCATGCATTCATAACTATCACTAGAAATAGAGCCAATCAAAATGTTTAGGACAATGATCAATATAACATTAGAAAATGTGCACATGGAAGTAGATGGAGACTTCTAGAAGCCTTTTGAATTGCATGATTCGAAAGATAACCTGAAATTGAAGAGGCTAGGTAAACTTCTATTAGATCACTGAGCATATATAAAGAGAGTCTATCAAAGTCTTCAGGAGAGGAGAGAACACAGCCTTACTCAAGTTTTTAAAAGATGTTAACTAGTCTGTAGCCCTAGGGAGATGCCAGGGAATGGAGTTACAGTGTTGGATATGGTTAGAAGTGCTCCTATATGAAAATAGCCCCAACTTCCACCAGAAACATTGGCGTAGTTACTGGGTATAGATGAAAGAAAAGACCATTCAGTTAGAGACTTATGAACATATTTTTTATCTGCCCAGATTTTCTTTGAGATACTGCCCCTTCCCAGTTCTCAATCTATCTAGTTTGGCCACAGCTGACCCCATATTCTGTTTCTAAGGGTGCCACATGACCTAGGCCTGTCCAATTAGAACATTTTATTTAACTAGACTCAGTGATTGGTTCAGAGGTGAGCTTGTGGCCCAAGCTAGGCCAATGAGACTCAACCTTTAGAATTTTTCTGCAACTATATGGAGAAACGTGTACTCTGCTAGATGGAGTTGCTAAGCAAGTGGAATGTAGGCCTACAGTTCCTGGAGGCTATCCTTGTCACCACCTGGGGAAATATCAGATGGAAGGAGAACTGAGAATTAATCTGGTTCCTGTCAACATTGAGCACCTCCTTACTTAGCAGTGTGTGAAGTGAGGCTACCCCTTTATTTGGATTAAGCTAGTTTTCTGTTAGTTACAATTACAAAAGCATGCTAATACAATAGTGGTACTAGACCATGTGGGAGACATTACAACTTGAATAATTTTGCTTGACCTCAGTGAAAGGTGATGACATGTAATATCACACAGAGATAAGTACAGGCTGCAGGAAGGGGTCTCCATTATTAACAACTAGTCCTACCCCATCAATTATAGAAAACTAGAAACATTCATTATGTTTATGCAAAATTATTCCATGATTTCAAAAGTCTTTTGTGTTCTCAACTTGGCATTATCAGGACAGATCTAGAGCACCAAATTCAGAAGTCAGCTTAAAATCCAGGAAGAAGTCAATTCCCTCACTCCTTGACCTCTTTTGGGAGTTCAAGGCCTTGGTAACCTTGGTGAGCTACTTAGTTCAGGCTTGTCCTGGAAATTACTGACCTTCACTGATAGCAATTTTGAGGGCATCAGAGTAGGCACTATATTAGAAAAATGAAGAAGAAAGAAAGTCTATCATTTTTGTTATCTCAAGTCTATCTGATAGTGAGGTGCAACACTAACAAAAAACACACACAAAACAAAAACAGAATTCCTGGATCAAAAGTGGGAAATCACAGATAACTTCTGATAAAGAGTAGATATGTCAGGTGCTAGACTACACCTCCTTTGCCCATGTGTTTTCCAGCGCTAGGCTGGTTGTTTTGGTAACTGGCTACTTTAGGTCTGTGAGCATGCTGATGGTTTCTCTTTACTAGCTACATTCACAGGCCACTGAGAATTAGGCTCTGAGATAGGTCTATCAGGAAGCCTTGGACACCATGTTCATGTGGCATTTGACAGTGTGGTCTAGGTCAGATAGTTATGACACTAATTGTGAAGGTTGAGTTGGAGAGAGGAGTGATGGGCAAGACCCAAGCAAAAAGTGTATGTGTGTGTGGTTTGTCCCCAAAGAAAACTCTCAAAGCTTCCCAAGGAAGAGGACTAGAGCATATGTCAAGGGAGACAGCTTCAAGACCTGATTAATGGGGTTATACAGAACATTTGACATTTCTGGCTGCCTAGCATCTGAACACCCTTCCTATTTTGGAGGACTCCCAAATCAGATGGGGGGCAGGGCCCATGAACTCTAATATATTGTTGAGTATGGTGAGGAGATGCAAGAATGAACTAAAATGCTATTTTTAGGATTTGGGTTTGTCCATTGAGCTTAAAATAGATAATTAGAGGAAAGATACACATATAACCTGAGAATGGGAAAGGAAAAGTCACAATGATTGACCAAAATAATTTACCACTGAAGAGGAACCCATCAAAAAAGCTGCCTCTCTGCTTCTAGCCCACTTGGTAGGCATTAGGGTTCATGGGGAAGTCCTTTGCTAGACACTATTGCAGGCAGGCCTTTTGGGGAACAGAGGGAGAAAATTGGACAGTGGTTCAGAGAGTAAAAGCAGAGACTTTAGTTAGGATTCTTGGGTTGCAAGTAACAGAATTTAGCAGGAGCCTGTTTAAATGACAGGAAATTCATATAAGCACTTCTATTAGACTGGGAAAGAGTGGCCCAGGACACTTTTAGGATGAGAAATAAGTAGAGCCAAAGGAATTTATTCATTCCTTGCTTCCCTCTTCTAACCCATGCTCTTGGAATTCTTTGCCCAAATGGCCCCAAGCTTGTTTTCAGGACCTACATTAGGCCTTTCCCTGGATCTGTTTTCCTAATGACCGATAAATTTGTCAATCTTAGTACCTTTAGCCCAAAGGGGTGGTTGAGGGTCAGGTGTTTGTAGGGGAGTGGATAGAAGAGGCTTGGACATGTGCACAAGGACTGCGCTCACAGTGCAGGGTGAAGTCAGGAGTGGGAAGAGATGGGGGTCAGCTCTCCCCTTACCACCATGTTCTGTCAGAACTCAGGATCCATGAATTCTAAATTTGAACGTAATCTTCCAAGGTTTGTATGAAGGTTTATTTGGTAAGATAGAAGGATTAAACGGTCAAGGACACATACCTCTGTTGTGGGCTTGATCCCGGGCCCCGTTGGGGTATGTGTGGGAGGCAACCAATCCATGTGTCTCTCTCACATCGATGTTTCTCTATGTCTCTCTCCCTCCCTTCCACTCTCTCCAAAAATCAATGGAAAATATCCTCTAGTGAGGATTAACTAAAACAAAAAGATAGAAGGACTAAATATATTCTATTTAATGATTTGTTATTTTGATTTATAATTATTAAATATTTTGACATATGGTATATGAGCTTCCATTTTTATTCTTACTCTGGGCCCTGCAAATGTTAGGGGTGGACCTAACCTTAGAACAGGGACAAAGCTAGGTGTTAGGAGGCTATAGAATCAAGAAATTGACTACTGCTTGTGTCCTTTCCATTTCCCACTCCTTCTCCTTTCAGGGCATTTCCTTCAACTTTCTTTGGCTTTCTGAACACTGGCTTCGTTTGAAGCTCAGCTCTCAAGGTGGACAGTGGCTACAGCCAGCTCTAGAAATTCCATACTGCAGGTCCAAACCCCAAGAGAGACCAGTTCTTGTTTGAGGTAGTATTTTCAAATATTTGTGGAAGAAATTTTGTCTCAGCCTGTGTCTCATCAACTATGGTCAGGGAGAAGGTCATGAACAAATTAAGAAGAGAACTGTCATGGTGAACTGGGTGGAGGTATTAAAAGCTGTCTACTCCCATGGGATAATTGACCAACCAGCCTGAGTTGTCAAGCCACTCACTCTCAGGCCTTAACCCATAAGCAGTGCTCTTGGGACTGGTTGATCCACCCAGTGAGGTCCTGGAAATGAGTGAATCATCTGGAGAAGCAGAGGAGGAAAATACTACCAATAAAGGGAAAGATTTTCAATCAGAAAGGCTATAACCTCATTTTGCAGTAAGCCATTAATAGGTGGGGATGTGCTGATTACCTAATCATTCATCAAGTGTGGCCTTATCTACCTCTAAAACACCTCTTAAATCTACACAAGGCTCTCCATCTTTTGCCTACATTGTTTCAACAATTTTTTTGTTTGTTAGTACTCAACTGAGGATATTTTTCCATTGATCTTTTAGAGAGTGGAAGAGAGAAAAACATCGATGTGAGAGAAACACATTAATTGGTTGTCTCCTGCACAAGCCCTGACCAGGACCTGGGCCGGGGAGGAGCCTGCAACCAAGGTACATGCCCTTGACCAGAATTGAACCCTGAATCCTTTGGTCCACAGGCTGACACTTTACCCACTGAGCCAAACTGGCTAGGGCTCAACAATTTTAAAAAAAATATATCTTTATTGATTTCAGAAAGGAAGGGAGAGGGAGAGAGACATAGAAACATCAATGATGAAAGAGAATCATTGATCATTTGCCTCCTGCATGCCCCTCACTGGGGATGGAACCCACAACCAGGGCATGTGCCCTGACCAGGAATTGAACTGTGATCTCTTGGTTCATAGGTCATGCTCAGCCACTGAGCCACGTTGGCCGGGCTCAACAATGTTTTCTTTGTCTTCAAATGTCTTCAGAGTTTGCCCCTTCAATTCACTCTTGCAATCTTTGACGATTCTCAAATACAAATCTGATCATGCCACTCCTTTGCTTAAAACTCTTGAATCCATCTCCCTATTGCTTTTAGTATAAAGTACACATTTCTTACCTTGGCTTACAAGATGCTTTATGCTTACTCTATAGCTTATTCTCTCACTATCCTCTACTTCCTTCAATATTAGAACAGCCTGCACAATTTTCAGTGCCTCTAAGAGACACATACTTTCCTCCAGGCCTTTGCACATACTATTCTCCTTGTCAACCTATATTTCCACCTGGCCTGTCATCTAGAAAAGGAACTAACTTAGATGTGTTGATTTTGAGGTCTTCTGGAAACATCCAGGAGGTATTTAGATGGATAGGAGATGGGCTAGGAATGGTGCTTTAGGAGGCTGAAGAGGGGGGCATCCTGAGGTCAAAATGGGTGATTAGCTTTCTACTGGAAGAAAGACATGCTTCCTCAGAGAGGAAGGCAAGGAAGCAAGGATGGGTACAAGTTTATAGGCTCTGGAGGGGTTGTAAGGAGAGGGGGCATTATGCCTGTTGGTCTCTGTGAATTAAAAGTGTAGGTCATATTTACTCATCTGAGGATAGAAGGTAGTCATTTGAGATGAGTGGTGAAATTTGGAATGTCAGAGGAAACAGATTCAGGATAAACAAAAGGAAAACTGATTATGACCAGAGACCAGCCCAGAGAGAAGTTGGTAAATGTTTTTACTATATTTACCTAAGCCCAACTATCTGAGTATAAGAGCAGAAGGGGGACTCTGGTTTTGGTCGGGGGTTTGGCTTTGGCAGGGTGACTTTTTTTGGAAGGATAGGAGAGAGACACAGTTGAAGGTATTGGGGAGAAAATGATTTAAAAGATTCACTTTGGGGTTAGGCCTGTGGTTCCTAATACTAGAGCTAGTCTATGACAGAGTTTTATCAGTTTGAGCACCATGCTTAGTTTAAAGTGACTTAGAGTCACTTCTTGGGAAAGATGATCCTTTATTTTGAAATGACATTCTCTACATCTTGATACTAAAATGTCTTTTAAAAATTAAATTATGGCCCTAACCGGTTTGGCTCAGTGGATAGAGCGTCGGCCTGCGGACTCAAGGGTCCCGGGTTCGATTCCGGTCAAGGGCATGTACCTTGGTTGCGGGCACATCCCCGGTAGGGGGTGTGCAGGAGGCAGCTGATCGGTGTTTCTCTCTCTTCGATGTTTCTAACTCTCTATCCCTCTCCCTTCCTCTCTGTATAAAATCAATAAAATATATTAAAAAAAAATTAAATTATGGTGTGTATATTAGTTTCCTAGGGCTGTCATAACAAATTATCATAAATTGGATGGCTTGAAACAACAGAAATTTATTTATCTCCCAGTTTTGGAGTCAGAAATCAAGATGTTGGCAGGATTGGGTTTTTTCTGGAGGTGTCAGGGAGAATCTGTTCCATGATTCTCTCCCGGCTTTTGGTGGTTGTAGGCAGTTATTGGTGTTTCTTGACTTGTAGGTATCACTCTAATCTCTGCCTCTGTTTTTAAATTGCCTTCCCCTCTGTGTCTGTGTCTCAAATCTCCTGCCTTCCTCTATAAAGACACCTGTCATTGGATCTAGGGTCACCCTAAATGCAGGATGATCTCAAAATCTTTGTATCTGCAAAGGCCCTTTTTCTTTAAAAAAATTTTTTTTTATTGGTTTCAGAGAGGAAGGGAGAGAGAGAAATAGAATCATCAATGATGAGAATCACTGATCGGCTGCCTCCTGTACACCCCCTACTGAGGATTGAGCCCACAACTGAGGCATGTGCTCTGACAGGGAATTGAACTGGTGACCTCTTGATTCATGGGTTGATGCTCAACCACTGAGCACCCTGGCTGGGCCCTTTTTCCAAATAATGTCACATTCAGAGCTTTTGAGGGGTGATTTGGACATATCTTTTTGTGGGGCCACTATTCAAATCACTTGGCCAAAAAAATAAAAAAGGTGGGGGAAGGTCAGAGAGAGTCATCTATTAGAGTTGAGATTCCAGAGAGGGAGCATTCCTGGGTATTTATTGTCTGGTTCTTGTTTGCAGGGTACTGCGAGAACTTAGAAAAAAACACCGACCAACAAGGTCCTATGTTAGGATAGGGTACTGGGCTAATTTTCTTCATTATCCCAAAAAAGAAGACAAGGGACAAATTAGAGTTGTGGTTAAGAAATGCAGCCAGAAATCAATGCTGCAAGAACAGAATCAGGAGGAGTATGAAGTTAAGAGTCAGCAGTCAAGGTCAGGAAAAAATTAAGAAACAGAAAAAAGCTATTGGAGGAAAGATGGGTAAATAAAGGGGTGCTATATTACTCTTATCTTATGGCCTCAAGGAGAGTTTAAAAGCCCAGAGGGCAGCTAAACTGTTATTGCTTGTTCACACGAATCTCTCCTACTAGATGGTTGGCTCATCAAGGACAGAAATAGTGTTTTAATGAACATTTAGCATAAGATCTAGCCTGTGGAAGGGGTTCATTGAATTGAACTGAAAGAGCCTTTTTCATTTTGGACTACTTTCCCCTTCTACCTTTAACATTTAATAAATCTACTTTAAACACAATTATCATATTTTATGTATATGATGACCAATTTTCATTTTTGTTTATTATATGAAAACTAGAGGCCCGATGCATGAAATTCATGCAAGGAGCTCAGCCCTTGCAGCCCCAGCCAGCCCTCGCAGCCCCTTGCAGCCCCAGCCAGCCCTCGCAGCCCCTTGCAGCCTCGCTGGCTCTCACAGCCCTGGCTTCAACCGGAAGGTCATCTGGAAGGTTGTCAGGATGGTTGTTCTGCTGTTTGGTCTAATTAGCATATTAGCTCTTTATTATATAGGAATAGAGGCCCGATGCATGAAGATTCGTGCAAGAATGGGCCTTCCTTCCCCTGGTTGCCGGCACCACCTTTGCCGCCTTTCTACTTTCCCACACTACCCAGAGGCCCGGAGCAGCTAGTGCGGTGCAGAATGCCCCGCCCCCCGCCACTTGGCGCCTGCGGATGCAAATTAACCCACCATCTTTGTTGGGTTAATTTGCATACTCACTCCTGATTGGCTGGTGGGTGTTGTGAAGGTACAGTCAATCTGCATCTTACTCTTTTATTAGTGTAGATATACTGCTTTTGAACATATATCCCCAGTACCTTGTATGCCTTTACTTAGCCCTAATATTACCTAATTTAGAAATTCACTCATTGGTACTAAGAGGGAAGAAATAAAAGTTTGGGGAATAATAGTAATCTTTACTGAGCACTTTCTTTGCAAAAAATATAAGATGAGCAGAACACAGGTAGTCTCTACTCTTGAATTAAAAGAATGTTACTGTGGCTATATATCATTTTTCAATCAAATTCTCAGAGTTAAAGACATAAGTGACCAGGCCTTTACATTCCATGCTTATACCTTTCTTACTCAAATGGTGATCATTGAGCCCTAAAGGTTTCAACATTTTCCCTGATTTCAAGGATGATGACCCTGCAGAAAGGTATCTGGGGAGGCCTTTTGGTTTAATACATAGGTTTTATAAAATATTTATAGAGGGTGCTTACAATTTTATTGTTCATAGACGTGAAGAATAATGCTATTCATTTTATTTTTATTTTTAAACCAAAATTTTCCGATACGGGAACTGGACAGATTTTTGCCCTCTAGCAATGAAACGTGTTAGGCAATATTTACATTTGATATCTGTGGAATTACAGGATGATTACTGTACATTCCAGAAAGGAGGCATGAACTACAAATTGTTCCAAACTATTGAAATAATGACCACAGGAAGTGAGCATACTTCAAAGCCCTATATGGTGTTACATTTCAGAAATGAGCTGGGCTAGAAAATAAAACCAGCTTCTCTGCTTGCTGTTGAGTTTTCCTGAATTTCCTACAAGCTGCTTGGAATTTTGCAAACAATTCACAGCTGATAAAATAAAAGGGCAGCGGAACTGTCTGTGGTAAAGACCCTAGAGGCAGCCAGTAGGAAAGAAGGGTCACTGTCTGCCCCTCACAGTTCTGTAACTAAAATCTGTATAGTTTTAAAATTTTCTTTCTGTGCTTTTAAATAAATGGGAGTCAGCTGAGGAACTACAGAAAATATTATCGAGGTAACCTGAACTTTGACTGCCCTAGAACCTTCTTGGAGAGTTGAGTTTCTTCTTACAACTTTTGTTTATTCACTCAAAGAACAGTCACACCCCCACTGTGTGTCAGGCCTGGTGCTGGGCACTGATGATTTGGGTACACAGCTCTCCATCCATGAGGAACTCCAAGACTGGTGGTGGGGGAGAGATAGACCCAGAAACACACTTTGAACATTGTGTGTCAAGGGTTGTGCAGAGGCCAACACAGGGAGCTGCATGAGCAGGGAGATCAGCTGCACACAAATGGGAGTTTGCCACTTTATTGTGGAGTGTGTTGTATGGAGGAGAAATTTTCTGTTCTGAAAATTGTAGTACTTCAGTATAGGTAGTCTTAGGAGTGACAAAGAACTGTGTAAGAAGAGACTGGCAAGATCATCAAAGCCTTGAATGCCAGGCTAGGGGACTTAAACTTATCCTAAAGGCAAAAGGAATTACTGCAGGGTTTGTGCAAGGGAGTGCCATGTTAGGATTTTTAATTTATGTTGAGATTTTTAATTTAGAGCCATCACTCTGTAGAGTATGGACTGGAGAAGGGCAGGCACGGAGATGATGAGGAAGCGGTTGTAGTCTGATTAAAGATGACGAGGAACTTTTTGGTAACCCGATCTTTGGGTCAGCTTTCAGTAAAAGTTTTTCAGGCTTGGAGCTTATCATATGGATTGGAGAAGAGACCACATGTTTAAAGCAGGTGCATACAAGTTTGGGGCAGCCCAAATGTCACCTCCACTAGGAAGCCTTACTCACCTGCATGTGGGCAGAGAGTATCACTCACTGTTTTGGGGGCTCACACAGCACTTTGTCAGTTTCATTATTATAGCATTTATCACATGCCTGGGATTATTTATTCCTTTGTTGGCCTCCTCTGAGGGCTCTGAACTCAATGTTAGGCACTCTGTCTTATTCATTTTAGCATCCCCGGTGTTTGGAAGCATTAATAAACATTTGCTAAGTGAATGAAGAGGAGAGGCAAGCTGTGTGGTGTAGTGGGAAAGGCACTTAACTGGCTGACTGGAACTGGGACTCTAACCCTGGCTCTGCTACTAAGTGCCTGCGTGACTTTGAACAAGTCTCCGAACTGCTCTGGGTCTCAATGTCCTCATCTGTAAAATGAGAATAAAAATACAACCCCCCTCCTCAGGGTGATGGAGATTAAATGAGGTAACAGAGCTCACCAGCTGCCTGCCCTGTTTGTGCTCTGCCCTTGTGAAACAGCCTGGACTATTGTTCCTGTCATTTGGATCTCATTTGCTTTCTCTCTCCTGGTGAGAGCCAAGCTGAAAGCTGTTGCCTCGATGGAGGGGGAAGTTTGCAGCAGTGGCATAGATACCATCCAGGTGACCCTTGTGTTGCTGGAAGGGCAAATACCAAAAATAGGGGGGGCAGGCATGTTAGGCTAGGGAGAGACTTGTTTTTGTGTGTGATCCTTTAAACATTAAAGCTAAAGGAGAACCTGAAGAGGAGAGAGCGAGGCAGAGCAGATCTACATCATTTGCTGATGGGTCTGAGGAAGCCCTCACACAGTGTCGGTAAGCCCAGGAATTTAGCAGCATCTGGAAGAATGACACTTACATGAAGACCACTCATTTATCTCATGTCATAATTTCCCAGTGCCTTGAGCTGATCTGATGAACCTTATTATGGTTTTGCAAGTTCTAAGAAATAAGTAGAGGTGAAGTAAAAAAAAAAAAAAAATTGCAAATGCCAAGTAAAAGGTATACCATTATGGAAAAATGGGAAAAAATCATGATTTTAGACACTGCTACCTCAAGAGATAACAATCAATTAACAATCAATTCTCAGGTGAGATGTCTTTCTTGAAGATCCACCAGCATTGCTCTTTTTACATTCTAAAGGCAAACTTTTCCATCAAAACTTGATATACCTCTACCTTACAAGATTGGGGAGGTTCTGAAATCTGCAACTAATAATTTGTAGAGTTTTCTTATGTCATTTATTGAGTTTATTTAGCTGCATGGACTTGGTCTTAACACAAGACAAGTGGTCAAGAAAAGAGGATAAGAGGGGGATTGAGGCCAGTGATCCTTCCCTAAAGGTTAAGTCAGTCCTGGGGTTAAAGTTAGTGACCTTAAAAAATAACAAAAGTATGTTTCCATTTTGCAAGGCTTTTAAAAAATATTGTGTGCTCAGATGACACCTTTAATCACGAAGAACTTCTGGCTGAGCTCCAGGCTGATTCTGTTGGCGCAGAGAGCTCTGAGATCATACCCTATATACAGTGCACAGAAGAAATATTTCATCCATCTCTGAAATAAAGAGGGAGCAATGGCTCTTACTGGAACAGTTTCATAGCAAGACCATACCAGGGTGAAAAGTGAAGGACAACCCCATCCATTTGGAGGTATAGAAACTATTAATTCTAAGTACTAAAGTGGCTTTTTTTTTTTTCATTCTCTGAGTGATTCATAATAAACTAAGAAGCTTGCATAAATCTGAAAGCAATCTCCTATTTCACAGATATATAAATAAAGGCAGACAGATTTTGTGATTTACCAAAGACTACTTTTATTGAAAAAAGAAAGGAGAGAGGCATAAGGAAAAAAGAAAACAACTCCAAAGTAGCAGGTTGTGACCCAGGAGTTTGAGCTCTTAGAGCTGAATTTAATCCACACCCAGGCCAAATATAATTCTCCAGGATGGAAATGGTCCAGGACACCAGAGCTAATACCGTTGCCAAAGAGCCTGAGGCGATTTGGTGACAGTCAGAACCTCACTTCTATTTCTCAACTGAAAGAAAGGCCAGCATCATATGACAGGCACTTCCCACCATGGCAAGGCAGGGGTTCAAGCCCATTGGAAGGAAGTATGCTTCCCCGTGATTCATCATTGCCTCTTGCATCAATGTTATTCTTTGGAGGTTTTTTATTCAAAGCTTTATTTGTTGGACAGTTGGGTCAATACAATTTTAGGTGGCAAGGTCGAATCACAGTTTTATTCCATGTGCCAGTCTTGAGCAGCAGATTATGTACTGTGCTGCTTCTTTATTACCTCTCCCAAAGCCTTAGCTGTGGGAAAGGCCTAGGTCAGTGGTCGGCAAACTCATTAGTCAACAGAGCCAAATATCAACAGTGATTGAAATTTCTTTTGAGAGCCAAATTTTTTTAACTTAAACTTCTTCTAACGCCACTTCTTCAAAATAGACTCGCCCAGGCCGTGGTATTTTGTGGAAGAGCCACACTCAAGGGGCCAAAGAGCCGCATGTGGCTCACGAGCCACAGTTTGCCGACCACGGGCCTAGGTGGTTGCTCTGTGTATTAGAAATTGAAACCCCGCCACTAAATGATGAAAAGTGGTCCAGGCAAAAGCTGCTCTAGAAATCTGAAAGCCATTATTTTTTCCACACTTCCTCTCTTCACCTTCATTTTGTTTGGGAATGCACAGGGACACCAGTGAACAAAAGTAAACCGACTTGCCCTTGACTGATTGTTCTGCCTTTTGAGTTATCAAATGTGAGTACTTCTGGCTCCCAGATATAGAAGTAAAGAGACTACTGGGAAGCCAAACCACAAATTAGAATTGACTTTCCAGATTCTTCTACCTAGAAGGGTTACAGCCTTGGGCAAACTACGGCCCGCGGGCCGGATCCGGCTGTTCTATCCGGTTCTCTTGCTCTCCCCTCCGCTCCTTTACTTTGAATTTATATTAGTTCACACAAACACTCCATCCATGCTTTTGTTCCGGCCCTCCGGTCCAGTTTAAGAACCCATTGTGGCCCTCGAGTCAAAAAGTTTGCCCACCCCTTGTTCAGAACATTCAATTAATAATGTGTCCTGTCACAAAGTTGATCTGGCTTCTGAATTACATTTGGATTTTAGAAATGCAAGAAAGCAAGCATATAAGAATACTAAATGTTTTTTCAGCTCAACCCTGTCCATTCATTCTAGTGGCTCTTTGTAATCCATGACGCTATACCCAGGCCACACACATTTTGAGTATCTGCTCCCAGGAACTGTCTCAACTCAAGAGCACCTTTAAGGAAGACAGAACCACTTTAGGAGGTAGAGATGGAATGTGGCAACTCTTCCACAGGCTTGAATCAATATAACAGAGCCACTCAAGGTAGGAGGTTTTGCTAGGGCTTAAGTCAGGTTGTCAACCCAAACACAATAGGCTTTGTTGCTCCTGTGTAAAGAGGAAATGGAGCAGTTTTTGGCCTCCCAAGACTATTGTAGGGTCTGCAGAATGGCAATTCCAGGCACAACCTTCACAGATACAAATCTGCTTTGACTATTCAGTGTTCCCCAGCAAGTTAATCAGATATTTCTGAAATGCATATAAATATTCAGCATTTTCATACTGAAGTCTATCATAGTTTTAGGCTTGGGGTGGGGTGGAGGAGAGACTGGGTGTATGTGGGTGAGGGTCTGTCAGAGAAACAGAATAGAGCCCTTTTGGCTAGGGATACCAACACCTGTGATTTATCTCAGAAATCACTTTTTTTTTTCTTTCCCCTGGCTTGAGCACTCTTGCGGAGGGGCCTGCTGTGGCGTTCTACTACTTCAGGTGTGGGGAGTTACCTTTGGGTTCAAAAGTCCTTAGGTGGGAAGCGCAGAGAAACTAAGAAATGCCTCCGTAAGAAATGCCTAACTGCTCGGGGAGAAGCCGGGACTAGGCTCAGGTAGCTGCGGGGGAGGTTGCCGGGGGCCATGGGCACATCCTCTTACTGAGCGGCAACGGTCCTGCAAGTGGGTTTGGGGACCTTTGCTTTATTCGACAACTTCGCATAGGGGGTGAAGAGGTCTGCGAGGAGGGCCTCTGCCCCGGGACCTCCTACGGACCAGAAGAGCGCGCGTCCCACCAAGTGACAGCAAGCGCCCCAATCGGTCCGCTCCCCTCCCCCGCGGCCAGTCTCGGTCCTCCCCCTCTCTTCACTCCTCCGGGTGGACCGAGCCTCAGCGGGAGCCTCGCCTGTCTCCGGGCAGTCTGAGCCCCGAACGCTCGCCTAGCCTGTCAGTAACCGCCGTTTGCGCTTTCCTTTTCTTCCCCGCCCCCCCCATCCTCGTCTTTTCTTCCCCCCTTCTGCCTTTGTCCCGCTTAGTAACTGAGCTCCGACCAATCGCTGCCTCACCGGTCGGCACCGGCTGGTTCCTGATTGGTCCGCTCGGGGCGCGCAGCCGTCTCCCGCTCCTCCGCTGGAGCGAGGCAGACAAAAGACGCAGGCTCTGGGCTCGAGCAACCGGGACCAGCCAATCCCTGGCCACTCCAGCCGCTCTTCCCCCTCGCTCCTTCCCCCGCCCGCTCGCGTGCGCGGGGCACCGGCTCCTGGCGTGCGGCCAGCGCCCGGGCCGTACCATTCTGGTCGAGGCTGGGTGGAGACTGGATGGGTGGTGAAGGAGCTGAGGCCCCGAGAGCATGGGGGAGAGTTGAACGCGGAGATGGAGGATAGTTTCAGAGTATTTACTCAGGCACCTCACAGAATCCCAGTCTATCAAGGCTGGATGGAGTGGAAGGGGCAGTGGAAATGCTGGCGGTCCCCTGCCCGGTGCGGTTGGGTGGCGCCTCAGCGGGGGAGCATGGAGGCGGGGAAGGGTGTCCCCCTCCGCGCCGTTAAAATGAAACTAGTGACTGGAGTCCAGAGCAGAGCGTGAGGGAAGCAGGCGCTGGCTGGCGTCTTTGTAGCCGGCGGGAGCCCCCGGCCGAACGGAGCTCACTGAACTCTCCAAAGGGCCCCACGCCCGAGGCTGCAGCAGCTTGGGTCCGAGCCCGAACAAACGGAGCCCGAGTCCGGCCCCTGAGGGGATCACTCTCTGCAGACCAGTGGGGACCCCGAAACTTGAATGCACTACCCAGCCCCCTTTTTATGCCTTCCTTTGTCACTTCTTCACCTTGCTCCCAGCAGGTTTTTTTTTTTTTTTCTTTTCCTTCTTTTGTTTCGTCTTCATTTACCGAAGGACACAAAAGTGGCTTCCGCGGGAAGATTTGGAGGCGGTGGGAGCTCTCCTCTTTGAAGAGCGACTGTGTAGAAGGGATTTTTGGGAAGCCGCTTCTTAACACCTTTGCCTTCCGGCCCCCCTCCGCCCAGCCTCTTTGTACCTCCCGGGGAGCAAAGCCCGTCGATTGAAAGTTCGGGGGCATTTTGCTGGGTTCGGTAGAGGAGAGAGGTGGAGGACCTCGTCCTCGTCCCGGTAGTTGCCTGGACTTACACCGGCCGTTGGAAACGCTGAAGTACATTTCCGAGTGGGACTTTTACAAATATATATTTTAAAGTATTAGATAAAAAAAAAATATATGCTTTCTATATATTTCTTGACGACCTGCTCCTGACAGCGCGATGTACAATACGGTGTGGAGTATGGACCGCGATGACGCAGACTGGAGGGAGGTGATGATGCCCTATTCGACAGAACTGATATTTTATATTGAAATGGATCCTCCAGGTACTTGGGAGAAACAAAGAATTTTGTGATGGGTCTGATTTGTGTTTAACAATATCTTGGTGATGTATTCAGGGCAGAATTATTCCTGGGTGCGCTAGCTTTGGGATGTGGGGCAGATTTTGCAGTTAGAGCTGCAGTAAAGCTGCTGCTGGTTTACACGTTTAAAGTTTGCAGTTAGGACCCTGATCCTATTGTCCTGCGAGGGTGGGGGTGGGGGTGGGGGTCGGAGTGGGGGTGGGAGGGGAGACCCGACCTTTTTAATTAAAAAAAAATTTTTTTTTTTTTACTTTTTTTGCCTTTGCGTGTCGTTCAGGTTTTTGTCCCCCTCCCCCCCCGCCCCCCCTCCCCGCCTCTTTCTTTTTCAATTAAAGGTTCTTCTACTTGCAAAGGATGCATTATATCCCAGTCTTGAAGTCAGTCTTTCCCTTTGGGGGATTTCTTTAAAGCTTGTCATTTCTTACGTTTGTCTCATTTGGTTCGTTGTTTTACCTTCGTTAACTTCTGAAACTGGCTTGCCAGTGTGATTATTCATTTTAAGACCCCTCCCCCCTTTTCTCTTAAAGAAACCAAATGCTGGTTAAGTGATTTTCAGGGATTGGGCGTTTTTATTCAGTCATGGCCTTAGTCTGAGGTTTTTCTTCTTCGGATATAGTCGCTCAGAGAGATCTACGTGCAATATTTTATTACTCTTTAATTTGTGGTGATTTAACTTAATTTCTGGGATAGGGTTTGATGTAACCTCAATTCTTACATTAAAAAAGGAAGAACCTTCCTTGTGTGAATATATGTGATGTATACATATCTGTGATAGGTTCGGAGACATATAAAGTATATATATACTGTATTTCTACTTTAGAGCTTTGTCTGAGACCCTTACAGACATTTTGTGTATCAGGTAGGGAAGGAAAAGGAAGGGAAAATGGAAAAGTTGGGTAATTTTTTTTCTTTAAAATCTACCCCATTTAATAATTATTAGCTGTCAGATTTTCAAACCGTGTTGGCAATTATGGACAGTGCTTTATGTAATGATTTTGAGTAAGTAGAGGGCCTTTGTGACTCCCAGTTTTTGTTGAGCATGAATTCGTTAGGTCTTTTAAAAATGTGTTATAGTTATACCTACAGAATAAATTGTGTCATTGGGGATTCTCAATTATTATAAGCCTATATATTTTTGGAAACGTTTGAAAGGATTTGCGACCATGCAAGTGTAATGAAGTATAACTGCCTTACAGAATGTATGCAGAAATTATTTCCAGTGTCCTTGTGAACAGTGGATTATCCTCTTTGTTTTTTCCCCCAATTAGTCACAGAGTGTTAAATTATGCTATATTAAAAATTTACTAATGTTGAATCAACCTTTTTCACTCTTAATGATCACTTGGAATTTTTTCCTTTTCCCTTCATTTTGGAGCCTTCATTATTTGCTTTTATAATTGTGACTACAATCCAGATGCAGCTTTTCAGTGTTTCATAAAGTTTGTGAGATTTGCCACCCATCTATTGTGTGTATTTCCCTCTTTGTTCCCCCCAATGATAAAGCATCATTTCTGTTAGATGCATTTGTCATTCATCTGAACGGAAATTAAGTACATCATTGGTTCCTCTCTTGTAAAAAGTAAGATTAATCATTTTAGATTTTATAAGAATTTATATTCAAACTGCCTTAGAATCATACTGTGTCTTGTCTTACAGACATACAAAGGGATTTTGTTGGGCGGAGAAGTGAGTGGGGAGGAGGGGAGAAAATGAAGAAGGCACTAATGTTTGAAAAATGTGGGCCTAGTAGAAGAATATTGGCCAAGTTTAGTTGAGTTGTCCAAAAATGATTTTAAGAATAGTTGGACTATTATAATTATGTAGTGATGTGGGTCTTATGGGGTTATGTAGAAAATTCTGATCCAAACTTTGTGTATTCCATGGCAGTAAACTTTGGAGTTATATGCATATGATGTTATTACTTTTTTTGTTCTGATCAAGACAAATTTCTTAATGTAGAATATTGTTAGTTATTTCTAACAGCTTTTTAAAAAGGAAGCACACTTGGATATGCTGAATTGCCTATGAAGTGAATGATTTTTACTGGAAGTAATGTGAACATCAACCTTGTTTTGTATAATAAATTAAATTTTGAAACGTTTAAACTAAGTAAATTATTAGTGAAGAGGTTGCAGCATGTCCTGTATCTGACTTTTTCCGAGCTCCTCACCCATATCAAGCTCTTAATATTTCCTGCCTGGATGGGTATGATAGTGTACTAATTGTTGTCTCCTGTTTCTATTCTGTCCAGTCCACAGCATCATTCAAGTATCACCTGATAATTTACCTTGCAATGGTAAATCTTCCAATGACTTTAAAAAACTACCAAAGGGCTTCCCTTTGCCTACTGACTAAAGCTCCAGATTGCTTATCCTGTCATAGAAGTCCCTCTATTTTTGCTTCTAACCTAATTTTCCTATCTATTCTCCTGCTGGAGTCCATCATAAGTTCTATGGAAGCTATTTTGTATTTGCTGTTCCTTGAATGTATGTTTTTTTTTTTTTCCTTTTTCTGGGATGCCTTTCATTCCCAATGGTTACTGGTTAAAATCTTATAAATGCTTGGGGCCCAGGTTATGTGCCTTCTTTACCAGGATGTATGTTCCCTGACCCCTTCTGTTAGAAGACATCCCTCTCTCTTCTAGCCCTTTACATGTCCAAAGCTTGTATATAGTGGTCTGTTAGCTAGTACTTTAGTTTTGACATTGTTACTGTTTTTATTTTGGGAAGATGTAATCAATGATTTCTTTTTTACATTAGTGGATACAATTAAAAACATATATATATTTTATTGATTTTTTTCAGAGAGGAAGGGAGAGGGATAGTTAGAAACATCAATGAGAGAGAAACATTGATCAGCTGCCTCCTGCACACCCCCTACTGGGGATGTGTCCTCAACCAAGGTACATGCCCTTGACCAGAATCGAACCTGGGACCCTTCAGTCCTCAGGCCGACCTTCTATCCACTGAGCCAAACCAGTTAGGGCGGATACAATTTTTTTTTAAGGTTGTATGTGGACCTTTTTTGTTCAGATCAAGACAAATTTCTGAAATTATCTTTAGGGCAGCAACATCTCTTCAGTAGTAATTAGAAAATTAAATGCTTCAATTGTTTGGCACAACATAAATATAGAAAGGGCTATAAAGTGGTTCTCAATTTTTTTTGGTCTTAGTACTTAAAAATTTTTTTAAAATTGATTTTAGAGAGGAAAGGAGAGGGAGAGAGAGATAGAAACATCAATGATGAGAGAGAATCATTGATCGGCTGCCTCCTGCACACTCCCACTGGGGATCGAGCCTGCAACCCAGGTATGTGCCCTTGACTAGAATCAAACCCAGGACCCTTCAGTCCACAGGCTGATGCTCTGTCTACTGAGCCAAACCGACTACTTGTTTTATACTCTTAAAAATTGAGAGCAATAAAAATATATAAAAAAATTATTGAGGATCCCAAAAGAAAATAAAAACTATATTTTCTTTTAAAAAATATATTTTTACTGATTTTAGAGAGAAAGGGAGAGGGAGAGAGAGAGAGAGGAACATCAATGATGAGAGAGAATCATTGATCAGCTGCCTCCTGCATGTCCCCTGCTGGGGATCCAGCCCCCAACTCGGGCATGTGCCCTGACCAGGAATCTGTGATCTCCTGGTTCATAGGTCAATGCTTAGCCATTGAGCCACGCTGGCCGGGCAAAAAACTATATTTTCAAAAAAAGTGATGAGTGGCATTGTTTTATTTTTTTGCAAATAACTTTAATGTCTGGCATAATAGAACACATCAAAATTTCCATGTCTGCTCCTGCATTCAGTCTGTTAAGATATTACAGTTCATAGCCTCTGGAAAGCTCCACTGTACAGTTGTGAAAGAATAAGTGCAAAAGACAAATCATGTCTTAGTAATACTATGAAAAATATTTTTGACCTCTTGGACCATCAGAAAGGGTTTAGAACTACTAGTCCAGAAGTCACCTGACTACATAATTTGATGGCCAACCTAGTAAAGTGTCTTCTGACTTTTTTGAAATCAGATGAAATGATTGTTTCAGGAAATTAACTTACTCTAGCATACTTGGTATTTTCATCCTAGTAAAATTTAGATTAATATTCTGATGGAGAAACTGGTACACTGGTCCTGTGGTTGGGGAAAAGATCTGTGGAGAAACACATTGAAGAAATAGGTCACCTGCCACCCTATGGTCCTTATTGTTAACAGGTTGGGCATTCTATTTCTGTGGTTGAATCTGAACATTGGATATGTTTCATCTTATATAAATGCTTCTCCTATGTGTGGTAAGGTATTTCTTTTATAAGCTAGGTGTCAGTTTTATTTTTATTTTTTTTTCTCAATCCTCACCCGAGGATATTTTTTCCATTGATTTCTAGAGAGAGTAGAAGGGAGTAAGGAGGGGGTGAGAGAGAGAAACATTGATTGGTTGCCTCCCGCATGTGCCCCTATGGGCTGGGGAACCTGCAACCCTTGACTGGGAATCGAACCTGAGATGCTTTGGTCTGAGGGCAGACTCTAACCACTAAGCAAAACTAGCCCAGGCAGGTGTCAGTTTTTAATGATATTGTAGTATGGGACAAATATATATACTAGTATATAAAAGGATAATATGCAAAGTGTCCCCTTGGGAGTTGGACCAGGAGAACAGGAGTTCAATCGCTTGCTGTGATGTGCGCTGACCACCAGGGGGTGGCGTAGAACATGGCGGGTGACCAGCGGCCGCTGCAGGGTGCTGAGGGAATGAGGGAAGGAGGAGGCGGGAAGGCCGGGGGCGGGGGGGGGGGGGGGGGGGAACCGCGTGGTGGTGGTGGCGTGCGGGTGGTGAGGAAAAGGGGAGGAGGAGATGGAGATGGAGATGGAGCGGGGGGCAGAACCGTGCGGTGGCAGGGCATGGGCAGCAAGGGAAGGAGGAGGTGGGGAGGTGGGGAGGCGGGGAACCTGATCAGCCCTGATTGCAGACCAGGCCTAGGGACCCTACCCTTGCACAAATTTCATGCACCGGGTCTTTAGTGTTAATATAATCAAATGATGTAAAATCTATGCCATTTTGCATTTTATTGAGAAAGATTAGTTAGTGCTTTTGTTGAATATATTATAGTTTATAGTATAACCAACTATGTTTCATGAAGGTATGGTGATTCTCCATTGCATAATGCTTTTAAATTTTATTTTCATTATTGTTTTTATGCTGAATGCCTTTATATTTTTCTTATAATGTAGAAGAGATTGGACATGTTTATGGTCACCATATTTAATGAGGTAGGTAGAAAAATAATTACAGATATGTCCATGTGATATCATAATTTTTATTGGTATTAAAGGGGGATTCAGATTGAGTGTAATAGAAAGAACACAAGCTTTGGAAACAGGTGATACGGATTTCAAACCTGGCTTTGCTTCTTACCCTGCTCAAGGTTATATGGCTAGTACTTAGCCTCTCTGAGCATCTATTTTCTCTTTTGTAAAATTGAGCTAATACCTACCTTTCAGAATTGTTCTGGGGATTAGATGTACTATATCTAGCATGGTGTTTGGTACATGGAATGTATCCAGTTCATTGTAGCTTATGTCTTAAAGCATATTGATATCATATAATTATTCCACATCTGTCTCTTTGGATACTTTTGTAGACAAATCTTTTGAGCTATCTCGTCTCATTCTTTTCTTCATCCTTGACATTTAAACTGGGACCATTTTGCTTTTAGAAGAGTTTTTTGGGGCTTTTTCTAGTTATAACATCTCACGAATCTATGGAAATGTCATTCTAAGTCATCCTTTCTTTTTAGTTTCTGTTGCCCTTGCCCAGTTCTGCAGCAC
Organism: Plecotus auritus; assembly: GCF_963455305.1. Lineage (NCBI taxonomy): Eukaryota > Metazoa > Chordata > Mammalia > Chiroptera > Vespertilionidae > Plecotus > Plecotus auritus. Next base: position 27,477,527 of record NC_137771.1, read on the forward strand.
CAGTTCCATAGCACCTCACATTTGAAATAATTTGTAATCATGGTAATAGTTGCTAACATTTGTTGACTATTTTTATAGGCCAAGCACTATAGTAAATGCTTTTATATGTACTATTTCTTTTAGCCACATAACAACCTTATGAAGTAGGCATTATTGTTATCCTACATTACAGACATGAAATAGACTTAGATATGTTTAGTAACTTATTCAGTGCTTCACAGCTAGCAAGTAGCAGAGCAGGTCTTTCTGACTGCTAATGCCCAGGTTCTTAACCAGTACCTTTAATTTCTTTTTCCCCATCCCCATAAGTTTATCTTGAATTCTTCAGTCAGATTAATTATACTGAAATGTTATTTTCATTGTCTTACCACTCTACTTAGAAATAATCAGCAGCTCTCTATTTTTTATGCATCTTTTAAGAGATCATATTCTTAAACTTGGCATATGTGACTTTAAGTAATATGGCATCAACTTACATTTCCAACTTAGTTACTTATCCTCTCTTCTCATTTCTCTTGTAGCCCAACTCCTTGCTATCCTCTGAATATACCTTGCTTAGTTCCAACTCCAACCTTTTGCTTATGCTGCTTCTTGTATTTAGACTAGTGGCCCGATTGCATGAATTCATGCACATTGAAAGGAAATTAATTAGAAGAAATACTTTAATATCGTTGTTCACCCTTTCTCTATAATAGAAGTGTCTACCAAATTCACGATCAACAATGACAGATTGAAACATCACGTGCGATTAGTGCCAGCGAGAGCTTTATGTGTATCATGCATGTGTAAGACAACTTAGCCTTTTATAGATATAGAATGAACTTGTTTAATTAGACCTGCTTTCTGATTTAGCTAAGCTTTTTCCAGCCCAGTGAAGCATCCCAACTTCTCTTTCAGGTAATTGTCAGCAACACAGCAGTAAATATCAACACAAAGCAGATTATTATTGTAGATCATGCAGGGAGAACAAAGGGTAAAATATTTAACTGCAGCAGTGTTTGACTATATTCTGCACAGTGAGGAAACATGAAGTCATTTTCAAGGTCCACCATTTCTTACTTCTTTTCAGTCAGGTCAAGTTTCTAAGCTTTCTAAATCTCTGTTCTCTGGCTAATGCAAAGAAAATAGGATTCCACCAAGGCTCCTATCTACCTACTCCATGACTTCTGTGAGGATCAAATGAGATGAGGCACGTGAAAATGCTACACAGACATTTGGTTAAAGTGTAAAATGTTTCCACCTGTGTTCTTGGGCTGAAGAAACTGCAGGGAGGTTAGTCGCTAGGGAGAGGAAGCTGGGTGTTGCTACATGAAGTCATTACCTGGAGCCCACAGCGACCATTTCCGGGCTGGGCTGAAGGCCGCATTTTGTGTCATGGAGTCTTGGCAGCATTGGCTGCAATTTGGTGCGGTGTTGCTCAGGGGGGGTGGCGGGGCCTGTGTTCCACTTGGGGGAAGTCTAATGTTAGTTTGTCAGCACCAGGTCCGTGGTGCTGGCCAGTGCGCATCATGGCAGCTCCTGTGTTGAGCGTCTGCCCCCTGGTGATCAGTGCATGTCATAGCGACTGGTTGGACGGTAGGAGGGACACTTAGCATATTAGCCTTTTATGTATATAGATTATGCCCATCCCATCCCCATCTTCAAGTCCCCCCTTCCTTCTTTTCTTCCTCCAAAAGTTCTAGCACTGAACCCCTTAATTATCTAGGGCTATGGTATATTATTTTGATACAAAATAAAGTTTTATATTATGGTATTTAATTATTTTTAAAATATAATTTATCTCAACTTTCAAGAAAGCTTCTTGAGGTCAAGCTATTGTATTTCTTTTATATCCTTTTAAAAAAATAATTTATTGATTTTTTACAGAGAAGAAGGGAGAGGGATAGAGAGTTAGAAACATCGATGAGAGAGAGAAACATCGACCAGCTGCCTCCTGCACACCTCCCACTGGGGATGTGCCCGCAACCAAGGTACATGCCCTTGACTGGAATCGAACCTGGGACCCTTCAGTCCACAGGCCGATGCTCTATCCACTGAGCCAAACAAGTTAGGGCTTTTTGTATCCTTTTTTATTTTAAGGACTTAAAATTTGTTTTTAGAGAGAGAGGAATGGAGAAGGAGGGAGAGAGAGAAAGACAAATGTGATAGTGAAAAATCCATGGGCTGTCTTCTGCACTCCCCCATATTGGGGATCAAGCCTGAAACCCAGGCATGTGCCCTGACTGGGAATTGAATCAGTAACCTTTCAGTGCAAGGGAATGCCCAACCAACTGAACCACTCCAGCCAGGGCTTTTGTATCTATTTTTTCTCTAAACACTCAATGCCCAAATATTTTGTTAAATCTTAGGCCTGTGGACCCAACCACCTTCATTTTGTGGCTTAAATTTTAAAATGTTCATATTATTTATTATCAACATGTGACCTTTAAACTTATAGAGGAAATTTGTTCTAACAAAGGAAATAATGAAAAAAATGCAATACTTAATGTTATTTACAAAATTTTATGTCTTTGAATAAAGGTCATTTAAAAAATTTTGAAGCATTAGAAGTGGTAAGGTTTTGAAAGTTTGTTAGGCTAGTTTTACTCAGCTCTGGGCCAAATGTAGATTTAAGTTACCCAGTGGGTTATTATAGTAATTAAATTTAGAGTGTGTAGGACTTGACTTGGGATAACAAGATAAAGTCAACCATCAAGCCTTATAAGATCAATTTCTAAATTGTTAACCCACATGTGATATACTTGTTATTCCTTGTGCCTATTTGTAAGTTCATATAGGGTAATAGGATTATCTTATATTTTAAAAAAGATGCAGTCGGCTAGGTCCAGCCTTCCAGATCATACCATTTCATATGTCTCATGTCGGTATAAAAACTGCCCTGTGCCCTGGGAAAATGAACCAACACAAAGCCTAAGTCTGTGTCATGAGATATACCATTCACCATTATCCAGCCTTGGACTTCCTACTTGGTGTTCTCTTTGTAGGCCAAGTTAATTATCCACCCTTGTCTAAGGGTATAGGACAATAATTTAGAGCATGTGGCTACATAATCTTAAATATTTATTGTTATAGTTTTGTTTTGTTTTTTAAATATATTTTATTGATATTTTTACAGAGAGGAAGGGAGAGGGATAGAGAGCTAGAAACATCGATGAGAGAGAAACATCGATCAGCTGCCTCCTGCACACCTCCCACTGGGGATGTGCCCGCAACCAAGGTACATGCCCTTGACCGGAATCGAACCCGGGACCCTTCAGTCCGCAGGCCGACGCTCTATCCACTGAGCCAAACCGGTTTCGGCTATTGTTATAGTTTTTATTAAAAATAGAGGAAAGTTCATTTTAAAAATGTATTTATTTATTTTTATTGATTTCAGAGAGGAAAGGAGAGGGAGAGAGAGAGAGAAACATCAATGATGAGAATCATTGATCATCTGCCTCCTGCACGCCCCCTACTAGGGATCGAGCCCGCAACGCAGGCACGTACCTGGACTGGGAGTTGAACCATGACCTCCTGGTTCATAGGTCAGCGCTCAACCACTGAGCCACGCTGGTCATGCAAGGCCTTCTTCATATGAATTGTTTGTGCTAGAAAAGTTGTGTTTTAGAGTTTATTCTTTCATATATATTATTCTTTTTAACTTTCTAACTCTATAAGAGTCACTTAGTATGGTATAATTCATATTGAACTTCTAATATGCATTTGTAGAATTAACCACAAACTTTTTTGAGATTATTTCTGGGGTATGTTTCATAGAAAAGTAGTTCATATGTTTTCAGCTGCAAGCATCAGAACCTACTTCACAATGACTTAAGAAATAAGAAATTTTATCTTCTCATAGAATAGGCTTCCAAGTTGGTTGATTATAGCAGTTCAACAATGTCAGTAGAAACCCATATTCTTTCCATTGCTCAATTCTGATCTCCTTGGGATTGGCTTCATCCTCAGGGTAGCAGCAAAAACGTTGTTAGTGATTTCAGGCATCATCATACATAAGTTTCTAAAAGAAGAAATATCTCTTCCTGTGCCTCCTTTTGGAGAGAGGAAATGTTCTCCCAAAACCTCTAATATATCTTTTCGACCAGAATTAGTTCATATTCTCATTGCTGAAGCAGTCCCTGTTGATTACCTTTGAATCAACTATGTCTGTGCCTGATTCTGGAGGGGTGTTGACTTCTCCATGGCATTATATTAGAGAGTGGTTCTGTTTGGAAAAATAAGGGATGACAGCCAGGAAGGCAATCAACAGTGGCCACTGTGGAAAGTAATGTGGAGGACCAGAACTATTTTATTTTTAAAATATGCTTTTATTGATTTCACAGAAAGGAAGAGAGAGAGAGAAAGAGAGAGAGAGAAACATCTATGATGATAATTATTGATCAGCTGCCTCCTTCATGCTCCCTACTGGGATTTAGGCTGCAACCCAGGCATGTGCCCTGACCAGGAATGGAACTGTGACCACCTGATTTATGGGTTGGCGCTCAACCACTGAACCAAACCAGCTGTGCTATTTTCAAAGTTGTCTTTATGTTTGTAAATAAAAAGAATTGCCAAATTAATTTTTTTTCTTTTTCAAAACTAAAATCTAGTTGTGGGAAACCCAGTTTTATTTTCTGAATTGGAATTCACAGGGCCACACACTATTATTGTGAGTTAAATATAAGACAGGCCTTTTCCTCTCTTTTCTTGTGAGTAGCTCTGGTTGACAGTTTTCTTATTTGAGGTGTGGAATAGAGTTTATTACTATATCAAGTAAGTGAGTGTGAAAGAGAATTTTGAAAAACTGTAAATTCCAAATTCCAAAGTTTAGTAAATTACATAATAAGCTGGGGACCTGTGGAATGATTTATGACTTGAATGACTAGCCTTAAAAGTTAGGACTCTAAAGTAACCCATAGATCATGTCTTTCTTTTTTTATCTTAATAAATTTATTGGGGTGACATTGTCAACATGAACATAGAGATTTCAGGTGTGGGTTTCTGTGTTACAAGATCTGTATATTGCACCATGTGCCTACCACCCAAAGTCAAATCTCTGTCACTTTATATTAGGACCCGCTTCTCCTCCCACCCCCTTCCCTCTGGCAACCACCGCACTGCTGTTTGTGTTCTTCTTCTTCTTTTTTTTAATCTTTATTGTTTAGATTATTACAGTTTTCCTCTATTTTCCCCCCCATAGCTCCCCTCCACCCAGTTCCCACCCTACCCCACCCCATGCCCTTACCGCCCCCAATGTCCTCATCCATAGGTGTATGATTTTTGTCCAGTCTCTTCCGGAACCCCCACACCCCTTTCCGCCTGAGGATTGTCAGTCCACACCCTTTCTATGCCCCTGATTCTATTATATTCACTAGATTATTCTGTTCATTAGATTTTTTATTCACTTGATTTTTAGATTCACTGTTGATAGATATGTATTTGTTGTTCATAATTTTTTTTTATTGATTTTTTACAGAGAGGAAGGGAGAGGGATAGAGAGTTAGAAACATCGTTGAGAGAGAAACATTGATCAGCTGCCTCCTGCACACTCCCCACCGGGTATGTGCCCGCAACCAAGGTACATGCCCTTGACCAGAATCGAACCTAGGACCCTTGAGTCCGCAGGCCGACGCTCTATCCACTGAGCCAAACCGGTTAGGGCTGTTGTTCATAATTTTTATCTTTACCTTTTCTTCTTCTTCCTCTTCTTAAAGAATACCTTTCAGCATTTCATATAATACTGGTTTGGCGGTGATGAACTCCTTTAGCTTTTTCTTATCTGTGAAGCTCTTTATCTGACCATCAATTCTGAATGATAGCTTTGCTGGGTAGAGTAATCTTGGTTGTAGGTTCTTGTTATTCATCCTTTTGAATATTTCTTGCCACTCCCATCTGGCCTGCATAGTTTCTATTGAGAAATCAGCTGACAATCGTATGGGTGCTCCCTTGTAGGTAACTAACTGTTTTTCTCTTGCTGCTTTTAATAATCTCTCTTTATCTTTTGCTCTTGGCATTTTAATTATGATGTGTCTTGGTGTGGTCCTCTTTGGATTCCTTTTGTTTGGGCCTCTCTGCACTTCCTGGACTTGTAAGTCTATTTCTTTCACCAGGTGGGGGAAGTTTTCTGTCATTATTTCTTCAAATAGGTTTTCAGTATCTTGTTCTCTCTCTTCTTCTGGCACCCCCATAATTCTGATGTTGGTACGCTTGAAGTTGTCCCAGAGGCTCCTTACACTATCTTCACATTTTTGGATTCTTTTTTCTTTTTGCTTTTCCGGTTGAGTGTTTTTTGCTTCTTTGTATTTCAAATCTTTGACTTGATTCTTGCGATCCTCTAGTCTGCTGTTAGATCTCTGTATAATATTTTTTATTTCAGTCAGTGTATGTTTAATTTCTAGTTGTTCCTTTTTCATATGTTCGAGGATCTTGCTAAATTTTTCGGCCTTTTCTAGAAAATTCTTGAAAAACCTTATAACTGTGGTTTTGAACTCTATATCCAGTTGTTTACTTTCCTCCATTTCTTTCATTTGTGATCTGTTTCTTTGTCTCCGCATTTTGGCTTCTTCCCTGAGTTGATAGAGTGGCTTTGTGTGCTAGGTGTCCTATAGCAGTAGTCGGCAAACCACGGCTCGCGAGCCACATGCGGCTCATGAGCCACGGTTTGCCACTCTGTTGACTAATGAGTTTGCCGACCACTGTCATATTCTACCTTTACCTCTTTGCACACAATATGCCACAATTGCCTAATCCTCACAGCTTCCAACTACACGGTAATATTTAGTCCAGTCCAGTGGTCGGCAAATTCATTAGTCAACAGAGTGGCAAACCGTGGCTCACAAGCTGCATGTGGCTCATATAGGGCCCAGTGGCTCAGGCTCCCCAGTTACCTGAGGTGGACACTCTTGGTGCACTCCTTTGTGGGCTGTGTGCACAGTCTTGTTGTAGTTAAGCCTTGATTGTTGTTGGTATCACTGGGAGCAATTGACCTCCAGGCCCATTGGCTGTGAGGATCAGCTGTGTCTACGCTGGGAGAACTTCTGTTCTGGAGACACCCTTATGAGACAAGACTTACAAAAGCCTCTGTGCTCAGCTTACATGGGCGGAGTCTCAGGGTAGAGCAGACACAATTGGTTTCCCATTAGCCCCGCCCTAATAGGCCCCTGTGTCTCCGTGTCCCTTGGTAATCGCTGCAAGCACCTCTGAGAGAAAGCTGCCCTCGAGTTCTGCCTGCTGCCAGATAGTCCAGTTTCTCCCCATATGAGTCTGGGTCCCCAGAGTCTCGCCCGGAACTGGAGTTCAGTGCAGTCGGGAGCTTCTGTCTCCCTCCCGCTTGAGAAAGCCAGCCGCGTACTCAGTTGCCCGCCCTCTCTGTGCTTGTGCCTCGGTACCTCTGCCTTCCGCAGTTCCTCTGAGTCTCAGAGTGCTTTTCTCTTTCCTGACAGTCCAGTTTCACCCCGTATGAGTCTGGGTCCCCAGAGTCTCGCCCGGAACTGGAGTTCAGAGCAGTCAGGAGCTTTTGTCTCCCTCCTGCTTGAGAAAGCCAGCCGCGCACTCACTTCCCAGTCCTCTCCACACGCGCGTCTCAGTACCTCTGCCTCCTGCAGCTCCTCCGAGTCTCAGTGTGCTTTTCTCTTTCCTTCTAGTTGTAGAATTTCCACTCGGCCAACCTTCCTGTGGTTCTGGATGATGTCCGTTTTGTCTTTTAGTTGTAGTTTTGAAATTGTTGTGCAAGGCAGCAGTTTAGGTGTTTACCTATGCCAACATCTTGGTTTCTCAGGAAGGACAGATTTGGATCACATAGTCTGTAAAATCAAAATGAGGCAGAGGTGAAATGGCTCAGGTTTTCTCCTTTTGGAGGTGTTATTTTTCTCTTAGCCTTTACTAGGAGAGGACAAGTGAGTGGCTTTTACTGCTTCTAGTTTTGAAATCTACAGCTGATGGTAGTAAATCAGATACTGAGTTCCTCAAGGTGTGGGAGAGATTGCAGTGGGAGCCTGACTGTTCCCAGGGTATTAGTTACTAAGGTCATATTAAGTTTCTAGATGTGTAAGCTGCTTCATCCCTTTTGCAAGCCTCGGGACATAAATTATAAAAAAATTAACTCTTAAGATTCATGAGTTATGCCCGGCTGGTGTGGCTCAGTTGTTGAGTGTTGACCCAGGAACCAAGAGGTTGCTGGTTCTATTCCAGGTCAGGGCTGATTGATGATGTTCCTCTCTCATCGATGTTTCTATCTCTCTATTCCTCTCCCTTGCGCTCTCTCTCTCTAAAAAATAAAAATCAATAAAAACATATAAAAAAAGATTCATCAGTAAAGTTTTGAATAGTGGAAATGTGAATTGCTACAGCCATTCCATAAAGTTTTGCAATACTATCTAGTAAAGGTCCTCTACTGGAAACCTGTTCTGTAGAAATAAAAGTATCAACATGTGAAAGTATATATATGCAATATTGTTTTGTTTATTTTTTAATCCTCACACGAGTATATGTTTTTATTGATTTTAGAGAGAGAAAGAGAAACATAGATGTGAGAGAGAAACATCAATCAGTTGCCTCTCATATGCACCCTGACCCGGGGTTGAACCCATAACCTAGGTATGTCCTCTGAACGGGATCAAATGTGTAACCTTACGCCTTTCGGTATACAGAACAATGCTCCAACCAACTGGCCAGGGCTACCTTCTTTTTCTTTAGAATTGTATTTCTAAATGATATATTTTAGTTTTGCCTGGTTTTGAATTTCATATATATGGAATTATAACATATATTCTTTTATGGTTTTATTCAGCATTATGTTGAGTCATCTATACTGTTTTCATATAGCTGTAGTTCCTTTTTTTGTTAGTATATGGTATTTCATTGTATATCACAGTTAATTTCTACTATTTTTTTTAGTTTAAATTCTTTATTGTTGAAAATATTACATGTGTCTCCCTTTTCCCCTGTTGACCTCTCCCCACCTGTTCCCACCCCCCATAATTTCTACTATATCAAGATATTTGAGTTGTTTCTGTTTTGGTTATTATGGACAGTGCTGCTATGAATATTTATCACATGTCCCCTGTTTTCACATCAATGCATGTCTACAGGGTATGTTTAGGATTCAGAATTCTATATATTTATATTCTAGAATATGTGTATCTCAGCCTTTCTAGAGAATGCCAAACTACTTGCCACCATAATAGTATATGAGTTACTCTACATCTGAAATAACCCTAGGTATTGTCAGACATTTATATTTTTTCAAATCTCATAAATTTGTAATGATCTCATTATAGTTTAAGTTCATTTGCATTTCTTATTCCTAATAATATTGATCATCTTTCCTTTTTTTAAAAAATATATTTTTATTGATTTTAGAGAAGAAGGGAAAGGGAGATGGAAATATCAATGATGAAAGAGAATCATTGATTGGCTATCTCATTTTTTCATATGTTGGCCATTTGGTTACCTTCTTTTAAAAACCATTTTCTTTCTTTTTTACACCAAGCAACCTACATGGCTGCTACTTTTTGGATCTGGTTACCTTCTTTTATGAAATGCCTTTTCATGTCTTTTGTCCATTTTTCAGCTGGATTGTGTGTTGTTGTTTTTTCTTACGGTTTTCTAGGAGTTACGGGTTCTGGATATCAGTCCTTGTCTGTAACATATATTGCAAATAACTTCTCTTAAGGTGACATTTTGAGTAGAGATGTGATGAAGGGTGTGAGGATAGCTGAATGAAGGGTATTACAGATAGAGTGAACAGCAATTACAGCGACCTCAGGGCAGGAGGGGTTTTGAAATGTAGCAGGAGCAGCAAAGGATGCTTACCTCAAGTTGGGAAGGAGAGGGTTGAGAGGATCTCAGAAAAAAATGAAGCAAAATGAAAAAAAGACTCATGGAATGTAACTAGTAAAAATGTAGGTTATAAAATCCGTTCCTTGATAGTACTACAAATATATGAAAATTAGAGGCATGGTGCACGAAATTCATGCATGTGTGTGTGTGTGTGTGTGTGTGTGTGTGTGTGTGTCCCTCAGCCCAGCCTGCACCCTCTCCAATCTGGGACCCCTCGAGGGATGTCCGATTGCCCGATTAGGCCTGATCCCACCCTCTCATAATCCAGGACTGCTGGCTCTCAACTGCCTGCCTGCCTGCCTGATTGCTCCTAACCGCTTCTGCCTGCCAGCCTGATCACTCCCTAACCACTCCCCTGCCAGCCTGATTGATGCCTAACTGCTCCCCTGCCAGCCTGATTGCCCCTAATTGCCCTCCCCTGCTGGCTTGGTCACTCCTAGCTGCCCTCCCCTGCTGGCCAGGTTGCCCCTAACTGTCCTCCTCTGCAGGCCAGGTCCCCTCCCAACTGCCCTCCCCTGCTGGCCATCTTTGACCACATGGGGGCGGCCATATTGTGTGTTGGAGTGATGGTCAATTTGCATATTACCTCTTTATTATATAGGAGGATAGAATATGGTAAAGGGAAAAAATTGGAATATGATCAAATGAAAACTTTGATTTGATGATGGCATTATGAGCAATTTCCCTCCTAGATTTGTTATTAAATAGTAAAAGCAATGTTTAAAAAGTACATTTGAAAAGATTTATGAGTATATACTAAAGTTTGAAAAAATTAATCTTCAGGAAGATAAACTTGGAGCTGACTCTTTCAGGCATTGATAAATAGAAACTCTGTATTAGTTTCTTATTGCTGCCATAACCAATTACCATAAACTTAGTGGCTTAAAACAATACAAATTTATTTTTTGCAGTTCTGGATGTCAAAAGGTCTTCAAGCTATATTCCTTTTGGATGCTCTAAAAAAGAAATCTGTTTTCTTGCCCTTTCCTCCTAGAAGCTGCCTGCATTCCTTGGCTTCTGACCCCTCAGTCCATTTCATAGCCTGTAGTGGTGCATCCTAAATCAATTAATCTTCCGCCCCACCTTTCTCTCTCTCTGCCATTTCTTCTCTGCTTCTGTTGTGCTATCTCCTTTTTAGACTCTGAAATTTCTGCCTCCCTCTTATAAAGATCTTTGTGATTTCTTTGGCTCCCTTGGATAATTCAAGATAATCTTCTCATCTCAATATTCTTAATTAAATCTGCAAAGTCTCTTTTGCCATGTTATGTAACATTCACAGGTTCCAGGGATTGGGATGTGGACATTTTTGGAGAATTATTAATTTACCACAGATTCTATACATTTGAGAATAAATTCACTAACTCTCTTGTGATTTGATGCGAGTAATTGGAAGTACAGATAAAAGAGAGAGGGTCCTTACTAGCTTGATGAAGGTTTTATCTTAATTTTGAATATCCTACAACATCTGCCATAGAGGGCTACCTTATAGTTAGCCTTACATAATGTGAGCGGTCTCTGAAAGACGGGAAACTTTTTAAAAAATATATATATTTTATTGATATTTTACAGAGAGGAAGGGAAAGGGATAGAGAGCTAGAAACATTGATGAGAGAGAAACATCAATCAGCTGCCTCCTGCACACCTCCCACTGGGGATGTGCCCACAACCAAGGTACATGCCCTTGACCGGAATCGAACCCTTCAGTCCGCAGGCCAACGCTCTTTCTATTGAGCCAAACTGGTTTCGGCAAGACGGGAAACTTTTAAGTCATACCTTCATGTAGTTGCTGCTTTGAGAGGAAAGAGGATTGTACTTTTTGTTAGAAGACTGGTTTGAATTTGGCATGCTTAACAACTATGTGACATTGAATAGTTCTCATCTATAAAATGGGAGAGTAATATCTTTAACAAAAAATCTTTTTTTAAATCCTCATCCGAGGACATATTTAGAGAAAGAGAGCGAGAGAGAGAGACAGACAAACAGACAAATAGACATGGATCAGTTGCTTTCTGTATGTGCAACTAGGGATTGAACCCACAACCCAGGTATGTGCCCTGACCAAGAATCAAACCAGCAACCTTTCAATGCACAGGATGAAGCTACTCTGGCCAGGCCTCTTTTTTTAAATTAAAAATCTTTAAATTGATTTTTAGAGAGGAAGGAGAGAGAGAGAGAAACATCCATTTGTTATTCCACTTATTGTTGCATTCATTGGTTGGTTCTTGTATGTGCCCTGACCAGAGATCGAACCTGCAACCTTGGCGTATTCAGACTATGCTCTAACCAACTGAGCTACCCAGCCAGGGTGGGAGTAGTAATACTCAATTCACAAAGATTTTTATAAGAATTTTATTTTATTTTTATTTTTATTTTTATTTTTTTTTAAATATATTTTATTGATTTTTTACAGAGAGGAAGGAAGAGGGATAGATAGTCAGAAACATCGATGAGAGAGAAACATCGATCAGTTGCCTCTTGCACACCTCCTACTGGGGATGTGCCCGCAACCAAGTTACATGCCCTTGACCAGAATCAAACCTGGGACCTTTCAGTCCGCAGGCTGACGCTCTATCCACTGAGCCAAACCGGTTTTGGCTATAAGAATTTTAAAATGTAATATATACACACACATTTGCAAATAAACATTTATGTATAAGGAAATAATACTTAGCTTAGTATCTGGCATATAGCAGGCACTCTCTTTTCTTGACGGTCAGTGTTTTTGTGATACCGTAATAGGGAAATGTTAGAGAAATTAGGGTGAGGGGCATGTGCTAGAGGTTTTGCTAGAGGTAGCTGCACATCTCACTTACCAGAAGCTACCTGACTAGTGTGTTTGCCTCTAAGGTCAGAATGGGTAAGATTTGGGATAAGAAAAGAATGGGTTAATATTTGTAGCTAATATGGTTGCTCACCATTCTTTTTCTATGACTCATTTTACTTTTTCTATGAGAAATTTCAAAAATTTGTTTCTGTCTTCAGGCTGACCTTTTTTTTTTTTTTTTTTTTTTTTTTCTGCCGTCAGTAAAATTCCACTGCTGCTATTTCAGCATAATTATTATTGGATTTTCAGTTCCTCTCTATGGTAAGCCTAAATGCTGATGATTTCATGCATTAATTCAACAAATATTTATTGAGTGCCTTCTATCTGTGAGACACTCAGCACTAGAGCTACAAACATAAGAAAATGTGTGTCCTCAAGGAGCTCACAGTTTTAGTACAAAGACAGATCAACAGCTAAACTATAATGAAAAAGCTTTATATCAGAAGATTGAGAAAAACTCTGGAATCAAAGAGGAAGTAGTGCTTAATTAGGCCTAAAGATGTGAGGGAAGGAAAAAACCATACACAACCTGAGTAGCTAGATAATGAGGGGTTGGGGAGAGGAAGGAATGGGCTTTCTGTGAGGTACAGGGAACCATATGTACAAAGGCATGAGAAAGTTTGTATGTTGGGATGAGCTGCAGTGATTTGGTGTGCGTAGGGTGAAAGGTGCCTGTGAAAAAGTAATAGGAAATGAGCACAGAAGAGTAAGAAGGAACCAGACCATGAATGGTCTTATATGCCATCCTTAAGAGTTTGAACTTTATGCTATAGGTAGTGGGGTACTCTCTTTTTTTAAATACGTTTTTATTGCTTTCAGAGAGGAAGTGAGAGGGAGAGAGAGATAGAAACATCAATAATGAGAGAGAATCATTGATAGGGTGCCTCCTGCATGCCCCTACTATGGATCGAGCCCGCAGTACAGGCATGTGCCCTGACCAGGAATGGAACCACAACTTCTCGGTTCATGGGTTGATGCTCAACCACTGAGCAACACCGCCCATTAGTGGGGAACTCTTGAGAAACATAATATGCTAAACTAATATGATTAGATTTAGAACTCAAAAACCGAGGGAAAGGTAGGAAAAGAACAAGAAGATTGGTCTTTGGAAAGCCTAGGGAGAGATTTTCAAGAAGGAAAAAATGGCTAACACTCTAAAACTTAAAGTGATTATGTAAAATAAAGATAGAAAAGTTTCTGCAGGATTTTGTTATTGAGAAGACATTAACAAGACATATATTTAATAAATGGGGTAGAAATCAAATTATAATAGAATAGAGGCTGCCCAGTGCACGATCTGGGGGGCCGATCTGGGGTGGGGCCGGGTGGGGGGAGAGGCTGCAGGAGGTTGGTTGGCCAGCCCGGGGGCCCCCGATTGGGGTAGGGGATGTGATCAGGGTTGGTCCGGCGGTGGGGGGTGGGGAGGGGCTGCAGGCCTATTGTGGTGGGGCGGGCTGATAGGGTTGCTGCTGGTCGGGGGTGGGGGGGGTGGGGTGGGGTAACGGGAGGGGGCGTTTGGCTGGCAGGCCCGGCTCTTGATGGGGTGGGAGAGTCCAATCAAGGACAGGCCCACAGCGGGGAGGGGCCTCAAGGTTGGCTGTCGGCCCTACCCCCTGATCGGGTAGTTCACTGGCTACAGTGGGAGTCATAGTGACTGGTTGTTAGGTTATGGCCAAGAGGTTCTCCAGGCACCTCCTGGTGACCGGTCATTTGGTCGTTTTGGTCGTGATGCCTCTTGTCCTATTATTATTATGATTGAAGAGTGAATGGGAGATGAGAAAATAGTCTGCAAGTATTGACCAGTCTTAGAAAATTTACTGTGAAGCATAAGTGAGAGGTAGATGGAGAGAGGTGTAGATCTAAGAAACAAAATTTTTTTTGGTTAATGATAAAAGAATTGAACTTGTTTTGTTTTCGTGGAGATGATAAAGTAGAGATAGAGTTGAATATATATATGAGTGTGTATGATTTGATGAAACAGGAAGGTGATGAGTTTGGAGGTCAGGAGGGATTATTACCCAGGGAAGGAGAGATAACCTTTGTCTAACTTACAGGAAGAAGATGGGTTTGAAGAGAATGCAGGTTGGAAAATTGGGTGAGGTCAGATTTCTTTTTTCTGGTGTAGGGCAGTTGTGAGAGAAGAGGTATATAGAGTGTTTGGCTTGAGATATGGAGTAGCTAGCCACTGGTCACTGGGTGGGATGGAAAAGGTCACTGATCAAAGGCATATAGATGAATTACTAATAGGATAGTTAATCTCAGTTAAGATGAAGAATTTATAAATTTGTAGTGGCATAAATTCCCAGCTTTTTGTGATTTCTTCAGCAGAACTCAGCAAATGTGGTATGGAAACAGAGGAAGCAGGTGGTTAGATTGATTCCTCATGGTTGAGAGATTTACGGGCTGGTGTGGCAAAAGAACAACAAGGAACTGGGTGGAGATATTGACAAGAGAGGGAATAGTTAAGTATATTATGACACATATCAAAAGCTGTTTTGAAGCTCTTAAATTTTATATTTATAAAGAGTTTATAAAAGCTTATTTTATAATTTAAGGTAATAAAAGTGCTATGTTATACAAAAGTTTAGTAATGATCAACTGTAATATTCTAGGCATAATGATGCAACAGTGCTCTCACAACTAAAGAATACTGGTGACTCCTATTTGCACATAGATAATACTTTGACAGGAATTATCTTCACTTTATAGATGAAGAAAATGAAATTTAGCCAGCGTGACTTGTTGAGACTCATATTTTGATAAATGGCAGAGAGATAACTATTATAATACTTACTGATTATTATTTTATATATGCAGTCTTAGTATTTCCCTTAAACATTGCTCTAATTTTCATTTTTCAATTAAGAAAACAGAGGGGAGTAATAATATGAGCAATAGATAATTAAAGTATCAAAAGAGTGATACAGAGTTAGAGGAGAATAATATGAGCAATAGATAACTAAAGTATCAAAAGAGTGTTTGACAGAACATTTAACAGGATAATTGATGGCTCAGTGGTTGAGTGACAGCTTATAAACGGGAAGTCAAACGGAAGTCACCGTTGGATTTCCATAGGGGTTGTGGGCTCACCTCCCTCCCCTCCCCTCCCCCACCCAGTCAGGGGCAGGAGGCGGGAGTGGGTGGCTGATCAATGGTTCTTTCTCATCATTAATATTCCTCTCTCTCCCTCTCCATTCCTCTCTAAAATCAATACAAATATATTTTTATAAAACAGAGCTAGGAGGAACTATTATGATGTAATCAAACATTTTATAGGTAGGCATACAAGGCTGTTTAAGAGGCTTGTCCAAAGTTACATTGCTAAGTTATGGCCAAGTTATATTTTATTTTAGACCAATAGCTTTCCTTCACCATTGATTAGTAATCTGTGAAAACGATAGGTCTCAAATGTTTCACTTTCGTATATGTGTTTGTGAGCAATGCTAAGAAGCAGTATTCTTTTATGGGAATGGAATATGCCTAAAACTTATCATGCAGTAATCATCCTATTTTCCAACTGGAGAAGTCCTTGAAATATAATGAATTCATTGCTATCAGGAGGAAATTATTATTATTATTAGCATTTTTGGAATCTTTAAAGCAGTTAACTTTAACTGAAGAAATTGCTGTTTACCTATATTATTATATCATGTGAGTAGGCAAAAAAAGACTGTCAAAAGTAATTGAAATCTGAAGGAACTTAGTCTCTAGCTTAGGGAAAGGGAAAGGGGGAGGGGAAAATCACATTAGTCTTTCAACCTAAATGTTGTTTTTTTTAAAATATATTTTATTGATATTTCACAGAGAGGAAGGGAGAGGGATAGAGAGCTAGAAACATCGATGAGAGAGAAACATCGATCAGCTGCCTCCTGCACACCCCCCACTGGGGATGTGCCTGCAACCAAGGTACATGCCCTTGACCGGAATCAAACCCAGGACCTTTCAGTCCGAAGGCCGACGCTCCATCCACTGAGCCAAACCGGTTTCGGCTCAACCTAAATGTTTTAAACTTCTAATTATGTAAGTGTCATTTCTCCTGATTGTTGAAATCATTGTTTGTTTTGGTTGTGAACAGTTTTTTAGAAAAACATTTTTAAAGAAAACCAGCAATATAATTTAAAGAAAATATTATGTATGTCTCCGAAGATAAGATCATACTTCAATTTTGCTGAGCTAAGAAGCTCAACTAAAACTACCTGTTAGAAATTCAGTTTTCTGTGTTGTGATTGGCTGTTGTACTGTTTTCATTCAGAGTTTAATTTTGCTAACAACATCTGACTTGGTATTGGGATTTAGCTCACAAAGCAGGTTGGTTGTTAGGACATAGGAAAGAGTTAGTTAGTGTTACTAGTGAGCATGCTACAGATAATTCATTTCACTGGGGGAAAATGGTATTTGTCCATGCATGAGCAAAATTGTTCTGCATTTCAATTGCTGCATGCCAAATAGTTGGTGAACTCTGTATTTGAATGTGGCAACTCATTGATGCAGGAGGGAAATTTTGTTTAATCATTGTCTTTTAAAAAGAAGCTAGTTAAAGCTGTCCATTGTTTCCCTTTTAGAAGGATGAAATGTTTTTTTTTTTATTTCCTTACTCTAGTTTCCATAATTTTATTTTTAGGGTTTTAAAAAGCTGAAGATTTAATTTAAATATTTTTTTGTTTCCCTTGAAGACAGTTGCCTTTTTTTTTCTAAGCATTTATCTATATCTAAGATTATTATATTTAACATCCAGCATAGTTCTAATTTTTTTATTTTATTCCTCTAAAATAAAATATATTTGTGAGTTTAGGAAATATATTTTAATAAAATTATTTAGTTATATTATTTCTGTATTTAAAACCTTGCATAATTTCTGATTATTCACAAATATATGTACTGGGAATTTTTTTGTTGTTGTTCCCTGGTTCCTTAGCAGTGGCTAATTAAAGCTGGTTTAATGTTTCCAGAAATTCAGAATATCTTTCTACTATTGTGGTGAGAATACAATGGCTAAAATTTTCTATTCAGATAGTCAGAATTTATCATCAGATGAAATATTTTAGGTTTTAAAAAAAATATTTTAGGTTTGTCATGTTTCTTTGAGAAATCATTTGCATTTGACAACATTTAACAGGATAATCTTGGTGTGTACTTAGTACACAATACCCTCAATACCATGTAACAATGGTTTATATGAATGAAACACTTCTTAAACTGAGAATTTTTATGTCAAGGATATTTGTAGAAGATAAGATTTACTGTTTTGAGAGTAAATGTTAAGAAGTTGAGAAAGACAGGGATATGTTAAAAGAGCATTCATTGTACTTTCCTTTATTTCTTTTCAGTTGATTGAGCAGAACCAGTAAGTAAATGTAGTTTAATGAGTTAACTGCAAATAGGAAACAGGAATTAGTAATTTATTTCTTCCATTTCTTTATGAAGTTAAATACAATTTCTCACCTACTATTTTACCATCTCTAGTTATGCTAAACTATCAGTAAACATCCAGTAATTAGGCCAAAAGTGGGAGGGACTTTATTCTTAATATAGCGATGACTACTTTTATGCTTGTAATTTTGGTTCTGTATGTGTTAACCTAGGTCTGGTTTAGTGATAACTGAAAGATCCTGTGAATGGCTAATAAATATTTTTGGTGCCTACTATGTCACCTTTGCTGAGTGTAGGGGAGAAAAAAAAACTTTTCCTTTATTTATTTAAAAATATATTTTATTGATATTTTACAGAGAGGAAGAGAGAGGGATAGAGAGTTAGAAACATCGATCAGCTGCCTCCTGCACACCTCCCATTGGGGATGTGCCTGCAACCAAGGTACGTGCCCTTGACCGGAATCGAACCTGGGACCTCTCAGTCCACAGGCCGATACTCTATCCACTGAGCCAAACCGGTTTCGGCAAACTTTTCCTTTATAGGTTCAGTTACAGGGGCCTGTAAATTAAACTGACATCCACCAGGTTAACAGGAAAAAGAGTTTATCACTTATACACATAGGAGTTTCACAGAAAAACAGTGAAAACCCAAAGAACCAGTTAGGTAGGGTAAGGAGGCAATCAAAGATAGATCTCCCTGATGATAGATACTCCAGCTGGCCTGGGGAAAGGAGCCTAAAACAGATTTAGAAAGAATGGCCAGAGAAGTAGAAGAAGTACAGGAGAGTGTAGGGTCTCAGATACTGAGTAAAGAGGGTGTTTCAAAAAGAAGAGAATTGTTAACAGTATCAAATGCTACAGATAAGGGCTGTGAAGTGTCTACTAAATTTAGCAACAGGGTCACTGACCTTGGTAAAAATGGTTTCAGTGGAGTTGTGAGGTTGAGAGGCAGGATTGCAATAGATTGAGGAGGCAATTTAAATGTAGAGGCATTGTACAGCTCTTTGAAACACTTGGGTATAAAGGAGAAAAGAGGCCCTAGCCGGTTTGGCTGAGTGGATAGAGTGTCAGCCTATGGGTTCGATTCCAGGCTAGGGCACATACATACCCAGGTTGCGGGCTCAATCCCCAGTAGGGGGCATGTAGGAGGCAGCCAGTCCATGATTCTCTCTCATAATTGATGTTTCTATCTCTCCCTCTCCCTTCCTTGCTGAAAGTAATAATAATAATATATATATATATAAGTATATATTTATATATAAAAATTATATATATATATATACATATATATATATATATATATATATATATATATATATATAGAGAGAGAGAGAGAGAGAGAGAGAGAGAGAGAGAGAGAAAAGAGGACAGAAGTTATAGGGTATAGGTTCTTAATCTGGGATTTATGGACCCCTCTTCCTCAAAATTATGTGCAAACTGTGTGTGTATGCACATTTTGTTGGGAGAGAAGTCTTAAAGCTTTTACCATCTCTTCAAAAGAGTTTATAGCCCAAAAGAACCACTTCTATCAGGAGGCCTGTAGTTGAGTTATTTGGTATATTTACAAACTTGTAGGGAAGGAGCCAGAACAGTAGGAGCGGCTGGAGAATAGGAATAGGGTTCAGGAGGACTGTAGTATCTCTGGTGGTAAAAGGAGACGAGATCCCAGGGCATTTGGTAGAGGGACTAATTTAGAAAAGAAAGGAGAAATGGGTGTAGATGCACATAAATTAATAGGTGAACAGCAGAAAACTGAAGTATTTGGAAAATAATCTCTGTTATGTGGGAGATGAAATGGGGTCTACCAGAAATGAGTGAAGAGAGGTAGAATATGATGTTTGAGGAGAAGGTTTGAAATAGCCACAGAGAGCAGTTAGAGAGAGGGAAATCTATGGCAAGATTTTTGGATCTTGTTGAGGTACTGTGATTGGAGATCATTATTAGCAAAACGAAATTGAAGATGATGTAGCTCCTAGTGCGCCACCCCCCCTCAACCCTCCCCCCCCAACAGCCTAAGGAGAGAGCAGAAAAGACGTGCAAATGGATTGAGCTATGGTTGTGGTCTTCACAGACAATTGTAGTTGGGAGGATAAAAGGGAAAAAAAAGATAAGGTATTAGTTGAGAAAGAGAGGGAGTGAAGATATAGAAAGAAATGAGTTTTGCCCTTGCTGGTTTGGCTCAGGGGATAGAGCATTGGCCTGCAGACTGAAGGGTCCTGGGTTCGATTCCATTCAAGGGTACATGCCGGGTTGTGGGCTCGATCCCCAGTAGGGGGCGTGCAAGAGGCAGCTAATCAGTGATTCTCTCATCATTGATGTTTCTATCTCTCTCTTCCTCTCCCTTCCTCTCTGACATCAATAAAAATATATTTTAAAAAAAGTAATGAGTTTGAGGAATTGGACTCTCATAGAGTAAAAGAACAGAGGGGGAGTACTGGAGTAAGCGGGAAATCTGTAGAGATAGAAGTCAGAGCACATTTGTGGGATTATGAACAGGATTGTCATCCTAAGTTTTTGTTTGTTTATTTTTTAAATCAAAATTACCAGTTGTGTTTAAAAAAACTCCACAGATGCCCTAGTATCATTCTGTATCAACTGAATCAGAATCTCTAGGTATTTGGACAAATGAATCTTTATTTTAAAAGTTCCACATGTAAGTTACAGAAAAATGTTAAAAATTACATATAGGAAAATTTATTCTCTTTGTTGTACAGGCCAGTGCGTTTTGGCAAATGCATAGTGATGCCCTTTAATAGGATAGAGCAGATAGGAGGAACAGGTTTGGTGAGGAAGATATATTTGTTTTTGAACACCATCTAATTTCTTTAATATTTTTCCTATCTCTTAAGTGTAGATCAGGTGGATACACTTTTTCTGTAAGGAGTCAGTTATTAATTAGGCTTTGTGGGCCACGTGGTCTCTGTTGCGTGTTCCTTTTGTGTGTGTGTATTTCCAACCATTAAAAAATATAAAAACCATTCTTTGCACTGTACAAAACCAGGCAGAGGGCCATAGTTTGCTGACCCCTGGCAGGTAATTGGTACAACAATAAATCAAGCTCTGATTTGTAGGGTTTGCTGATTTTTGAAGCGTAAATAATCCTATCAGGCTGACTTTAAGCTACCAATTAATTTACTGAATGCAACATTTGAAAGAGATGTGTAGGCTCTGGCTGGGTGGCTAAGTTGGTTAGAGCATCGTCCCTGACAGAACTACAGAACTCATCTCAGTATAACATCAGATAATCTATCATTTTTCTTTCAATATACCCCCTAAATCTCCCTTGATTCTTTTGCTAGAATTCCACTGTTGTTTTCAACTGTCATCCTGGTGCTTCCGATCACCCTTATCCTGGGGATTGTCTTTGCCTCCATTGTTGGCCTCCATTTTCCTGAACCCTACACTATCTTCTTTCCTAGGTTTATTTTTTCATTTTGATAGAAGCATCCTTCAGGAGCTTCCTAAGAAAGTGTGTCAAGAGTTAATTGTTGCCCAGCCTGCATGGATCAGTGGTTGATTGTCAACCTATGAACCAGGAGGTCAAGGTTTGATTCCCAGTCAGGGCACATGCCCTGGTTGCAGGCTCCATCCCCAATGTGGGGTGTTCAGGAGGCAGCCAATCAATGATTCTCTCTCATCATTGGTGTTTTTATCTCTCCCTCCCTCTTCTTTCCTCTCTGAAATCAATTAAAAAAATACTTTAAAAAAAAGAGAAGTTGTTTGAGACCTTGTATGATTAAAAATGTCAGTTCTGCCCTCATAGGTACATAATTGATCATTTCAGAGGGTATATAATTTTAGGTTGAAATACCATTTTCCCTCAGAATTTGAAGGTTTTTTTCCAGTATCATTAATTTCTAGTGTTGTTGTTGAGGAATCTAATGATATTATAGGCCTTAGTCCTTTGTGACCTGTTTCCCCCCCACCCCCCTACCTTATGATAGATGAATTTTAGGACCTTCTCTTTATCCCTGATGTGAAATTCCACATAGCTGTTCCTTGATGTGGGTCTTTTTTATTAATTGTTAACATACTTTGAATACATGTGTGGCACTTTCATTCTGGAAATGTATGTCCTTCATTTCTGAAAAATTTTTCTTATTTATTTTTAATGTTTTTTTTTCCCCCCCCCTGCTTTCTAGAACTTCTGTTAGTTCAATGTTGGATCTTCTGGGTTTATCCTCAAAATCTCTTTTCTATTTTTCAGTACTTTCTGTTTTGTTCAACTTTGTTCAAATTTATCTGCCAGTTTGTCAATTGATTTTTTTAAAAAACTTATAATTTTAATGTATAAGGGCTCTTGTTCTTTTTTTATTTCTATTCTTTTGTTGTTAATCCTCACCCGTTGATTTTTAGAGAAAGTTGAAGGGAGGGGGAGAGACACAGAGAGAGAAACATTGATGTGAGAGAGACATATGGATCTGTTGCAGTTGCCTCCCCTACGCTCCCGACCAGGGCGGAGGATCCAGCCTGCAAGAGAGGTATGTGTGCCCTTGGTGGGAATTGAACCCAGGACCCTTCAGTCCAAGTGCCGATGCTCTATCTACTGAGCCAAACCAGCTAGGACAGGGCTCTTGTTCTTTATTGATTTTTAGAGAGAGAGGAAGGAGGGGAGGGGAGAGAGAGAGCAAGAGAGAACAAGAGAGAGAGAGAGAGAGAGAGAGAGAGAAAGAAAGAGAAAGAAAGAGAGAGAAACATTGGTGGGTTGCCACCCATATGCAACCACAACCTAGGTATGTACCCTGATTGGGAATAGAACCTGCAACCAACTTAGCCACTGGCCAGGGCAGGGCTCTTGTTCTTTAATGTTACTTCATTATAGATCTAGTTTGTGTTTCATATCCTTTTATATTTCTAAGGATATTATACTGTGAAGTTTTCCTTGAATTCTTTGTTTACTCCTGTTTTCTTTTTCTGTTTGTTTTGGTCATTGTCATGAATGTTTTTTAAAACTTTTAAATAATTTGTTTAAAATTTATAGTTGACATATTATATTAGTTTCAGGTGTACAACATAGTGGTTAGACATTAATTAATAATAATTTTAATATCTGATACATATTGAAATTATCCAAATTGCCTCCATAATTAATTTATATAACTACTAGAGGCCCGGTGCACGAAATTCGTGCACGGGGGGGGGGGGGGTTGTCCCTCAGCCCAGCCTGCACCCTCTCCAATCTGGGACCCCTTGAGGGATGTCCGACTGCCCGTTTAGGCCCGATCCCAGTGGGATCGGGCCTAAACGGGCAGTCGGACATCCCTCTCACAATCCAGGACTGCTGGCTCCCAACTGCTTGCCTACTGGCCTTCTTGATTGCCCCTAACCGCTTCTGCCTGCCAGCCTGATCACCCCCTAACCACTCCCCTGCCAGCCTGATTGATGCCTAACTGCTCCCCTGCCAGCCTGTTTTTCCCTAACTGCCTTCCCCTGCAGGCCTGGTCACCCCTAACTGCCCTCCCCTGAAAACCTGGTACCCCCCAAGTGCTCTCCCCTGCAGGCCTGGGTTCCCCCAACTGCCCTTCCCTGCAGACCCAGTCACCCCCAACTTCCCTCCTCTGCTGGCCGGGTCACCCCTAACTGCCCTCCCCAGCAGGCTTGATCGCTCCCAACTGCCCTCCCTTGCAGGCCTGGTCCCTCCCAACTGCCCTCTCCTGCTGGCCATCTTGTGGTGGCCATCTTATGTCCACCTGGGGGCAGGATCTTTGACCACATGGGGGCAGCCATCTTGTGTGTTGGAGTGATGGTCAATCTGCATATTACACTTTTATTAGATAGGATAGAGGCCTGGTGCATGGGTAGGGGCCAGCTGGTTTGCCCTGAAGGGTGTCCCGGATCAGGGTGGGGGTTCCCTTGGGGCATGGGGCGGCCTGGGCAAGGGGCCTGTGGTGGTTTGCAGGCCGGCCACGCCCCCCGGCGACCCAAGCAGAGGCCCTGGGATCTGGGATTTATTTATCTTCTACAATTGAAACTTTGTAGCCTGGAGTGGAGCCAAGCCTTCTGCTCGCTCCATGGCGGCAGCCATTTCTGTTGGGATTTATGTATTTTCTATAATTGAAACTTTGTAGCCTTAAGCGGAGGCCAAAGCGGGACAGGGCTGCAGAAGCTTGGCTTCCTCCATCGCCGTGGGCAACCCTAGCCTCCTGCTCTCTCCAGCTCCGTGGCTGCCGCCATTTTTGTTGGGATTTATTTATCTTCTATAATTGAAACTTAGTAGCATTGAGTGGAGGCCTGGGCCGGCAAGGGCAGGCGGAAAGCTTGGCTTCCTCCATTGCCAGGGAAACCCAAGCCTCCCTCCTGCTCTCTGTGGCTGCAGCCATCTTGGTTGGGTTTATTTGCATATTCCCTCCTGATTGGCTTGTGGGCGTGGCTTGGTGTAGCGGAGGTATGGTCAATTTGCATACTACTCTTTTATTAGATAGGCTATTTCTGAATAAAAAGCCCCGTAAAATTGACATTGAATGTTGCTTTTGTCTGTTTTCTATAATAGTCTCTAGTGACTTTTTAAAATGTATTGACAATTTTAAAAAATGATATTGACTGCACAGCTGGTGTGGCTCAGTGGTTGAGCGTTGACTTACGAACCTGAAGGTCAAGGTTTGATTTCCCGGTCATGGCTTATGCCTGGATTGCGGGCTCGATCCCCAGTGTGGGGTGTGCAGGAGGCAACCGATCAATGATTCTCTCTCATCATTGATGTTTCTGTTTCTCCCTCTCCCTTCCTCTCTGAAATCAATAAAAATATATTTTAAAAAGTAAAAAATAAAATGATATTGACTTTAGAAGAATCCAAATCACCTGGCTTATTGAATGCCCTAAATTCTTGATTTACCTGAGTATTTCCTCATGATGTCATTTAACTTGTTATTCTGTTTTCTGTTTTTTAAGTTTATTGATACTCATGTCTGAAGTGATGGCTTTCTTCAAATGTCTAAAAGTGTTTTTTTTATATTTTGTGGTAAATATATATAACATAAAATTTATCATTTTGACCATTTTTAAGCATATAGTTTTGAGGCATTAAGTACATTTACATTGTTGTGCAACCATCACTATCATCCATCTCCAGAACTTTTTGTGTTACCTAATTGAAATTCTGTACCCATTAAACAGTAACTCCCATTTCCCTCCTCCTCCCGCCTCCCAGCGCATGGAAGCCACCATTTATTTTATCTGAATTTGACTACTTTAGGAACCTCATATAAGAGAAACCATATATTTATCCTTTTGTGCCTGGCTTGTTTCTTCAAGGCTCTTAATGTCTTTATGAAGACATATCAAAGTTTATCCATGTAGCATATGTTACAATTTCTTTCCTTTTAAAAGGCTTATTTCTTATTCAAGAATGAGAAATTAAAAAGCTAATTGGAGCCCTGGCCAGGTAGCTCGGTTAGAGAACATCGTCCTCGATACACCAAGATTTCAGGTTCGATCCCCTTTTAGGGAACATACAAGAATCAGTCTATGAATGTGTAAGTTGGACAATAAAATCTCTCTCTTTCTCTCATCAATAAAAAAAAAAAAGCTAATTGGAAGGCCCAATGTAAGTGGGCAGGATGTGTTAACTAGAGGCCTTCATTGAAAGGTGATAAGATAATGAATCTCTTTTTCATTGGTAACCATAAAATATCTGTATTTTTAGGTCTTTTGCAGGGGGTCTTATCAGTTTCTTCAGAGAAAAAAATCTCCCTAAGTTCTGCCTGGGGGAATAAGCTTGGAGGCTTACTGTTCAGAGAACTGAGATGGGGGAGGGGTTTGGGGGACATTTACCTGTCTATTGTACTTCTCCTTAAGTCTGTTTTCAATTTGGGACTTACCCTAGCCCCAGCTGTGCTTAGTGTTTGGGATTTCTTTAATTGTTTCTCTGGACTGATGAGTTCACAGGCAGCCTTTGTCAAGGGTGGGGGAGGGGTATTGCCTGGTTGCATGGGGAGGAGAACTGCTCTTTCTATAGACTTTCAGCCAATCCTATTTTCAGCTCCACCTCTCATTCCTCCCTTCAGAGATGCATTGTGCTTCCAATTCTTTTTTAACAGGACCTTTTCTCTCTTCAGGCTTAGGTTTCAGTTTTTGCACTTCACAAAGTCAGATTCATCTGGTTGCTTTACCTGTATTAAAGTTTTGTTGCTGCCCTGGCCGGTTGCAGGGGTCCTCAAACTTTTTAAACAGGGGACCAGTTCACTGTCCCTCAGACTGTTGGAGGGCCAGACTATAGTTTAAAAAAAAAACTATGAACAAATTCCTATGCGCACTGCGGGCCCGGGACGAGTCGGCTGCTAAGCAGGACAGGCAGCGGCACCCGGCGGGCCGGATAAATGCCCTCTGCGGGCCGCATGTGGCCCGCGGGCCGTAGTTAGAGGACGCCTGGTAGAGTGTCGGCCTGCAGACTGAAAGGTCCTGGGTTTGATTCCAGTCAAGGGCATGTACCTTGGTTGCGGGCACATCCCCATTAGGGTGTGTGCAGGAGGCAGCTGATCAATGTTTCTCTCTTATCGATGTTTCTAGCTCTCTATCCCTCTCCCTTCCTCTCTGTAAAAAACCAATAAAATATATTTTTAAAAAAAGTTTTGTTGTTGTCCTCTGCTGTTGCTTCCTCCTCTGATCTCTTTGCTGTTGTGTGTTCATACCTTTAAAAATAGATTATATTACCATTTGAAGTGATTTATAGAGGGAGTGAAGAATCACATGTATTTAATCTACTATATTTTAGCTATTGTACTCGATTTTTTTTTTTTTACCCCATCAGAGCTTTTCCAGTAGAGACATCTTTGAGCTCCTTGGTAACTCAGTTTGGACCAGCAGCATTGGCATCACCTGGAAGCTTGTTCTAAATGCAGAATTCCAGGCCCAAGCCATACCTAGCAAACCATGTTCTACATTTTACAGGATCCCTGAGTGATTTATAACCACATTAATTCACTGTGCCTGCTATAGTACTTGACACATATTAAGTGTCTTCTGTTGGACAATCAGAAATTTAGAAAAGTCCCTGTACTTAGAAATACTGTTTTGGGAGCAGAGTGTAGGTATTATTTAAAGTTATGGCAGTAGATGAGAGGACAGAATAAAAAGAAGGCCAGGGAAATAAAAGTTTTAAGGTGTGGATGAAAGAAAAGAGGTCCTAGGAAAACTCAGAGCTAAGGAAGAACAGAGGCCCAGAGTCCATGAGGAAATGAACAACCTTTCAAGAGAGAAGGCTGCAAGGTTAGTAATATCCTCCATGGAGAGCCAGATTTCAGAGAAGGCTGGGAAGTGGGGAAAAAATATTTTCTGGGAAGATATCTACACTAATAAAAGTAACATGCTAATTGACCGTACCTTCATGACACCCACCAGCCAATCAGGAGTGAGTATGCAAATTAACCCAACAAAGATGACGGGTTAATTTGCGTACAAAGGCGCCGAGGGGAGTGGGGTGGGACGCAGGTGTTCCACACCACCCCAGCAGCTCTGGGCCTCTGGGCAGCGTAGGGAGGCGGGGAGGCGGAAAGGCGGCTCTGGCCAGAGCGAAGGTGGTGCTGGAAGCCAGGGGAAGGAAGGCCCATTCTTGCACGAATCTTCGTGCATTGGGCCTCTAGTTGAAGTTATAAAATAGTTTGTTTAATTAGAATGTGGGGAGAATGATCAGGGAAGAAGCTCCAGAGGACATAATGGAATGATTAACAATAAGAAGATGGTTTGCTGGGGAGGCAGCTCAGCAATATTGGGATGATTACACAGGAGATGACAGCTAGCTAAAATGAACTTCCACTTTTCCCTACCTCACACTCCCTATGTGCCAGGCATTTCTTTTAATTCTCTCTTGGACTGACTTTATTTCCTTATTTCTTTTCTTCTTTATTTTTTATTTTCATTTTTTTTCTCTCTTGCCCTCTCTCCCTCCTGCCCTCCCTCTTTCTCCCTTCTTCCCTCTCCCTCCCTCTGCTCCCTCCTTCCCTCTCTCCTCCTACCTTCCTCCCTCTGTTTTAAATACATGTTGTTCCTTTATTCTGGGACACTATATATCTTATCTTCCTTGACTCTCTCTAGATTTAGTGCCCTTATTTTGTGCTCCATGGCACCCTATTCTTTCTCTCTTTTTTTAAAAAAATTTAAGATATAAGCATTTACCATAACATTCACCTTTTAAAATATACTTTAAAAATACTTTCTCTTAGAAGGGCGAGCGGCGCAGCGCGGTGCGGGTGGCGGAGGTTTTGGTATGAACAGGATTCGGATCCACGTCTTGCCGACCAATCGAGGGAGGATCACCCCAGTTCCCAGGTCTCAGGAGTCCCTCTCTTGTTCGTTCACTCATCGCCCATGCTCGCAACCTCGTCTGGAGGGACAGGAGTTTTGCATTAAGCATATCCTTGAAGACAAGAATGCACCTTTCAAGCAATGTAGTTATATATCGACGAAGAATGGAAAAAGATGTCCCAGTGCTGCCCCAAAGCCAGAGAAGAAAGATGGGGTGTCCTTCTGTGCTGAACATGCCCGTAGGAATGCACTGGCACTTCATGCTCAAATGAAGAAGACCACTCCAGGGCCTATGGGTGAAACACTCTTGTGCCAGCTGAGCTCATATGCTAAGACAGAGCTGGGGTCTCAGACTCCAGAAAGTAGTCGCAGTGAAGCCAGCCGAATTCTGGATGAAGACAGCTGGAGTGATGGGGAGCAGGAACCCATTACTGTGGATCAGACATGGAGAGGTGACCCTGACAGTGAAGCTGATAGCATAGACAGTGATCAAGAAGATCCCTTGAAACATGCTGGTGTCTACACAGCCGAAGAAGTGGCCCTGATTATGCGTGAGAAACTAATTCGTTTACAGTCTTTGTACATTGATCAGTTTAAACGACTTCAGCATCTGCTCAAAGAGAAGAAGCGACGTTACTTACATAATCGGAAAGTGGAACATGAAGCTCTAGGTAGTAGTCTCCTGACTGGCCCAGAGGGACTATTGGCCAAAGAACGAGATAACTTAAAGCGTCTAAAATGTCTTCGGAGGTATCGTCAGCGCTATGGAGTAGAAGCCTTACTACATAGGCAGCTGAAGGAACGCAGAATGCTGGCCACAGATGGTGCTGCCCAACAGGCCCATACCACTCGTTCCAGTCAGAGGTGCTTGGCCTTTGTGGATGATGTTCGTTGTTCTAATCAGTCTCTTCCAATGACCAGACACTGCATTACTCATATTTGTCAGGACACGAATCAGGTTCTCTTCAAATGCTGCCAGGGGTCTGAAGAGGTACCCTGCAACAAACCAGTTCCTGTAAGCCTCTCTGAAGATCCCTGCTGCCCACTGCATTTCCAGTTGCCTCCTCAGATGTATAAGCCCGAGCAGGTACTGTCTGTGCCAGACGATCTGGAAGCCGGCCCCATGGATCTGTACTTGAGTGCTGCTGAGCTTCAGCCCACTGAAAGTTTACCTCTGGAGTTCAGTGATGACTTGGATGTTGTGGGTGATGGTATGCAGTGTCCTCCTTCACCCTTGCTTTTTGATCCTTCACTAACCCTTGAAGATCATTCTGTCAAAGACACTGCTGAATGCCCAGTGGATACTTTGGGCCAGATGCAGATGGCCGGAGATGGGTGCAGATCGCAGGGATCGCGAAATTCTGAAAAAGCCTCTGCACCATTTCCTCAAAGTGGAGTGGCTACTGCAAATGGGAAGCCAGAACACAGTTCTATCAGTTGATAGTTTGTTTTGGGAACCATTTGACTTTGGAGGATTTGAATTTCCCATTATTTAAACAAGTATTTCTGACCTCTCTAAAGGACAACCCAGACTACTTTGTTTTCCTTCTGGGTTACTGAGTGCTATAGTCAAACATACACTGGGGAAGGGACCAGTAGTAGTGTCTAAAAGTTGTGTCTTCCCACTCTGAGCAAGGAAGAAAGATAGGTGAATCTTGTCAGAGCTGCTGGGATTGAGCGAGTATTTGGGACTCTGTGCTATGAAGAGAGACATCTTGGTAAGGAGATTTCCAAAGTCTTTAAGTGGGAGTTGTGTACCCCTGGGATATTGATGGACCCAGTGTTTGGCCATTGCTATCTAGCAGCTTGTGTTTTAGCCTTTTCTCACTTCTCACCTAATTGGGGGACCTGACCTGTAACTTCAGAAAATAATCCCACAGGACTGGGTCCTCCTTAACCATCCATCTTCAACCTATGTAAATTTCTGCAGTGACTATCCTAATGTAAGATGCCATAAAAAGTTATTGTATATAGTTTCTACTAAATGTTAAAATGTTATGAAAATATAAATCACTCGAATGCATGTTTTATTTGTATTTGAGAGTGTGTGTATATATATATATACACACACACATTTGGGTGGTGGTCCTTAGGGAGCTGTTTCTGATGGGAAAGGGAAAATAGGACAAGATATATTTCAATCCCAAGAAGTAAATACACTTTCAGTAACTTACTTTAGTTTTGGTTTGCAGGATAAGATAAAGATCTGTTAGAAGTAAACGGAAAGGGGTAGGACCTCCCTATTAAAACTTACCAGTTCCAGATACCTTCCTTTTCACTCTCCTCTGTGCCCCCTACTTCTACTCCCATTTCTCTATCACAATGCCTGATTATCATTTTAAAATTCTCTAGGACTAGGAATGTATATCCATAAACACGTATCTTTAGCCATCTGTCTTCTAACCTATGTCAGTTTCTGTATATAAATTATATATTTATATGTAAACACATATATAAAACTCCCAGAGAAGTTGGGTCTGGTGCTGGCAGAGATAGGCATAAGTTGTTCAGATCTTTTAAAAGTTACTTTATTTTTTTTAGAGAGGGGAAAGGAGAGGGAATGAGGAAAGAGAAACATTGATATGAGAGCGGAATATCGATCGGCTGCCTCCTGCACGCCCCTACCTGGGATAGAGCCCACAGCCCAGGTATATGCCCTGACCGGAAATGGAACCAGCAACCTTGTGGTGCACAGGATGGCGCCCAACCAGCTGAGCCACACCTGCCAAGGCTGTCAAGATCATTTTGATGAATCTAAGGGTAGAGTTAAAATAAAAATTTAGGTAGGGTTAAGTTACCTATGCTAGAAGTTGTTTATTGAGGTACATTATGACAAGGAGGCCAAAAGATCACCTGTAAGAACCAAACTAAGGAACAAAAAATTGATAGACCAGTGATTTCAACCTTTCTCATCTCATGGCACACAAAATAATTACTAAAATTTTGAGGCACACCAAAAATATATTTTGCTGATTGTGATTTTTTTCATGTGACAGTCTATGGGAGAGGAGGTCAGTGTCTCTGACTAAATAGGTATTGTGTATTTTAAAAATTCTTGTAGTAGGATGAATATTTGGTTCAAAATAGCTGAGTTATACCATCACTTTGGCTTTGGTTTAAGTATTTACATCCAGAGAATGGTTAAAAGTAGCTCAGAAGGCCCATGGAACTTATTTCTGAGATCTTTCATAGGTCCTGCAGTATACTCATAACACAGGAGAAGCATTTATGCAGCCATAAACAAGAATATGGCCAAAACCGGTTTGGCTCAGTGGATAGAGCGTCGGCCTGCGGACTGAAGGGTCCTGGGTTCGGTTCCGGTCAGGGGCATGTACCTTGGTTGCGGGCACATCCCCAGTGGGGGGTGTGCGGGAGGCAGCTGATCGATGTTTCTTTCTCATCGATGTTTCTAGCTCTCTATCCCTCTCCCTTCCTCTCTGTAAAAATATCAATAAAATATATTTTAAAAAAAAAGAATATGCTTGCTTTTGCAACAAGATTAGACTATCGAATTCCTGTTTTTTAAAAAAGTGATATACAAACCATTAGCACCCACCCTTCACTCAAGATGATTGTAAATTAATAGGCCCATGAGCACTTTTCTGGGATAGGGGAGGGGAAGTGGAGGCCAAGTAATTGATACTCCAGAAATTTTGATGGTCACTTGGAAACCCAGCAACAAGGGTGAGTTTTGAGAAGGCCGCTGTTGGTGTCCCTCGTTAGGGCGTCATAATGCCAGGGTTCTTGTCCCAGCCTTACAAAGGGTTCAGCGTTCTGGAGAAAGGGGCTGCGCATAGATGATTAAAAAGGAGTCCAAAGACGAAAGATATTTTTGAAAGGCATTGGGGGTCAGAGGAGCTTCAGCTAAAAGGAACTGAAGACACTTTGTCTAGGACCCCATGGTATGTATGTATGTATTTATTTGTATTTTTTAATTTTTTTAAAAATAAATCTTTATTCAGATTAAAAAAAAAAAATACTTTCTCTTTAATAAGTCAGAAAAAAAAGACAAATACCATATGATTTCACTTATATGTGGAATCTAAAGAGCAGAATAAATGAACATACAAAATAGAAACAGACTCAAAGATACAGAGAGCACACTAATGGTTTCCAGAGGGGAGGGGGGTTAGAGGACTGGGTGAAAAAGGTGAAGGGTTTAAGAAGTACAGATTGGGAAGCATGAGGGGGGAAGGGGTTAAAAAAAAAAGTACAGATTGGTAGTCACAAAATAGTCATGGGGATGTAAAGTACAGCATAGAGAATATAGTCAATAATATTGTAATAACTATGTATTGTGCCAGGGATACTTGAAATATTGGGGGAGACCACTTTGTAAAGTGTATGATTATCTAACTACTATGTTGTATACCTGAAACTAATGCAAAATAATATTGATTTGTAAACTGTAATTGAAAAAGAAAAAAATTATCTTTTACCGTGTTTAACCACAGTATAGTATTATATGTTTTGCTTATTTGAATTGCCTACTGGACTGTCTTGTTACTATCTTAGGCATGTAGCCTAGCACTTATAGCTGACAGCTAATATTTATTCATTGCTATGTGTCATATGCTGTTTTAAGTTTACACATCAACTCATTTAATCCTAATAGGATATACTTTAGCCCCATTTTTATGGATGGAAGATACAAAGACCTAGAATAAGTAGGTGCTAAATCAGTATTTATTGAATGAACATCTTTATTGTATATGTACCAGGCACTGTGCTGTATGTTTGGGTTACAGTAGTAAGATAGTCTTTGGTCAGAGTTTCAGACAAAATGTTGGTTAAAACTTGATAATAGCAATAAGAAGGAACAAATGATTGATACATGGAACAACTTGGAATGGATCTCAAGGGAATTATACTGAGTTAAAAAAAAGTCAAGTCCAAAAGGTCACATACTATATTATTCCATTTATATAGCATTCTTGAAATAAAATGATAGAAATGGAAGAAAAACAAAACTTTTCCCTAAAATGGGGGAAAGATAGCTGGCTCCTGGTTTTGTATTTGGAATCAAAAGGCTTGAAGGCCTCTGCAACTTTCCTTATATCACTAAATGTGCCTCATCTCCCCCCAGCACATACTGGAGACATACATTCAAATGTTCTTTTAGCTTTTCTTTTCTTTTTGATTTAAAGCCATCCTTCATAAGTCAAATTACAGCATGGGCTTTGAGGGCTGAGATCTGTCATTGCTTCCTGGTTTTAATAAGTACCTAACTTTTATTCTTAATTTTAAAAATTTATTTTTTTTGGAAATTTCAAATTTACAGAAAGGATGCAAAAATAAGTATATGAAGAACACACATTATGTCCTTTGTTCACCTGTTAACATGTTATTCCATTTGCTTTATCATTCATGCTCTCTCTTTATATAAAACTAGTGCCCTGGTGTACGGATTTGTGCACATTGAAAGGAAATTAGTTAGAAGGTGGCTGGCCGGGGCGGGACTGGGTGAGACGGGCCAGACACGCTCTGGAGCCAACCTCCCACAGTCCCTCCCTGGCCGGCTGCACCTGGGGCAGCACCGCGGCTCGAAGGGTGTCTGCAGAGTGAATGGGGTCCCTCCGGCAGGTGGGGTCTGTTGGCCTGGCCTGTGGGGATCAGGCTGAAACTGGCTCTCCGACATCCCCCGAGGGGTTCCAAATTGCAAGAGGGCAGTTCACACCCTGGAATCGGGCTCCCTCCTCTCTGGTTCCAGGGTGCATCACCCAAGAACCGCCACTACCAAGTCACTGCAGCTCGGTAGTTCCTGCATTGAGTGTCTTCCCCCTGGTGGTCAGTGTGCATCATAGCTGGACAGTCGAACAGTTGCTTAGCCTTTTATATACACTGAGTGGCCAGATTATTATGATCTCTGAACGCATAATTATCTGGCCACTCAGTGTATATTCTATATAATAAAAGGCTAATATGCAAATTGTCCCCTCAACCAGGAATTTGACCAGCAGGCAGGCCGGCCAACTGCCCATGTCCCATCCCCCTGGCCAGACTGGCCAGACCCCACCCATGCACGAATTCATGCACCAGGCCTCTAATATATATATTATTATATTAGAGATCATATATAATCTGGCCACTCAGTATATATAGGCTAGAGGCCTGGTGCACAGATTCGTGCATGGGTAGGGCCCCTCAGGGTGGCCTGCAGGGATGGGGCCGAAACCCGCAGTCCAATGCCTCTTGCAGCTCCTACCTGCTGCTCCTGCTCATCCCAGCCCCAACTGTGCCTGCTGCGGGCTCATGCCCTATCAGTCCCAATTGGGAGAGGCTCACTTTGCCGTAGCAGTGCTCGCCAGCCATGAGCCCTGTGTCTGGCGCCCTCCCCAGGGGAATGGCCTGTGGGAATGGGCTGAAACCAGCTCTCCGACATTCCCTGAATTGTGAGAGGGTGCAGGCCAGGCTGAGGGACCCCATCAGTGCATGATTGGGTCGGGGAGGGCTCCAGGGTGTGTCCGGCCCATCTTGCTCAGTCCCGATCGGCCGGACCCCAGCAGCAAGCTCCTACTGGTTGGAGTGTCTGCCTCCTGGTGGTCAGTGCACATCATAACGACTGGTCGACCAGTTGACTCTCTGCCCCCTGGAGGTCAGTGCACATCATAGCGAGCGATTGAGCAGCCTTAGCATATCATTAGCATATTACACTTTGATTGGTTGAACAGTCGGCCAGTCACTGGACGACTGGACACTTAGCATATTAGGCTTTTATTATATAGTATAGATAATATTCCTCTTTTTCCCTGAACTATTTGAGAATAGTTATGTTCATCCTGGCCCTTAACCCTTAAATACCTCAATATGTATTTCTTAAGAATAGTAATATTTCTTTACATACTGCAGTTATCAACTTCTGTACATTTAACTGATACAATACTTTTGTGTACTGTTTATAGATTATGACCAAAGAAATAATTGTTTATTAGTGCCTCAGTTCCTGAATACTTTCTTTAGTTAAAAAATATCAAAGTGAATTTTTGAAAGTTTTTTAAAAAATCAGAAAACAATAAATTAAAATGAAATATTATTTATAACCCATTATTTTTATTTTTTGTTGTTAAAATATACATAAAGAAACCATGCATACATAGGTAAAGAAAGTGCTCTCCTGTGCTGTTTCTCCATCCCTGTTGTGTATACTGTTAACAGTTTGTGTAGTCCTCCTGATGTCTTTATGCATACATACGTACACAGCACATGTACATGTATGTGTATATTTGTTCATATATGAACATATTAAAATGGAATTTAAAATATCTTTCTGTATTGCTAATATTAAAAAGTTGCATTATAGTTTCTCAAAATGAGAAGAAATACTTTTCATTGTCTACTAAATAGAAATAAAAATGCTAGGTGTTTATGGATACTTACTTAGAAAGGTGTTTACTCAGGTGCGTTTAACTCATCACTCAGCATTGCAGTGCTCACCCAGTACAAGAACTAATTTGTCAAGGAATTGAAGATAATGAACATATCCTAATTAGCTTTTCCCTCAATATGTTTCACTGGACCTACTTAAAATGTATGTGATTTGGATTTGTTTTAATCTTTATTTATAACTAGAAGCCTGGTGCACGAGATTCGTGCACTTGGGGGGGCATCCCTCAGCCTGGCCTGTGCCCTCTTGCAGTCCAGGAGCCCCCAGGGATGTCCAACTGATGGCTTAGGTCCGCTCCCCATGGGGAATGGGTCTAAGCAGGCAGTCGGACATCCTTAGCGCTGCCACGGAGGTGGGAGAGGCTCCTGCCACCACCGCTGCGCTCGCCAGCTGTGAGCCCGGCTTCTGGGCTTCTGGCTGACCAGTGCTCCCCCCGTGGGAGCTCACTGACCACCGGGTGCAGCTCCTGCATCGAGCGTCTTCCCCCTGGTGGTCACTGCATGTCATAACGACTGGTTCTGCCATTCGGTCGATTTGCATATTAGCCTTTTATTATATAGGAGGACTAGGGGCCAAGTGCACGAATTCGTGCACCTTGAAAGGAACTGTGGGCCCTGAGGATGTGGTGGGAACAGGGGCAGGTCTCGGCCCATCTTCCATGCCCCTGGGCCCCTCTCATCACGGCCCCCGGCCCCCTGTCTGCCGGCAGCCCTGCTCCCGCCACTGCTGCTCCCACGCACTGATGGCGCCGGCCTGTTTGCACCCGCTGACACTGATGGTGTGGAGCGATTTGGGCTGGGGCGAGCAGGCTGGCGGCGTCAGTGGGTGTGAGTGATGGCTGCTGCCCTGATCGCCCCTCAGGAGCAGGGGGAGGTGGAGAAGCCCTCAGAGGCGATTGGGGCTGGCAGCCACCACTCACACCTGCTGACAGCGCCAAGTGATTGGGACCAGCACCGGGCTCCGACAGTGGATGCGAGCGGCGGCTCCAGCGCCAGCTGCAGGTGTGAGAGGTGGCTGCCAGCCCTGATTGCCCCTCAGGAGCAGGGGGAGATGGAGAAGCCCTGAGGGGCGATTGGGGCTGGCAGCGGATGTAAGTGGCAGCTCTGGCACTAGCAGCAGTTGCAAACAGGACTGGCAGTGGCAGCAGGTGCAAGTGCCAGGTGGGACCGTGGTGCACGGGAGTATAGAATTTTCAGTAACCACCAGAGCCTCACCCTGATAACAGTGACTAGCGCCCCGCCTTGGTCTGGCACCCCAGCTCACCTGCTCCAGCATCCCACTGCGGCTGACACCCGCTATGTTCTGCGCTCTGCTGCCTGCTGCCAACACTGCCATGTTCCACTTGTGCCCCCTGGTGGTCAGCGCACATCATAGCGACCGGTTGTTTGGTTGTTCCACTGTTTGGTCTATTTGCATATTAGGGTTTTATATATATAGATAACTAGAAGAGTTTTAAATTTTGAAAAATTAGAGTTCAATTTTTATATTGAAAGTAGTCACAATAGCCCAGCACTTCTTGGCTATTATAAATAATGCTGCTATATGAATATCCTATATAATAAAAGACTAATATGCAAATTGTCTCCTCATCCAGGAGTTTGACCGGGGGTGGGGCTGGCCAGCCAACCACCTGCGGCGCCTCCCCCTGGCCGGCCCCACTCCTGATCGGTCCCCCCACCCTGATCAAGGGCAGGGCTGGTTGGCCAACTGTCCCCAGTGCCTCCCCCCATCCGGCTCAGCCTAATCTGCCCCAATCGGGTTGGGGTGGCCGGACCCCACTCGTGCATGAATTCTTGCACCCAGCCTCTAGTTGATAGATAAAATTTTGTGTGGGTGTATGTTTCATTTTTCTTGAATATATAGCTAGAATTGAAATTGCTGATTGATGCCTCACTGGTGTGGTGGTTAGATTCCCAATCAGGGAACATGCGCAGATTATGGGCTTGATTCCCAGTGTGGAGCATTCAGGAGGCAGCCGATCAATGATTCTCTCTTGTCATTGATGTTTCTGTCTCCCTCTCCCTTCCTCTCTGACATCAACAAAAATATCTATATATGTAAAAGGCTAAATGACCGACCGTCTGTCTGTCTGACTGTCCGACTGACTAGCCGGTACATATGAAGCACACTGGCAGTTTAAAAATAAACGTTGACTCGCGCATGTGCGATACATGTAAAGCAATCGCACACGTATGTTTCGATCTGTCATTGTTGATCATGAATTTGGTTGTTTTTGTTGACATTCAGCGTGAACCACATTGCTGTTTATTCATCGACAGTCCCACTGACCAACCGGCCAGTACGTATGACGCACACTGGCAATCCTATATAATAAAAGCCTAATATGCAAATTGTCCCCTCGACCGGGAGTTCGACTGGGAGTTCAACCACTCGCTATAATGTGCGCTGACCATCGGGGGGCGGCACAGAACATGGCAGGTGTCGGTGATGTGGTGCTGGCAGCGGGTGGCATTGGAAGCACTGCTGGCCCTGATGGGCCCTGACGAGAGTGGGACCATGGCGGGATGGTGGAGCAGGTGAGCGGGCGGCGCCAGGCCAAAGCGGGAACGAGTGGGGCCCAGTCACCCTGCTTATGGCCCTGCAGACAGCAACCAGCGGCAGTAGCGGGGGACGGGCCTGCTCCTAGGCACCGAGGGAGCCGGGCAGGGGCCTGATGACTCAGGCGGAGGGGGCACGCGGGGGCCTGGGGGCCAGGTGCTGCCCAGGCCCAGAGGTCATCTGGGACCTGCCTTTCCATGCCAGATGCTCATACTTCGATCGCCGGCCAGACCTAGGGACTGCACCCATGCACGAATTTCATGCACCAGGCCTCTAGTTTAAAAATAAACTGACTCACGTGTGTGTGATATATATAAAGCTCTCGCTGGTGCCAATCACATGCATGTTTTAATTTTATAATATTGTATATACTATTTTGACATGTAATTTTTTGCAGTAATTACTGCACGAATCTTTCTTCTATTTCCTTTCAATGTGCACAAATCCATGTACCAGGCCACTAGTTTAAAAATAAAAGAAATTGCTGGTGACTCTATGCTTAACCTTTTGAGGAACTGCCAGATCTTTTCCAAGCAGTTGTATCATTTCATATTGCCATTAGCAATGTATGAGTTACAATTTCTTCACATCCTCACCCACATTGTGATTACCTACCTTTTTTTATTAGAGTCATACCTAGTGGGTGTGAAGTGGTATCTCATTGTGGTTTTGATTTTTATTTCTGTGATGGCTGATGAGATTGAATCTCTTTTCATCTTGTTGGACATTTGTATGTCTTTGGAGAAATGTCTATTCAGATCCTTTGCCCATTTTTAATTGAGTCATTTGTCTTTTTATTATTAAGTGGCAAGACTTTTTAATATATTCTAAATACAATAAAAAAAAGTACTCACCTGAGGATATTTTTCCATTGATTTTTTTAGAGAAAGTGGAAGGGAGGGGGAGATACAGAGAGAAACGTCAATGAGATAGACATATTTGATTTGTTGCCTCCTGTATGTGCCCCAACCAGGGCCGGGATTGAGCCTGCAACCAAGGTACATGCCCTTGACCAGTATTGAATCTGGGACCCTTCAGTCTGCAGGTCAATGCTCTCTCCACTGAGCCAAACTGGCCAGAGTTAAATACAAATTTTAAAAATCACATATATGATTTATCCTCATTCTGTGGTTATCTTTTCACTTTTTTGATGGTATCCTTTAGAAAATCAAATTTTTTTTTTGCCTTGGCTGGTTTGGCTCAGTGGATAGAGCGTCGGCCTGCGGACTGAAGGGTCCCGGGTTTGATTCTGGTCAAGGGCACATTGCTTGGGTTGTGGGCTTGGTCCCCAGTGTGGGGCATGCAGGAGGCAGCCGATCAATGATTCTCTCTCATCATTGATGTTTCTACCTCTTTCTCCCTCTCCCTTCCCCTCTGAAATCAATAAAAATATATTAAAATTTTTTTTTTAATTTGAAGAGATCCAGTTTATATTTTTCTTTAGTTGTTTGCACTTATGGTGTCATATTTAAGAAACCATTGCCTAATCCATGGTCGTTAAGATTTAAGCCCGTTTTCTTATAAAAGTTTTATAATTTTAGCTCTTACGTGAGGACTGATGCATTTTGAGTTAATTTTTGCATAAAATGTAAGATAGGAGTCAAGCTGCAT
Source organism: Plecotus auritus (assembly GCF_963455305.1). Lineage (NCBI taxonomy): Eukaryota > Metazoa > Chordata > Mammalia > Chiroptera > Vespertilionidae > Plecotus > Plecotus auritus. The sequence goes on from NC_137771.1 coordinate 27,517,332, forward strand.
TTTTTTTTTTTTTTTGCATGTGGCTATTTAGTTGTGCCACATCCATTTGTTAAAAGGCTACTTTTGTACAATTGAATTGTCTTGACACCTTTATTTAAAATTATTTGACAAGAAAGAGGTTGTGTTTTGAAGAACATATTCACGTGGTTCCCTTTTTCCTTCAATATTGTCACTTTTTTGTTAATAAATTTTTTTGCAACAGTCTTTAACTTATAGAAAAGTTGCAAGTACAGTAAAAATAATTTGATTTTCTTGAGAGTAGGTTGCCAACATGATAACCATGCTTGTATTTCATAAACAAGAACATTCTCCTACATAACCACAATACAACCATCAAAATCAGAAAATTAACATTGATTCACAGGTTTTGTCCCTTGTACCAATAACGTCCTTTATAATAAGAATTCAGTCTATAGTCACCCCTTGCATTTAATTGTCATGATTCTCTAGTCCTCTTCAATCTGGAAGTTCCTTAGCCTTTCTTGACTTTTATGACCTTGACATTTTAAAAGATTACAGGCCAGTTATTTTGTAGAATGTCTCTCAGTTGTGGTTTGTCTGATGTTTCCTTATGATTAGATTCAGTTTGTGCATATTTGGCAGGAATATCACCGGAGTGATGTTGTGTCCTTCTCAGTATATTCTATTGGGGGCCCATGAGTTCATCATTACTAGTGGTATTAACCTTGATTACTTCATCAAGATGGTGCTTTTAAAAAAATATATTTTATTGATTTCAGAGAGGAAGGGAGAGGGAGAGGGAGAGAGAGAAACATCAATGATGAGAAATAATCATTGACCGGCTGCTTCCTGCACGCCCCCTACTGGGGATCAAGTCCGCAGCCCCGGCATGTGCCCTTAACTGGAATCGAACCCGGGACCCTTCAGTTCGTAGGCCGACACTCTATCCACTGAGCTAAACCAGCTAGGGCAAGATGGTGTTTGCCAGGCTTCTCTGCTATTATATTTGTCTTTTTAAATTTTTTGATTACTAAGCATTTTGTGAGAAGGCCCTCTGAGATTATATAATTAATCATTAATCTTTTAGTTTTTCATTTATTTCTGCATGGGCACATAGATTCCTTGTATTTACATGGCTTATATTCCTTATTATTATTTGTATTGATGTTCCAATTGTTCCAGATTTGGTAGTGGGAACCCTTCAAGCTGGTGTCTTTATTCTTTGGTCATGACCCCTCATTCTTTGAGCAGTTGCTTTCTTTTTGGCATGACTTCCAGGTTTATTTGGTACTTGCTGTACTCCAGCCCTGGAATTAGCCATTTCTCCAAAGAGCCCTGGCTCCTTTTAGTAGAGAATAGCATTAGAAAACAAGAACTGAATGCTAGGTGTGGATATTGGGATATTGCTGGTCCCCGAACCTCTCAAGGGACAGAGCTATGGAATAGTTGTATTCCCTAAAAATATACACTGAGTGGCCAGATTATTATGATCTCTGAATGCATAATAATCTGGCCACTCAGTGTGTGTGTGTGTGTGTGTGTGTGTGTGTGTGTGTGTGTGTGTGTATACATATATATATATATATATATATATATTAGAGGCCTGGTGCATGAATTCATTAAAGGTCTGGGCAGCCTGGCCAGGGGGAGGGGACATGGGTGGTTGGCCGGCCTGCCTGCTGGTCGAACTCCTGGTTGAGGGAATAATTTGCATATTAGCCTTTTATTATATAGAATATACACTGAGTGGCCAGATTATTATGCATTCAGAGATCATAATAATCTGGCCACTCAGTGTAGACATTTACACCTATCTATCTAGTTCTCTGAATTTATATCAATATATGCATTTCCAGTCCAAACCAGAGTGTTTATTCTATTTTTTTTTTACCTTTCTATATTTGTAACTTTCATTTTAGACTATGAGAAACCTGGCTTCTATTATCTTTTTTTAAAAAATAAATTTTTATTGATTTCAGAGAGGAAGGGAGAGGGAGATAGGAACATCAATGATTAGAGAGAATCATTGATTGGCTGCCTCTTGTACACCCCCTACTGGGGACTGAGCTCACAACCCAGGCATATGCTCTGACTGGGAATCAAACAGTGACTTCCTTGTTCATAGGTTGATGCTCATCCACACTGGCCAGGCTCTATTATCTTTAATGGTTTTACTTATTTTATCCTTTTCTCTGTATGTAGCCAATCTGTTATAGCTATTGTTGCATTCCCCCTGCCACCTCCCATCCCCCACCCAAGTAGAAATTTTTTTTCACCCTTATCTGGCTTTGCCCCTCTGCATTGGGATGCCTACCTCCAAGGACTATGTCTCCAATACTGTGCCATCTGGGCCCCATGCCATTGTCCTTCCATCACCCATCCCAGGCTGTCCCCGCGAGGATCCCCTCCTCACCTGCTCAAGCTCTGAGATCCTGTGCTATGTTTCTGCCCTTCTATATGGACATAGACATCTCTCAGCTGCTTCCGGCTCTGACACCAACTCTTGGCCATTATGACCAGCCCCACTTAATGGCCTTTGGACTGAATTATTTGTGAAGGAGAGCCACATTATCTTTTGAGAGACAATTAAGTTTTTGTTTTTTTTACATCTGTTCAAAATTAAAAGTTAGTGCTTTATAAGAAGGGAAAAGAAGTTTTGGTCAAGATGATGGCATGGATAAATGTAGTACTCACATCTTCCCACAACCACATCAAAATTACAACTAAATTATAGAATAGTCATCACTCAGAGTACCGGAAGTTTGGCTGAACAGAAGTCCTATAACTGAGGATATAAAGAAGAAGCCACATTGGGACTGATAGAAGGTGCGGAGGCATGGAACAGACTGGTCCCACACCCACATGTGGTGGTTAAAAATCAGTAAGGGTATCTTGGCTGTGGAGATCCCCCCTAAGCGGTCCCAGGCCCCCCAGCTCAGGGTTCCACTGCCAGAAGAGAAGTTTCCATAACTTCTGGCTGTAAAAATCAGTGGGGATTGTGGCTGAGAGAGAGATGGAGGGCTCCTCGAGTTCCAGGCATTCCTCTCGAAGGGCCCACACATGGACTTACTCAGACTTGCTCAGAGCTCCAGCGCTGGGGCAGCAGCTCATAAGTTATCAGGGACATATGGGGAGGAACTGAATTGTCTGGTTTCAGGACTAGGGCTAGAGGGGCAGCTTTCTCTCAGACAGAAGTGTTAGTAGAGGACATTGATCCACAGAGCCATCAGGATGGCACCATATCTGAGTCTCCATCAACCTGGGTAATAATGTTAAGTACCCGCTGACCCCCCAGCCACCTTAGTGATTCCCTGAAACTTGGACTCACCCAAGCCATTTCCAGTGGCCTTTTTATACAAAGGGCCTTTCTTAGCTCATGCTTCATACTTTTGTAATGTCTCTCAAATAAGTAGCATTTGGTATGCACTACCTCTTGCTAAGTGACCCCAGACCTGGCATTAGCGGCAGCCAGCCTTGGTTTGCAGCTTAGCCTCTCTCTGGGCACCTCCAAGCCCAGCAAAAGTAGCAACCATCTGCAAATTACTCTGTAGCTCATGCCAGGTGGCTCTGGGCAGGGGACTGGCAGTGGCTGACGTTGCACCACCTGGGAGGTCCCAGAGCCAGTACACCTGGTGGACAGTTTCAGAACACCCTGATTACAACCCAGCCACCTGCACCAGTGACATACTCAAGGGGCAGACTCAGCAGGCACCTAAGCCCCACTGAAGTGAGTCCTGTTTCATGAGGTCAACCCCTGAACAGCAGCTCCTCCACTGTAGTTGCAGCTGGCCCTCACAGTGATGTGCCAACAGCAATCAAGGCTCAACTACAGTAGGAAAGTGCACACAGTTCACCTGGGGTACACCTGGGACTCGCAGCTCAGGTGACTGGGGAGGCTGTGCCACTGGGCCCTACAGGATACCTACTACATAAGGTCTCTCTACCAAGTCCAGGAGATGTAGTAGCTTTATCTAATACATAGAAACAAACATAGGGAAACAGCCAAAATGAGGTGACACATCGGGGCCTAGGTGAAAGAACAGGAAAAATCTCCAGAATAAAGAACTAAATGAAATGGAGGCAAACAATTACCAGATACAGAGTTCAAAACAATGGTTATAAGGATGCTCAAGGAACTTCGTGGGAACTTCAGCAGCATAAAAGAGGACATGGAAACCATAAAAAAGAACCAGTCAGAAATGAATGTTACGTGAACTGAAATGAATAATTTACAGGGAATCAACAGTGGAGTAGATGAAGCAGAGAATCAAATCAGTAATTTGGAATATAAGGAACCAAAAGACAACCAATCAGAACAGCAAAAAGAAAAAAGAATTTAAAAAATGAGGATAGTGTAAGAAGCCTCTGGGACAACTTCAAGTTTACCAACATTCTCATCATGGGGTGCCAGAAAGAGAAGTCAGAGAGCAAGAAATTGAAAAAATAATGATGGAAAACTTCCCTAACATGATGAAGGAAATAGATATATAAGCCCAGGAAGTGCAGAGAGTCCCAAACAAAATTAACCCAAAGAGGCCCATATGAAGACACATCATAAAATGCCAAAGGTTAAAGACGGAGAACTTTAAAAGCACCAAGAGAAAAGCAGTTAGTCTTCTACAAAGGAGTGCCCATAAGACTGTCAGCTGATTTCTCAACTGAAACTTTGCAGGACAAATGGGATTGGCACAAAATATTCAAAGTGATGAAAACCAAAGACCTACAATCAGATTACTATAACCAGTAAAGCTATTATTTAGAATTGAAGGACAGCCTTGGCTGTTGTGGCTCAGTGGCTTGAGTGTCCTCCCATGCACCGTGAGGTTGCTGTTCAGTTTCCCCGTCAGGGCACATGCCCAGGTTTCAGGCTCGAACCCCAGTATGGGGCATGCAGGAGGCAGCTGATTGATCTTTCTCTCTCTTTCTATCTAAAATCAGTTCTACATAATAAAAGGCTAATATGCAAATAGACCGAATGGCAAAAGGACCAGTCACTATGATGTGCACTGACCACCAGGGGGCAGATGCTCAACGCAGGAGCTGCCCCCTGGTGGTCAGTGCGCTCCCACAGGAGGAGCGCTGCTCAGCCAGAAGTCCTGAGCTGGGCTCACAGCTGGTGAGTACAGCAGCGTTGGTGGGAGCCTCTCCCACCTCTGTGTCAGTCGGACATCCTCTGAGGGCTCCCAGACTCTGCGAGAGGCTCAGGCCGAGCTGGGGGACTCCCTCCCCCCCCTCCACCGCCCCCCCCCCCCCCGTGCATGAATTTCGTGCACTGGGCCTCTAGTAAAAACATACTTTAAAAAAAGAATTGAAGGACAGATAAAGAGCTTCCCAGACAAAAAAAGCTAAGGGAGTTCATCACCACCAAATTAGTATTACAAAAAATGTTAAAGGTCCTTCTTTAAAAAGATAAAAAATATGAAAAATAAGATGGCAATAACTACATATCAATCAACAATTACTTTAAATGCAAATGGATTAAATGCTCCAATCAAAAGACATGCACAGTGGCTGAATGGATAACAAAACAAGACTTTTTCATATGCTGTTTACAAGAGACTCACTTCAGATCAAAAGACACATAAAGACTGAAAGTAAAGGTGTAGAAAAAGATATTTAATGAAAATAGAAACAAAACAAAACATGAAAGCTTGGGTAGCAATTCTTAAACCAGGTAAAATCGATTTTAAAATTAAAAAAAAAAGTATTGATTGTTTTTAGAGAAAGTGGAGGAGGGGGAGAGAGAGAGAGAGAGGGAGAGGGAGAAGGAGAGGGAGACTGATTTGTTGTTCCATTTATTTACGCATTCATTGGGTGATTCATGTATGTGCCCTGACTGGAGGATCGAACCTGCAACTGTGGGGCACTGGGATGATGCTCCAATCAACTGAGCCACCTGGCCAGGGTCAGACAAAATAGACTGTAAAACAAAATCTACAATAGGAGACAAAGAAGGACCCAGAAACTCCACTTCTGGGTATTTATCCAAAGAAACCCAAAACACTAAATCAAAAGGTCATGTACATCCATATATTCATTGCAACATTATATTCAATAGCCAAGATATGGAAGCAACCTAAATGTCCATCAGCAGATGAATGGATAAAGAAGTAGTGCATATATACAATAGAATATGACTCAGCCATAAGAGAGAATGAAATCTTAGCATCTGCAACAATATGGTTGGACCTAGTGGGTGTTGTGCTGAGTGAAATAAGTCAGAGAAAGACAAATGCTAGATTATTTCACTTACATGTGGAATCTAAAAAACAAGCAGAACAGGAACAGATTTACAGATAAAGAGAATATTCTGATGGTTGCCAGCCGGGAGAGGGATTGGGGGATGGGTAAAAAAGGTGAAGGGATTTAGAAGTACAAATTGGTAGTTACAGAATAGTCATGGAGATATAATGTACAGCATAGGGAATATAGTCATAATATTGTAATAACTATGTATGGTGTCATATGGGTACTAGATTTATCTGGGTGATCACTTCGTAAGTTATATAAATGCCTAATCATGGGGTTGTACACGTGAAACTAATATAATATTCTATGCCAATGTATTTAAAGGTACATTTTAAAAAATAGGAAGGGTAAAAACCACAAATAGTTTGAAAATTTTACTTTTCAGACAATTGTTGTTATAGTTCCAAAAGGATTTTTTTGACTAATGTTTAAGATTTAACATAAGCCCTGGCCAGGTTGGTTGAGCATCGACCCATGCATCAAAAGGTTGCCGGTTCAAATCCCAGTTAGGGTGCGTGTGGGAGGCAACCGATCAATGTTTCTCTCTCACATCCAATGTCTCTGTCTCTCTTATCTGTCTTCTTCCCTCCCCCTTCACCCCCCTCCCTGTTCCCTCTAAAATCAGTAAAAACATTTTAGAAAAAAAAAAGATTTAACCTAAAATAACACTATTTGACTTATAATTATTTGAATCTCAGTGTACATTGGTTAATGAGGGTTCCTGACTGAGGAAATCAGAAAACAAATTATAATTTACATCTACAAAATAATATTCATTTTTCTTCTAGCTCTTCCACCAAAGCCACCTAAACCAATGACTACAGCTGTTACAAATGGAATGAAGGACAATTCTATTTCTCTTCAGGATGCAGAATGGTACTGGGGGGATATTTCAAGGTAACCAGAATGCTGCTATAATTGAATGTAGTTTTTAAAAAATCACTTTTTAGAATTAGTAGTTAAAATAAAATACTTTAATGTCCCATTAATTGTCATTTAAAGATGACCATTTAAGAAATTGTATGGGAATATTTCAAAAGTTTCTAAATGCTTTTCTCCCCCCCCCCCCCCCCACACACACAAAATGACAAGAAAATCTTTAAATTATGGGGTATGATTTTACTTTAATACTATATTGGGGATATATTTCTGAATAAGTAATACATGCTCTTAAGATAGTTACACATATCTTAGGGTGAAAGATACTTATAGGTACTTAATTTTCCTTACCTTTTGTCTCTAAGGCAGTAGTAGTTCCACAGTCTTTACATGTGCAAGAATCAATTGGGTGGGGCCTAGGAACCTGCATTTAACAATCTCCCCAAGTGATTTTGATGTACTCTTCACACACATCATTTTGGGAAACAGGACTCTTGGACAAATTTCTCTTTGAGTAAAATGTGGTTTTGGAAAAATTTGAATCTAGAGAAGGAATATATACACACACTATATATATTTAAAAAAAATTTTGAATATTGTATTTCCTTGTTTTTAAAAAACACTACACATTTCAGCCAACTCAGGTTTCAGGTTGATGCTATATTTCTCAATATGATTATCCTCCTCTTTCTTTTGTCTCTTCTCTCCCATTACCAAAATGGCACTCATTCCTTCTTTTCCTTACCCTTTTAACCATCTTTAAATGTACTATTTAGTGGTATAAAGTACATTTACATTGTTGTTCAACTGTCACTACCATCCATCTCTGGAACTATTTCATCTTCCTAAAGTGAAATTCTGTACCCATTCATAATACACTAACTCTCCTTGCCTTCTATTCTCCCCAGCCCCTCCCTGGCAATCACCATCCTACTTTCTGTTTCTGTGAGTTTGACTACTCTAGCTATCTCATATAAGTGGAATTATACAATATTTATTCTCCAAAGTTCATCCATGTCATAGCACGTGTCAGAATTTACTTCCTTTTTAAAGCTGAACAATATTCCACTTAATATATATTTACTTATTCATCTGGACATTTGGCTTTGATGAATATTTGGATTGTTTCCAGCTTTTGGCTCATGTGAGTAATGTTGCTATAAACATTGGTGTATAAATGTTTAAGTCCATGCTTTTATTTCTTTGGGGTATATACCCAGAAGTGGAATTTCTGGGTTATATGGTAATTCTATGTTTAATTTTTTTAGAAAGATAATATATATTTATATTAAAATTATCAGAAAAAATTTATTTTAGCATTATACAATAAAAGGATCTATTATATTTAAATATTTAAATTTATATTTTAAGACCCTGTGGTTCTATAATTCAAGGGTCTTTTAGACCCTGCCATTTCCTTTGAGTGTTTCAGTATTGCTCCTTAAAGTCCCAAACCAGCTCCGAAGAGAAATTTATTATCGGTATAAGTTCATATTGGAGGATATTATATTGAAAAATTGTGAATTTAGTGAATTCCCCCTCCCCCCCCAACCCCGATCGGACACAGCTGCCACTGTTGTTTAAATATAACCTTTCTAAACAGCTGCTGGTTTTTCCTGAAACTCTGCAAGTTCAGAGCTGCCCAAGGAATCCCTAAAGGCTTTATGGAAACACTGTCTCTTACAGATAGTTGAAATCTGGAAAAGTTTAAGAAGTAAATAGCCCTTCCTTAGATTGCATAACACCGAAAATCAAGACAGAATGAACATACCTAGAGGGAGGAACTAAATGACCTCTGAAAGGCCCTATGATTCTATAACTTTAGACTTACCACTTCCCAACTAGCCTTAGTAATAATATATGAAGAGCACAAATGAAACTTGTGTTTTTTTCATTTTTCCTATAATTCTTCAGGGAGGAGGTAAATGACAAATTACGGGACATGCCAGATGGTACCTTCTTGGTCAGAGATGCCTCAACAAAAATGCAGGGAGATTATACTTTGACTTTGCGGTGAGTATTTTTCAGCATTTTCGTTAGCATTATTTATTTCTGGTATACAAAGATTTCTGTATTTTGTTTAAATCTTTATATGTACATTTTTCATATTTTAATTTAATATAGATATATAATTTTTGTTTGGCTAACCTTTTTTATACATTAAACATTTAAATGTTTTACAAAAATGACAATTTTTATTTTTTGGTAGCAATAAAGTGAAAAAGCTTTAATGTAAGGAAATAAGATGTATACTGTTGACCTTATGAGTATAGAAGAAGTGATGTGCACAGCTTAAGGTTGTTCATGATATGTTTGGAATCCACCCCTCTAATAACCCTATTATTTTCTTTAATGCAGACTTCAGCGTTAAAACTCAACCTTATTTAGGATGATGATATGTAGAAGATAAAGCAATTCTCAGTCTGTATTATGCCATCCATGTGGGCATATTAGAATCTCATAAGTGGTGGTTGTATCCCTTTTATATTTTCAAAAGTGGGACATATATTTTTTAAAAAATTAGGAAAACTGCTTTAGATATCTCCACATTTAATTTTAACTATTAAAATAGCCTAATTACAATAAAGTCTTGTGATTTTTTAAAAAATAAAGTGCTATCTAAAAGAATAATAAATAACAATAGCAACAATAACAACTTTCTTGTACTAAGAATTTTACACGTAATAACTTAATTATTTCTCACAACAACCTTATGACACATAGGTATTAATATTTCCATGTTATAGATGAGGCAACTGAAACTTAAACTGGTTAAGAAAGTTGCCTCAAGACACATACTAGTAGCTAGTAAGTGGCAGAGGATGGGTTCAAATCCAGATTAATCTGGCTCTTTGCTGCTTTTCCATCCTAGTATTTTTAAGAAAAAGAATCCCATATTTTATGCTAGAAATTTGGAGTCACTATATTAGTTTCTGATAAAGATATTGAAAGAAATTAATGCCTTAGGACTTCAGTTGTGCTGAGTTATAATCAGTGTTCTCCGTTGATTCAACACAATTTTTTCTCATTCTAGTCAGGCTTCTGTCTTATCACTCTACAGGGACTGCTAAACCAATGGCCACTTCTCCTTCTTACTTTGCCTGACCTCTTAGCAGCATTAGTCATAGACACTTCTTCCTAGAAACAGTTTATTATCTTGGCTGTTGTGATATCACATTCTTCTGATTTTCTTCCTAATTCTAGGCCACTCCTTTGCTCAATATCAAAATGTTAAGTGTTCCTGGGTTCAGACTTGGGCCTCCTCTGTATTCATTTTCCCATAGCAAAGCTTGTCCTGTCCCTTGGCTTTCATATTCAATTATACAGTGATGATTCATAAACCTTATCTCCAGCTCTGACCTTCAGAACTCCAGATACATATATCCAGTTGCCTGCTTGCTTTTGCCGCTATATAACTAGGGGATATACTAATTTTAACATGGTCAGTGCACAGTTTTTTATTTCAATACCAACTCCCCTATCCAAACTGTTTCTCTTCAAGTCTTCACTCTTTTTTTTTTTTAAATATATTTCTTTATTGATTTCAGAGAGGAAGGGAGAGGGATAGAGAGATAGAAACATCAATGATGAGAGAGAATAATTGATTGGCTGCCTCCTGCACGCCCCCTATTGGGGATCGAGCCCACAACCCGGGCATGTGCCCCTGGCTGGAATCGAACCTGGGACCCTTCAGTCCACAGGCCGACGCTCTATCCACTGAGCCAAACCGGCTAGGGCTCTTCACTTTTTTTAAGCAAAAGAACCACCATGTCTACAGTTACTCAAGCCACAAGTCTTTTCCCCTCTCATTCTCTCACTCTCACATCCAAGTCATCATTAAATAAATCCTGCCAACTCTACCTTCAAATCTATATTAGTAATTTCTTCACATTTCTCTACCATCAAAATCTAAGCCACTCTTATCTTGTTTGATCTTTTGCAGTCACCTCCTAACAGGCCTCCCAGCATCTTACCCTTTCTAATCTTCCCACCCCTGTTGACTCATTTTCCGCACAGCAGCCAGAGTGATCATTTACAGCAACATTCTTCAAGACAGTTGTCTGTAGGCATGTCTTTTCCCTCTTCTTTCATTGTCTTTAATCCATTCCAGTCAGGCTTCCATCCTTACCATTCGACTGAAACCATTTTATCAAGATCACTTAGTGATCTCTACTTTGTCAGGCCTCAGTTGATTATTTCCTCTATGTTGAAATGCTTTTTAAAACATTGTTTTTTAGAAAAAAATAAAAAATTAGTTTTTAAGATAACACACACTTAGTTCTCCATTCACTTCATTAATTGCTTCTCTTGGTTTCCTTTGCTGGTTCTTCCTCATCCCCTGACCACTAAACATGGGTGTACACTTGGGCCCAAATATTGAACCTCTTCTGTTGTTCAGCTGTGCTTATCTAAAGTTTAGGAGAAGGTCTGGGCTAGAAGTGTAATTCATTCAGGAAAAAAAAAAGATACATAAATTATTTCTCCTAAGTGATTATTTTTGCCAAATTTGTTGATACTGACTGCTGTTTAGGTATATTAACCTTTAGTAAGCAAGGTATTTATAGATAAAAGAAAGAGTTGTAAAAATAATGTGATATTACATATACTTTTGCACACATACTTTTATGTGTCTTTTCACGTGTTCTAGCCTCAGCATAATAAAACTTGTTTATGCCCTAACCGGTTTGGCTCAGTAGATAGAGCGTCGGCCTGTGGACTGAAAGGTCCCAGGTTCGATTCCGGTCATGGGCATGTACCTTGGTTGCGGGCACATCCCCAGTAGGGGGTGTGCAGAAGGCAGCTGATCGATGTTTCTCTCTCATCGATGTTTCTCTCTATCCCTCTCCCTTCCTCTCTGTAAAAAATCAATAAAATATATTTTTAAAAAATTTATCTTTAAAAAAAAGAAAAGAAAACTTGTTTATTATGTGACATCAAGCTTTCATATCTTCATATGAAAGTAGTAGTACTTCAGTAGAATTTTTTTGGGGAAAATCTACAGTTGTTACCTTGTTTACAGGAAAGGAGGCAATAATAAGTTAATAAAGATCTATCACCGAGATGGGAAATATGGCTTTTCTGATCCTCTGACATTTAATTCTGTGGTGGAGCTCATTAACCACTATCATCATGAATCTCTTGCACAATACAATCCCAAACTTGATGTGAAGCTGATGTACCCAGTGTCCAAATACCAACAGGTATGTTCACACAAGTTCTTGATAGCTATTCCTCAAGTAATTACTTAACAGGATTATTTGATTCTAACTTACCAGTTTAAAAAAAAAAAAAGAAATCTAGCCATTTAAAATTTTCTACTGAAGATTTAAGAATTTTAGAACTTATTTTGTGGCAACTATGAATAGCTTGTTGCATGTATTTATTAACTTCATATAAAATACTTTTGTTGCCCGGCTGGTGTGCTCAGATGGTTGAGCATCGACCTATTAATCAGGAGGTCATGGTTCGATTCTGGTTAGGGCATCTGCCCAGGTTGCAGGCTCGATCCCCAGTAGGGGGCATGTAGGAAGCAGCTGATCAATGATACTCTCTTATCATTGATGTTTGTATCTCTCTCTCCCTCTCCCTTCCTCTCTGAAATAAATAAAAATATATTTAAAAAATACTTTTGTTTATGTTTTCTATTTATACTTTTTTCTTAATTTTTAAAGTATTAACTATTTTGTTGTAATATAAAGACTGATATTCGTGTTAACAAAAGGATTTAGTGCTTTTGTATGCTTGATATTAATCCAGTGGTTTAAACTTACAGTAGAAATGCAATTTAAAAATAAATAGATGTAGAAATTAATATCAGAATTGTTGACATTCTTTACTTCTTTTGTTTACCTGCACAGGATCAGTTGGTAAAAGAAGATAACATTGATGCAGTCGGTAAAAAACTGCAGGAGTATCATTCTCAGTATCAGGAAAAGAGTAAAGAGTATGACAGGCTATATGAAGAGTATACCAGAACATCCCAGGTTAGTATATTTTTGTTATTTAGGCCAGTAAGTATGCAACATTACAGTTACATCAAATTTTCTTTAATTCACCTGACAATCTTTAGAGGTCTTAATATCTTAAATAGCCTTTTTGGGACGTTGATGATATAAATTCCTCTCCCATTCATAAGTCACTTTTTTATTGGTTAAGGATATATTTTATGTCAGTTAGTGTTAACTAGAATAAGGTTTGACTGTAAGTGACAAAAAAATAAAGTAACAAAGGCTTCAGATAGAAATTTAGTTTTCTATTCTGTATAGGCATTTCAGGGTTTTTATGGCAACTCCACAGTAATTGGTGCCTAGGGTTCTTCTGTCTTGATGCCTTGCTATCTGTAGAAGTTGGCTTATTCCAATATCAACCATAACAACCAGGAAGGAAAAATGTTAAACTTTAATCCCTTTCCTCTGCATTAAACAAAGCAATGATGGATTACTATATTTGTGTGTGTATACTTGCACACACAAATATAATAAGGCAACACACAATACTATGTTTAATCTCACAAAGAATAATGAGTAAAAGATGCAAAAGAATACATATAATACATGTCTGTTCATACAATGTACAAAACCAGACAGATGTAAACTTTTATTTTGGATAGGAACATAAAGTGGTAAAATCATGAAGAACCACAAAGAATCATAAAGGATAGTATTATCACCAAGGCAGGGGAGATGGACTGGGAAAAAGAGAGTTGTGATTGGAAAGGATGCATGGAATTTCTGGGGGTGCTGGTAGTGGATGTTTATTTTATAATAATTTGTTAAGCTGTGTATTTGTTTTATGCACTTATGTTATATCTCCCATTAAAAATGATAAACATTAAAAACACATAGCTGGCCTAGCTGGTATGGCTCAGTGGTTGAGCATCGTCCTATGAACCAGGAAGTCACAGTTTGATTCCTAGTCAGGGCACATACCCAAATTTCAGGCTCGATCCCAGTGCAGATGTGCAGGAGGCAGCTGATCCATGATTCTCTCTCATCATTGATGTTTCTTTCTCTCTCCCTCTCCCTTCCTCTCTGAAATCAATAAAGATATATATATTTTAAAAGGCACATGGCTGCCTTAGCCGGTTTTGCTCAGTGGGTAGAGCCATCAGCCTGCAGACCAAAGGGTCCTGGGTTCGATTCTGGTCAAGGGCACGTACCTTGATTGCAGGCTCCTCCCTGACCCAGGCCCTGGTTGGGGCGCATGCAGGAGGCAACCAATTGATGTGTTTCTCTCACATCAATGTTTCCCTTTGTCTTTCTCTCTCCCACTCTCCCTAAAAATCAATGAAAAAAGCCGAAACCGGTTTGGCTCAGTGGATAGAGCGTCGGCCTGTGGACTGAAGGGTCCCGGGTTTGATTCCGGTCAAGGGCATGTACCTTGGTTGCGGGCACATCCCCAGTAGGGGGTGTGCAGGAGGCAGCTGATCGATGTTTCTCTCTCAATGATGTTTCTAACTCTCCCTCTCCTTTCCTCTCTGTGAAATATCAATAAAATATATTAAAAAAAATCAATGAAAAAATATCTTCGGGTGAGGATTAACAAAAAAATAATAATAAAAAATAAAAAGGCACATACCTGTATGCAAAACCAATATGAATATTTCTATAGATCAGAGGTGTCTATATAGGAACAGGCATCCTATATAATAAAGAGGTAATATGCAAATTGACCCTCATGTCACAAGATGGCCGCCCCCACATTGCCACAAGATGGCTGCTTCCATGTTGTCACAAGATGGCCAGCAGGGAGGGCAGTTGGGGGGGGGACCAGGCCGGCAGGGGAGTGGTTAGGGGCAATCAGGCAGGCAGGTGAGTGGTTAGGAGCTAGCAGTCTCGGATTGTGAGAGGGATGTCCGACTGCCAGCAGTCGGATATCACCCGAGGGGTCCCAGATTGGAGAGGGTGCAGGCTAGGCTGAGGGACACTCCCCCCAGTGCACGAATTTTGTGCACTGGGCCTCTAGTCCATAATAATAACCATAAATGGAACTTTCAGATCTGGAAATAAGTAGAGATCACTGAGATTTGGACCTCCCTGGTTTTTCCTTCTCAGTCTTTGCTGATTTCTTTGCTGACTTCTCTTTGATCTTGGTCGTTTGCTCTCGCTGGCTCGGGCTCTCACTCACTCTCCCTTCCTCCCTCCCTCCCTCTCTTTTTCTCCCCCCACCCCTCCAGATTTATTCCAACATTTTTTTTTTTTTGCCAGAGATTATATAATTGACCTCTTCTGTTTATAAGTGTTGTAGTGTTCATAAATGTTATAGAACTCCTTGTGTGGTGTGTTTCTAAGTTTTATAGACTTCCTCTATATTTTTTATGAAATCTTAGATAAAATCTAGATTGCTATGATATAAGTGAATTCTTCCCAGAGAATGGGAAAGAGATGGTGTTGGTTGGCACAGGGTGAGAATAAACTGCAGGTGAGGCTATTTAACATCTGGATTACATATAATTAGGAGGAAAGTGATAGGACTTAGTGATAGATTGGGATAAGAGACAGAAATTTGGCAATGAGATCATTGGTCACCTTGGAAGAGCAGTCTCTGTGGAATGGTGTGGGTGTTTCTCTCTTTTCCACGTCCAGCGTGGAAAGAGAGCGGGTCCAGTTCCTGAGTAGAGGAGTTGGGGATTGAGAAATAAAAGAAAGAAAAAAAAAAAGACACAAAGATAGAAGAAAAAAGCTGGGACCGGCTGGGACCACCATCCTCTCTGATGGAGGGACAGGGACCCAGAGCCACACCAGTGAGTTTATATCCCAAATACCAGGAAGTTTCACCAAAAGGTCAAGACAAAAGGAGATTATTTGCATTCTTGAGTAGGCCCTGAGCATTCCTGGTGCTAGGCTGGATTTAGATATCAAAGCCTGCTCCCCGACACCTGGGCAAAGGTAAGAGTCAGTGCTGATAACACATCCGCCTTTTTGGTAAATGTGTATCCAAGACGCGGCTCTGCCTGTCACCTTGAATTCAGCTGACAATAATTTAAAGAATGCCCATATGCCTTCCCAGGCGCTGTCTACATCTCACCCTTTTTTTTTTTAAGCTATTATAATAAAAGTAAAATTTAAACATCAAGAATAAAGCTCTAATATTAAAACAATTGCAAACAATGCCAATGCAAAAACCAAACTACATATATGTTATTTTAAAACTTGAACATCAAGAGCAAAACTCTGGCTATTAAATAATAACAAAACAATGCCAATGAAAAACAGCAATAAGAGAGAAATCAAAACTACAAGACATGTTAACATTTTTAGCTACTTAATGAAAAAAGTTTCTTTTGCTGCTGGTTTATATTTACTCAGAGTCTTCAGACCTGATTGACTGTGCAAGACTTTGCAGAAGACTCGCAGTAACATATGTTAGCATAAGCAGGAACGTGGTTGAAGAAGTAGCTTCCACGTCTTGCTTTTCCACAATCTGCTGTGCTTCAGTCGTTAACTTCTTCAGCTGACCCCATGTTGGCACCTCAGTCCCTTGCGTAGCTTTCAGTTTTCTTCTTCTTCCGCTTTGCAGTCATGGGGCAACTCTCAGTCCTTTTGGGTGAAGGGACAAGGAGCTTCTCTGGGTCCATTGTGGTGAGGCACTAATGCTCTGGCACCCGAATTGGCTGCACTGCTCCTTCTGGAAAGATATAAAACACAAACTCTTCCCCACATTATTACTGAATCTGATAAAACTCTTGTCTGAGCCGAAACCGGTTTGGCTCAGTGGATGGAGCATCAGCCTGCGGACTGAAAGGTCCCAGGTTCGATTCCGGTCAGGGCATGTACCTTGGTTGCGGGCACATCTCCAGTGGGGGGTGTGCAGGAGGCAGCTGATCGATGTTTCTCTCTCATCAATGTTTCTAACTCTCTATCCCTCTCCTTTCCTCTCTGTAAAAAATCAATAAAATATATTTAAAAAAAAAACCAAAAAAACTCTTGTCTGGTTTATGCTTCCTTCCACCTAGCTAACTCAGTGGAGGCTATTATTGTACAGGAGGCCTGATGCCTTTCGGCTGCTGTACAATCCTCTGCATCACAATTCAAAATTTTAAAGTATAAAGAGCATGACTGAGTTTGTTTTTGAGATGACACATAACATCCGTCTCCCCCTTTTTGTTTTAGTAATTGCATTTTAAGAGTACGATTGGCTCTTTCAACAATTGAGTGACATCCATTTTGCCAGATTTGATTAGGTTTAAGTCCTCAGGGATTTACCCCTAAAGTTGGCACAGGGAGGTGGATAACACACTGAGGACATTGCTTCCAATAAAACATGGAAATTGTCGTTCTCAAATAACATTTTGAAGGCTGAAAAATAAATGAAAAAGTTCCTCTGAATTAGTGTGCCCTATAGTAGCTGTTTCAATAATTTTGGCCATACTTACCACATAAGCACTATCACTATAGGTTGATGGGCTCTGTAGCAAAATCTGTTAAGGCATAAATAAGAGCTTGTATTTCTACTGAAATATAAGGGGTTTGAAGGACCTTTGCTCCCCTGCTGCAGTAGATCCAGCCTTTCCAGAACTGGATCCATCTGTAAAAATGGTTAATGCCTGAGGTATAACATTTCTTTTAATGTGGCAGCTAATACCATTCCCTGTGTTAGAAATAAGGCGAGCCCCCCAAATCAGGGGTCCTGGTAGAACGCAAAACATCAAACATTTTGACTTCTATGCAGAAGCCCGTGCACACCGACCTTCTTTGCCCTTGGTCCTGGGCAACCTGCAGTAACGCACAGCTGCTGACTGCTAGCATGGCAAGGCGTCTTCACCATCTTTATTTCTGGACTATTTCTCCTCTGTTCTTAGGGGCCACTACTTATTCTGTGGCTGTAACAGTCCTATCAGGTCCTCTCTGGGATCCGTTGTTGCAGGAATCCACATGGTCTTGGAGTTTTCTGGAAATACAAACATATTCTTGACCAAAGGTTAATAAAGAAATCTTTTCTATAAATTAGACTTGGGATCCTTTTGATTTTTGTCCAAACGATTTTCCTTTGGCTTATTTTGACACCATAAGATTTTATGGGTGTCTTGTTATCAGCATTATAAATGAAAAATCATTTTTAAAGTAAAAAATTTTCTTGATGTAATTTACTTACAGGATATTTCTTACAGGATATTATTCTACTATCACCCTTTTTTATTATTATGATGCTTTTGTAAATTTTTTAATGCAGTCTTGATAACCTTTTATTTTTAATTTTTGCACAGAAATATGACTGCTTTGAATTCATAGCATGTTTAGCATTTTTACTATGAGATGAACCATCAATAAAAATTTTTAATACTTCAGGAACAGTTTTTTGTCCAGTATAATTAAGTTTTTTATGAATATTCACTTATTTCAATTAGCCAATTTAAGTTAGTCTGAAATAAGGTTAATTTATTACTTTAACTTTATTTGTCCTAGGTTATGGACAGTAAATGACATTAAGTTTCTGCTATTAATCTTTAACTTTACAAAAAATTTATCAGGGAGGCAAAAACACAAACTATTTACTTCAGTTTATGAGGCCAAATATATTGACTTTCAATTACAATCCTTACGACATTTGAAGGAAATCTCTTTATTTCCTTCCAGAATAATCTTCAGGCTACAGAGTGTTTTACTTAAAAAACTTTGTCTTTACACCAAACAGCCTACAGGACTGCAGCTTGAAGCTCAAGCCTACAGCCGAGTAGCTAGCTATATTACAAGCACTTTTACAGTAAGGGTGACTACTAATTTACTGTCAGATTTAACATTTTAACAACAATCTTAGTTTACACTGTAAATATAAGTGAAAGAAATTTAAAAATTTTCAAATTTCTCTTTTTTGTTAAAATTATAATTATATTCTTAAAAGGTATCCTCTTAGGCTTATTTGCATATACAGAGGGATTATGGGAAGCCTTCAGTAACTTTCTTAGAAGACTTACTTAAATTGCTTACAAAGACATTGGCTTATTCAAAGGAAGGGGATTGGCCTTTGTTATTTCAAGATGGTGGCCCCCATGGGAGCGGCAAGCCATGTGGCCAACATGGCAGCTGTCTAATCTGTTCTTTTACAAGACAGTCAAATTTATATTGCAAGCAAACAAAAATCTCACTAGCTGTTTCTGGTCTTTATTAGAATTGTTTATAAAAATATTGGCTTTTCATTTAGCTGAAAACCTTGATTATAATTTAATAAGCTAATTTATTTAAGTAATTAAAGTAGGTATCTTCATTTAAAAAGCAAAGCAAATTTAGTAAATGTTTACATCTGATTCACAAGCTGCAAATGTTGCCCCGCCTCTAGCTTAATTAAAAATGCAGGCTGCTTGGGGCTTTTGTCTTTCTTGAAATTCTGCTGTTGAAAAATTTGTCTATATTTAAGAAATATATTATTACTTTATTTTGCCCTTCTCAGAGGCCAAAACCTTCATAACATTCAATATATGTATATAAGTAAAATATATTAATTTTTATTTGATAAAGCTTTCCATGCAATTTCAAGTATCAACTGGTTTAATTAAAAAAAATTTTTTTTGAGAGAACAGACTTTTGAAAACATTTCCGGGCCCATGAAATGTCTGAAAGTTATTCTCAAAGTCTTGAAATAACTTGGAAAGATCAAACATTTATATATATGATTTAAAGATTATATACTTAAATTATCTTAAAGAATATCAATTACATTTAAACTGGTTCATGGAATTAATCCTCTTTTTTTAATTAGCCCAATAAGTAACATATTTTGAATTCTTAATTATTTCAGAGAAAACAGAAAAATTATTTTCTCAAGAATAAATTTCCATACTCTAGGCATCCAGTTACCACAACCACATAATTTTTCCCAATTTAATTTGAACCTTAAACTTTCAGAGCTTCAAATTTTAGGTAGCAAGTTAAATACTTAGCATTTCTCAAATCAATAATACTTTTACATTTTAAGGATACATTTCAAATAAAATACAAGGCATATTCAATTAATAGATTAAATTCTATCCTCTAGACTTCATACCAGGCATACTCAGATCAACATTTCAGTATTATATCATTTCAATACATGTAGATATAAGTTTTTATCATTTGATTTAGTAAACTTCAAAGTTTTTAAGTTTCCAGCCGACAGGCCTGGCTCAGAAGCTTCACTTTTAAAACAACCATAATTTTTCTGCTGGGGAACTCAAGAAGCAAAACTGTAGCTATTCCATGCAAAATTGCTATCTACTTCCTGCTGGTTACTTGCCTCTGAGCGGGAAATTTTAAAAGAGCCACTTTTTTTTTTTTTTTTTTTTTGTAGAGATTGCCTTGGGAAGCCAGCCTGTATTTTTTTCTGGGTCATATCCGCCATTTTTCTTAGGCTAAAACAGTCTTGGGTTTTTATTCTGTACATAGCAAAGAGTTAAGCTCAGCTCAAAAACTCTATCTAAAATGTCCAAATATTGGACAGTTGCGCGCTTTTGTTTTTAAACTGGCCTTTCCTTTTACACGTGCACAGAAATCCCTGATGCATTTATAATTTTGTAAAAGTTTTAAGTCACTAGCCGGAAAAAGGCATGGCGAAGATGAGGCCTTTTAAAATGGCTTTCTCGGGAAGTGGTGTCCATATTGGATTGCCACGTGTCTCCCTTCCCCACCTCCGATGGTCTGGCATCTACTGTTTTTATTTATTTTTTCAATTTTTATTTTTATATTTTTTAAGGAAAGAAAAAGATTTTTTAAGATAAAGGATCATTGGCAGTTGCTGAGAAATTCCTTTAATCCTTTCTACTTGTTCAGTCTAATACAAGTAGTTTGAGCCTCCAACAAGATGAAATATGAAGTCACTTTCAGCCAAGCGCCTGCATCCAGCCATAAAGGCTGGGCAGCTGTGAGCAAAACCTTTCTTATCCCGCTCACAGTGATGCTTGTCCCACTCTGCCTCAAACTCTAGCTCCCGCTCATATTTAGGAGGTAAATCTTTGTCAGGCGGGCTCTTAACTACAGTCGCAGGAACAGGGGGCGGAGGCGGAGCGGGGGAGGTGGTATTCTTAGAGATTCGCACCCCTCCACTGCAGGCTGTAAGGCCTTGGCTACACCCTGCTTAGACATTCTTAAACTCTCCTGTACTGGATCTCGAATTAAAGTAGGAATAGGAATCTTCTCTGGACCTTCTGTTGAATATTGGTCACACAACTGCTTTCTGACCTTTTCCCACGTTTCATCAACAAAACTTAAGAAATCAAGAATCTGACTATGCTTAACAGAGCATCCTTGAGCTTTAAGCATAGTTTTAAGAATTTGAGAATTACCCATATTTTACACCCAGCTAATTCAATTTACAACAATCCACTCCTTACCTTATTCTTTAATCTGTGGTGCGCACACTTCTGGAGCGACCCCCTCGCTTCTTGCCTCTGTACTCAGTCCCTGTTCCGGGGCGCCAAATGTAGGTGTTTCTCTCTTTTGCGTCCAGCACAGAAAGAGAGCGGGTCCAGTTCCTGAGTAGAGGAGCTGGGGATTGAGAAATAAAAGAAAGAAAAAAAAAACAACAAGACACAAAGATAGAAGAAAAAAGCTGGGACCGGCTGGGACGACCATCCTCTCTGATGGAGGGACAGGGACCCAGAGCCACACCAGTGAGTTTATTTTATATCCCAAATACCAGGAAGTTTCACCAAAAGGTTAAGACAAAAGGAGATTATTTGCATTCTTGAGTAGGCCCTGAGCATTCCTGGTGCTAGGCTGGATTTAGATATCAAAGCCTGCTCCCCGACACCTGGGCAAAGGTAAGAGTCAGTGCTGATAACACATCCGCCTTTTTGGTAAATGTGTATCCAAGACGCGGCTCTGCCTGTCGCCTTGAATTCAGCTGACAATAATTTAAAGAATGCCCATATGCCTTCCCAGGCGCTGTCTACAGAATGGTGAGTACAGAAGCCAAAATAGAGAGTGAGTTGGAGTGTGAATGAGAGATTAGGAAAGAGAGACAGCCAACTCTTTCAAGAAGTTTAGCTGTGACTGGGTGAGGATTTAGGTTAGGAATTTTATTTTTCCAGGGTGGTGTAACTAGAACTTGTTTGTATGTTGATGAGAAGGAACCATTAGATGGGGAGAGTTAATGATGTAAGAGGGGCGGCTGATGTAATGGATGGAAGTACCTGAGAATGGAAGAGGAAGCGAGCCCCAGAGCACAAGTAGATAAAGGGAGGAGGAGGAAGGAAGAGGTGTAGATCAGTAGGTTTGTAGTTTTGGTAGTAGGTATAGTGACATTGTTTACAGGGAGCTGCTGCTTGGACAGTGATGTCAAATACTTTCCTGTTTGCTGCCCAATTTACCAACACATATACCAGTGTTAGTAAAGTCTATGTTATTGGTGTTTTCTTTGCAGATACAGGGCCAGAGCTTTGTAGGTATTTTCTAACTTTACAAGGGTGCCAGTACCCTTTACTATAATTTCAGAGTGCAGAATTTGTAGCTAAATATTTAGATATGGGCATTTCAATAAGTTTGCAGTACTATTTGAGATATGTATAATATTACCTCAGTTATATCGAACATTATAAAGGTTTGAGCTTCCCTCATCAACCATTCCCCTTATGTTCCAACCCTACTGAGCAGCTGCTTATCCCTGAACATCTCCCAATATTACATGTACATGCCATGCCATCTGTGTGCGATGCTGCATTTCCCTCCACCCCAGTTCTTTAAGAACTAGCTCAAATGCTGTCTTCTTCATGAAGCATCTGTAAAGCAATAAGTAATTAATTTATTCCACTTGATTTCCCTACCACGACATGAAACAGAACCTATTAGAGTTCAGAAATCTATTTCACCTGTGTAGTTCAAATCCTGAAAGGTAGGCTCCATGTTTTACGAATCTCTTTATCACCAGATGGTACTTCCTGTATAGTGGATTTTCAATAATCATTTGTTGAAATTAATCAATGCTGGATAGATGAGGAATTATCTTGTAAGCACCAAACCTTTAAAAATTATAAACATTCAGGATAGTAATCTTTCTAGACCTTTATACATATCTCTTGACTTTCTAAAGTAAATTGAATAAAGTCTAATCCTCTTTGAAGGTTTTAGGGGAATCATGAGTCAGATGCTAAAGTCTACAAATACCCTCAGAGCTAATCGAAATATAGGACTTCTTACCCTAGTGCTGAATGGGCTTCTGTTTTATGGAGTTTTCATTTTACATCTTATTCTGCATCTGATTTTTGCAGCTATTCTTCCCTTTTTCATTTTCTGCTTCTAATCAGATTAATTTACTGATGATTCTGTTTTAAAACTACATGCTTTAGAAACTAAAGCAAGAATAAATAGACTCTGGCCCTAGCTGGTTAGGCTCAGTGGATAGAGCATCGGCCTGCTGACTGAAAGGTCCCGGGTTTGATTCCAGTCAAGGGCACATACCCAGAGTTGTGGGTTCAGTCCCCAGGAGGGGGCGTGCAGGAGGCAGCCAATCAATGATCCTCTCTCATCATTGATATTTCATCTCTCTTTCCCTCTCCCTTCCTCTCTGAAATCAATAGTATGTATACACACACACACGTGTGTGTGGGTGTGTGTGTGTATATATATATGTGTGTATATATATATGTGTGTGTGTATATATATATATATGTATATATATATATATATACATACACACACACACACACACACACACACACATGAAAATTCATGCACTGGAAGGGGGGTCCCTCAGCCCGGCCTGCCCCCACTCACAGTCCGGGAGAACCTCAGGGGTGGGAGGTGACGCCCCATCACACCTCTACTGCTGCCACTGCCAGCAGTGCAAGCCTCGGACGGCCCTGGTTACCTGAGCCTCAGGCAGCCCTGGGCGGCTGGGCAGCCGCCATCTGAGGCTTGCCATGCACCTCCCGCCCCGGGGGGGCTGAGGGGACTGGGCGCCGCCATCTTGTGGCTGTGGGCACCGCCGTATTTGAGGGCGGGGCAGTCAGTTAGCATATTCCCTCCTTACTGGCTTGAGTGCTGCCATCTTTGAGGGCGGGGCAGTCAATTAGCATATTGGCTGTGGGCACTGCCATCTTTGTGATAGCATGAGGATCAATTAGCATATTCCCTCTATTAGATAGGATATTTTAAAAATCTTTAAAAAAAGAATAAATAGACTCTATAGGGCTCTTCTGGGGATAAGTCTTTGCATGTTGGTGTCTGGACTCCTCTGCTCTATCCATTCACCCCTTTAGCACCTTTTGGGGGTCAGCACTATAATAGGTGCAAAGGCAGGACTTCATCCTTGTCTTCAAGGGTTAATCCCTCTTAGCATCTTTAGTCTTTCTGTGGTTCTCAGCTATACTTTTTCTTTTATTTTAGGGTTTGAATGATTAATTTTGCATATAAATAATAAGGGTAGGAGTTAAACAAAGGATCTTATTTTAGCCAGGCGATTTTCAACTGTTGTCCCACTAGAATTTTTAAAACATGCAGTAGCTGACTATTTAGACAGGGACACTGACCTCTTTTCCCTTAGTTTGCCAAATAAAAAAATGACAACAGCCAGCATAACAAGAGCCGTCAGATGTGAATGAATCAAAATTATACCTGTTTTTTGGTCAGATTGGCAAAAAATATATTTTTTGGTGTGCTGCAGAATTTTAGTAATCAGTTTATGTGTGCCATGAGATGAAAAACGTAGAAAATTGCTGGTTTAGCTTTCTGAATTCAGTCTTACATGGAACTGTAAAAAAAGTTACAAAAAATAAAGATAATAAAGTATATAGCTTTTCTTTTTCTCTCCTATAGGAAATACAGATGAAGCGGACAGCAATTGAAGCTTTTAATGAAACAATTAAAATTTTTGAAGAGCAGTGTCACACACAAGAACAGTATCGCAAAGAATATATTGAGCGATTTCGCAGAGAGGGGAATGAAAAGGAAATTGAACGGTAACTCTACCTAATTACCTCAAAGTACATCAGTGAGACAAAGTACATCAGTGTCTTTTCTTCCCCAATAATCTCTGTTGTGTTTGCTTTTACCCCTCAAACTTCACAGTCCTTTCATATGGAAGTACTTGCTGTTCCCACCAGTGGCAGCAAACTGAACCTCCTCTCCTCTGCATTCTTCTCCTCCTAAATATTAGCTCTTGCTCACCCTTTAGGACTCAGCTTAGACATGATTTTTTCTAGAAAAATTTCCCTGATTCCCTAGACTGGTTTGGGGGCTTTTTGTCCCTATTCCTATAGTATCTGCTCCTGACTCCTACTGTAACATTTACTGAATGTCCCACTTACTAAACTGTGAGCTTGTTGAAAGTAGGGATATTGGCTTATTTTCCTGATAGTTACAGCACCTGTTATGGTGCGGAGAGTACATAGTGGTACTCACTGAATATTTGTTGAACTGAAAATCAATAGCAGCAGTCTGAGAATAAATTGGAGTGGAACAAGACCGTGGGTAGGAAGAGCAGCTGGCTGACTGTTGCAGGTGGCTGTAGTCTTAGGTCATCAGGTTAAAAGATGGCGAGGGCCTGAATCAGAGCAATGACAGGAAAAGTGGTGGAGTTAATGGAAATGCTGAGGACTTGAAGCCTTACCAGGAATGATAGGTGTGGGATAAGTCAAAGTTTATGCCTACTGACTAAGGGATGGTGTTATTCACAAAATAGAGAGTATGAGGAGAGTTTGGGGTTAGAACCAATGAGATTGAGGTTTCTTTGAGAACCCAGTGGAGTTGTCTGAAAGGCTGTTAGATTTGGAACTCAGGGTACAGGAAGGATTTGGGAGGCATAAGTGTGTAGGTGACAGTAGATGGTAAGAATGAGATTACACAGGGAGAATGAGCAGCATGAGAACTATTGGATCTGGCAACCAAAGGATATTGTAAGCCTTTATCAAAGCAAATTCAGTGGAATATTGGAAGACTGAGCCAGAAAACAGTGGGCTAAGGAGTGAAGAAGTGGATAATAAAAATGAATCCTATTCATTGAGTACCGCTATGTACTCTCCGCACCATAGCAGGTGCTGTAACTATCAGGAAAATAAGCCAAGAGAAAAGCAAAATTATTTCTCATGTTAGCACCAAAGTGTTAGTGAACTTCTTTGTGCAAAAGACCAGGGCTAAGTGGTATGAGGCAGTATAGCCTAATGTTAAAACCATGGGCTTGGATTCTCTGTTGAATTATTTACTAGCTGTGTGATTTTTGGGTGAGTTACTTAATTCTTAGGGCCTGTTTCCTCCTTCATAAACTGTGGATAATATCTTGTTGAAATGCCATGAGAAGTCACACACACACACACACACACACACACACACACACACACACATTAATGATGCACAAAGGCATGTTTGTGTATCTGAATATATCTTGGCATTTGCAGTCAATAGCAATTATTAATAATGAAGAAATAGAAAAGATTTTTTAAGTTTAGTGCAATGGGAGGTAAAGTAACACAATGACATTTTAATCTATACTAATAAAAGGGTAATATGCAAATTGGTCATGACACCCTCACAATAACAACCGAACAGCAGGCTGGGTGGGGCGACAAGGCTGGCAGGGGGGTTAGCGAGGGACGACCAAACAACTGACCAGCAGGCTGCATGGGGCCACCAGGCCGGCAGGGGGGGGCAGTGAGGGGAGACCAGGCCAGCAGACGGGGGGCAGTGTGGGGTGACCAGGCTGGAAGAGGGGGACAGTGAGGGGCAACCAGGCTGGCAGGGGGGGCAGTTGGGGGCAACCAGGCCAGCGGGGGGGCAGTGAGAGGCAACCAGGCCAGCAGAGGGGGGCAGTTGGGGGCGACCAGGCCAGCAGAGGGGGGCAATGAGGGGTGACCAGGCCGGCAGAGGGGGACAGTGAGGGGCAACCAGGCCGGCAGGGGGGGCAGTTAGGGGCAATCAGGCTGGCAGGCAGAAGCAGTTATGGGTGATTAGGCTGGCGGCGGGGGGGGGGGGGCAGTTTGGAGCCAGCGGTCCCAGATTGTGAGAGGAATGTCCGACTGCTGGTTTTGGCCCGATCCCTGGGATCGGCCTGAAACCCGCAGTCAGACATCCCCCAAGGGGTCCCGGATTGGAGAGGGTGCAGGCTGAGCTGAGGGGACCCTCTCCCCCAGTGCACGAATTTCGTGCACTGGGCCTCTACTAGTAATATAAAACCATATATTGAATGACAAGTGAGTAGTGTGGACAATTGTGCCGAAAAGCTTATAGCTACCACCTACTGAGTACTTACCAAGATGTGCTAGGCATTGTTAAGTCCTTTTACATGTATTATCACATTTAATTTACACAGTAACCCAGTGAAGTAGGTACTATTTAAGTACCCATTTTAAACAGAAGAGGAAATAAAGGCTCAGAGAATTTAAATAACTTGCCCATAGCCACACAGTAAGTGATAGGCCAGAGCCTCATACTTAGGGCAGGCTGACTGCAAAGCCATTGCTTTTAACTGCTATATTGTGTTATCTCTTTATATCATCCATATAGCTACCAGTATTTGTTCAATCATGGCTCAGTCCAAAGCCCAAACAAGGGCATGGATCCTCTCTCATACTCTGTCTTTTGTGTTTTTTTAGAGGAAGGGAAAGGGAGAGAGAGATAGAAACATTGATGAGAAAGAACATCAATTGATTGGCTGCCTCCTGCAAGCCCCTCACTGTGGATGGAGCCCACAACCCAGGCATGTGCTCTGACTGGGAATCGAACTGGCAACTTCTTGGTACACGGATATACGTTTGATTACTGAGCCACACAGACTGGGCCATACTCTGTTTTTTGGTTCCATTTTTCTCTGTGTTGGCTTCATCCTCAGGCAGTCTTTCCCTATGAGATGGCAGTATAGCAGCTGGGAGTCCCTAGAATCAAATACACTTTCATAATTTAGCAATCCTAATGGAAAGAGAATCTCTATTTACAATAGTAGCAAAAGTCCTGGAATTGACTCTCATTGAGTCAGTTTGGGTATTACTTCTATTCCTGAACCAGTCACTGGCCTGAGGGTGTGGATAAGAATGGAATACTTTTATTGGCTGTGCTGGATTGTGTGGATGTTCACCCATGAATCTAAGATGAGGGCAGGGAACCCATACTACAGGAACCATCAGGTGCTATTACTAGAAGAGTGGAAATGGATATGGACCAGGAAAAAACAGCAGATGTCGACCACACTTAAGACATTAGGCTCTGCTCCTACTATAGAATGCTTCTGCTTGGTTCCTATTTTAGCCTTAATATGTCAAATATTTTCACAGAATTATGATGAATTATGACAAATTGAAATCCCGTCTGGGTGAGATTCATGATAGCAAAATGCGTCTAGAGCAAGATTTGAAGAAACAAGCTTTGGACAACCGAGAAATAGATAAAAAAATGAATAGTATCAAACCTGACCTGATCCAGCTGCGCAAGATCCGAGATCAACATCTTGTGTGAGTAGTGTGGGAGGGGTGGAGGGCAGGAGATACCTCTAGCACCAGACTTCTGCTGGCACTAGAAACGTTAGATTTAGAAGAACAGATTTGTAATTGAGAAATGGCCAGTAAGAATGTAGGCAAGTATTCCTATTAGTAGTAGGGCTACCAGAGTTGACCTACACAGAACAATCTATTAAAGGTTTTTATGTCTAAGAAATGAAATTCTGTATTTAAGTAATAGAAATGTGTGGATAGCAAGCATGAAAGATAATTTGATCTGAAGATTGAAACCTAATTTTTTAATATTATGAAAAATGATACAATTTAGCTAGATATAGGGATATTATCCAAATACAGATTGAAAGATATATTATCAGAACAAATTGTGTGGATTAGATTTTTAGGACAAATGACTATTTCAAAGAGAAAAGCTGTGAGAAAGGAGAATATATTAAGTTTAGTTTTAGGAAATGAATGGACTGTTATGAAATATGTTTATGGGTTTCATTCATGTAAAACAACTCAATTCAAACTCCTGGCAGAAGACATCTGTGTTTTCCTTATGTATCAGGCTTTCTTTGTGTGAGAAAGGGAGAAGGGATAAAATACAAGCTTAGAAGTTGGAACAGTGCTGTTGAGTTTCAGTAGAGGAAAAATTTCATTTATTTATTTTAAAATCTTTACTTTTCTTTTTTAAATCTTTATTGTTGAAAGTATTGCATATGTCTCCCTTTTCCCCCATTGACCCCTTCTAGCCCCGCCCCCGCCCCAGGTCTTCAGCACCCTATTGTCTGTGTCCATGGGTTATGCATATATGTATACAAGTTTTTTGGTTGATGTCTTCCCACCTACCCGTCCAACCCCGCCTTCCCTCTGAGATGTGACAGACTGTTTCATACTTCTATGTATCTGGATTTAGTAGAGAAAAATTTAAGGTGATTGTTTTAGGGGCAAACAATTACAACTACACTATGCTGAGTAGTTTTTAATAACACTCCTCTCTAGAGATCATTTCAGTTTGCTATTGTGACCTCCCCAAAAGTCAAGCACATATACAGAGCATACAGAAGAACTTTGGAAACAAGGCAAGAATTTACCCTTATCTAAAATCAGGGTGTGCCTGCTCTTGGAATACTTACATGGTTCTCACATAATGAAGCTGAAAATATGCTTAGGAAGTTGTTGCCATGAACCAAAGGAATGAGTGGAAGCACTTCTTTGGCCTGGAAAGCGATAAGATACTAAGAAATACACCATCCAAATGGGCATGAATAAGTGAGGCAAACTAGACCTTAAAAGTTCCTTATTTATTTATTTATTTATTTATTTATTTATTTAATTTTAATAAATCTTTATTCAGATTATTACAATTGTTTCTCCTTTTTCCCCCCGTAGCTCCCCTCCACCCAGTTCCCACCCCACCTTCTGCCCTTACCCCCCCCCCATTGTCCTCATCCATAGGTGTATGATTTTTGTCCAGTCTCTTCATGAACCCCCCATACCCCTTTCCCCCTGAGAATTATCAGTCCACTCCCTTTCTATGCCCCTGATTCTATTATATTCACCAGATTATTCTATTCCTCAGGTTTTTAATTCACTTGATTTTTAGGTTCACTTGTTGATAGATATGTATTTGTTGTTCATAATTTTTATCTTTACTTTTTTCTTCTTCCTCTTCTTTAAGAATACCTTTCAGCATTTCATATAATACTGGTTTGGTGGTGATGAACTCCTTCAGCTTTTTCTTATCTGTGAAGCTCTATATCTGCCCTTCAATTCTGAATGATAGCTTTGCTGGGTAGAGTAATCTTGGTTGTAGGTTCTTGCTATTCATCACATTGAAAATTTCTTGCCACTCCCGTCTGGCCTGCATAGTTTCTGTTGAGAAGTCAGCTGACAGTCGTATGGGTGCTCCCTTGTAGGTAACTAACTGTTTTTCTCTTGCTGCTTTTAATAATCTCTCTTTGTCTTTTGCTCTTGGCATTTTAATTATGATGTGTCTTGGTGTGGTCCTCTTTGGATTCCTTTTGTTTGGGGTTCTGTGTGCTTCCTGGACTTGTAAGTCTATTTCTTTCACCAGGTGGGGGAAGTTTTCGGTCATTATTTCTTCCAATAGGTTTTCAGTATCTTGCTCTCTCTCTTCTTCTGGCACCCCCATAATTCTGATGTTGGTACACTTGAAGTTGTCCCAGAGTCTTCTTACACTATCTTCAACTTTTTGGATTTTTTTTTTTTGCTTTTTGCTTTTTTGGTTGAGTGTTTTTTGCTTCTTTGTATTTCAATTCTTTGACTTGATTCTTGCATTCCTCTAGTCTGTTGTTGGGTCTCTGTATAATATTTTTTATTTCAGTCAGTGTATGTTTAATTTCTAGTTGGTCCTTTTTCATATCTTCGAGGGTCTCGTTATATTTATCGGCCTTTTCTAGGATATTCTTGAAAAGCCTTATAACCGTGGTTTTGAATTCTATATCCAGTCGTTTGTTTTCCTCCATTTCTTTCGTTTGTGATCTGTTTCTTTGACGCCGCATTTTCACTGCTTCCCTGAGTTGGTAGGGTAAATTTGTGTGCTAGGTTTCCTATATGGCCCAGTGGGTCTGCCTCCCCAGTTAACCTGAGGTGGACACTCTTGGTGCACCCCTTTGTGGACTGTGTGTACAGCCTTGTTGTAGTTAAGTCTTGATTGTTGTTGGTATCACCGGGAGGAATTGACCTCCAGGCCAGTTGGCTGTAAGGATCAGCTGTGTCTATGCTGGGAGAAGTTCGGTGCTGGAGACAGCCTTATAGGATTAGACTTGCCAAATTGCAATAGCCTCTGTGCTCGGCTTGGATGGGGTGGAGTCTCAGGGTGGAGCAGACAGTCTTGGCTTCCCGGCAGCCTTGCCCTTGCGCGCCTTCAGTCCTCCGCCTTCCCCGGCTCCTGAGTCTCTGCCCGAGAGTCCAGATTCCCCCCACAAGAGCGTGGGTCCCCAGGAGCTCGCCTGGAACTGGGGTCCAGTGCAGTTAGAACTGGGGCTCAGTGCGGTCAGGAGCCTCCGACTCCCTTCCACTAGGGAAAGTCTGTGGCAACCTCCGCAGCCTTTGTGCGCACTGGCACGCC
This sequence comes from Plecotus auritus, assembly GCF_963455305.1. Classification (NCBI taxonomy): domain Eukaryota; kingdom Metazoa; phylum Chordata; class Mammalia; order Chiroptera; family Vespertilionidae; genus Plecotus; species Plecotus auritus. The sequence continues at coordinate 27,548,849 of NC_137771.1, forward strand.
GTGCCTTCAGACTTCTGCCTTCCCCAGCTCCCGAGTCTCCGCCCGAGAGTCCAGACTCCCCCCGTAAGAGCGTGGGTCCCCAGGGGCTCGCCCGGAACTGGGGTTCAGTGCAGTCAGAACTGGGGTTCAGTGCTGTCGGGGGCTTCCTTTCCCCTTCCGCCAGAGAAAGTCAGCCAGGCTCTCAGCCGCCCTTCCTCTCTGCGCGCACAAAGACCCTTTGCCGTACTTCCAATTCTCTGTGAGCTTTTCTCTTTCCTTCTAGTTGTAGAATTTTCACTCAGCCAGCTTTCCTGTGGTTCTGGATGGTGTCCGTTCTGTCTTTTAGTTGTAGTTTTGAAATTGTTGTGCGAGGCAGCAGTTTAGGTGTTTACCTATGCCGCCATCTTGGTTTCTCCAAAAGTTCTTTTAATGGGATAAATAAACCAAATATAAAAGAGAGCTTAGATAACATCATGGATGATAAGCCATGACCTGCTAGTAAAGATAGTTAGGATGTTTAGGGAGACACAGACAACCCTTCCCTCTCTCGGAAGGATTACTTCAGGTTGGATAGTCCAGTGTTCCACAGTCCATACTTTGATGTTTCTAGCAAAGACAATACTAGGTGTGGTGGACTGGATGTGTTCCAGTACTGAAATTGTCTAGTCAGTGCTGAAGAGGAGACTGGTTGTAAAATGTGTGCTGCATGATATTGAGTATGATCTTTCTTTGGTCCTGTTTTGAAGTTGGAACAGATTGGAATTCTCCAGTACCCAACTAGAGATTGTCATTAGTTCATCAGGCCCCCTTGGGGTGTGGACATTTCCCTGACTTCCCACTGCGTAACCTACAAGACTGAAATCCCAGTGTACTGTTTCTAGGATATTCTTTTTTTTTTTTTTTTAAATATATTTTTATTCATTTCAGAGAGGAAGGAAGAGGGAGAGAGAGAGATGGAAACATCCATGATGAGAGCGAATCATGGATCGGCTGCCTCCTGCATGCCCCACTGGAGATCGAGCCCACAACCCGGGCATGTGCCCTGGACCGGAATCGAACCCGGGACCTTTCAGTTTGCAGGCCGATGCTCTATCCACTGAGCCAGACCAGCTTGGGCGTCTAGAATATTCTTGAATGCTTAAATATAGAATTTCATTTCTTAAACATAGAATAAACATTATCTTAAGTATAAAATCCTTTAAAATTCATTTTCAAAAAAAAGGAATTTGGTTGTTTATTTGTAATTCGTTTTCATGAGGAACTAGTTTTCATGATTACCATTTACTTTTCTTGGTATTTATAAACCTAAATTCATAAATTCAAAATAAAGGCTAACTTACCATAACAATATAGGTGCATTAAAGATGAGTTTTGAGTAATATGTACTAAGGGAGTTTGCAGCTAAAGGCGTTCTGTGGAGGGGTGGTATGTTTTGTTCTATTTTAAAACAATTTTATTGAGATGTAGTTTACACCCCATACAATTCACCCATTTCAAAATACATAATGCAATATTTTTATTATATTCATAGATATATGCAACCATCACCATAATCAATTTTAGAACATACCTCATTATGCCAAAAAGAAACCATGTATCCTTAACTTATCATCCCCCTATCGCCCTACTCCCTCCAGCCCTAAACAATCATTAATCCATTTTCTGTCTCTGCTGCCTGTTCTGGACATTTTATATAAATGAAATAATAAAATATGTAATCTTTGGGAGTAGCTTTTTTCCCTCAGCATGATGTTTTTATGGTTCATCCATGTGGAGCATGTATTAGTACTTCATTCTTTTTAATGGTCAAATAATATTCCATTGTATGGATATACCACATTTTATTGTATCTGTGCTTAACTGAAGAACTGCCAGACTTTTGCAAAGTGGCTGCACTATTTTACGTTTCTACCAGTGATGGTCTGTTTTTCATTTTTTTAAGTAGTGAATCACTTCTTAATTTATCTCATAACTTAAAATTTTTAAAACTGATTTTTTATTTCAAAATGTCGTATATATTATCTCATTTTTATGTAGGGAGTGTCAAGTTCTGTTTATAAAATTTTATATAAGACAAGTTGCATTCTTCTTTTTCTTTAAATTAAAATTAATTTATTCCATGTTTCCATCTGCCTGGTTATATAAAAAGTATTTTATCTCAGTTATGATTAGGACTCTTCCTACTTCCTATACATACACACACACACTTGGATTACATGAGAATGTCATCATGAAGTACTGCCAGGAAATGAGTGGAGCAAAGTCCCTTGTCCCCCATCACTGCCAAATTGGGTGCTTCCTCTGCCCCTAACCATTGGTTCCTGCCATCTGGTTAAATATTGCTGTTCCAGAAAATTCGGAGGTGCTCTTCACAGTGATCTCCTTATTTGGCCACCAACAGACTCTGCATCTTAAAACCTTCTGCCATCCATCCAGGGTGCCTTATACATGGGGCACCCTTTTCTTTTGCCCATCTCATAATATAGCCAGGCTCTAGGGAAGCATGAATTTCCCTCCAGGACTTCTGCTTCAGCTTCGAAGTATTTTTTTGATATTACCCTTTCTCAGGGATTATCTAGTTTAATCCTCTTCCTTGGACTGAAACACAAGCACTTTTTCTATTAGGGGTGGTAGTTGGGTTGTAAGGCTAATTAGACCTTTAGAAAGGATACTATCGGTACACACTAGTGGCCCACACAGTGCACAGATTTGTGCACATTGAAAGGAAATTAATTAGAATTCTTGGGGAAGTGCTGCGGCTGGAAGGGCATCTGGGGGGTGAATGAAAAAAAAAAAAGAAGAAAGACAACTCATGCTCCGTCTTCTGGCTGGCTACACTGGCTCTGGTGCAGTGACTAATGCAGGTGGTCCAGGTGGAGTTGGGGGTGGGGGTGTGGGGAAGCGGGGGTGGCTGGGTAAGATGGGCGTGTCCGGCCAGACATGCCCTGGAGCCAACCTCCCGTGGTCCCTCCCCAGCAGGCTGCACCTGCTGTGGCTAAGGGTGTCTGTGGAGTAAGCAGGGTCCCTCAGCCTGACCTGCAGGGATTGGGCTGAAACCACCAACATCCCCCGAGGGGTCCTAGAGTGCAAGAGGGCACTCTGCAAAGTTGCTGTTGTACATGGTGTGGAACGCAAATGCAAGTGTGCAGTAAACCGGATTCGGGGCTGACAACATAACCTATGGCTGAAGGTGGAAGTGCTCGCTGGCCCTGTGAGGAATCGGGCTCCCTCCTCTCTGGTTTTAGGGTGCATTACCCAAGAACTACCGCTGCCAAGTCACCGGAGCTCGGCAGCTCCTGTGTTGAGTGTCTGCCCCCTGTCGGTCAGTGTGCATCATAGGTGCCGGCCGTTCAAACAGTCAGACGGTCATTTAGCCTTTTATATATATAGATTTTTTTTACTACTTGCTGGGTTAGGGACTAGGTAAGGATATACTAACACCAGCTATTTTTTTCTCTTGTTTTTCTTAAGATAAGTGTAAATTGACTACAGGAGTAGTATTTTTCCTGATTTTTAGAAGAGAATACTGAAGCATAAGTAGAGGCTGATTAAAACCACACAATTAGTAGGATGAGAACTGGATGTTGATGTTGCTGGTGGAAATGGGGTCCTGCCACAGAGTTGTGAGGAAAGCACTTTGGGGACCATGCAGGGGAAGATGAGATGTAATGGTAAAGTTTTTTGAAGCTGGAGCAAACACAAAGGACTGTCCCCAAGTGCCCGGAGTCTGTGGCTCAGCCATGGGCAGGTGGTTCAGCTTTGTCCTGCTGTGGAAGAAGTTCAGCCTTGTCTTCATCAAGCCCAGAAGAAGGGCCAGGGTCCAGAAATTCTGTACCATTAGTTTAGTCCATGCTAAAGCTTAGTCCGGTTTAGTTTCTGTCCCCATTTGGCTAGCTTAGTCTCTGTTCTCTACTGCGCTGGGCTGCTGTATCCAGGCCCGCATGCTTGGAGCCTGCACAGCCAGGCAGGCACTCGGGCTCCCTGTGGCTGCCAGGAATACATGGCTGCTAGGGAGGGAGAACGCAAGTATACAGTGCAGGACCAAATGGGCGAACAAATGCGTGCTACCTAGTGAGGCCTTCGTTAAGCTTTGATGATATTACCTCGGGTTTTCAAACTGACCAGTCTCTTTCCCAGTGCTCTGTGGGTTTGCCCTTCCCCTAACCAGTCAGGTCTTTTTCCCAGATTAAACACTGACCCTTTATGGTCACCATCCTGGCTTCTACTGGGCATTCATTTAACAGGAGAATTTCCCCTTTATTGTTTATTCCTCCCACCCCCATAGTCCCTGCAAGTGAACGGTTGGTACCCAGGGAGATTGGAGAGTAGGTCCTTCCTCCCCATGCAGGGAGGAAGGGAGGAGTGTTAATCCTCTTGGCAGAACAATGTGGCTATCTCCTGGAGTGTGTGAAGCTGTAGCTTCCGACCTAATTAAGCTTAGCCAGTTTTGCTCCCTTCTCTTTATTAATATCTAGGTACCTATGCTAACATTAGGTCTTTTCATTTTTTGGCCTCAGCTTTTTCCTCTAGAATGTACTCTTTAGGAGTGATCTAGGCATTACTCAATCATAAGATAAATATGAATTGCCATACTAAAGTCACTTGAGCTTTTTCAAAATCATTTTTAAAAGCTAGTCAGTTCCTGGCATTGTTAATAGATATTTAAGGACTCAGAAGTATGTATTAGTATTTGGAATGGACTTTTGGGAGATTAGAAAAGTTGCAAATGTGAAAAGGCAGGACACCATCTTACATGAAAGGTGGACCAAAAATAGTCTTCTCTTCCTCCTGGATTTCTCTTGGTGTCCTAACATTCCTTGGGGTAGAAAAAGAGGCTCAGTTTAAAGAGGTTGGTGTTTAAAAGAAAATGGGAACTCTTTCTCTAAAAATCAATAAACTATTCTTTAAAAAAGAAAAGAAAATGAAAACTCAAGAGAAAATGTAGTGTGGTTTGTTCATTTCAAGACTTTTACCCAGTGTGCTTGTCTCTTTAATAAAGGAAAGATCAATTTTTATTTATTTATTTTTGTTAATCCTCACCCGAGGATATTTTTCCATTGATTTTTAGAGAGAGTGGAAGGGAGGGGGGAGAGATAGATAGATAGAAAGAAACATCAATGTGCGAGAGACACATTGGTTGGTTGGCTTTTGCACATGGCCAGGGATCGAGCCTGCCACTCATGGTACATGTCCTTAACTGGAATCGAACCCAAGACCCTTCAGTCTGCAGGCCGACATTCTATCCACTGAACCAAACCAACTAGGGCAAAGATAAATGTTTTAAGGACAGAAAGTTTGGATGACAAGAGTACTTAGAGGAGGGTATCTGGATATTTTGCTAAGAGAATTGGTGGTGTAGGAGGGGGTTTGTTACTAAATAAATTCTATCAAGATCATATTAGTTGTTTTCTGGCTTCACTAAGCATATGAAATGGAACCCAGGTTAACTGAAAGACATGTCTTATTGAGAAAGGCTGTGAAATCTGTCTAAAGGAACTTTAAATTAGTGTGATGCCAAGTTATATAGTGTACTTGGGGTTGACCATGAAGATTTATTAAAAACAGCCCACCAGCAAATATTTACTAACTATTTATTGAATCTCTACTATGTACTGGCACTTTTCAGCATTGGGATTAGCCATGAGCAAGACAATCCCCTTTCTTTAAAGCAGCTTACATTTTATTTTATTTTTTATTAAATATATGTTTTTATTGATTTCAGAGAGAGGAAGGGAGAGGGAGAGTTAGAAACATAAATGGTGAGAGAGAATCATTGATCAGCTGCCTCCTGCATGCCCGTATTGGGGATCGAGCCCACAACCTGAGCATGTGCCCTGACAGGGAATTGAACCTTGACCTCCTGGTTAATGGGTCAGCACTCAACCACTGAGCCATACTGACCAGGCAAAGCAGCTTACATTTCAGTGGAGGAGACTGTCAAGAGAATAAATGCCCAAACCTGTAAGAATTTTTATGAGTTTATTTGAGCCAAACTGATGACAGTTGCTAAAAGACAAAATCTTAAGAGACTGGGAAAATGCTGCAAAGAATGGCAGTTTTGTACCTTATTTTATACATTATCGTCAAAGGAGGAGAGGTGTAAGGGGGTTACATAAAATTCATTGGTGATAGATTAGGGAGGCAGGAGAAAGCAAGGGTGTGGGGGGGGCATTGGGGCGGGGATTCTCTGGAATTGGATAAAAAGTAAAACAAATAGACATACTTTTACATAGGTGGTAGGATAGTTAACAGTTAACACGATAACAGTGAGGCGATTTGTGGTCTCTGCTCTGGTGTGGTAGTTGTGCTTTGAGGGGTGGGAGTGGGGGGGAAGAAAATTACTTTGATATTCCGAAGGTATGTTATGGTAGATGCACAAAAAGACAATATGCAGGCTCAGTTAAGGTGAAGGTTGACCTTTGTTATGGAAAAATACCGGCCATGAACTGTTTTTAGTTAAAAAGTTTTAATTTCAGACTATCCTATGTGGTTACTTTAGGTCTCTGAGTTTGTAAGACTACTATGCAGGCCTCCCCTGAACTTGTCAGGTTTAGTATGTGGCCCCTTTTCATCCACAAGACAAACATAAACAAGTGAAAATATAAAACAATTTCAGGCCAGGGCTAAGAAGATGATAAAGTACAGAAAGTGACTGGGGGATTGCCTTAGTTGGGAATCCCTGGAGGGAGGTGTTTAGGATGAGATCTGAATGAATAGGGGCCTGGTTGGGGGACAGCAGTGAGAGTTTTTATATTCCACTGAAGTTTTAGACCATCAGCCATCTCAGTGGTTTATATCATTTTACATCTAAAATGTTGTATTTTCCTGGCTGGGTGGCACAATTGGTTTGAGTGTAATCCTGGTACACCAAGGTTGTGGGTTCGATCCCCAGTCAGAGGACATAGGAGAATCAATCAATGAATGCATAAATAAGTGGAACAAGTCGATGTTTCTCTCTCCTTTCCTCTCTCTCCAAAATAATTTTTAAAGACATTGCTGTATTGTAAAATACTATGATTTGCCTGGTGGTGAAGTAAATTCTGTGGCTTGCTTAGGTGCAAGTATAGACCTTAAAATTCTGTTTTAGAATTTTAAACTCAATATAGAGACCACATAGGAATTGATTCCTCTGGCCAAGCGGAAATCACAAATATGTGACACCATACTGATCTAACTAATGATTTCAGCAACGTGTCTCTCCCACTGTGTTTGAGTGTCAGTATGTGTATGCTTATGGTAATAAAACCTTGTAGAAAAGGAAAATGCAAAGTGAGAAGTCTCATTTCAGGTAGCTCTTTGTGTTTCTGCCTTTTTGCAGAAAGTTGAAGGGAAAGTAATGGAGAAACTAGTTTAGGGAAATTTCTGGCCACTCCGTGGGATTGGGAAAAATAAGAGGTTCCTGGACTCTGGAAATTTGGTTGGCTGCGCGGGTCTTCTTCATCCAGGCAGTTTGCACAGATACTGACACTGCTATCTTCCCTCTGGCAGATGGCTCAATCACAAAGGAGTGAGACAGAAACGCCTGAATGCCTGGCTGGGAATCAAGAATGAGGATGCTGATGAGTAAGTTCCTTCTGTACCTTTCTGTCAGAGGGTTTTGTTCCCAATTTAAGACCTGGGCCTTCTTTATACATGTTAAATATTGGTTTTTATTGTCATTTGAGGACATTGAATTAAGAACTTTGCTCCTTTTTTGAATTGAATTTTCTAGAGTACCCTATAGGCATTTGAGTTCAGAGACCTGCCTAACCACGTGAAACAAAAGCATTGGTCTGAAGGTCATTCAGACACCCACATGTCAGCTTGTTGGATGAGACATGTGAATTCTGTGCTTTCTGTACCATAGCAAGTAATGAAGTTGTTGAAAAGCATCCAACTAATTAGAATTTCATTTTATCATTTTATGGTTAAAGATTTAGAAGAGAGTTTTATTTGTGAATTTGCTTTTAGATATAAGTAACCTAATTGTTAGAATAATATTTTAACATTTAATTTTTAGGACCTATTTTATCAATGAAGAAGATGAAAACCTGCCCCATTACGATGAGAAAACCTGGTTTGTTGAGGATATCAATCGAGTACAAGCAGAGGACTTGCTTTATGGGAAGCCTGATGGTGCATTCTTAATTCGTGAGAGTAGCAAGAAAGGATGTTATGCTTGCTCTGTGGTGTAAGTCTTCCTGGGAGTATGACCTTTTGAAAACTTCTGCCTTGATTAAAAGAAAATCAGTCTCTCATAAAATTCAATAAAATTAGTTCAGGCGCAGTAATGAGGGCCCAGGGCTTAGACCATTAATATTTTATTTTTTATTTTATATATATATATACATATATACATATATATATATATATATATATATATATATATATATATGTATATATATATATAAAATGCTTTATTGTTTAAAGTATTACATATGTCTCATTTTCCCCCCACTGATCTCTCCCCAGCCATTCCCACCCCCCAGCACATGCCCTCACCCCCCCTACTGACTATGTCCATGGGCTATGCTTATATGCATACATATGAGTTTTTTGGTTGATTTCTTAGACCATTAATATTTTATAAAGAAAACCATTGCTTTAGGAGAAATGATATCTGAAATCATTTTAGGGATTTTAATTTAAATGGTAAGTAGATTAGGCCCTGCAGTATTGCTATTGGATTTTAGGTATTTGTGAAAAGTAATGTGAGATCTTCCATTGAAAAGATAACTTAATTCTTTTTTTTAAATGTATTTTTATTGATTTTAGAGGGGAAGGGAGAGGGAGAGAGAGAGAAAAATATCAATGATGAGAGAGAATCATGGATCGGCTGCCTCCTACATGCCCCCTACTGCAGGAACCATGGCCTTCTGGTTCATAGGTCCATGCTCTACCACCAAGTCATGCCTGTCGGGCATCCCTTAATTCTTTTTTTAAGTTTTTTAAAAATATATTTTATTGATTTTTTTACAGAGAGGAAGGGAGAGGGATAGAGAGTTAGAAACATCAATGAGAGAGAAACATCGATCAGCTGCATCCTGCACGCCCCCTACTGGGGATGTGCCCGCAACCAAGGTACATGCCCCTGACTGGAATCGAACCTGGGACCCTTCAGTCCGCAGGCCGACGCTCTATCCACTGAGCCAAACGGGTTAGGGCTACTTCATTCTTTAGTAGTCTTCTGCATGCCTAACTTGGTCTTCATTATCAGATTTAGGAAGGCTTGATTAAATAGAAATGTTTTTGCTTCAGCAGAAAAACTCTATCTAAATTTTGTACTTAAATAGTATTCTGTTGGGTAGTGATAGGTAATGTTGGGTGATTTCCATAAGATCATCTTATGAATTTGTTTGGAAAAGCCTATAGTAAGTAATCTTACTATATTATTGTGATAGTGATGCTACTGATGGACATGGCAGAAGGCAAGCAAAGATGACCAAATGTTTTTCCCCTCAAAGAGGGCAGTGTGGTGAGGATAAACAAAAGGCACTCATTAACAGAGTGCTCAATGCTTTACATGATCATCTTGTCTTTAGTGGTGTACCTCTGTATTGAGTCAGAGTTTGAGTCCAAGTTTACCTGGTTTCAAAGCCCACATTTTCCTATTGCAACACACTTCATTTCACAATTAAATATCCAAGATAAATAGAATCACTGTGAAATGGTATCATTAGTTGCCTGTGCACATGAAGAATTGTTAATTTTGGTGGAGAAAAAAAGGATTGGAGGGTTTTGCGGAAGAGGTGGCATTTGAGCTGAACTTTGAAAGGATGAATATGGGATACCTATGGGCAGGAAATGGGAGGAATTGAAAAGTACATTGGATTACTGTTTTCCAGAGATAGAGCTACTTGAAAAACGGTTTCATTTCTCTGAAACATGGACTGCTCAAGTTATATGAATGGAAATGGCAGGAAAGGATGGTTCTTGTAGGATTTGAGATCTTTTAAGAACAATAAAAAGAAGGAAGGTGATAATCCCAGTGCATTGGTCCCTCACCCTCACCCCAGGTCACTGGGTCACAGGCTAACATAAATCCAGGGAGACCAAGGAGCAGCTTGAATATCTTAGGGAGCTGTGTATTCTTTTTCTCCTTTTTTTTAAAAAAAATAAAAATATTATTTTTATTGATTTCAGAGAGGAAGGTAGAGAGGAGATAGAGATAGAAACATCAATGATGAGGGAGAATCATTGATCAGCTGCCTCCTGCATGTCCTCCACTGGGGATTGAGCCCACAACCTGAGCATGTGCCCTGACCAGGAATCGAACCGTGACCTCCAGGTTCATAGGTTGACGTTCAACTACTGAGCCATGCCAGCCAGGCCTTTTCTCCTTTCTTTAGCCACAGACTTGGCCAGACTCAAGTCCACAGCAGTGTGGATTTCCCTTGCCTATTAAATCCAACTGCAGTCATATATCAAATTGAAGATATTCAGAAGCAAAAGAGTCTGGCATCACAAAAACTTCCACTTGTTTGGTAGCCACTTTGGCTACAGGAAGCCTGCTTACAGTGATCTCCAATATACTTAAGACATTTGCTAAAGGAGGGACATGAATAAGTTAAGTTTTTTAGGAGACACTCATACCAAAATTAAAATCATCATGTAGTTTCGCGAAGGCATGTAACACCTTTGTTTTTCCATTTTAATTTTTGTTAATGAAATCACAAAAAAGCCTCAGAATAAACTAACTTTATAGCCTTGTGAGGCTAAAGACCTGCAGCCAGCAGTGCATATATTCTACTAGGCTAGGGCAGTGGTCGGCAAACTGTGGCTTACAAGCCGCGGTTTGCCGCTCTGTTGACTAATGAATTTGCTGACCACTGGGCTAGGGAGTCAGGTAGTAAGCACTTGTGATTCTTATTGTTGTTGCCATTTGGGATACAAAATTTGATTAGGGGTAGAACAACTAGATAAAGAAGGAAACAGAAGACTTGAACAGCACTATAAAACAGCTAGACCTAACAGACATGTTTAGAATATTCCACCTACCAACAGAGGACACATTCTTCTCAAGTGCACATGAAACATTATTCAGGATAGACCACAGGGCCATAAGTCTCAATAAATTTAAAAGGATCGAAATAATACAAAATATGTTCTCTAACCACAATGGAAATAAATCAGAAATCACAAACAGAAGGAAATTTGGGAAATTTCACAAATGTGGACAGTAAACACATTCCTAAATAACCGGTAGACCAAAAAGGAAAAGGGAAATTAGAAAATACTTTGAAATGAGTAAAAACGAAAAAACATATCAAAACTTATGGAATGCAGTGAAAGCAGTGTTAAGAGGGAAATTTAGCCGAAACCGGTTTGGCTCAGTGGATAGAGCGTCGGCCTGCGGACTGAAGGGTCCCAGGTTCGATTCCGGTCAGGGGCACGTACCTTGGTTGCAGGCACATCCCCAGTGGCGGGTGTGCAGGAGGCAGCTGATCGATGTTTCTCTCTCATCGATGTTTCTAGCTCTCTATCCCTCTCCCTTCCTCTCTGTAAAAAATCAATAAAATAAAAAAAAAAGAGGGAAATTTATAACTATAAACATTTATATTAAAAAATATCTAAAATTAATAGCCTTACCTTCTTCTACCTTAAGAAACTACTCCCCCCCGCCCAAAAAAAAAGAAGAGCAAACTAAGCCTACACAAACAGAAGGAAAGGAATAATAAAGATGAAATAGAGAAATGAAATAGAGAATTAAAAACAATTGAAAGTCAGTGAAATCAAAAGTTGGGACCAACAAAATTGACAACCTCTAAATTGACACACACACACGACACAAATTACTAAAATCAGGATGAAAGAGGAGACATTACTTGTAGTCCTTACAGAAATTTAAAATGATGATGAGGGAATACTATAAAACAATTATAGACCAGCAAATTAAATAATCTAGATGAAATGTACAAATTCCAAGAAACACACAAACTACCAAAACTGACTTAAGAGGAAATAGAAAATCTGAAATATGAAGAAAACTATAGCAAGTAAAGAAGTTGAAATATTAATTAAAAAAATAAAACTACCCACAAAGAAAAGCCCAGGCCCAGTTGGCTTTACGGGTAAAGTCTATCAAATATATTTTAAAGAATTAACATAAGTCCCTCACAAACCCTTACAAAAAATAGAAGAGGAGAGAACACTTTTCAACTCACTTTATAAGGGTAATATTACCTTGGTAGCAAAACCCAGACAAAGTTTTTTTATTTTATTTTAATATCTTTATTGATTTTAGAGAAGGGAGAAGGAGAAAGAGATAGAAACATCAATGATGAGAGAGAATCATTGATCAGCTGCCTCCTGCACGCCCCACACTGGGGATCAAGCCCAAAATCCAGGCATGTACCCTGACTGGGAATCAAACTGTGACCTCCTGGTTCAGAGGTCGACCCTCAACCACTGAGCCATGCTGGCTGGGCCCATAGAAAGTTAACACAAGAAAAGAATTGTAGTAGGTATTATCCCAGGAATGCAAGGGTGGATCAGTATAAATCAATCAACACAATAACCCATTTTAATAAAATAAAGGACAAAAATTACACAATAATTTCAGTAGATGCAAAAAGCTTTGACAAAATCCAACAATTCTTCTTCTTTTTTTTTTTTTTTGCAAGGCAAATATCTACACCTATCAACATTTTTGTTGTTGTTGTTGTTAATCCTCGCCCGAGGTTATTTTCCCATTGATTTTTAGGGAGAGTGGAAAAGAGAGGGAAAGACAGAGGAACACTGATGTGAGAGAAACACTGGAGCCTGCAACTGAGGTATGTGCCCTTGACCCAAATTGAACGACCCTTTTGGTCTGCAGGCCGACACTCTATCCACTGAGCCCAATCAGCTAGGGCAATCCAACAACTCTTTTATTTTAAAAAACACTGAACAAACTAGGAGTAGGAGGGCACTTCCTCAACCTGATAAAGAGTTATCTATGAAAACCCACAGCTAATGTCATACTTAATGGTGAAAGACCAAATGCTTTTCCCTAAGATAGGAAAAAGACAAGAATGTCCACTCTCACCACTTCTAAATATTCCACAGAAGGTTCTAGCTAGGGAAGTTAGGCAAGAAAAAGAAATAAAAGACATCCAGATTGGAAAAGAGTAAAATAAATGAGTTCATCAGCGTTGTAAGTTAAAAGATTAGGATACAAAAATCAGTTGTATTTCTTTTTTTAAAAAATATATTTTATTGATATTTTACAGAGAGGAAGGGAGAGGGATAGAGAGCTAGAAACATCGATGAGAGAGAAACATCGATCAGCTGCCTCCTGCACACCTCCCACCAGGGATGTGCCCACAACCGATGTACATGCCCTTGACTGGAATGGAACCCGGGAGCCTTGAGTCCGCAGGCCGATGCTCTATCCACTGAGCTAAACCGGTTTTAGCAAGTTGTATTTCTATATACTAGAAATGAACAATCTGAAAATGAAATGAAGAAGACATACTATTTATAATAACATCAAAAATGATTCAATACCTAGGATTAAAACAAAAGAAGTACAAGAGCTGTATAATGAAAACTATAAAACAATGAAAGAACTTAAAGAAGATCTAAATAAGTGGAAAGACATCCAGTGTTCATAGAACAGAAGACTTAATATTGTTAAGATGGCAGTGCTTCCCAAATTGGTCTACATGTTCAATGTAATCCCTTTCAAAAATTGCAGCTGGATTGTTGCAGAAATTGACAAGATGATCCTAAAATTCATGTGAAAACGCAAGGGATCCAGAACAGCTAAAATAATCTAGAAAGAATAGAAAAAAAAATTGAAGTACACCTCCTGATTTCAAAACTTACAACAAAGCTATTGTAATCAAAACTGTGAGGCACTGACAATAGGATAAACATGTAGATCAGTGAACAGAATTGAGAGTCAAGAAATTCTTACAGCCGAAACCGGTTTGGCTCAGTGGATAGAGCGTCGGCCTGCGGACTGAAGGGTCCCGGGTTCGATTCCGGTCAAGGGCACGTACCTTGGTTGCAGGCACATCCCCAGTGGGAGGTGTGCAGGAGGCAGCTGATCGATGTTTCTCTCTCATCGATGTTTCTAACTCTCTATCCCTCTCCCTTCCTCTCTGTAAAAAATCAATAAAATATTAAAAAAAAAAAAAAAAAAAGAAATTCTTACAGCCCTGGCCGGTTTGGCTTAGTCGATAGAGCGTCAGCCTGCGGACTGAAGGGTCCCAGGTTCGGTTCCTGTCCAGGGCATGTACCTTGGTTGCGGGCGCATCCCCAGTGGGGGGTGTGTGGGAGGCAGCTGATCGATGTCTCTCTCTCATCGATGTTTCTGGCTCTCTTTCCCTCTCCCTTCCTCTCTGTGGAAAATCAATAAAATATATTTAAAAAAAAAATTCTTACATTTATGGTCAATTGGTGTTCAACAAGGGTCTCAAGACCAGTGGGGAAAAAATAGTCATTTCAACACATGATGCTGTGACAACTGGTGAGCCACATGCAAAGAATAAAGTTGGACCCCTACCTCACACTATATACAAAAATTAACTAAGAATGAATTATAGATCTAAATGTAAAAGCTACAAGTGTAAAACACTTAGGAGAAAACATAGGCATAAATCTTCGTGACTTTGGGTTAGGCAGTAGTTTCTTACATATCCAAAGCACAAACACCAAAAGAAAAAATAGATAAATTGGTTTTCAACATAATTAAAAACTTTTTTGCATCAAAGGAAACTGTCAAAAAAGTGAAAAGACAACCTACAGAATAAGATAAAATATTTAGAAATCATATATCTGTTAAGCAACTAGTGTCTAATACGTAAAGAACTCTTAATAAAAAGACAAATGTCCCAATTTAAAAATGGGCAAAAGATTTAAATATACATTTTTCTTAAGATATATAAGTGGTCAATAAGCATAGGAAAAGTTGCTCAATATCAGTAGCCATTAGAAAACTGCAAATCAGAACCACAATGAGACACCGCTAGGATGACTATAAAATAAAAAAGATGGACAATAGGAAGTGTTGGAAAGAATGTGGGGAAATTGGATCCCCTTACGCTGCTGGCAGGAGTATAGAAAGGTGCAACCATTTGGGAAACCAGTTAGGCAGTTCCTCACAAAGCTAAACCATGTGACTCAGCAGTTCCACTCCTAGATATACATCCAAGAGAACTGAAAATATATGTCCATACAAAAACACACACACCAATGTTCAGAGCATCATTCATAATAGCCAAAAAAGTGGAAACAACCCAAATGTCCATCAATTGATGAATGGATAAACAAAATGTGGAATATCCACACAATAGAATATTTATTCAGCTATAAGAAAAAATGAAGTACTAATACATGCTGCAACATGGGAGACTTTGAAAATAGTGTGCTAAGCAAAAGCCAGGTACAAAAAGTGTGATATGATTCCATTTATATGAAATGTCCAGAATAGGCAAATCCATAGAGAAAGAAAATAGGTTACTTGCCAGGGCCTGGGGGGAGAGAGGAATACAGAGTAATTGCTACATGGTTTCTTTTTAGGGTGATGAAAATATTCTAGAATTAGATAGTGGTGATTGTTGCACAACCTTGTGAATATTCTAAAAAATACTGATTTATACACTAAAAAAATGTTTTTTGGTTTGTTTTGCTCCTCTCAGTATTCTTGCCTAAGTTGAGTGACAACATGGAGCCATCCATTTTAGCTTTACTGGGTCTTGGTGGGAGGTGACAGGTCTGTAAGGGAGTGATGGAGACACACATGGATGTAACATTTTACAAACTTGGTTGAGAAAACATTTCTGCGCCTCCTCTACAAAACAGTTGCTTTCAGACTTCTGGGATCCCTTTATTATTTCCTGCCTTAATTCCGCGGTGTTTTGTGTTGTATCTTGCAGTGCCGATGGGGAAGTGAAGCACTGTGTGATCTACAGCACTGCCCGGGGCTATGGCTTTGCGGAGCCCTACAACCTGTACAGCTCGCTGAAGGAGCTGGTGCTCCACTACCAGCAGACATCCCTCGTTCAGCACAACGACTCCCTCAACGTCAGGCTTGCCTACCCTGTCCACGCACAGATGCCCTCGTTCTGCAGATAAAGTGGGAGTGGGAAGAGAGGTGGCTCTCTAGCATTTTTTTCTACAGTTTTATTAGACTATGAGGGCATTCTTTCTACGTAGACTGCTTGTTTTGCACAAGAAGTGATTCTGTGAATGTGAAGTGGAGAGGCCGAGCAGCAGCGGTCAGGAGAGGGTGTAAGGGCCTACGGGTCTTTGGGACCCAGCTGTGCTGCTGCACTAGCATAGGAAGCTGGAAGCAGATGTGGTTTTTTTTGGGAAGTCTGTTTCACTGGGGTTTTTTTTGTTTTTTTTTTTAGCCAAGCACCCTCAACAGAACACATTAGGCTTGAGGGGGTGAGGGGTTATATCTGGAAGCTTCTGCAGAGTCCATGTCCTCTCTGGGTCTTCAACTCTGAGAATGTGATGGGTGTGGCTCTGTGGGGAGTTCTGTTTTGGTCTGGCAGTCTCTCTGACTTCCTCCCAGGGAAGGTTGTTTTGGTCTGTGGTAGAATGGCAGTCAGTGGGAAAGAGAACCAAAGGAGAATGGGAGGCAGACTCTCAGTCAAGGGGTGAAAACCCTTCAGCTGAAGGTCCTGTGTTTCTTAATTAACATAACTTAGACATCAGCGTCTCATAGCTCCTCCCTCTGAAAAAGCATTGTTTAGAAACCAAATTGATCCCAGAAAAACAATGTTTGTTACAGGACTATGGTCTGATGGAAGAAGGCAGCACTCGTGTCTGAATGCACACTTCTGTACCGAAACTTGAAAATAAAAGGAAAGCTAGAATTTGTTAGTTTTAGCAAACACTAAATTGGTCAGTGTAACCCTTCTGCCCTGCCCTTGTTTCTCTGAGGTGAGGAATAGTGTTCTTTTTGTAGGCATGGTAAGCTTTGAATCATAAAATGAAGTTGGTGCTTGTGTGGTGTTTCCTTAGCCTGAAGAATGATCTGTTGTTTGAAACCTTTGTAACTTGTTTGTATGAGTAAAGAAAAGGTGCAATCCAGTGCTTTTAGATGGCTTGATATACCAAATAATGATATAGAACAATATTCTTATATGTGCTTCCCCAAGTTTAAAGGCCCTGCAGAAACAGTGACCATGTTAATGACTCACCCCTGACCTTTGCTGGGTAGGGCTTCAGGGCATTCATTCACAGGTTGCTAAGGCTGTAGCAGGAAGGGACCAGATTGGGGGCAGGGACCTCAGTACATCACAGACCCAGGAACTCCCATGTCCAGGGCAAGGGTCATACCACATTACCCATGTGCTTCCATACTTCTGTAAGGAAAGGATAGGATGGTTTGGAGTTCAGACTGTTAGTAAAAACCATCTGGAGGCTTTTCTCTTTGCCTTTTCTGTGATCCTGCCATTAAGATGATGTGCACAGACTGTCCTGATTTTAGGCCAGGATCTTCTGCTCCATGTGGTTTAAGCCTTCCAGCTGAGTGGAGCTAGGCAAATGGAGTTGGAGGCAGGCATCTCCTCCAACTTCCATTATGCCCTCCCCCAGCAGTCGATACTCATTGGACAAATAGAATTCAGCTGCCTCTGAGCCAGTCCTGGAACCAGAATAGGCTCAGAGTGAGTCAGCTGTTTGAGCCCAAAGCTGTGCAGTCAGGCGTCCTGGCTGAGCTACACAAGAAGCCAGTATCTGAGTCTTGGTACTTAGGCTTGCAGCTGGGAAAGCTCTAGCTTTGGGGATGAAAGAAACATATTGCTTTTCCTGAGCGTTTAGGACTATGACAGAAATTAGACCGATGAGGATAGGAAGGAAAGGGCATATCTTTTTGGCTTTTCCTTGGTTATGTTGTAGTTCCAAATTGGATGAGGCAGACAAATGAAGTCCCTTCAGTGTCACTGTTCTGACTTAAGCCCTTAACTGTGTGAACTGCACATCCCTTCCCCAAATTGCCAGATTGAAATCTTGCTGAAAGTTTTAGAGTAATGGCCGGCTGATTGCTGCGAGACACACCTCGGTAGCTTTGCACCTGGTGTTGAACCTGCCTACGCGGTTAGTTGCACAAGATTGGGTGCAAGGAATCCCTCCTTTCTAGCACTAAAATTTAGTATTTGGAATGTCTTAAATGAAAATGGGAATAAGGATACACAACTGTAATGTTGACCTGTGTGTTGCTCCTTGTCAGGCAGATGTTAAGGGTGTGCAGGGAGAGAGCTAGCGTCATCTGTTATCTGCACTTGGGCTGCTGGCTTGTGGAGAAGGGCTGCTCTTTTTTAGTCCTACATTCCTTCACTTTTTGTTTCTTTCCTGTTTTTCATTCTCGAATTTGTTGCTTTTTGGGGACTAAGACCTAGGGATCATTTGAGAAATTGAAAAGTGTCTTCTTTGCCACGAATTGCTTGATCCTAATGAGTCAGTGGAAATGGCATAGGGACCAGTCGACTAACCATGTGGAGGGGTAGTATGCTGCTTCTTTACTCTGTGGTCTAGGCAGCAAGCCTTGGCCTCCGTGTGAGTCTGGTTCTGTGTCCTGGGATGTTCTTTTATGGCATCTTAACTGCATCCTCACTGAGGCAGAGGGTAAAGAGACAGAACAAGACCAGAGTGGCCCATTGCTTTCCTGGCTAGAGAAGCCAGCTACCAACATGGAAGCAGCTTGGGGCTGGCTGGACCCAGGTCCTAGGCCCATCTATTCCAGATGGAGCTTTCATCACTGAACAATGTTCTGTCTCCACCAGGCCATAGATGCTAAACCTTGGCCATGGCTCAGGCCTCTACAGGGTAGCTGTGTCCTTATTGCTGATTTAGTCAAGGTTGAGGACTTCCTAATAAGTCTCCTGCCCCATTTCATCTCCAAGCCCTGATGGGACCTCCCAGTCATTTCGGGCCTCATGTGCTCCGGGTACGCTTTTTTGAGAGCCAATATGGTGTCTTCCATAGGTTTCTTCTTGCTGCAAGGAGCCAGCCTCCTGGGTCCTCTTGGGCCAAGAATTGCATCTGGGCAATTCCTGGTTTTCAAGGTGATCTGTGTTGCCAGTTAAGACTCCAGAGTAGTCCTCTGTGAGGCTTTAGTGGCCTCAGAGCAGAGGGTCCAGATGGGTGTCTGTCTGGGCCCTCTGCTGCCAATGGCTCAGCCTTGCTCCAGCTCCAGCCACTTGTGACAACCTTGTTTCCTTACAGATTCCAGCATGTGACTTTGGTGCCCTGTTGTTACTTGTGAAAAACCTATTCTGTTGTCTTTGATGTAGTCAAAAAAATTCATGTAGTTTACGTAAAAATATCTGATTCACAAGGAAGCCAACTATATGTCTTGTGTTGGGACAGTTCATAATGTAGTTCCTAGACCACTTTTGCAAATTGTTCTTGTCACCAGATGTGTTCAGACATTGCTGTGCAGTTGTAGGGGAGGGTGGGGGGAAGATGGGGAAGATACTTTTTGGTCTTTTTGTTTTGGACCTTTCCCCAAGAGGGGACAGTTTGACCAACTTGCTCCAGTAATGCAATAAAGACATTTCATTGAAGTATCTTGTTTGTCCTCGTGCTATAGAGGGAGGTGGTTTGGGGCTAGGAGCAAGGGGAAGAGGTCTGGGGAGTTGAAAAGCCCTGAAACTTCCAAACCTTCTATCCCATGAGCATCAGAAGATTGGTCCTGCAACTGACCTGGGGCCACCAGAGGCACTTCTATCCCTGAAGAGGAGGAAGTCGGCCCAAACAGGTATGAAGCCAGCCCTGACCGGTTTGGCTCAGTGGATAGAGCGTCGGCCTGCGGACTGAAGGGTCCCGGGTTCAATTCCGGTCAAGGGCATGTACCTGGGTTGCAGGCACATCCCCAGTGGGAGGTGTGCAGGAGGCAGCTAATTGATGTTTCTCTCTCATCGATGTTTCTAACTCTCTATCCCTCTTCCTTCCTCTCTGTAAAAAAATCAATAAAATATATTTAAAACAAACAAATAAACAAACAAACAAAACAAAACAAAAAAACAGGTATGAAGCCAGAATCCTGTCAGCCCGACACAGGGAGACTCAGAAACTCATCTGGGAAAGTTAAATCTGAAAGACATTTCCTCCTTTCCCCATTCCTGACGATTAGAAAGCCGTTTATTGATTCTCATCACATCTTTCTGCCTGGAAATAACCATATTTCCACATTCTATTTTGGAGGCAGGAGAAATGGGCTCAGGCTTACTGTTTGTCCTCTTGTTGCCCCAGGCCCTTGTCACCATTCTGCCAGGCACTTTGTTGAGGTTCCTATGTGTTGGGAACAGTCAACAAACAAGTGATGACCTCTGCTTGCGCAGAACATTGCAGTTCTCATCCATGTCTCAGGCCCCATGGATGTGCACTGACTTACAAATCAGATCAGGTAAGGGAATAGTTTCCATGTTCTAAATGACCTTGCCTGTGACCTCCCTCACTACATTTTAGCTACATAGCACCCCCAAGGCCACTGCTAGGAATTATGGATTATTTTCCCGAATCCCAAGAGTTGCTTCCACTCTACAAAGGCCCTCAAATTCCTATTTTCAGTCCAGTCCTCTCTTCTGTACCCCACCTGCTGGCAGGATATCTCTACTAGGAACTTCAGCATCCCACAGATACTGCTAACTTATTTACAGAGAAAACATGCTTGGTTATGAATTCCCTTATCTTCTTACCACCAAATCTACAAACCTATCTGTATTCACAAAACTCCCGTTTACCTATTAAATTACAAAAGTTAGCCCTTGGATTCTGTTTTCTCTCACCTTCTCAGGAACCTTCCATCATCAGTTAGCAATTCTTTCAACATTGTTTCCTCTCAGTTGAATCATCCACTGACATTTGAACATGGCCTTTATTGGCTAATATAATTGGAAAATCTGATTATGGGCCTCAAATATCCTAAGCACCATGTCTCTCTCCATCTCTGCTATGCCAGCTCATGCTTGGTTTCACTTTGTGTTTAGGCTCTCTCCAGGTGGACAAATGGCCTCCAACAGTCCAGACTCAGCCTCTGACAACTCCACCGAGGAGAGGTAGTCTTTTCAGGTACTGACTGCATGCTTGTTTTATGTATTCATGGGACTGCGGCACGATATCCATGAGAAGAGGGCCTTGTTAGGCTCAGCAATAGTGCAAGACAGCACTTTCACAAAATTGTCTAAATTTGTCTTTATTGCCTCACTTCCTTAAGTATTTCAATACAGTTTCCACCATTACCTGAAACTGCTCTCCTTCATGTCTTCAATAACCATCACTGTTGACACTCTTCCCCAGGAAAAACTCTACCATTGGCTCCATGACAACTCATTCATCTAGTTTTACTCCTAAATCTGTTCATTTTAATTCTCTGGACTCCTGCTGCTTTCTCCAGTATGCCTTCCCCCCTGGCAGTTCTATCCATATCCATGAATTCACCTACCATCTCTAGACTTAATATGTCTGTCTGTTTCTCCTGCTCAGACCTCTTCTGGGAGGTGCACCTCATATTCAGCATACTGTCATCACATTGTCCGCTTTCTCTTACATTATTTCAGTGAATGGGAATAAGTAACTCAGCTGCTTGTGTAAGTCAGAAATGTCATTATTGTTGATAACTTCTCTGCTTCATGTCTAAATAAAACCCATCAACCCATACACAAATCCAACTTTGTAAGAATTGAAGGTATCACTTCTCAATCCACTGCTTCACTATCTTCTCAACTTCCATACCAGAAGGCCTCCCTGCTTCCATTCTTGACCTCCTCAAATCTATTGTCGTCTTTTCAAAGTACAAATCTGAAACTGTGTAAAACCATTAAATAACTTCCAATTGCTATTAGGGTAAATGATAAAATTCTTAAAATGGTATGGCTTCTCCCAAGTTCAGGATCTCATTCCCCACCTCAGTGACTCCTCACTGGCTCCCTCCCCATGCATTAATCCTAATGTCTTGGGCCTTTTTCCTTTTATATATATTCTCTGTACAGTCCCCATGTACTCCTATGCCTTTAATTACCAGATATTTGCTGATGGCTGCCAAATCTGTGTCCAACTCCCTATACCTTCCCTCTTTCTAAGAAAACTCCCATTGTCCTAGTTTAGACCACCATAATGGGTCACTACATTATTTTCTTTCTGGTCTGCTTATTCTACTGAGCCTCTCTGTACTGCAGCCAGTGATCTTCCTAAAACATAAATCTACTTATACCACTTCCCTGTGGTTACCTCCCGGAAACAACTCACTCCCCCAGGCTTATCAGGCAGTTTTTCAACTGCCCCACTAGCACTTACCCCATGCATTACAGGATGCTTAGCATCTCTGTGCCTACTCCTTCCAACCCTCCTCTCCTGCCTGCCATTTCCAACCCCCTAAGGGGACAGGCAGTCCCTCCCTCCCATGAACTACTGCAAGTTGTGCATGCCCCAGCTCCTTCGCCCCAATGTGTGGTGCTTCTAACCAGATCCTGATATACATGGGGGTTGGACTCCCTCAGGCAACCAGTTACTTTTATTCCTAGTGTCTAGTGCAGGGGTGGGGTCGACTGTCAATGAATGACTGAAGGAAGAAGTGAATTCAAGAGGGAACTAGAAAGGCTAAAGGGCCAAATGTCCCACTTGTGGGCTTTGCATTGTGGGCAGAGCACACCCTCTGGCGGCCACAGCTTTCCCCATGCAGAGTGACCAAGAGCTGCATGGTGCTTGAAAGACCCAGCCAGTGACCCAGAGGCATTTTCCAGTTTCCAGGCCTCTTTTTAAAAAATATATATATTTTTATTGATTTCAGAGAGGGAGAGATAGAAACATCAATGATGAGAATCATCTATTGGCTGCCTCCTGCACGCCCCCACTAGGGATCCAGCCCGCAACCCTGGGCATGTGCCCTTGACTGGAATTGAACCCGGGACCCTTTGTCCGCAGGCCAACACTGCATCCACTGAGCCAAACCAGCCAGGGCTCCAGGCCTCTTAATACCTCTCCTTCGGCCCTAGGCATTGGATTATGGGACAATAGTGCAAGACAGCAGTTTCACAAGGCCTTCCATGGCACTCCACCTCAGCCCTGCTCCTGCGAGGCCATGACTCCTCCCACAGATGTCCCCCTCTCCCTTGAACACCACCCACCCACCCAGTGCAGTTCTACTCATTGGGGGCTGCCCAGGTCAGCAATGTCCATCTCCAGTGCAGAGGCCTTCCTGACAACAGCCCAGGAAGGGCTCATTGACTATAAACATTCATGACTTACTACTAAACACAGAAGGTGGTTCTCTACTTTCACCTCACCAGGCCTCCCAGCATTTTACCAAGTAAAACTCTTCTCTCGGATTTTATGGTGCCCTCTAAGTCTTTCTTTGCCTTAAATGCTTGTGCTCCTCAGTATATAATTTAATTTTTTGCTGTTTTTTTTTTCCAGTTTGATATTCTTTTTTAAATAATTTATTGTTGAAAGAATTACACATGTTCCCTTATTGATACACTAATGGCTCTCAATTTTCTATCATCAGTCTAGATCTCTCTATTGCATTCGAGACCCATACATCTAGGTACCTTGCGGATGTCCCCCCAGTACCAAGTTAAACTCTTCACCTCTCTCCACTTTTCCTCTTCATTTTCTGGCTAAGAGGCGTTCTAATTTGGTATAGATATGTGGGTTCTAGAGTCAAGAGATATCTAGGTTCTAATCCTAGCTCTGCCCAAGCTATATGATTTTGTTAATATCTGAAAACCTGAGTTCCTTATCTATAAAGCAGGCATATTAGTCACTATGTGGCCTTCTTGGGTTCTTCATCACCTACAGAAAGTCAAAATTCTTGTAAGACCATCAGTTATGACTCTTGCCTAACTCACTACGCCCATTTCCACTTTTGGTTCCTTGAATATACCAGGCATATGGTTAAGTGCTATACTCTGCCTGGACACCCTTACACTAATTCCTACTCTTCTAACCCAGCAAATTACTACCTATTACCTATCCTTCAGGTTTGAACTCAGATGTCATCATCTCTGGGAAGCCAAGGTGGGTTAGAGGCCCCTCTCCTGAGAGTAGAAACTGTTTTAGTCACTCTATTACCAGCAATAACATAGGACTTTGAGTTATATTTGTGTTGACTGAAGGAAAGAAGCAAAGACATAAAGATGGTTTCTAAGAGCATGTATTATACAGATCCAAGTTAAGAAATGGCAAACAACTGCTATGTTTGCTTTAAAAGCTCATTGGTTGCAAATGCCAAGTCCTGATGCTTGTGAGGGGCCCGTGGGTCTCGGCCCCTTTGGAGCAGGCTGGGCCCAGGCTCCTGGGCGAGGGGGCAGCTTCTGCAAGGAAGGTTCTGCCTCCTGTCACCTGAGGCCTCAGGCACTGTGGTGATGCCCAGGGCTGGCTCCTCCTTCTCTCTCTGTGCACACTCAGGCTCCCAGCGCCAGCTTTGGCTGGAAAGCTCACAAGGGTGGGCCAGTCCAGGGGCGTTGGGTGGCCATGACTTCCCCTCCTGCCTAGGAGACAGGTACTCAGGATGGGCTGGAGCTGTGGCTTCCAAATCCTGGGAGCTGACCAACCCACCTTCCGTTGTTGCCTTTCTGCTTATGGATGCCCCCTCAGGGCCCGCAAGAAGGAATTTCCAGGACCATGGGCCTGGCCCTCCAGGAGTGGAGGAGGCAGGGGGGCCACTGGTGGGGATGAGTCCTGAAGAACTGGGACAAAGTGCTGTTAGTGCCTGGGTGTGGAGGAGCTGGGCCTTCAAGCAGCCTTCAGGGGGGATGGGATCTGTGGGTCCAGCCCCACCCAGGCTGGGAGTTGGTGACAAGGAGCTGGCAGCCTCCTCAAAGACTTGCAGGATCCCAAGCTTCCTCTGGGGGTCACCAGGGCCTTCCATTCTGGGGTCCCTGGGCAAGAAGGCATCTTCTTCCTCCCCCTCTCCTGCTCCTCTGAGGGGCGGATCCTGGCCGACTTCTGGGTTAGGTACTAAGCTTGGTTCCTGCACACCTTGGCTGTTCTCAGGCCCCTCATCAGTGTCATCCTCTGAAGAGTCAACCTCCCGGATGGCTTCCTGCTTCTGCAGTGACTCTCGCCGCTCCGCCCGGTCCTGTCGGAGGGTGCCTAGAGCTCGTGAAGGAGCAGGCTGCAGCACTCCTTTCCCTGGCAGCACCCCCTTCCCAGACAGCACACTCCTGGTCCCAACTACCTCCAAAGGACTGACTTCCCTGGGTGGCAGTTCCTTCTTTAGCTCAGGGTGGGGCAGGTCAAGGCTATGCTTTCGAGAAGTGGCTAGCTTCTTCTCAGAAGCAGCAAGTGCAGCCGCCAGTTTCTCAGCTGACTGCACCCTCTTAAGTAGTGGTGAGCGGGGAGGCTCCGCACTCTTGGGCCGGGAGAGTTGCCTGCCTAGGGGAGGCGACAAGTGAAGCTTGGTGGGGAGGGCCTGGGTTCCATGGCCAGACAGGGGTGATGGGGAGCGCTGGGGCGAAGCTGCTGGTGGTGGAGAAGGGGTGTGGGCCAGTGGTGACAGTGGGATGCTGCCTGCTGACTTGCGCCGTGGAGAGCGGTACTGCCGTTGGAGCTTGGGTGCCAGACCGTGCAGGGAGCTGGGCCGTGTATGCCCAGAGCCGGCTGGAGAGCTGGGCACACTGGAGCTGGGGGAGCTGCTCTGTGATGAATTCCCTCCCACTTTGCACAAACAGACAAAAGCAGAGAGAGCAATGTTAGCTGTTAGAAATGACTGAGGGGCAAGGCAGTGCTTAGCTCTGGAATGTCCCAGGAGTATCAAAGTTACCCCATTAGCGAACCAGAGCCCAGGCCATAGAGATGAAGTCACCCTCCACCCCTGTCACCTCCTCCCCAAGACAGCTGGATCTTCCAGGGGGTGGGTTGAATTGAGAGTTTCAGAGTGGGACCCAGAGAACCAGAGGGCCCCGGCGCTTTCCTACCTCCCAGGGGTTGTCTGCGATCTGCAGAGAGCCTTTCCTACCTGAATGCACAGCATCAGGAGTCACCCGGTAACCCTGAGTGGGAGATCTGGGGGAAAGGCTGTGGCCATGTGTGGGAGAGCCCGGCCCGCTCTCTCCTGATGACAAGGAGCGGTTAAGGGAAGAGAGGCTGCGGCTGGTGTGGAGCAGGGATGCCTGTTTAGTGATCTTTCGGAACAGGGAGCTCCTTTTTCTGCTGCAGAGACAAGAGTCAAAGCTGTCTGATTTGGTGCACAGGGCGCAGCACACACATGCACCATATACTGGCCCAGAGCAGACCCTTGGGCCAAGTCTGGCTTACCTTTCTTGCCCATCTTTGCCCCGGCTCCGCTTGCTTCTTCGGGCCATCTTGGCCTTGTAGCTGCCCCTCCGTGCCGGCCCCACTTTAATGGATGTGTTCTCCAGGGGAGTTGTTGAAATAGACAACTTGTTTCCACTCTGGGGACCAGAACATGACCCCAGGCTAAGGTGATGGCCATATTTTTGATCCAACTCCTACCCCTGGGCATGGCTAGACCACAGCTCTAGCCTTTGTCCCTGCATCAACATATCTGAACTACAAACCTGTCTTCTCTTCACAGGTTAGCAAATGGCTCTGACTGGAGCCCAAGTACTTTGGGTTGAGAAGGTAGAGAAGAGGCTTACCTGTCCTGCTCTCCAATCCTACCCAAGGCCCAGAGTATCACTGGGCCTTAGTCAGTGAAGGTGGTGCCTTCCAGCGAAAACGCATCACTATGGCCGTACCCAAATTGTGTGTGTATGTGCACCTGTACTCAGTGAGTGCCAGGTGTACATGCACTCGACTCCTACTCCCCTATGGCCAGTCACAGACTCCAAAGCTGGGGTCCACCACAGCAGGCAGCACACCCAGCACTAACCTTCAGGATCAGCTCCACCACCTCAGTGTGCACCAGCCCATGCACAGGCTCCCCGTTGACATGAGTGATGAGGTCGCCCTGACGAAGCCCCGCCTCACTGGCTGGACCTCCATCCTCCACGTGCTGCCCCAGGGAGAGAACAGTTATCAGCCTGGAGCCTGAGCCTGACGCCTGAGGGTAGTGTGGGCAGGGACAGGCAGGCCCTGGTAAGGGGAAGGTAGAGTGACGAAGCTGGGAGACAATGGGTCTGGATGGCCGGACATACCCACACCATGTGGTGCACAGTGTAGACGTCCAAGTCGCCCATGTAGACACGGATCGCCCGCAGGGTGAAGCCATACTTCTTGCCAGCTCGGTGAATGATGATGGGGGTCCTCGAGTTGCTGAGGGCTGGCAAGAAGTCCCTGCTTGGAGAAGAGTCCCTGGATGATGGGTTGGATGACTGGGAATGTGGGGACATGGGGCTGGCCAAGGGAGAGCAGGTGTGGTGTTCTGGAGAATGAGAAACCAGGACTTAGTGGGTCAGGGGAACCTGGCCTGGCAAAGATCCCAGACCAGCCCCCTGCCTAGGCTGTTGATCACACACAACCCTAGCCAGAGACAGAGCCTTAGCTCAGGTATGTGCTCCCCATAGCCTCTGAGCAGCAAAGCCCCTCCTGTATCCGAGCCCTCTCAGACCCCAGCAGGTGGTGGAAGGGCAGCTGGCATTTATTGAGTGCTTACTTATATGGACCAGGGACCATATAAACCCTTCATACATATTTAAACTAGAGACCTCTAGTTTCATAACAAAGGGACAACAGTGACACGGTCTCTCAGATACCTGCTCAACATAACAATGCACAGACACACCTGCCCTGTGCAGACTCCTGCACAGGCCCACGGAGACTCCAAGGCCCTTCCTGTGTGTTTTATCCTAGTTCCCCAAGCCCTCACCTGTAGGAATGAGGAGGGACAGGGCTGTGGCTGAGGCAGACTTGATCACTTTGCTGATGGGGCGAGTGGTGCGCTTTTCTATAGAGTCGCCAGAGAGCAGCCGGTGGCGGGCCCTGCGCACTGCCAGGTCACTGATGGCCTTGGCTGTGGCTCCCTCAGCCAGCTGTGGGGTCCCACGGCCTCGAGTCTCCATGGCTGTGGGCCCAAATGAGCAATGAGACCTGCGATGCACCCGAGCTGCCCTTCCCTGCCTCCCTGCACTATGGTCCAGCCTGGGCCCTTTGGCCACCTGCTGGGCCACACCTGGACTAGAACCACTGCTCTGGCCAGCAGGCTCCTCATCCAGCTTCAGCTGCTGCTCCACTGGCCGTTCAGGGATAGGCCCAGACATCCCTTCTGCAGATGTGGGTGTCAGAAGCCATATGCCCTCCTGCTGCTGCCTCCTGGGGGTGCTGGTAGCCTCCTCAGGGCCCTCAGGGAAGCGAGACACATCCAGGAGGCCTGAGCAGTGACGTCGCACGGTCAGTGGAGGGCTTGAGTCACTTTCCGTGTGGGAGGACTCAGACACCGACAGCCGCTTCCGCAATCTGCAAGACACAAGGCCCAAGGTGAGATGGCCCTGGGGGTCTCCCTCCTACAGCCCAGGCTTCCTTAGGTTCTCATAGAACTCTGTTCTCAGACGTTCCTGACGAGCCGCTCTTGTGGACGCCCCCTCACTGCCACTACACTCCTCCCCAGCATCTGAATCCCGCCCACAATCTGTGACAACTGAAGGATGGCTGTGCTGCCCACTCTGGGTGAGATCTGGGTGCTCACATCTCAGGGGAGCCAATCACCCAGCTCCGGTCTCGACCCTTCAGCCCCGCCAGGCCATCTGAGCGGTCTTCCTTCTCCTCACTCAGGCTGCGCTTGGTGGGGGGTGGTGTCCGGTGCTCTTCGAGCAACGACAGCCGCTCCATGCTACTGTACACCTGTGGGCACATCAGACGTGCTGGGGACGGGCTCCAACGGAAACCTAAGGAGCAAATAATGTCCTGCACCCGATCCCCAGGAATCTGAATGGGTGCTCCCCGTACTCCCCCATACATACCCTTGACTGTTCAAGGAAACAGCAATTTCCTCTGGGCTGACCTGGCCTCACCCCTGGAGTGGTTCTAGAAGTGTCTGTCCTATGCAGGCCCAGCCTTTCCTCCTCTTTTTCCCGAGGAAGCCCCATCACTTCCTCCCCAGCCTGCCCCAGGCATGACTCTTGACAGGTCCTCTTCTTCCAATCCTCCAGCCTCCCCTATCCAGTCTGGGCCTGCCTCAGTGGTACCTTGCTGAATCTGGGAGAGCAGGAAGAGAACTGGCGGATCTCAAGACAGCCATCTTCACTCACTTCCTCCTCATCTTCTGAGTCCACGTGGTGATACCGATCTGAGCGGGCTGGGTCAGACAAACAGGACAGTCCCCTTCAGAGGCCACTGGTGGTAGCCTCTTTTTGACCCTAACAAACCTCAGGAGGGCCTGGAGAGGTTGCTCTCCCCATGCCAAGGTCAGAGTGCATGGGTATTTCTGAAAAAGCAGGCAGGAGCCCTAATCCTCCTAACCCATCGTGGCCTTACTGTCAAAGTAGCTGGTATCATCTTCCGATTCCAGTTGAGGAATAAATTCAGCCTTCTGGCGAAGAAGTCCTGTCCAGTCCAGACCAGTGAAGAATGGGTGCTGCTTCACCTCACAAGCACTGCCTATGGACAGGGAGGGTGTGGGCAAGGGGGCGGGTGAGCAGGTCGAGTCCAGGTCAGCAAGTCCACGGAGAACCCAGACCTCAAGAAGCAAGGCCTGGAGGCCTCAGTTCCAGCACCTTCCCAGATCTTCTGCCCAGAGGAGCAGAGCGAGTTTCAGGACCCAGAGGCACTACTCACACTTGAAGCCTGACCCTCCTGGTTGCATGGACTCAGCCTCCCTCTTCCCTCTTCCATGTGATGAAAAAGTTTAGTGGGGCCTGTCCTACCTGTACCCAGTCTTTCCAGAGGGTTCTGGTGGAGCAGTTTAGAGGTGAGGTCCTGGGCATCGGGCGGCAATGCATCATCCCCCTCAGGCCACACAATCTCATCTGAAGGGTCAGCGCGGGTGAGAAGAAAGGGAGTGGGTGAGAGAAGGGCCTCAGAAGTTGTAGGCAGAATGGGAGATGGAGAAGATGGTCCTCGGATAGAAGGGTAGGGAGGCATAAAGGGTTCAGTCTAGAATCCCTGAAAGCTTGCCTGGGACCCCAATTCCTTAGGTTTCTATCCTCCTAGAGCGCATGCCCCAGAGCATGGCTTGCTTTCTGGTCCAGGGTGGGCACTGCAAAACCATGACTTCCCTGAAGCTCTAACTCCTCCTGCCTTTACAGTCCAGACACACGTACATGCCCACACAAAACTCACACGCACAGGATACGCACACAGACAACACAGGTACATAGCCAGAACAAGCCCCAGGTGATACACACCGTGTGGCTGTGCACACACACAACTAAGAGGCAAGCATATATGACAAGAACCCTAAGCCTCATAGGTGCATGCGTAAATCATTATCTGTGGATCCAGACTCTGCCTCCCCATGGGCCAGGGTGATGGTACCTACCACTGATCACTTGCCCAAAGAGCTCCTCCGGAGTGTCTCCAAAGAAAGGGACGCAACCCACCAGGAACTCATACAGGATTATGCCCATGGCCCACCAGTCCACTGGCTTCCCATAGCCCTGACGCAGAATCACCTCAGGCGCAATGTACTCTGGAGTCCCGCATACCTGGGCATAGAGAAACCAGGCTGACTCAGCTTCCTGAGGCAGTTCCCTGGCATGACAGCTGTAGGGGTGGCGATTCCCACCTTTGGGGGAAAAACGTCTGAGAATAAAGACTAAAGACTCAGCTAACTTTGGTTAATGAGCAAAATCAACCAGGTTACCAGAGTTGGAACTGTTGGTGGGGCGAGTTTATCTCCTAATTACCCAAGGACAGCAGCTCCAGGGGAGCCTTGCTCTTGACTGTGCCAGGAGGTTCAGAATGGACCTCACACCAGTCTGAGTGTCAATGGTCATATGACCCATTTTCTCCAAACTCTGAGGAAGATGATTTTGGATTTTGTATCTATACTAGAGGCCCAGTGGGGTCCCTCAGCCTGGCCTGCAGGGATTGGACCGAAATCAGCTCTCCGACATCCCCCGAGGGGTCTCGGATTGTGAGAGGGCGCAGGCCAGGCTGAGACCCCAATGGTACATGATCAGGGCCAGGAAGAGACCGCGGAAGGGCTCCAGGGCGTGTCTGGCCTGTCTCGCCCAGTCCTGATAGGCCAGACCCCACAGCAAACTAACCTACCAGTTGAAGCATCTGCCCCCTGGTGGTCAGTGCATGTCATAGCGACTGGTTGAACGGTCAGACACTTAGCATATTAGGCTTTTATTATATAGGACTAGAGGCCTGGTGCACGACATTCGTGCACTGGAGGGGGGGCGGTCCCTCAGCCGGGCCTGCGTCCTCTTGCAATCCGGGACCCTTCGGCAGATATCCCACAAGGGGTGCTTAGTGCTGCCGTGGAGGCAGGAGAGGCTCCCGCCACTGCTGCTGCACTTGCTAGCCGTGAGCCCGGCTCAGGGCTTCTGGCTGAGCAGCATGAGCACCACTCAGCAAAAAGCTGGGCTCGCTGCTCCTTAGCGCTGCCTTGGAGGCGGGAGAGGCTCCCGCCACCGCCCCTGCGCCAGCCGTGAGCCCGGCTTCTGGCTGAGTGCACTGACTACCAGGGAGCAGCTCCTGTGTTGAGCGTCTGCCCCCTGGTGGTCAGTGCATGCCATAGCGACTGGTTGTTCTGCCATTTGGTCAATTTGCATACTAGGGTTTTATCATATAGGATAATTCTCTGTTCCACCCTATTTTCTAAATGTGTGACCTATCTCAATGCTTCCCTGGAATCAAAAGATGAAAAAGACAGGAGCTCCCAGTCTTAACATATACCTACAGGGTAAGCATACCCTCCCCCCACCCCCTGTCTTTATTCTGAGGCCTGGAATTCAACCCCCAAAGTCTCAACCATCCTTCCTTACCTGCTTGTCCAGGAACTCCCGGGCATCCTTTTCAATGTGGCCCTCATACAAGTTTGTTGTCAGACTCATGAGGCCAATTTTAGAAAGGCCAAAGTCAGTGAGCTTGATATGCCCCATGGATGTAATCAGGAGGCTGGGAAACCAGAGAGACAGAGGATGGAGTTATTTCCTCAGTTTTCTAAAAGTGCTAACCTTACTATGTGCCAGATTTCCCTACTCAGGCTTCTACGGGGCTCCACAGCAGGGTAGCTTCAGCGAGAAGACAGGGACCTGGAAGGAATAAGAGCTCTGGCTTTGTAAGCACTGCATTTTTCACAAGCAGCCTGCTCTTTGCCCATTCCTCCAACCCACTCTGTTTGCTGCCTTCACTGTATTCTTCCCTGGGGGCAGATGTCAGCCAGCCGAGGAAAACTTTCTGCCACAGAGCGGTCAGCCGCATCCTAAGGCTGCAGCCATTCCCAGTCCTCTCTTATCTGGTGGCTCTCAACACCCCTGACTCAGAGGCACATACTCTTGTTCCATGTCCAGGGTGGGTCTTAGAGGGGTGGTTGGGAGAAACTACAAGTCAGATCTCAAAAAGAACTGTCTTTTTCCTCTCCTTTCACATCCTCCACCTGAGCCATTTCATTTTGTTCGAAGGCTGCTCCTGGCCACACCTTTATTCTGATTCCCAAATCAGTATCTCTGGTCCTGACTTCGGAACTCCATGTCCATCGACTGCCTAGCCAGCCGTGGGCAAACTACGGCCCGCGGGCTGGATCCGGCTGTTCTATCTGGTTCTCTTGCTCTCCCCTCCGCTCCTTTACTTTGAATTTATATTAGTTCACACAAACACTCCATCCATGCTTTTGTTCCGGCCCTCCGGTCCAGTTTAAGAACCCATTGTGGCCCTCGAGTCAAAAAGTTTGCCCACCCCTGGTAGACGTTTTACAGACACCACACACTCAACCTGTCCAAACTAGTCATCTTCCTAACTAGCCCTCTTCTTGGTGAAAAGCATAGTTTCTGTTACCTAATTAGCTCTGTGATACATGCTTTATTGATTATTCATAAAAATACTAGTATTTTGGCTCCTGAAAGGTCTTACAAAATAACACAACAAATGTTATTATCCCCATTTTAAAGAGGAGGAACAGGGGATCACAGAAGTTTAATTCGCAGACTCGAGCTCACGGAGTTAAGGAGTGGTCATTTGAATGCGGGCCTGTCTAATGTCAAAGCCACTTTCCACTTCGGAGGCTTATCTGTGTGCACAGTCCCAGGCTAGAAATCTGGACATCCCAGACTACTGCTCTCTTGCTTCTTTCTGCACCCCCCACCCCAACCTTATCATTTCCCTTCTACTTCCCAACACTATGCCCTCTTAGTCATCTTGCTTAGGTGCAGGCATTGTTGTTTTGGCCTGATCTACTGCAGTGGTCTCACTATCTCTTCCCACCAGCAGAGTGATCTTCCTAAACTAAACCCAAAGTCTGAGCGTGTCATTTTATCACATCTTTGGTTCATAGGCCCTTCAAAGACCTCTAGGATCCTTTAAATAAAACCCAAACTTAACGAAAAGGCCCTTGATGATCTAATTCCTGCCTATCTCTCTGGCCTTATCTCTTACTACTGACCAACCATACTGTACAACAAGCATGTCAAACTCAAATGCTAACACGGGCCAAATAAACAAGGTTTAAGTTTATGTGGGCCACAAAAAAACAAAAGTTTCAATTTTCATAGAAATGTAGGTTTATTTTGATAGCAATATGTTGAATACAAAGGGCTGAAATAAGTGAGTAATCGTTAACATAAAATGGAACAATTTAATAAAATTAATATTTTTTCTTGAACATTAACTTATCAGACACTGAATAACTGCATAAATTAATAAGTGTAACACAAATAAACCTACTTTTCTTGTTCTCCAAAAGCGAAATATTTCCTGTTGCGCACACCAAACAAGTCAGTCCAACACTAATAATATGGCAAATATTTGCTGCTAGTATTAGTGGAGAGAAATGGTGCGCCTGTGCGTAAGGGAAATGACTGCAACACAATTATAGTAATCAGTCATGAGTGAACAGTGTAGTTCGTTATTAGTAATTATGTATAACAGGATATTTTAAAAATTAAGTTACGAAATTTTTATTAATTTTTATTTATTAACAGTTTCTTAATACCGTTATATTGGCTGGGCCGCAAAAATATTCATTGTGGGCTGCATGTGGCCCTTGGGTCACGAGTTTGACATGCTTGCTGTACAACTTGTAGTTTCTGAATGGGTCACACCTCTGTGCCTTTGCAAATCCCACGCCCCAGCTTTAGAAAGCTCTTCCCACCTTTTTCCAGTTGACTAATGCCTTCCAAGAAACAGCCTGTACACGGATATTTCTGTCTTCCACTCTAGACCAGGGACTATTTTTTAGCCCATAATATCATGCTTGGCACAGAGTAGATGTCAGCAAATGTCAGAACACTTGTTCAGCCATCTACTATATATGCTGATCCTTTTGTTCCTGCCTGGTTTTTTAAGTGGCACTCCCTCAGTAACTCTTACATGTCACCAGAACCTTACAATGCCCCTGCCAGACCTTGCTGGTGATGGTCTCTTAGTGGAGTGGTCAGGGGATAGTGTACTGGGCACAGATGGACACCCACATATGCAACCATTCTGGTATAGATTCAGACATGCTCTGTCGACCTCCATTTATCTAGAGACCAAAGACAGAGAACTTGGAACTAGGGGCCCAGACAGTGGGCATACTTGTCAGGCTTGAGGTCACGGTGCACGATGCCATAGTTGTGTAAGTACTCCAGGGCCAGCACGGTTTCCGCAAAGTACAGACGCACCATGTCCACAGGCAGGGCCCCGATGTTCTTCAGCAGAGTGGCACAGTCTCCTCCTGCAACAAGGGCGGCCACTGTGAGGGAAGGATCCAGTTCTCTGCTCTCAGTAGTCTCAGGTTTACTGTCTCTAAGGCCCCAGGGCAGGCAGACTCAGGGGAGACCCTGGTGCTAGAGACTGTGACTCTAGCCTCTCTGTTGCTGGCATGGGTGGGAAACAGTGTGGAGGGAAGCAGGAGGGAAGGTGAATGGCCCTTTATGCCACTGTCAGGCCAGAGAGAGAAGGAACCCAGGCCTCTATGCCTGTAAGTTGGTTTGTAGAGATAGGACTACATTATTTTAGGATGAGAATCCTGTATATTGCAAACACATCTGTCTGAGACTTCAGCATTGTTCATTTATTTCCTTCCTGATGGCTGTCCTTTATTTTTTGAGTGAAGTAATAGCATAAACTCCCAGCATGCATCTACTAATTAAAAGAGGAGTTTTGTTCAGCTTCAATTTCAAGACTTAGGGAAAATATCTTTGGAAGCTGTACACAGCAGTAAAAAGGGGAGAAGGCAGACCACTGGCCATGAAGCTCTCCTGCTCCATCCTAAAAGCATTTTGTGTGGCCTTAGGGGGTGTCCCTTTCACAAGCCATCAGCCAGGGCAATGGCTTTCCTGTCTTCTGAGGGTCCAGCTTCCAACCCTGGGCTTTTGCCACCTCTTTTGTTCTGCCTGGTCTAGCAGTAGAGGATGTGCAGGCTTTGGGATGCAAGATTCCAGAGCCGCCAGGCTGACACATCCTCTCCCAGAGTGCCTCACTGCACCTGACATGGGCAGCCTCATGGCAGCTGCTGCTGCAGAAGCCTCTTCCTGTGAGGGGCAGGGAGCTGTGTGCCCACTGTCGCCAAACAAGCTGAGATCCTAAGGCAGAAACCAATGTCAAAGAGAGACTGAGAAGCTGGGCCATGAAACTTTACCCCTAAGTAATCTATTGGTCCCAGCTCAGGGATGTCTCAGATTGTGCCTTGGCCTCCATGCCAGGCCACCTTTCCCCAAATACCTTCAACATACTCCATCACCATGCAGAGGTGGCGCTTGGTCTCAAAGGAGCAGAACATGCTGACCACAAAGGGGTTCTCGGCAAAAGTCAGTATGTCACGCTCCACAAAGGCCTGCTGGATCTGGTTGCGTAGGATCAGGTTCTGCTTATTGATCTTCTTCATGGCAAAGCGCTGCCGGGTGGACTTATGCCGCACCAGGAATACGGCCCTGGGAAACACAGCCCATTCAGTCCCCTCATGGACCCTCAGCACCTGAGCTGTGCTCTCCACCACTCAGAGTTGGGGTGGCCAAACTGCCTGCTCTCACACCTTATAAATGTGCAGAACAAAAGGGCAGGGCTGTGCTTATCAATGAGAAGGAACTGGGCACCCTGTCCATAGAGCTCTTCAATTTCCTAATATACTAAGTCCTGGGGACACAGCTCAACCCTTCCCCAGAGCTCAGTGAGAGGAGTGGGAATCGCTTGGGAGAGGAACAGTGCTCAGATGTCAGAGGAAAATGAACTCTTGCCCCTCCAGGAGGCTTTGAGGAAAGAGAGGGTCCATCCCGAGGTATCTGCTGCCCAGACGACTGGGCATCACATACTAATAGAAGGAAGAGCCCAAGGGTTGAGTTAGCTGCAGTCCCTGCCACACCCTGACCCCTGCCTTTACCCATAGGCGCCATTGCTGATGAGCTTAATGGTTTCGAAGTCCTCTTCACAGGGTGCCTTTTTAGATATCAAAGATGCCCCACGGCCCTGGAAGACAAGGGAAAAAGTCAACAGGCAGGCATGCTTCTCAGGGGCTGTATGTTTAGGGAAGCTTGGCTCCAGCATTGGCTCAGCTCTTAGCCCTGCTTCGGCCTCCTGCCCAGTCACCTCCAGGAGCTGAATGACATTCTGGGCTGTGCACACAACCCTCGCCCCCTCCTCCAGATGTTCTAGTAATGAGAACTCACGGCCCTTTGCTTCACAGGGCCCGGGATCCAGGACTGGGACAGGAGCACAGAATCTTTACCTCAACTGAATCATCCGTCTCTGGAGTATCAGGACTGTCATAGCTGCTCAACTGGGCCATTTCTAGAAACAAAGCAAGTGTG
Organism: Plecotus auritus; assembly: GCF_963455305.1. Taxonomy (NCBI): domain Eukaryota; kingdom Metazoa; phylum Chordata; class Mammalia; order Chiroptera; family Vespertilionidae; genus Plecotus; species Plecotus auritus. The sequence goes on from NC_137771.1 coordinate 27,585,541, forward strand.
CATGGCACTGTTGCATCTCGGCAGTCCACACATCACATGGCAGGTACATGCAGGGAGGCACTTATGCTTTCTGCATCCGTCTGTGATGCAAACCTGGTCCTGCATCTCTCCTGGGTATAGTCACAGCTTTGGAACTGGTTTGCCAGTAATACAGCCACTCCTATTTCTAGAAGTCCAGTGCCATTTATAAAGCCTGGCAAATTCTATAAAGCTTCCCTCAAACTTGGGACAATTGATGGAAAAAAGGACCCAAAGCTGGGCTATTAGACCCTATCCTGCTCTGCCGGGTGGGGCTAGGAAGCAAGGAAGGCAGGACACCAGACCAGGGACATGGCAGCCCAGTTTAGCAGGGGCTCAGTGGGAAGCCCCGAAGAATGGAGATCAGCTTCTGACAACATGAGCTGGGATCACCCCAAAGATACAGAAGGATTTACAAGGTGGCAGCAAGAGAGGTGAGCATGCAGAGGAAGTGAGTGTTTTTGAAAATGTGACAGTGTTCCCTTTGTTGTTGACCTCTTTTGACCTTGGGCTCTAAATCCAATCCAGCTAAGCCCGAGGCAGTCCAGGTTGTCTCTATCAGGCAGATGTGAACAATTCTGCAGGAACCCTATGGCAGAGGACATAAGGTTCTTCCGACAGCCCTGAGTCCCCTGGTGCTGTGCCAGGTCCATGTCCAATCTAAGCCTCTTCTCCAGGTGGTTTCCCTGCTCTAAGAGCTGGTTGGCTGTGGGCCTCTCTGCAGCCACCATCAGCATGCTTACCCTCCAGGGGATCCCGCGTGAGGCCCAGCTGGCTAACGATGTAGCGGGGAATGTCACATTTAATCCCTTGTCCCTCTTTGGCATGACCCTCAGCTGCTTCCAACAGGTGGTAGAACTCTTCAGGGTCAAACTCCTATACCAGGGGAGAGAGGCAGTCAGTGGTGAGAGTCACAAGTGGAGGCTGTTGGCCTCTCGGATTTTACAGCCTACACCCAGCAGAGAATGCACAAGACCTTCCCTTGGTGATGGGGCACCCCGACCCCTGAACACCTAGAAACATCATGACTCAGGGATCAGGAGAATGGGGCAACACTGTCTTACAGCGCACTTCAAGATTAGATATTCTAAGCATAAGCTGTCTCCCCAGCAACAAGAACCAGAGCTATTTCTTTCAAAAGATCTCAGCCTGTTCACTTGGTCCAAAGCCTTCCACCAGCCAGATGGCACTATCAGGTGTGTCCATGCACCCAGTCCATGGGAGCAGTCCTGGCACACTCTGTGATGGCTCAAAGCACTGGCGGTGCATGCGTGCCTTTAGCTCAAGCAATCAAACGCACGGCCAGCGGGCCGCATGCCTCGTTTATTTCTGAGTAATATTCCATAGATTTACTCCTACGAAAGACTTATTTAAATGAGGCATACGGCCTGCAGGCCGTGAGTTTGACATGTTTGCCTTTAACTATTTACTGTGTACCTCCTATGTGTTAGGAGCTAGAGAGCCATGTGGATCAGAGTGCAGCAGTCCTTGTCTGCATGGAGCATGTACATGATAAGGGGGTGGGTCCCATTTACTAAATGCCTAGCTAAACTCTCATAACACTTCTGTGACCTTGGTGAGGAAATGAAGGTTCACAGAGATGCACTGACTTGTTCATGGTCACAGAGGGAGGAAGGAACACAATACCAGCATTCAAACCCAGGCTTGACTCCAACCCGTTTAACCATGGACTCCATGTTCTCGAGGGAGAGGCCTTCTGCTTCACCACAGCCCCAGCCTCCACTGCTTTCTTTACTTGTGGTCTCATTATTTTAGAGAACTATAGCACTATCTATGTGGATATAATGTGAGCCACACCTGAAAGTCCTTTAAATTTTATATTCTTCCTCAGTCCCTGTAGTCAGAATGTGTCCCTCATAAAGCCCCTTCTCTGTTCTCCTGTCACTGTCCTAGTTCAGGCCACTCCTGTCTCCCACATGAATTGCTTTAACTGACTGCAGTCCCTGGCTCATTCTGCCCTCTCTTCTAATTCACTATCTATGTTGCAGCCAGAATAATCTTTCTTAGGAGTAAATCTATGGAATATTACTCAGAAATAAACAGGAACAAATTATTGACACATGCAACCACATGTATGAATCTAAAAAAAATTATGCTGAGTAAAAGAAGTCAGAACATACTCTATAATTTCATTTACATGAAACTATACAAAAGGCAAACTTATCTATAGTGAAGGAGAGCAGATAAGTGGTTGGTTGCCTGGGAGTGGGAGGGGAAGGGACTGACTGCAAAGGGGCAGGAAGGAACTTGCTGAGGTGAAAGAAATGCTCTCAATCTCACCTGTGGCAGTGACTATCCAGGCTAAACCTCACTGAACTGTAGACTCAAAATGGATATGTTCTAGTATATATAAACTAGAGGCCTGGTGAACGAAATTTGTGCATTGGTGGGGAGGGGGGTCCCCTCAGCCCAGCCTGCAACCTCTCCAATCCAAGATATTCCTCTCACAATCCTGGACCGCTGGCTCCTAACTGCTCACCAGCCTGCCTGTCTTATCACCCCTAGCTACCCCCCTGCCAGCCTGATCACCCCTAACTGCCTCTGCCTGCCAGCCTGATTGCCCCTCATTGCCCCCCCCCCCTTGCCAGCGTGGTCACCCCTAACTGCCTCTGCCTGCTGGCCTGATTGCCCCCAACTGCCCCCCCTCCGGCCTGGTCACCCCCAACTGCCCCCCGCCGGCCTGGTTGCCCCACGCAGCCTTCTGTTCAGTCGTTTGGTTGTCCCTCACTAACCCCCCTGGCGGCCTGGTCACCCCATGCAGCCTGTTTGGTTGTCCGTCTGGTTGTTTCGGTCATGATGGCCCCTGGCTTTTGATATGTATGGACTAGAGGCCTGGTGCATGAAATTTGTGCATGGGGGGGGGGCCCTCAGCCCAGCCTGCACCCTCTCCAATCTGGGATCCCTCTCACAAGCCTGGACCGCTGGCTCCTAATCACTCACCTGCCTGCCTGCCTGGTCACCCCTAACTGCTCCCCCTGGCTGGCCTGATCAACTCTCACTGCCACTGCGTGCTGGCCTGATCACCCCTAACTGCCCCCCCGTGCCAGCCTAGTCACCCCCAACTGCCCCCCCCTGCCGACCTGGTTGCCCCCAACTGCACCCCCCCGCCAGCCTAGTCGCCCCCAACTGCACCCACTCCCCCAGCTAGCCTGGTCACCCCTCACGGCCCCCCTGCTGGCCTGGTTGCCCCACGCAGCCTGCTGTTCAGTCGTTTGGTCGTCCCTCACTAACCCCCCTGCTGGCCTGGTCGCCCCATGCAGCCTGGTTGTTCAGTCGTTTAGTCGTCCCTTGGGCCAGCCCTGGGTGGCTGGGGGCTGAGGGGACTGGGCACCGCCATCTTGTGGTTGTGGGTACCACCATCTTTGAGGGCGTGGCATCCATTAGCATATTCCCTCCTTATTGGCTGTGGGCACCACCATCTTTGTGAGGGTGTGACAGTTAATTAGCATATTCCCTTTTTATTAGATGGGATTATACATCTATTGCCGTGGTTTAAAAAAGTAAATCTGACTGTCACATTCTTACTAAAACCTTCTTCTTCTTTTTTTTTAAAAAATATATTTTATTGATTTTTTACAGAGAGGAAGGGAGAGAGATAGAGAGTTTGAAACATCGATGAGAGAGAGACATTGATCAGCTGCCTCCTGCACACTCCCCACTGGGGATGTGCTCGCAACCAAGGTACATGCCCTTGACCGGAATCGAACCTGGGACCCTTGAGTCCGCAGGCCGACGCTCTATCCATTGAGCCAAACCGGTTAGGGCCTTACTAAAACCTTCTGATGGTTTCAAGTGGCAAACTCCTGAGCCGAGAACCAATCACTCTACATGATCTTGTATGGACTACCTTCCAGTTTAATCCCTAACCCAGTGGTTGGCAAACTGCGGCTCGCGAGCCACATGCGGCTTGCAAGCCGCGGTTTGCCGCTCTGTTGACTAATGAGTTTGCCGACCACTGGACTAGACTAAATGTTACTGTGTAGTTGGAAGCTGTGAGGATTAGGCAAGTGTGGCATATTGTGTGCAAAGAGGTAAAGGGTAGTATATGACAGTGGTCAGCAAACTCATTAGTCAACAGAGCGGCAAATGGCAGCTCACGAGCTGCGGTTTGCCGACCACTGCCCTAACCAATTCTTTTTTTTTTTTTTTTAATAAATCTTTATTGTTCAGATTATTACAATTGTTCCTCTTTTTTCCCCCATAGCACCCCTCCACCCGGTTCCCACCCCACTCTCTGCCCTTACCCCTCCCACTGTCCTCATCCATAGGTGTACGATTTTTGTCCAGTCTCTTCCTGCACCGCCCACACCCCTTTCCCCCCGAGAATTGTCAGTCCACTCCTTTTCTATGTCCCTGGTTCTATTATATTCACCAGTTTATTCTGTTCATCAGATTTTTTATTCACTTGATTTTTAGATTCACTTGTTGATAGATATGTATTTGTTGTTCATAATTTTTATCTTTACCTTTTTCTTCTTCCTCTTCTTAAAGAATACCTTTCAGCATTTCATATAATACTGATTTGGAGGCGATAAACTCCTTTAGCTTTTTCTTATCTGTGAAGCTCTTTATCTGCCCTTCATTTCTGAATGATAGCTTTGCTGGGTAGAGTAATCTTGTTTGTAGGTTCTTGCTATTCATCACTTTGAATATTTCTTGCCACTCCCATCTGGCCTGCATAGTTTCTGTTGATAAATTAGCTGACAGTCATATGGGTGCTCCCTTGTAGGTAACTAACTGCTTTTCTCTTGCTGCTTTTAATATTCTCTCTTTGTCTTTTGCTCTTGGCATTTTAATTATGATGTGTCTTGGTGTGGTCCTCTTTGGATTCCTTTTGTTTGGGGTTCTGTGCGCTTCCTGGACTTGTAAGTCTATTTCTTTCACCAGGTGGGGAAAGTTTTCTGTCATTATTTCTTCCAATAGGTTTTCAGTATCTTGCTCTCTCTCTTCTTCTGGCACCCCAATAATTCGGATGTTGGTATGCTTGAAGTTGTCCCAGAGGCTCCTTACACTATCTTCATATTTTTGGATTCTTTTTCCTTTTTTCTTTTCTGGTTGGGTGTTTTTTGCTTCTTTGTATTTCAAATCTTTGACTTGATTCTTGCGATCCTCTAGGCTGCTGTTGGATCTCTGTATATTATTTTTTATTTCAGTCAGTGTATGCTTAATTTCTAGTTGTTCCTTTTTCATATCCTCGAGGGTCTCACTAAATTTATTGGCGGTTTCTAGAAAATTCTTGAAAAATCTTATAACTGTGGTTTTGAACTCTATATCCAGTCATTTGCTTTCCTCCATTTCTTTCATTTGTGATCTGTTTCCTTGTCTCCGCATTTTGGCTGCTTCCCTGAGTTGATAAGAGTGGCTTTGTGTGCTTGGTGTCCTATAGGGCCCAGTGGCTCAGCCTCTCCAGTTACCTGAAGTGGACACTCTTGGTGCACCCCTTTGTGGGCTGTGTGCACAGTCTTGTTGTAGTTAAGCCTTGATTGTTGTTGGTATCACTGGGAGGAATTGACCTCCAGGACAGTTGGCTGTGAGGATCAGTTGTGTCTACGATGGGAGAACTTCTGTGCTGGAGACACCCTTATGAGACAAGGCTTGCTTCAGTGGGGCTTTGGTGCTCACTGAGTCTGTCCCCTGAGTGTGTCCCTTATGGATCTGAGAAGTTGTAATCTGGATGGTCCTACTCTGACCCCTGGGTACACTGGCTCTTGGATCTCCAAGGAGGTGCTAGTTTAGCCTCTGCCTGAGGCCACCCAGCAGGAGTTACGGAGAGATCTGCAGACTCCTCTTCTTTGTTTGAGGTTTGGAGGTGCCCAGATGAGGCCCAGCTGTGAAGCAATGCAAGCTGCTGCGGGGCCTTGGGCCTTCTTTTGGATGTTCTGGGTCTCACTGTCTCAGCTGCAGTTTGTTAGGTAAGTTTAGAATTCAAAGGACCAGACCATTCATATGCAAAAGCCTCTGCGCTCAGCTTGGATGGGGCGGGATCTCAGGGTGGAGCAAACAGCAATGGCTTCCTGTCAGCCCTGCCCTAAGAGGCCCCTGGGTCTCAGTGTCCTGCGGTAATCGCTGCAAGCACCTCTGAGGGAAAGCCGGCTTCGAGCTTCGCCTGCTGCCAGACAGTCCAGTTTCTCCCCATATGGGTCTGGGTCCCCAGAGTCTCACCCGGAACTGGAGTTCAGAGCAGTCAGGAGCTTTTGTCTCCCTCCCGATTGAGAAAGCCAGCCAAGTACTCAGTTGCCAGCCCTCTCTGCGCATGCGCCTCTGTACCTCTGCCTTCCGCAGCTCCTGTGAGTCTCAGTGTGCTTTTCTCTTCCCTTCTAGTTGTAGAATTTCCACTCAGCCAGCCTTCCTGTGGTTCTGGATGATGTCCGTTTTGTCTTTTAGTGGTAGTTTTGAAACTGTTGTGCAAGGCAGCAATTTGGCTGTTTACCCTAACCAATTCTTTAAACACACCCTGTGCTCCATGCCCCTTACCTGGCCAATGCCATCCTATTCAAGTTGCTGAATAAGCTTCGTGCCACCCAGGGAGCTTTCACTGACTGCCCATCCCAAGGAGGATTGGAGTACCTCTTCCCCATGTTCCTGCTGTGCTGCTTGCTCACCTTAGTTGCAACATTTCTTGCAGTATCATAATTATTATTTACATGTCTCCAGGCCTTATCGTAAGGCACTAAAAGACTAAGTCTAACTGCACTCCAGAGGAAGCCTCTTAGGGTCAGGAACTCTGCTGGATTTATATCATCTCCAGTTTCTAGCATGAAGGTGCTCAGTAAAGTATCAAATGATTAAACACAAGACTCAACTTGTGCAAACAAAACTGGCCTGTGCTCCTTAGCCCTAAGGCCCCCACTTACTCAGGGCCTGTTTAGTGTGGGGATGGGCCAGACTAGTACCTCTCCCAGCCACACCTCTCAGGACCATCCAGTTTTCCAGTTTTTCTCACAAGAACTCATTTGGTCCCCCACTACTTGCATATCATCCTATAGAATAAAAGCCTAGGTGGCGTCGTGCGAAGTCACCACAAGATAGCCAGCAGGGGAGGGCAGTTGTGGGCCATTGGGCCGGCAGGGTAGGGCAGTTGGGGGCCATCGGGCTGGCAGAGGAAGGTATTGGGGGCGATCAGGCCAACAGGGGAGGGCAGTTGGGGGCAACTGAGTTGGCAGGGGAGGGCAGTTGGGGTGACTAGGCTGGTAAGGGAGGGCAGTTGGGGGCAATCAGGTCAGCAGGGGAGCACTTAGGCCTCAATCAAGCCGGCAGGGCAGCGGTTAGAGGGCGATCAGGCAGGCAGGCAGAAGCGGTTAGGGGCAATCAGGCAGGCAGGCAGGCGAGCGGTTAGGAGCCAGCAGTCCCGGATTTTGAGAGGGATGTCTGACTGCCGGTTCGGACATCCCCAAGGGGTCCCAGATTGGAGAGGGTGCAGGCTGGGCTGAGGGACATCCCCCTCCCATGCACGAATTTCGTGCACCAGGCCTTAGTGTTTAAATAAGGACTTCAGCAGCAGAAATGGCAGTGGGTGCCACTAGTTTTGCTGATAGCAGAATATTCCTCCATAGCCTTACTCCCATCTCTCCAATCCCCACTAACCTTTCCCAGAGTCCACTCACCAAGCATTCCAGGAGGCGAGCTGGGCGGGCAATGACAATCATCAGCTTTTTCACCAGCTGCATCACAAAAGCCACTTCTGAACTCTCTGAGCGCTCATGAGCCTGTAGAGAAGACAAAGGTAGCTTAAGCAAGCCACTGGCCCAGTGTGGTTGAGCTAAGCAGGACTGGGCTGGGCAGAGCTATACTACAGGGAGAAACAATTTGGTGGTTGGAGAGCTCTGCAAAGTGAAGAACCAGGGAAGGCCCGTCGGCTGGGAGAGGGAACAGGCTGCTCATTGGAACCACATGAGCTTTAGAATCCTATGTGAATCCTATGTCACACAGGCACACTGCTTTACCTGCTCCTCTACCAACAAGCTTCACTTACCCTCCAGACGCCAGTTTAAGGGGCAACTCTCATTAGAGCCTTCGCTAATGTTCACTTCCCACCCCAGACAGACTGTCAGGAATAGAGAGACTTCCAAGCAGGAGAACGATGGGACCAGATAGGTGTTTTATTTATTTTTAAATTATTAGACATTTTTTTCCTATTGATTTTTAGAGTGGAAGGGAGGGAGGTGGGGAAGAGAGAGAATCACCCATGTGAGAAAAACACATTGACTGGCTGCCTCCCGCATGCACTGTGTCCGGGCCAGGGATTGAACCTGGAACCCAGGTATGTGTCCTTGACTGGAAATCAAACCTGTGACTCTTCGATGCATGGGCCAACACTCTAGCCACACCAGCCAGGGCCAGATTGGTGTTTTATTATTATTTAAAAAAATATTTTTATTGATTTCAGAGAGGAAGGGAGAGGGAGAGAGAGAAAGAAACATCAGTGATGAGAATCATTGGTTAGCTACCTCCTGCATACCCCACACTGGGGATTGAGCCTGCAACGTGGGCATGTGCCCTGACTGGGAATCGAACCATGACCTCCGGGTTCATAGGTTGACGCTCAACCACTGAGCCACGCTGGTCAGGCCAGATAGATATTTTAGAAAGACCATTTTGCCTAGATTGTGAATGGTGCACTAAAGTGGGAAAACCTGAAAGCAGGAAAATGCATTAACAAACTATTGCAATAATGCAGATGAGAAAGTCATAAATCCAGGCAGTAAAAATGGAGAGAAATGGACAGATTGGGGCCATTTCATCTATCATTTTGGAGGCAGATGACTGAGTAGGCCTGAGGGTGGATGAGCAGGAACAGACAGTAACTGAAACTACAATTTTAGAGAAATTTTATTGAACTCATAAATGAAATACAAAATATAAGAAGATAAGCAGTTTAGGTGAGGATAGGTAGAGAATATATTAATTACATTTGGTTTTAGAGAAAAAGTAGGTAGGCGAAAAATTAAGTTCTGTTTTGAACTTGCAGAGTTTGCAGTGCCTATGACAGGTACTTTCTTGGATTTGTGCTCAGCCCAGGAGCCTTTCTCTTTCTTATGAAAACTGTTCTGCCTTCTAAAAGCCACATTTGTATTATGTGGTTTCACCTCCCCCTCCACATCCAATAGCTGGCCAGCGTGGATTCGTTTCCTAGGAATTTAAAAATGGATGGAAAGACAACTGTTACTATTAGTGTGGCAGAACTACGCAACCTACTCTTGGGTGAAAAGGGTAGGCCACGTCTCCCAAAGAGACAAGAAAATAGAAGCACAGAGAAAAACAGAGATGAGAGGAGGAATACTCCCTGGGCTTTCAGAGATTCTGGTTTGTAGTTCTGGTCCCTTCCTAACGCCTAGCTGCATTTCTGTCTTCAATTCTCCAAGACCCACCCCTTTTATAATTAGTTTCCCTTTCCTGCTTCAACTACTGAGTTGGCTTTCTGTTACTTGCAACTGAATACTAAACAACCTGGAAAGTCAAAGTGGAGGAGTCCCATAGTCAGTGGGGACACTGATCTGGAGCTCAGGAGAAGAGGGAGGGAAGCGGCCTCAGGTGGGAGTCCTCGGCATGTGGCGACAACTGAAGACATGGAGTGGGAGAGTGTGAAGAAGAAAGGAGGAGGAGGAGAATGGATGCTCAGGAGAGTGCACTGTGGAATATCAGCATTTAAGAGATAGGCAGAGAAGGCACTTGTGAAGTGGCAGCAAGACTGCAAGACTGGAGAGAACAGTGTCATGACAACCGAGGGAAAAAGATCAAGGAGAGGTAGTCACAGCATGAAGTTCTGTAGAGCAGCGAAGAAAGATGAGGCCTGAAGAGGGCACAGAATTTGGCAATTGGCCAATTAATTCCTTGGTGACTTCTGCCTGAAACAGTTTTAGTGGAATGATGGGAAGGGCAAGTAGAAGGTAAAAGATTTAGCAGTGAATGGGTTGTAAGGAAGAAAAATGAGGACCATTTGAAAAAAAAAATTGGCTATGAAATGAAAAGAGAGGCCAGGCACTTGGTGAAATCTTATTTATTCTTTTAAGAGTTAGCCCAAATATCAACTCTATGAAGCTTCTTCCAAGTCCCCTGTCCTCTCAATCCCCTCCCCAGCACAAAAGAACAGAAGTAACTGCTTTCTTTTCTATGTTCTCCCAGCTGTTTGCTCATACCACTTGGTACCATCATGTTGTCTATAATTAGTTATCTCTCTACAGCAAGCATGTCAAACTCAAAGGCTAACACGGGCCAAATAAGGTTTAAGTTTATGTGGGCCGCAAAAAAACAAAAGCTTCAATTTTCATAAAAACGTAGGTTTATTTCGATAGGGACATGCTGAATAAAAAGGGCTGAAATAAATGAGTAATCATTAACATAAAATAGAACATTTCAATAAAAATTCATATTTTTCTTGAACATTAATTTATCAGACACTGAATAACTGCACAAATTAATAAGCATAACACAAAAAAATAATAAGCATAACACAAATAAACCTATTTTTCTTGTTCTCTGAAAGCAAAGTATTTCCTGTTGTGCACACTAAACAAGTCAATACAAGACTAATGATGTGGCAATTGGCTGCTAAAATATTCACTGCTAGTATTAGTGGATAGAAATGGTGTGCCTATGTGTAAGGGAAATGACTGCAACACAATTATAGTAATCAGTCATGAGCTACATTGTAGTTATTCATAATTATGTATAACAGGATATTGTAAAAATTAAGTTATGAAATTTTTATTTTATTTATTTATTTTTTAAAATATATTTTTATTGATTTTAGAGAGGAAGGGAGAGGGATAGAGAGATAGAAATATCAATGATGAGAGAGAATCACTGATCAGCTGCCTCCTGCACACCCCCTATTGGGGATTGAGCCCGCAACCCAGGCATGTGCCCTTGGCCGGAATCGAACCTGGGACCCTTCAGTCTGCAGGCCGACACTCTATCCACTTAGCCAAACTGGCTAGGGCAAGTTATGAAATTTTTAAAAAACTGTTTCTTACGTACCATTATATTGGCTGGGCTACAAAAATATTTGTTGTGGGCCACATGCGGCTCGTGGGCCTCGAGTTTGACATGCTTGCTCTACAGCTATACTGTAGGGCAGGGGTCCTCAAACTTTTTAAACAGGGGGCCAGTTTACTGTCCCTCAGACCATTGGAGGGCCGGACTATATTTAAAAAAAAAAAACTATGAACAAATTCCTATGCGCACTGCGGGCCCGGGACGAGTCGGCTGCTAAGCAAGCAGGACAGGCAGCGGCACACGGCGGGCCAGATAAATGTCCTTGGCGGGCTACATGTGGCCCGCGGGCCGTAGTTTGAGGACGCCTGCTGTAGGGTCTTATGACTAGGGAGGCTGTCTTTTTTCTTTTTTTCTTCCCTCAGATGCTAAGCGTAGCATAGTGCTTCTTACATAGCAGGTGTTAGTCAATGTTTGTTAACTAAGTGTATGAAAATCTATGATCTTAAGCTCTGGAATTATACAAACCTGGGTTTGTGGTATAGCTCTGCTACTTAACCCCTTAATGCTTCAGTTTCCTCATCTGTAGATTTAGGGAATAATAATAGTCCTCTCCTTACAGTACTGTTGTGAATCTAAATCTTACGTCATATTTGAATTTAAAACCAGTGATTCCCCAATGCTACCACAGGTCTAACTCTTCAAATTCTTCCACAACTCTGCCCTGCAGGTACCCTTCACTTTAGTCATGCCAGACTACTTTATCTGCAGTTCCTGGAATGTACCAAGTTCCTTTACACCTCTGTGAGGTTGTTTATACTGAACTCCTACTTATTCATCAGGATTCAACTCTTTTTTAACTCTCCATGTAGCATCACTACATCCTCCTCTGTGCTCAGAACTGACCTTTATTTAGTGTTCACCAATCACACTTACTACCATAAACACAAGTGAGATAATTCCATGGAGCACTCAATGTAGCGGCTGGCACACAGTACATTCAATAAATTATGGCTGTTATTTTTACTGTAAGTACATGTTGATGAGTCTATAACCCCAGCCACCAGCAAATTCCTCCTAGAACCTGCACAAAACTTTTTCTGCATTCTCAAGGTCCAGCACATTAGGGAACAGAAGATGCACGAGCTCCAGTTTTAGGGCTCTTCCTACTGCAGTAAAAAACCGACGCCCAGGGGCAGTGAGTCTGAGAAAATGCCCGAAGGTTTTGGGCAGGGCTCTGACTGAAGCATGTCAGATCAACCATAGATGTACAAGCAACCTTAGAAGTCACACTATGTAGATCCTTTACCCGATGCCTCAAATCCCCGATTCCTATCTACTACTGGAGAACTGCTAGAAAGTTATTCTTGAACATAAACCAATAACTGCCAATGGTTTTCATAAGACTTTAGCTTTCTAAGGTCATATTTATACAATGCTTAAATTTAAGTATTCTTTTGAAATCAGAAAAAAGTATTTTTGTAGAAGGAAGTACTTCCTCATCTATCAAATCAGAACCTTTCTTACTATAACTCTTGTTCACTGGGCTAGTATGTCTTATTTTTTTTTTAAATATATTTTCATTGATTTTAGAGAGGAAGGAAGAAGGATAGAGAGATAGAAACATCAATGATGAGACAGAATCATTGATCAGCTGCCTCCTACACGCCCCCCTGGGGATCGAGCCCGTAACCCAGGCATGTGCCTTGGCAGGAATCAAACCTGGGACCCTTCAGTCCATAGGCCAACACTCTATCCACTGAGCCAAACTGGCTAGGGCTGGGCTAGTACATCTTTAGGGGACAGAGAATAATGTGCTACCTCTTATATGTGAGAAATCTTCCAATATTTGACAGCAATAATCATGATCATCTTTAGTCATCCTTTCTCTAGATTCTACTGTTTCCTACATTTAAAAAAATTCCCTGCTCCTAATTTCTAGACTAATACACTGAAGTCCTGTTTGATCCTTATTTCTGGGTTCTTAGCTCAGCTGGTACTACACCAGAGCAAGGTAATGGGTCTAGACTGGGAAATACTCTACTGACATGAAAAGCCTGAAGAACACCAGCACATCTCCTCTTGCCGAAACTGTACTAATGGTGTAATATGGGGCAACTGTGAACTGGGTGGGAAGGCACCTGCCCACCTTATTGAGAGGCGATAGGAAAGCAAACATGGAGCAATGGTTAAGAACGCAGTGTCTCCTCTGGTCTGGACCACCTCTGAATTACTTTAGGGCGCCCCCCCAACTCCCCGACTTCACTCTAGAGAAGATCAGGTCTCTAAACACTTAAGTCTCCACTAAAGAACTTCTCACCATGCAAGTAGAATGTCAGCAAATAGATACACCCACAGTGCGAGCCTTGGGCCTGCTTTCCCTTGGCTAAGGAGAAACAGTCTGAAGGTTCTACTTACACCAATATTTCTACTAGAAGAGAGCTGCCTACAGCCATCTGGGCTGCTTTTTCGCTTTGAGTTACAAAATCTCCTAGTCAAATACTTATGAATACTACCAGTGTCAGTGTCTTGGGCAGAGTAATGGGAATTAGAAAAAGAAAGGACACTGAGATCTTCTGATATCAAAAGGCTTCCTCAGTAATGCAGGGACTGAGGAGGAATCTAAGTCCATCAGCACCACACTTGGGGGTGGGCCCTGCACACTAGCAAGGAGGTGGCAAGCAGGCCAAGAAGACTGAGAACCCCATTAAGGCCTTAACCTTAGTTTGGGACTACTAATCCAATACCACATGGACGATTCACCAGAGTTCCAGCACAAGGACACTCACATCTTGCAGAAGTTTCTCTAAATTCTCTTGAAGTTCGTAGAAGTACTGTGATGTAATGAGGCCGCTCCGAGATTTATCCAGGCAGTCTCGGGCCATTTCAATCACTTGGTGATGAATAAAGCTCAAGGCTCCATCTGCCAAGGGCAACACGCTGTCTGGAGTGTTGGAGGAAATGAACTCTGCTAGGCGCTCTTCCATCTGTGCAGTGGCCTGGGAATAAAAATAGGAAAAGTGACACTTCCCTTCTAATTCTAGCTCAGCTGGAGTTAAGCCTGAAGGACCCGATAATAGTCTATGTGATCCTGGGTTCCTGATGCTGTATTTGGGGCATCTGATGACTGGAGACATGAGAACATCACCTTCAAGTCAAGTCAAAACATTATGATCAAGTTCCTCTCTCACCGGACCTTGTCCATCTCCCCCCCATTCCTTGGTGGGCATGCTCTTTTGTTCTAAGGACCCTGCAGTGCTTATTGTCCTCTTCCTTTATTATGTTGTTTCATGTCTCTGTCTGTTTATGCTGTTCCCTGTGTGTAGCTTTTTCACCCTGCCAAGCCTGCCTGGCAAACTGCTATTATTCCTAATCTCATTGCAAGCACCATCTCTCCTCTGGGAAGTTTTTTATTCCTTCAGGCAAACTAAGGTTTCCTTTCCTTTGTGCTTCCACAGGACCTCTCACCTATATAAATTTAGTGAATGGACTTTGATGGTTTCTAAACCTTCTTCTGAATTGGGAACTCCTTCAAGTAAGAGATGATTTATCACTTGATCTTAGGACCCAGCTGAGCCAAGCAGATGTTCAGAGAATGTTTACCGAATGAGTGAGCCTGCTCACAGACAGATTCCCAGCAAAACAGAATGGGATTCTGGCTCAGAAGCCTCTTGGGGACCTTGCACAGTCATGTCAAAATGACAAATAGACATCAGTTAACAACTTCCTAGCTGCCTATCTAGGACTTGGCCTTTGTTCCTTTGCTATCAGGTGGCGATTTCTGATTTCCAGTGTGTGTTTAGGGGTGTATGTGTAAACACATATATATGTATATATACACATATAATACACACACACACACACACATATATATGTAGTATGTGTGTGGAGATAAAGTAAAAGAAGTGGGGAGGGAGAGGATGGAGGAGGGGAGAAAAAATGGAAAGGAATTTTAACACATTTTCTCTAACAAAACAGTTCGTCTTACATGACTCACTCAGAGACACGCACATGAAACACAAACATGCAATGCTAGAATGACAACACAACACCAAATATATGAGGAGGAAATGTGAGAAGCATTTCTAACACTACACACTCCCAAGCTTCTTTAGAAAGGACCAAGCATAGCAAAACGATTTCCTACCTGTTCATTTAGCCCCTCTTGTTTGCTCTTATTCTCCAAAGCTAGACAACATAGACTACAGGGCACAGAGCAACAGAGAAACAATAGCTAACACTTACTGAGTGCTCAGTATGTCCTGGGCACAGATGGGAAAGAATATTCATTAATGTTCATAAACTCCCTATGAGTGCTCCCTGTGTATGTCAAGAGGAAAAGCACAGGGGCTTCACACCTTTTCCCTAGGCCACCATGTGTGTCCAGGAGATTGTACCCGAGTCTAGAAAAAGGACAGTTTCTAGAGGAGCAGGGAACCACACACTGCAGATCCTAGATACAGACAAACAGGTAGACCCAGGATGAAGGAGGCTGAGGACACCCGCTCCCCACCGTCATGGACTGGGTGCCTACGTCAGTTCCCTGGCTCTCATTAGAAGAGGGCCCCTCATTAGAAGGCCAGGCCAGAGTGTATAGGCATGTGGTGACCAAAAAGAAATGCAAATGGGAAGCAAGGTCCTCGTTCCACATACAGGGAGGTTTATGGCCCATGCAGAGTTGTGAAGACCATTTCTCAACTATCTCAGGATAGTAACCAACTTTCCTCCCTTAGCATTTTTCCTGCTTGAAAATACAAGTGCAAATCTGAGTAAGCAACTCTTAAGATCTCCTACATGCCTGCTCCCTCTGGCCAACTTTCCCAATCCAGCAGACCTGTCTGTGCACTCTCTGGTGCCTGGCAATGAGGGGCTGCTCATGAAATCTGCATACTAGTAAACAAAGGTGTTCTCTAAGCTCATAGTCCTCTGTGCCTTCCTCTTCCCCAGCAGTCTGGAAGCTCTTGTGCTGGTATCCTTCTCCACCTGGTGTCTTTCTGCTCTTCTCGATACCTCTGGAGACAGCACTCCATCCCTCACCACCATCTTTCCATTGGGGCTGGCTGTAGGCAGCCATCCTCAGAGGCATCACCAGTCCCCTTTAAATTGGATTCTTACCTTTGGGAATCTTTCTTTGTATACATGATTCATCATTATTATTTCACTGTCAAAGGAAACTGGGGACCGTCCAGGACTAAATAAGAAAGAAACAATTGTGTTAGTGTCATGGAACTTTTGAGAAAAAAGATGGTCATCCCCAGAACCCCTGCCCTCCCACTGTCCCCAATACCCACACACTCCCACCTTAATGATTGCTGAGTTCCTGGAGTTGCTAGTACACCTTGTTCAGCTCACAATGATACCATCTGGAGCTAGACTATCTTCCTATGAGAAGCCTGGCTTTTACAAGACCTCTGCCAGGGCCTGAAAAGCCCTGCAAAGGAGGAGACCAATCCTGAGTCTACTGGTGGCTTTCCTACGGCGACCTCCCCAGAACAGGACTCTCTGGTCTTCTTCACTTTGGCCAGTGAAATCAGGTATACCCAGCATGTTCTCGGAATCAAATAAAACCAAACCACCACCAACACAACCAGAAGAAGATAGTGTATATCTATATCTTTTTCCAAACAAGCTGCAGCCAATAGGGCTAATACTGGCTCTGACCTGGGGGATGAATGAGGCCAATCCAGTCTACAGCGAGTTACAGGCCTAGGTCACTTAAATCTTCCCCTTTGGCCCATGTGTGGTTACACCCCCTTAAAGGATTTCAAAGGTAGAGCCACACAATTGAATGAATATTTGGGTAGTGCCCAGTTTGGTGCCCCTGGCATATGATCCAAGCTGAGCTAGGTTCAGAACTGTTCCTTTCTGCCTTTTTTCCATGAAGTGGGTCATGGTCTGCTTACTGTACTGGTGCACATTACCAAGTATTTTAACCAGTTTACTGTCATGATACTTTGAATTTAATTTAAAAAGGCCCGCTGCTTGCGTCTATGGACGCTTATGGTGTACAAATGGTTAAGATTAACACAGCAGGTATTTCCCCGAGACGCTATAGTCCTCTCAACCTCAAATGGCCTAAAAGGTACCCTTTAATCTGTGTGGATTGTGGAGAGCACCAAGCTTCAGGTGTTTCTCTGTGTGAGACAAAGAAAGGCACTGGGATCCACACACCACATTCACTAATTTTATTTTTGATCCTTTGCACTACAGTCCTAGCCAACCACATCAATCCCTGAACTTGAACCAGTCTGTGGTTTGGCTCAGCTCACTCGCTAATGCTCAAGTGCCTCTATTATCTGCTCGGATTCTTCCTGGGAGGCACTGCTCCTCTGGGCCCCACCCTGAACATGTTAGCGAATCTGGTATTTCCCAGAGACTTTGGGAAGCTGAGCTCAGTCATTAAAGTCATGTTTATTTTCACACAATACAATATACAGATCTTGTATTATAGAACTGTACACTTAAAACCTATATAATTTCATTAACTGTCACCGCAATCAATTCAATAGAAAATTTTAAAAGCCATGCTCATTTTAATTTACATCTTTTCCTTAACCTGGAATTTTGAGAAGAGCCAATTAATCTAAGGAATTCACAGATAAGTCAGCTGTTAAGGTTTAGTTTGATGAGCTTAGGTCATCCAGGGAATGGAGATAGAGTCAGATGGACATTTAACTCTGCTTCTGAAGTGGGCTTCTTCCCTGAGTCAGCCACAGGGTCGTCAGCACAGTGTTTTCTCAGCTGGCTTAGCTCATAAACCATGATCTCTGGGATCTGCATCCAGGTTACCATCAGAATGGATATTACTCTCCTTTTACTGAATGGACTCTAAAGTATATTTCTACTGCTATTTTCAAAGGGAGAAAAAGGGGGAGCACTTTTCTGGACCACTGCCTGTTTTTGTAAACAAAATTTACATAATGTCTGAGGACATGTTCATACTATGAAAGCTGATTTAAATAGCTGCCATACAGATTGTAAGGCCTGCAAAGCCTAAATTATTTCCTCTATTGTCCTTCAGAGAATAAGGTTGCTGGTTCCTGTGCTGGGCAAACTAGCTGAGCTCCACAGGTTTTGGGACTCAGTAAGCAGAGCACCCCCTCACCTGAGGCTGCGAGAACGGGGCCGCATGGCTGGGGACTGCCTTCCCTCCTCATCTGGTACACTCTCTGTGCTGAAATGCTTCGTCAAAAAGTGTAGCTCATCGGCTGTAGGCTGGAAAGGCAACTGGTGCAGCTTTTCCTGCGAGGAGCATGATGACTAGAGGGGAAGATTAAAAGACAGCATTAAAGACATGTCTAAGGGCAGTCCAGGAACAAAGAAGAACTGAAAAGGTCAGGGACTTCCAAAGTAAGATTTAAAAAAATCTTAGGTAGGTGGGAAGAGATTAAGCAAAGACCTTATACACATATATGCCTCACCAGTGGACACAGACAATAGTGTGGTGAAGGCATGGGGTGGAGCAGGGGCTGGGAGGAGAGGGGCTAAGTGGGGAGAAATTGGGGGACATCTGTAATACTGTCAACAATAAAAAATAAAATAATAAAAATTAGAAAAGCAGAACCCCCCGCCCCTTTTTTAAAGCAGATTATTCTGCATGGAACCTTTGCCCTCAATGAAGCTTTTGGCTAGTTGGAATAGCTAGTAAATAATAAATCATGTCTTTCTGGCTTAGGAAATTTGTATGTCCAGGCTAAAAATGATATCCCCTTAAGTTTTCTTTCCACAACCTTGGGAGAGCCCTTGGGATGGTTCAGCAATGTTTTCTTTTGGCTGTTATCCAGAGGACAATTGGCTTTGCTGAGGCTGTGAAGGCTGTGCCCAGACTCTAGGGATACCAGTAGGCAAAAAAAAATCCATCAGGGGAGAAACTGACTTTTAGATCTAGATTACTTTTAGATTTCTAAATGATTAGACTTGACCTGAAAACAAGAATTCTAAACACTGGCCCCTGGTCTGTGTGGCTGGAGCATTGTCCTGCACACCAAAAGGTGGCAGATTTGATTCCCATCAGGTCACATTTGGGAGGCAACCAGCCAATCGATGTTTCTCTCTTCTCTTCTCTTCTCTTCTCTTCTCTTCTCTTCTCTTCTCTTCTCTTCTCTTCTCTCTCTTCTCTCTCTTCTCTCTCCTCTCCTCTCCTCCCTTCCCTCTTCTCTTCCCTTCCCTTCTCTCTTCCCTTCCCTTCCCTTCCCTTCTCTCTCTCTTCTTCCCTCCCTCCCTCCCTCCATTTTTCTCTCTAAAAAAAATATAAAAAAGAATTCTAAACATTGCCCAATGACTGAGACTGCAAACAAGAGCCCACTGTCAATGACAATAGACCACTGAGAGAGGGAGCTGTGTTACCCTAAGCATTCTACAGATGTAGCCATTGCACTTCAGTCCCAGGATCAGTGAACTCCCCCTTTAACTGACAAGACTGGCTAAGAGACCAGGCAAGTCTAACACCATTGGCTCAATTTCTGTTCACCAACTGATAGAGGATCTTGGGTTGAAATATCTAAATCTATTTAGAGGAAAAACGGCAGAGAACTCTGCAAGCCTCAACACCAAGTGAGAAATCAGATTTTTTGGGGTGCACTGTGGGAACAGGTCCACATGACTGGGGACTGCCTTCCCTCCTCATCTGGTACTCTCTATGCTAAAATGCTTCCTCAAAAAGGACAGCTTTTTGCCCTAATCGATTTGGCTCAGTGGATAGAGCGTTGGCCTGCAGACTGAAAGGTTGAAAGGTCCCAGGTTCGATTATGGTCAAGGGCATGTACCTTGGTTGCGGGAACATCCCCAGTAGGGGGTGTGCAGGAGGCAGCTGATCAATGTTTCTCTCTCATCGATGTTTCTAACTCTCTATCCCTCTCCCTTTCTCTCTGTAAAAAATCAATAAAATATATATATATATATATTTTAAAAAAGGGCAGCTTTTGACAGTGAACACTTCTCTCATGGAATGCTATAATACATGAAGTTATGAACAGCCAGTTAAAGGTCTGCACAGGGTTCTGTCTTGGCCAGATTATTATAAATTATTTGGACAGAAATTGTGAAGAGTATCCTCACCCAACTGCAGCTAACATGAAGCAAAATTGGTAAGGTATCCCAATAAAATAAGCTAGAGCAATGGGTTTAGTCTATTAAAATTTATTGAACAGAATATATACATATTTAAAATATATGACTCTTAACTTGGGTCTAAAAAACACCTGTTTGAGTAAAGGATTATGGGGGAAGGGGTATTTAATAAGGAAAGATCTGTAGCTTAACAGCTGCCAAAAGACCAATGAGATCTTTGGATTAATGTAAGAATAATATTGACATCAAGGGAGGAAATGATACTCCTTTTACCTGCTTGGGATTCATGAATATAGACAAACTGAGAAGACCTGAGAATGGTGGAAGACATGGGGAAAGGGTCATCCATGTGGCCTAAAATAATTACTATTTGGCCCTTTACAAAAAAAGTTTGCCAACCTTGCCATCCTGGTTGCTTAGGGATGAGGTTGAGTGGGGCAGAAGGCCAGTGGCCCTTTATAGCTGTAGCCAGATCCATCTCTATATATAAAAGCCTAAGCGACCATTATGACCAGTCAACTGAACGACCAGTCGACCAGTCGACTGGCCAGTAGCTATGACGTGCACTGACCACCAGGGGACAGATGCTTAATGAGAAAGGGGACAGAGTTGCTTAATGAGAAAGACTCATTTTAGGATCAATTGTGCATAGTAGCAATTAGGACATTTGTTGTGTTTTAGATTAAAACCATCTCTAAAAGTAATATAATCAGAAATGTTAGAGAAGGGCCCAGCTTTTTGTTGAAACACATCAAATTTAAATATCAAATAACAAGTACCCGTTCCTTCTTTTGTGAAAGGAAAATGTGAAAAAGGAGGAGGAGTGTCTACCAGGCGTTGGAACTACTAAGGGGTTATCTGCTCTTAGTTGCAGACCTAGAAATAAAGTGGGGAGGATAGGGGAACCATGCTTAGGAGCCCCACTGCCTAGCCTCATTAGCAAAGCAAAACTCCATCCTCAAGCCCTTCTCTGATTCCACCAGGAATAACAGATACCCAGAGAGCATGTTGGCTAATTCTTTCCAAATGCATTTTTATTTTTAAATTAGAGACCTGGTGCACGAATTCGTGCACAGGTGGGGTCCCTTGGCCTGGCCAGCGATTGGGGCCATTTGGGGCTATCTTGCCCAGTCCAGGGACAGGGACCGCGAGAGGTTGGCTGGCCACAGGAGATTGGCTGTGGGAGCGCACTGATCACCAGAGGGCAGCTCCTACATTGAGCGTCTGTCCCCTGGTGGTCAGTGCATGTCATAGCTACTGGCTAGTCGACTGGTCATTCGGTTGACTGGTCATAATAGTCGCTTAGGCTTTTATATATAGAGATGGGTCTGGCTATGGCTATAAAGGGCCACTGGCCTTCTGCCCCACTCAACCTCATCCCTAAACAGCCTCTTTGTGTTTGGCTTTGGAGGAAAAGTTGAGAACTGCTTTGCAACGCTGTAGGGACAGACAGCCATAACCAGTAGAGAAGTATTACGTAAGGGTGAAGGAGGCACGGCTACAAATTTGGCTACTTACTGAGACAGTAGAACTAGGAGTGTTGGTTCCATAGCCTGAAGAAGGTAAAGAGGCCAAAGACCAGCGCCGTCCATCAGTCCTATGTAAGAAAATACTATTAGGCAGTTTCTACAGGACCCTACTCTGAGCCTAGGACTTGACTGTCTTTCCATCAGCACTGTCTTTGGCAGTCAGTTCACTTCCCTTGTCTCAAGACAGCACTGCTTAGTCCAGTATATGCTTTCATGTCTCTCTCCTACATGGGCCTATTGTGTGTTTTCCGCTGCAAAGATGGACATCTCTACTAAAAAGGAGTTCATGACTTTGATAAATCTGATAACAGATGAGAACATCTGTTATGCAATACTGTCATTTTGGAATAAAAATCCTTAAACTCTCAACTTATTCACTTTTAGAGAAGCAATGACAGAGGACACCAGCTAAAGGCATCATCACAAGGATAGAAATGCCACTGAAATGCAGTTATTTCCTCTTTTGAAGGCTCCATGTGAAGGCCTCTTTGTTCTTCCCCAATCACTGGATTGACAACCAGGAAGAAGTGGACCACCATCTGGGTCTCAGTATGAATCAATCAATGGCTAAGTGTCAAAGGCTACCTAGGATCAGTGGGACTCGCAAAACCAGTCTTTGAGAAAGTTTGCCAAAGAGTGACAGTAACTTATGAATCAGGAGTGAGGTGGCATAGCCTTGACTATACATGAGGTTTTGGGGGCAGGCTTCCTGCTGCTCTTTGGAGGATGCACCCTTACTCTCTCATCATAGAGAACCAGTTATGTGTTTTGCTGTTAAAAAAAAGAAGAAATGTCAAGTTGGTATCTGGCCTACAGCTTCTATAACAAGAAAAAATGATTCTTTCCTGGACTGTGGATGTGCTACAACACAAGTGTTCTTTCTTGTGGATCTTGGAGTGTATAGTCTGCTCTGGTTGAAGTGAAAGAAAAACTTCTTTGCTGCTATCCACAGAACCTTAGAACATTAGCAATGGAGGGCCTTTAGAAGTTAAGTTCAATAACCTCAATCTTCAAAGAAAACACTAAGACCCAGAGATTTGGGTAATTTGTTCCACGCCTCACAGTTAAGGGAGAGGAGGGAGGGAGAGGAAGAAAAAAGGAATCAATATTGCTAGGGCTTCTTTTGCAGCCCTCTTCCCCATCCCCACCAATACCTAGCAGCCTTTTCTATTATGTTCTTTAAGGGAACAACCCAGGGTTCCATGCCACATGCATATGACTCAAACTTCATGCCACCCAGACAGCAAGCTCTGCTGGAACCTAGTCTCTGAGGCAAAGAAATATCCAGGAGACTGCTCAAATATGATGTGCTTTCTGACCTCTTTGTTGGGTCCTGGAAGCTCTCCATAAGAAAGCAAGTCAATTCCAGGAAAACGGAGCTCAGCAAAGATGGGACTAGTCTAACTTAGGGAGGGATTTCCCAAACTCTTGTCAAATACACTTTTTCACAGGTGACTTCCTCGTTTAGTTAGAAATAGAAACCAAATGCATGGCAACCATTTTTCTACAAACTGAAGAGAAGGGAAAGAAATGTCACTAAAGGATGTCTTCATTTCCTCTGCCTGGTCATCTCACTGACAGACTGAGGAAAGTTGTGGGAATGAGGGTGACTTGTCTCCAGGCTCAGAAGTTTTAAACTATTTAGCAATTTCTGCCTCCAAGCATATGACCTCTGAGCATTGGTTCCAGCAGGTAGAAGGGGTTCTCTTAGGGCCCCCTCTGCTAGTTATGAAAGGCCAAATGTTTCTACCCAGAGAAGACTCATCACACCAGCTCTCACCAAGCACAAAACCATTTTGTCTGGCCATGCAAAGCAGTTTCCCAGCCCCTCGCCCCATCACATCCGCTATTACCTGTCTGCTCTGTGGCCATGACTGTAGTGAAAAGACATACATTATAGTGAGAATCAAAGGGGACCAGAAAGACTGATCTGTTAGGCTCTTGGCATTTGGTTGAACTTGGCAAAGGCAAAACTTCTTTTTAGAAACTTGTGTAGTTTGAAGTAAAACTGTAGGACTGACGGGTCTGTCCTTAGCATGTCATTACTAGTAAATCTGGTTTTTTGTGTGTGATATTCCAAACTAATGTGATCCTTTAAGACTCAAGCCTGACCTTAGTAATTTGGGAAACATATTCTTAAGTACTTTGTTTGG
The DNA here is from genome assembly GCF_963455305.1 of Plecotus auritus. Lineage (NCBI taxonomy): Eukaryota > Metazoa > Chordata > Mammalia > Chiroptera > Vespertilionidae > Plecotus > Plecotus auritus. The sequence continues at coordinate 27,609,263 of NC_137771.1, forward strand.
CAGGGTTGAAATCCTCCTCTCCACTCCCACCAATACTATGTCCTATAAGGACATAGCCCAGAGTTCCATGTTCCATGCATATGACTCAAACTTCATGCCACCTAGCACAGACCTGTTTGGATCTCAGTGGTAATACCAGGACCCAAAGTCCCCTGGCTGATCCTACTCCTAAAGCCCAGGGAACGAAACTGATACAAGGGCACCAATGGAACATGCTATTCTACCTGCCTGTAATGGTCTACACACCTGCATCATCATTCCCAACATGGAAGGCTCTTTCTTGCCCTCCAAGTCTTAGCTTAAAAGTCAATCCTCCAGAGAGGCCTTACATGACCACCCCATATAGATTCTCCAGCCCCATTCCTTCCTATACTTTCATGCAGCATCATGTTCTTTAACTTCATGGTACTTGTCACAATCTTTAACTATGTATTTGTTTGTCTGCTTGTTCGTTATTCACCACTTACTCAACCAATAAGCACTGATTGAGTGCTCATTATATACCAGGAGACACAGTTTTCAACATATTAAGGTATCACAATTAAAGGTACTTTGATTCTGGTTGAGGGGAAATAGAAAACAAGCAAATAAGAAAATATCAGGTATTAGAAAGTATTAGCTTGAAAATGGATGATTTGATGGAGAATGACGATGGGGCTCCTTCATATTTTATGGTTAGGAAAGGCCTCTGGAAAGCTGACATTTAAGATGAGAAATGAAAGACAAGACTGAGTTAATTAGGTGAAGATCTGAGGAAACAGCATTCCTTATGAAGGTAACAACTATACAGACTCTAGAAAGTCTACTAAGTTTCAAGAAAGTAGGGATTATGTCTATTTTGCTACCACTATATAGCTAAGTACCCAGCATAGTACCTGGGCATACTAGGTGCTCAGTAAATATTTACTGAATAAATGGGAACTGCCACGTATAGAGATCAGTCACAGGCCTTGTTGTCCCAGCTCATACCTAATCTGAAGCTACAGTTCACACACAGTCAAGGCAGGAAGGTTAGGATAAGTGAGACTTTCTAGCTGGGCTGGAAAAACAAATGCACCAATACAACATTTTCCTATACTGTTAAGTGTTCCTACCTGGATCCTTGGTTAACTAATTAGAAGTGACACAGGGTAGGAGAGATGAGTCCTTGAGACAAACTCAGATATTATTTGTTCAGAATAAGGCAACAGGGTCAGAAGGGATACTCTTTTATCAGCCATCAAACTTCTCCCAACCTTCTATGTCCTTTCAGCTATACAGAATCCTAAAGAGGGAGGGAGTGGATTGTTTTGGGTTGTCATTTGAATAGTGAGTTAATACTATTTCAAGTAATCTGCTCTTTTTCTATTATCTCTTTAAAAAGTAGTCTAAGTAAGTATAAAATTTCGAGTCAAGCTGTATATATCATTCTCTATTCATTAAATCTATTTAGCACACATGGCTATTTTTCCAAATCTGGAGGCATGATTTTCTGGAGGTCTTAATGCCAGAGACTGATTCTAACCAATAATATTTTAAAATAAAAAATAAAATCAAAGAACATGAATTTTGCCAAGAAATAATTTTAGAAAATGTTCTGGCCCAGTCAATATGGCTCAGTGGTTGAGTGTCCACCTATACCCAGGATGCGGGCTCAATTCCCAGTAGGGGATGTGCAGGAGGCAGCCAATCAGTGATTCTCTCTCATCACTGATATTTCTCTGTCTCTCTCCCTCTCCTTTCCTCTCTGAAATATATATATATATATATTTAAAAATATAGAAAATGTTCTGAAAAGTAAATTATTTATACATGGAGCCTTGATATGTGGTTGGGGCGGATCATTCAGTTAGCTTGGTATTTCTCCAGAGGCCAGATGGTACTCTAGCAATTGGCTGAGCTGTCAGGATTGCTATCATGTGCCAGAGATAAACTTATAGCACTTTCAGAGACTTGAAATGTGAGGAGGAATATAAGGATGGCTCCGCAATGTACCAAATCTTTCTAAATTAATGTTAAGACCTGGTAGTCTTTTTATCCCCAAGGAAAAAGAGACTGGAACTGGCTGAGTTAGAGGAGTAAAATATACCTCTGGGTCCTCCTGGGAAAAGAGCCCATTTTCTTTCTCACTGATCATGCTAGGACTAGCTCTCAATTGAGAGTATAATGTTTCGGAACACAACATCAGGAAATCAGGGACGTGTGCTTAGAATTATAAAAATAAATTCATCCCTAATATCTACTTGCCAATTCAAACATTCAAATGCAAATACCTAGAACATATAGAAAACAAAACATGAACCTGGGTGAGGAAGGCAAGGAAAGAATTTTGGTGGTTGGTAGCCAAAGGTAACACACTTGGAAGGAGGAAGCTGAAGTTAACCGACATTCGTGCAAGTGCCACACATGCTAAACACACAGGAGATTTTCTATCAACTTACCTACGGGCAGGAACAAAAGAAAAGTGAGCAGGTGCATTTGGAGAGAAATTCCTGGGACTGTCCAAAGGACTGTTACCTGTAGATGGGGGAAGGAAAAGAAACAATTTGTGATGTTTACTTCTGAGGAGGGCTCAGAAAACCTTTAAGAAAGGTATCTTCTCCTCACATTGGCAATTAGCACATATGGTTATTTTTTCAGGCCCACCATCAGTTTAATGATCCTCTCTTTGTAAAATTGTGGCAGCCCAGAGGTTTCTCTCTTGTTCCCAAGTTGCCTTTAAACATCTGTCTCCCAGACATTCATTCAAGATCCAGCAGCAACTTGTCTATTTCCTGCCCTCCTAGAAACACCTCAGGTTCCAATATGCCCAATTGAATTAACTCAACTTTCCCAATGCTTGAAGAATTCATTCAGTGCAGATGGGATGGCCAAATGCTCAAACATTTCTCAAAGGGCAACAGACTCTTGGTCCCAAAGTCCCTTGCACTTATATCTCTGCATACTGCATCCAAGGGGCTAACCCAGAAATATGTGTGCTTAAGAGATGTGTGTGCTTAAGAACAAGTTCTCAGGTGGGGACTTAGGATAGCCGTGTTTAAAATAGTCCATACACACAACCCCCAAGTCTACAAAACATGTCCAACCTCCTCATGGTATAGGAATTAGCCCCATCTCTTTATTGTTTTCACATGTCCCCTGTCATTTGCTAACTTACAGCTCAGAAGCTTTGAACAAAACTGTGTGCTTATCTTTGCCTTAGAGACAACAGTTCTCGAACTTAAGCCTGCCATACTTCTCAGGTCTAACTTCCAGCTGGGGCTGGTTATTAGGAGTCCCTAGCTGGTAAAAGCTATCAATGTGTTTCTATCCAAAAGGCCATGTCAAAGTAAGCACCATACTCCATGATGCACTGGCCACTCAGCCAATCCCTGTCCACCTCCTCACTTCTATGCTCACCTCTGTGAACCAACATTGGCTATGAGACATTGCAGCTACCCAAGGGCCTGGTAGTCCAGCATGCCTTAGCTTTTTCTTCAACAGTTTGTTTCCTGCATAGAGTATGGATGTTCCAAGGTGCCACAAAGCTGCCCAATTGTTTCCCATTATCTCCATCCAACAGGGTCTGGTAGCACTTAATGTTTTTTTGTACTGATCCAGGAAAAACCAGCCTCTCAAACAATGCCCAACAACCCTATGCAGCAACTCTGTACCAATTATATAAAGGTGCTCTTTTTGGGAGAAGTAATTTGGAAGAGGCATTTTCTTTCATGCATTCCCTTTACTGGGATCCTCAGAGCACAACCTTTAAAGCAGATCTGCTCACAACCTAGTACCAACTCTGGTTTTCCATGCTATGAATCTAGGCCTTTGTCCTACGATCTAGTCCCATGTCCTGGCTAGCACAAGCCACCACGGTGCAAGAGAAGTGATTTAGAATAGTTGTTTTGTTAGCCAAGACTTAATAAGGATAAGGCCTCCTCAGAATTATCGAGGCCTTTAAAAAAATCTCTATTCTTTAAACCATTTGTACGCCATAAGCGTCCATAGATGCAAGCGTTGGAACTTTTTTATTTAAATAAAAAATACACTGGCAGTTAACTGGTTAAATAGTGTCACCTCAAGGATTAACGCATATGCTCAGTTTGATTTTTGACATGTAAAGTTAGGCGCCCTTTGTTGGTTCCCAAAACTGCCCAGCCAATGCCTCCAGGAAATCCTGGACATGACTTTCCTACAATGACTGGCCTTCCAAGGACCAGATGTGGTACTGGTTAGAGGATAGAATATAAAGAATCTTCCAGGTGCTCAAATAAAGCTGGTATTCATAGAACATACACATGTCACATATAATTAACAGTAACAGAAAAATAGCTGCAAAATAAAATACACAGAACATCAATAAGATGTGAGACAACTTCAAGCAGCCTAATAATCCTTAAAAAGAAGAAATACAGAAAACATACTTGAAAAAATAAGGGCTGA